>NC_069788.1:67336564-68536564 GCF_027406575.1 Nycticebus coucang
TATGATACCACTTGCTCTTGGTTTTCCTCCTCCTTTTATGAATAGTCTCTTTCAGTTTCTCGTGTGGACCTCCGTCAACCATTCAACCCTTAAAAGACTCGTGATCTCTGGCATCAATTCTAGGTCCTCTCTTGATTATACTCTCTCTGTGCAATCTCAGTAATTACTCCTACGCACTGAGGAATCCCTACACCTTTCACCTGGAACTCGCCCCTACGATTCAAATCTAGATATGCATTTTCAGACATTTCCTCCAAGGCACTTGGTAGTTAAGAGAGCCACTTTCCATGGGAACTTCAGGAATATACATGAAGCTCTGTTTAAATTCTAGTGATTAGGGCTCGTCTGCCAAGATTCTAATATACTAGATCTGGAGTCTCAACATTCAAAAAAATATATTCCACAAATGGTTTAGATACACTATCCCTTACCAAGAAAGTACCAAAGGTTCGCCACCATCATGCATATGTTTTTGTTTGTATACCTACATTTCCAACGTCAAAGGATGTTACTGTTTTAAACTTATAAAACTTTCTAATCATGCCAGGCTCCGTAGGGTTCTTTAAATGTCCAAGTTTGTTCTCATTTCAATGTCATTTAACGTATTACTAAATTTTTTATCCTTGTTTGCTTGAAAAATCCCTACTTTTTTTTTTTTTTTTTAAAGACTCAGAGTCTCACCACTTTTGGAGCCTCCTCCTTGTGTCCATACCTCCACCTATTGGCAGTGTTAGAAACTTCCTTCTTTGAGAATTGTTCATACTTCTATTGTGGTACTTACTGATTCTGGGATGTTTTCTTCCTGATCAGTATGTAAGTGCTTATGAACCTATACTAAATGCTTATAAACCTGCAGAAGATGGCTTAATCTACACTTTTGAATGCCCACCATCCCATGCGATACCCTTAACTTTGTATTAATCACTTAAATGGTTTTCCCCCTTTGACAAAGCTGAAAATTCTAATGAAACTGATAATACAAATTACTCCAAATTATAGTTTAATGACCTTAAATTACTCTATAAATACGGACCAAATCAACTTCTCAAGTGTATGAGTTAATCTGTTACAGATTCACTGTTTCATGAATCTCCTGTCTAGGGCTAATAATTCTCAGAGCTACAATGGAATAGAGTTGGGATGGGCCTGACGAGAACAGGGTAAGAAGTATGCACAAGTGTGAGTGGCTCTTTGCTTATATTACAAAGTGAAATATAACTATCTCCGTTTATCCATGCCTGTTTCCCTGCATTACCAAGGACAAAACACGTATCTTCTCTCACTGGATAAAAACAACAAAATGTTAATGTAACAGAAAGATCAAAGAAAAACTCTTGATTTTCTATACTCTTAAGTAAAGATTTCATATAGTTGGCCAAGGGCAGGGGAGGAAGGGAATAAAAAAAGTGCTTAGGGCAAGTTATTTCCAAAACGTTTCAAGACAGAATCACTGAACGGACTCCAGGTGACCTTTATCGGTGTAACTCCCCAGAGAAATAGACCACATGTCCACATACACAAAGAATAATTTGTCATTCAAATTTCAATTAAAATATTATGCTAAAACTCATTTGTCCAGACCATATTTGAAGATAAAATACATTTTCAGTACCTTGTTTAAGTTGCTCTTCCACTTGCTTGAATAGACCAACAAATCTGACTTGGAATGAGTAGTTATTGCTTGAGAATATAATGATTTTCCAGTATTCTGCTTCGAATTCAGGAGAGAAAGAGCAACTTTCGTGGGCAAACCAAGTGGATTTGGATTACTGGAGCTTACTGTCCAGTCAGTATAGGCTGAAGTTTTCTGGTCCTTCTGAGGCAAATGCAGTGACTTCTGCCTTAAGAGATAACACCAGGTAAAGCTGGTTGCAGTCTTCAGGCTGGGGAAAGGCAGCTGCTGTGTGTCCCCAACATCAATCAGTGCAACAGCAGTGGCTGGTTGTTCTTGCATGTTCACTTTGTCACCCTGATTTTTAACCCCTGGAGCCTTCCCTTCTTGGTTATTGTCTATACATTTCAGAGGAGAAATGTGAGTATTTTCTGAAGGGGCAGGCGAATTTTGAACTGTAAGAGTTAATGAGCTGGACAACTTGATGTTTTCAAACTCTTGCAATTCATTTATAGGTTCTATCACTACAAACCTGGAGTGTCCTGATGACAAATTATCAACTGGTAAAACCTGTGTCACACTGACAGCCTCACTACTACTAGTTTCAGGCTGAGAAAAAGTATCCTGTTCCGATATCCCGCCTTCCAGGGGTTCTGTGGTACAAACCTGCCTCACTAGGACAGGCTTCTTCTGCTTGTTAGCATCGTTAGCTCTTGGACTCAGCAGCTCTACTGGCCTAGTGTCTGTCGCACAAACAGCTCCGTTCTCATCTTTGGCGCGCTTTTGGTGCTTTTCCATGGCAATGTCTAAGCTATTTGCTGGGGAAAGCATCCTTTTACTGGAAGCTGAAGATTCTTGTTGAGGGGAAAGTCTACCCACAGACATTTTCTGAGTGATGGGCAAGGATTCCAAGGGAGAAGAATTCTGGCCCCTTTTTGAAAAGACATTTTCACAAACAAGTTCTTTCTCTGGGTTTGGCAAAGCATTTTGGTGATCTTTTTGTGATTCTGGCACAGAATTTTGTTCCTCACTGATTGGCATTATATTATGATTAGCCTGGCAAATTGGCTGAGTGGACAGATCCTGGGTCACTAGGATTTGTGGCAGGGATGGGAATGTGGCAAAACAGTAAGCAGGGACACTCCTCTGCAGGCATATGGGCAGCATAAATGATGATGGCACCTTCTGCCCTGGACCACCGCCAAGGGACCCAAGCTCCAGTGGTGGCAGAGGGCACGAATTTGACACGGTGTCTATTAATTTTGTTGGTAATGCTGCTGATGTCGTGCAATGATCTGCTGCGGCCGGATCGGAAGGAACTGAACTTGGCAAAGGATGTATGGGTGTAGAAGAGCAGGACTGGCTTGAAGTGAAAACCTGGCACTGCAGTTGATACTTGGGAGCAAAGCAATCCTCACTTTTTGAAGACACACATAAAGCAGAACTGGCACCTGGTTTGTCACCCTGTGCAGACACTTGCAGAGACATCTGTGTGTTCTGGCGGCTCAGGGGTACATGGATCTGATTTAACAGACTGATACCACAAAGCTGTTGAACAGGAAAGATGCTAGTGGAGCTGGGGTTTGACATTTCTGCCTGCAGGTCCTTAACTTGAGTCTGGGAGCGCAGGGTATTTACAGGAAACTCAGCTAAAGATGTATTAGTGAGCTGGGGCCCCTGAAACGGCGCTGTGTTCACACTGGGAAGAGCAAGATGTTGGAAAGATGCTGGGCTTACAGGAGACAGATGACTGTCTGGAGCTATGTTTAAAGAAATCTGCCGTATCAGTGGACCTCTCCTTCTTTCTAAAAGAGGCACATGCCCACTGGCTCCCATGCCAGAAGGGGAAGTTGGAGGGTGCAGTTCTAGAAGGGCTGTCGTCTGGGGTGGGGTTATGCTTCCACAGTCGAAAGATTTACTCCTGAAATCTGACACCTCCATTGCAGTTTGGGTGCAATTAATCTGTTCTGACGCAGCACGCCTCATTTCCCGGTGACTTCCAGGAACACTCAGTGTATTGGAGCCAGCTGGAATCACAAGAAACTCGGCTTTGTTCAGAAAATCAACTCTGGGGCAAGCCTCAGTTTTAGAACTGTCCTCTATGTCTAATGAGGCCGAGAAACTGGAAGTGTGTGATAAACTGCTCTCCCGACTCAGACTCCTAGACAGGGTGGAATCAAAGCTTGACTCGGTGGACGAATGCTCTATCTCAGCCAGACGGAGCCTCTTCTTTTTGGGTGGCAGCTTCTCGGTTGGCAATTTTGATAAGGTTTCACTACGCTGAGGCCAGCTGAACTTCTCTGATCTTTCCTGATCGTGGCCCTGGGCTTCCAGGTCCCGATCTGGTTCTTCTGTGACCAAAATCTCTGGGACTTGGATGTTGTGCTGCCGGACAAGCCTGGAGGGGTGTCCTAACAGGTGACGTTCACTTGAAATCTTCTTTCTCGAGCTCTCCTGGAGTTCTCCTCTGAGAGCGTCAGACAGTACAGGCTGGTGAGGATGAGATGCGCTGCGAGAAGGGTGACTTTCTTCTTGGGACATTCCTACGACCTTCAGTGACTCCAGCTTCCCTGTTCTCCTCAGCTCCTGAAAAGAAACTGGGGAGGCTCTTTCAAAAGGCTCAAGTTTGTCGAATGAATTGGGCCTGCTCAGGGAGTTGGTATGCTGGATCACTGAGATCCCAGTCCCATGCCTCTTTAACTCTGTTTTGTCCTGGGCAACTGAACTTATCTGTGGCTCTGTGATGGTAGACAGCTTGGGATCCACAGTTTGGTTGGCGCCCCTGGCAATGAGCTGAATTTGGGTATTTTGCAAGTGCACATTTTTATGCTGGTGGTCACTTGTCATGGCAACATTATGTTTCGACAAACTGGGACTACAGCCCATAGTATTCTGAAACTGAAGACCTTCGGAGCTTTTGGGGGATGTTCCACTGTCATTCTGCTGAAGTTCATCATCATCTCCAACACTTTTCATCTTCCTCCTTTTTCTTATCTGGGGTGTCTGTTCCCAGACCCCCGTGGAAGCAGCGACTCTGTAGTGCAGAATCTGAGGGTGTGCACTGCTGGGCACTGGGCTGTGTTCAGGTTCCCTCATAGCTACCTTTGTCTTTGGTCCGTGTAACTCTGAACAGTAAAATTTCTTATGGTTTTCAAAATTTTCTAGTTTTCTGTACCTGTTTCTGCAGGTTTCACACTCGAACATTGTCCCTCGCCCTTGGTGAGACTTCTTTTTTTCTAAATGTGGGCCCTGGGCCAACGCCTTGCTCCTGGCTGAGGCGTTCTCCCCAGCAGTATGGCACCCTTGGTAGCTTTCATCCAAGGACTGTCCAGTCCCAAGAACATGATTTTCATTTGCTGAAGAGTCTTCTATTGCTGCTTGTCTGACAAGAGTACGGGGATGGCCACTTTGGGGCACAGGAGTATTAGGTCCTGACACAAAGACATCATCATACAAAGTGCCGATTTTGTCATCAAATGACTGGCTTCCTCTCAGGGGATGAGGAGGTGGTATTATATTTGTAGGGACTGCTGAGTACCCTGTGGTGGGCATGGAATTACTCCTCGTAATAGGTAAACAGTCAAGAGAAGGTACAGACAGAAGAAACACTTGCTTTGATTTCTCAGTAGGGGTGAAGGGGGACTTTGGTATGTCAGAGCTTGAACTTGTTCTTCGTCCCACTGGTTTTAAATCAAACTGGAAAGAATCTTTAAATATGTATGACTTGGGGGAATCGATACTTCCTCGTCTTGAGAGAGATGTTCTCCGTGGCTTTACACTGTCCAGCTGCTTGTCATCCACCAAGGCTTCATTGTCTGAGATGAGCTTCGATATCCGCTCCTCCAGTGTTTTTGTGGCTAAGGGTGGGCGCATCTGACCTGGCAGAAGCAATGCCTTTTCCCCAGTTGGTGATGCAGACGGTGCTGCTGTATTGCCACGAGGGACAGAGGACCCATTATTCTTCACTGGGTCTTGCTCTGTGGTGGGTAAAGTTCTAGCAAAGGGAGTTGGTGGACTCACTGTTTGATCAGCACTTTCAGAGCGTGAAAAGTAACCAGAGTCTGTACTTCCTAAGCTTCGAGGACTCAGGAGCTTTCCTGGCTGTTCCTGGGAGTAATCGGTAGCCTGCTGCCTTTGTAGCTGGGCATGCACTGTTACTACGTGACAGTCTTGCTTTCCTTCCAGCTGACTGGCGTCCCCTCTCGGATGAGAATTCTCGTTGTTCTCCAGCGGCGACACGCTGGCTGAAAGTGCCACGACATTTGTTACCTGAAGGTCCTTCTGTTTTTGTGCACTAGAAAGTTCGGGCTTAGAATCGACAACCTTTGGACTGTTAGTTCTTAAAGGAGACATGCTGACAGGGTGGACCACCACTTTAGGCAACTCCGTCACAGCCTGGGATTCTAAAGCCTTGTCCTGTAGTGAAAAATCACCTAGATTGCTTGGAAGGGGACCAGATTTTGGTAAAGCTTCAGCACCTGGCATCCTCTTCATTACGTGCACAGGCTGCAGCTCCATGGCGCCCAGGTCACTCTGTCTGTCATCAACAGCACCCTCCTCCTCACTCTCCCCGCTGTCTTCTGCATCTGAATGGATGCTAAGTGCTTTGGGGGACTCATGGGACAAGAACAAGCCACCAGCATCTGGTTGTAAGA
Organism: Nycticebus coucang; assembly: GCF_027406575.1. Classification (NCBI taxonomy): domain Eukaryota; kingdom Metazoa; phylum Chordata; class Mammalia; order Primates; family Lorisidae; genus Nycticebus; species Nycticebus coucang. The sequence continues at coordinate 67,342,832 of NC_069788.1, forward strand.
CAAGACCCAGTTTGATAGTATGTGCATGGGACTTTTTGTGCTTATAAAGATTACTTTTAGTCTTAAATGAGAATCCGCAGGTCACACAGGGATAGGGTCGCTCTCCGGTGTGGGAGCGGATATGCTTTAAAAGCACGCTGGGTTTTGCACATGCTCTATTGCAATACTCACAAATATATTTTCCTTGTTTTTTGGGCTTCTGCTCTTTCAGAAGAAGATTGCACATTTGCTCTACGCGTTGACTAACAACAGAGGCGACATGAGTTGAGTTATAAGCTGGCGTGGGGGGCGACTGTGCAGGATTGGCTGGACTTACTGACAAAGGTGAAGCAGAATCCAGTTGCTGGTTTTGAGGAGTAACCTGAGTTCTACTGGAAGGCGAAATCAGACCTATGCATGACGTCACTGCTATATTATAAACCTTTTCAAGTTTGGCATTCTCTTGATTTTGCAGATTCGTCAGTGATCCTGTGAAACCGGAACACCCTGGAAGCTGTTGATTTTGTTGGCTGGATGTGGAAACAGAGTGCTCATGTTGAGCGTAGGGGTGAGAAACCGACTGCACTGTCCCTTGCTCATCCCTCTGAGGAGCAGACTCATGCCCCGGGTATGAGGTACCAGGAGAAGACTGGGATTCAGCAACAAATTCCTGCGAAGCCTGATTCGGGGCACCTACCAAACTGTTTTTTAATTTCGAAGGGGATCGTGCAGTTTTATTTGGTCTCAGTTTTTCTGTCTTAATTGCACAAGATGAGCCCTTTTGCGACAAGGTGCTCAGTTCCGGCTCCATCGCTTTCAGTAAGACATCAAAGGCGGTGTTCGTGTAGGAGGGGGATGTAGTACTACAGTGAGAAGAGATACATTCACTATCGTCAGTCCTGGTTTTACTTGACAAAGAACTTGAGTCACATTTTCTGTCCAGGACACTGAATTTGGCGGGGTCAGTGCCTTCTGATCTCCATCTGCACAGTTCCGATGGGTGCTGCAGAAACGAGGGCTTCTTTGGAGAGACAGATTCTTCAGATTTTGAGGCTTCAGCAATTATTCCAGGTGCTTCTCCGTTTTGTTTCGTATACTGCTTCCCCTTTTTTATATAATCCTGTTTCTCGTGAGACTCCGAAGCGCTCTGAAGAACAGCAAAAGATGACCCTTCTGTATTTTGTTTATGTTTTGCCTGAAGAGGATTTCTCAGTGGGGATTTTGGTATTTTTTTCAGGTGATTCTCAGCTACAATCTTCTTCCGTTTTACACCTTTGAGGGATTCTGAAGTTCCTTTAATACCAGCCTCTAAGATTTCTGTTAAAAAAAAAAAAAAAAGTAAACCAATTTGTAAAACTATACATATACCAACCATAATTTTTAGAAATTAAGATTATTAAGGATGTTACGACAATTGAAGAAGGTAGTTTAAGGAAAGCCACTTTTTAATAAAACTGTATTCTAACATTCTGGCAATTTGAAAAATGTTACCAATCAAAATCTGCTGAAACACTCATGGCAAAGATACTAGTGTGCATTTCTAGAATGCTATGTTCCTTTCTCAAGGAACCGAGGTCCTGGAACCAGATATTCCCAAACTGAATTACTGTCTCCCTCTTACTCCTCCCAGAGGTCTCTGTCCACACACTAGCCTGAGAAGTCTGGCCAACAAAGAAGTTAAGTTCAACCCTTAAGATGGAGTATTTGACTATCTTGGTATATTACGGATCTTTTCAAACAAACTTTCCAGCAAGTTTCTAAATAAGCCAAAAATGATATTCTCGTGAGAATAAGAGGTGCTATATAGTAAGTTGTAGAGTAGACATACCTCAGATAATCATGAAATATTAGTTGGCAGAACCATGAAGTATTGCTAATATAGCAATTATATTAGTGAATAGAAAATTAAGAAAGTAAACTAATCTACTTACTTGTGTTTTTTTCTCCAATAAGCTTAAAAAATCATCATACTGTTTTAATGATCTTTTAAAAGATCATCATTTTAACAAAAAAAATTCAATGGCTATTTCTTTAACATTAATGATAGGTAGGCTGGATAAACAGGCAGATATAGAGAAAGAGAGTAAGACAGGTAAACTTTCCATAATTTAGTTTTGTTTTCATTTGTTGGATACTTGAGCATATAAATAAAAAATCTTCAACCTTATATTATTTTATTTGTAGAAAATCCAAATACTTTAATTCCTCACTATTTTCAAATAGCTCTTGCAATGCACACATTTGAACTTCATATTAGACCAAAATGTCTACACTGTAATAACTACTTACTAAGGACAAAATTTACATGAAAGAAAAAATATCCGAGTCCTCTGGTGATATCAGCTTAATAGTCTAATGCAGAAACAACCATACTATTCCACGAAAGATAAATTTACCCATCATAAGCAAAAAAAAAAGAGAAAAAAACAGGTCTCATAACGAAAACTCTGTCCTTAAAGAATAATAGAAAATGGTAGTAACTTTTACAAAATAATGTTGAGCAAACCTTTCTATTCTTCAGTCTATTCACTTATGAAATGGTGTTTTCCCCCTCAAGATGAATGTAATGAAGTCAATAATGCACTTTTTACCTCTCATTAACTCTACCAGGCAAGTGGCAAAATGAAAAATGATGACCATCATCTGGGGTGAGTGGTTTCCCCACCCACTTGTAAAAACTGGGTGGTGAGTGGTCATAAAAGTGAAAGCCATCAACTATTAAAATGACTATAAACACAGAGATAAGAAACCACTGGGAGGAGCAGGGGGCAGAGCTGGAACATCAAGGACTGAAAACAAGTTCTCCTCTGCCAGGACTGACTCAACCAGAGTCTTGGTTGAGGTAGATGTAATTGTGCTCGATTATACACACTGTCCAGATTAAAGTTTTTTTGAAAAAGTTAAACCCTGTACTCCCAAGGAAAATGCAAAAATTCGGAACATCCAGAAATATTATATGTTTTAAACAAAAAAATAAAATTTGACTTTCTACTTTTTAAAAAATTATGCTGAGATGAAGACAAAGGAATTGCAAAACTTAGGATGCGTATTTCTTTAAAAGAGAAAAGTCCCCCAAATCCACTGGAGTTAAGAACTGGAGAAACAGATTACTTTAAACAGATTTTTTGAACTACGTTTTTCAATTTTAGATACTGACAGACTCACCTTGTTTGTCATAAGTTTATAACATTCACATTCTATCCACATTATTGTTTACTTTTAGTTCTCTATTTGAATCTTAAAACTTAACTGGTGCTAGGACACTAATTCTTCCCTTCTAAACTCTGCATGTGAGGTCTGACAATTAAGTTCGTGAACTTGCCACCATGTGCTTACATTGGCAGCACTGTGCAAACAGCTCGGTAAGGTTTCATATTTTTGGTATATTAGAGTATCATAGCTGTGTACATCAATGTGTGGCAATGACTTACTGAGCGGCGTTCATTACTGTTATTGTGTGCTTTTGTGTGCCATTGTGAGAATATTGAAGCTTAAATTTCTTGTTAAATTTGCCAAGAATGAAAGTGGAATCAGGGACATTTTAGTCCAAGTTTACAGGAATAATGCCACGAAGAAAATGGCAGTGTACAAATAGACGTAATGTTTTTCTGAGGGTAGAGAAAGGGTCATTGATGGAGAGAGGTCAGGGCAGACATTAATGAGTGTAACTGATGAAAACATTGCAAAAATTCATTGTACTGTACGTCAAAATCATCACCTGACTGTGAGACACATAGCAGACCACGTAAACATCAAAAGAAAAATAGGAAAATCTTAACTGAAAATCTTGGCATGAAAAACATGTACAAAAATGATCCCGAAGGAGCTTACCAATGAACAAAAGCAAAGGAAAGCTAAAGTTTTGCCAAGACTTTTTGGAGAGGCAAGACAATGTTTTGGGCCATGTTATCACTGGTGATTAAACATGGGTGTACCAAAATGACCCTGAAGCAAAGTATCACAGTGCGCAATGGAAGTCAGCCAATTCTCCATAACCAAAAAAGGTCAGCCAGTCTAAATCAAGAGTCAATGATGTTGCTAAACTTTTTAAAATATCACAAAGATTATTCATTATGAATTTGCAGCTTTTGGACAGTTAACTAAGTTTACTATTTGGAATTGCTAAAAGGCTGTGTGAAAAGGTTAGACAAAAGTGATCTGAATTTTTGACCAGCAACTCATGGCTCTTGCATCATGACAATGCACCAGCTCACGTCACTGTCTGTGAGAGAGTTTTTAGTTGGTATACAAAGTAACTGTAATGGAACAGTCTCACTACTCACCTGAACTGACTCCCAATGACCTTTTTCTTTACCCAAAGATAAAGGAAATATTGAAAGGAAGACATTTTGATGACATTCAGGCCATCAAGAGTAATACAGCTACTTCATTAAATGTATAATCTTATCAGGTTCTACACTTAAAAATACTTCTGTTCCTGAAGGGGTATTTCGTTTAAGCCTACGCTTTCAATCTTTCATGTTTTCAAGGCTCTTCTATTGCCTGAGACCAGGGGTGGCACCTCACTGAGACATACCCTTACAGACTTTTCCTGATGAGCTATGTTCATTCTTCCATGTTTTATTAGATCTCCTTTCATTAACAAGGTTCACTCTCCTTGTTCAAGGCATAAAGCCCACACCATTAAGCATACTTGGGAGGAGATGAGGTAGGGGAAGGACCCTGCACTTTGAAACAGTCTCTAACCTCAAGGACTTTTTTTGTGGTTGTTAGGAGGGGAGAGGTTGGTAGAGCAGATGAGAGAGATACGGAAAGGGGGCGTCCCAGGCATATACTGGTATGGCATGATACCAGTATACCATACTATCACTGCAGAGGTGGAAGTGAAACAAGCTGCCCTCCTCCCTAGACATTTGGGGCTGAAAGTGGTCAGGGTGGCTGGCTAAGCCACATAGCTGGGAATTAGAGAGAGAGACACCTTCTCTTGGGAACCAGTGCCCTAGAGCACAAGGTGGCAGACCCTTGGGTTTACAGAGAATGATAGACTGGTGTAATTTTTAAAACTTACCTTAATCTTGATTAATTTCAAATCTACCCATTAGAGAGTAACTAGTTACTTATGTTGGCTTCTTATCTACAGAGTAGAGTACAATCATCAAACCTTGTGGCTATAACACCTGGCATGTAGTTACCAAAGGCTACAGAGTTGAGAGGACATACAGACCACAGTGCCTCAAAGCAGAAATATAATTGGCATGAAGGAAGGGATGGCAGTATCTGTTTACCATCAGCACTTGTGCTTTTCAATAATTTTAAGGGCAATTGGTTGCGACGGTAGACTACAATGAACATACATCAGAGAAAGCAGAGAAACAGAGACAGACCATGAGACACGTGGTAGAAGACAGTCCAAAGATGGCAGTGATTTAACACGCTCACCCCCCACCAACCAGTGCACAGGCTCACCCGGTGCCTCAGAGTAAGGACACGGCTTAATACTTAACACCCTGTGATTCAGAAATGCTGAGTTTTCACTACTGCTCAGGTTGAATATGCTTAATGCATACCAGGGTTGAAACACAACCCTCTCTACTTTCATAGGGAAAACACACGGTTCTCAGACTGGAGAACTGCTGAAAATTATGTTCAACTCATCAGAGTATGATGAGTAATGGCTGAAAATCAGGCAGAAACCAAGAAATCAACAGGTCAAAATCCACAGGAGTTCGTTTAACACATACAAGTCACAGTCAGGAGAGGGACAAAAATGGCAGTGTTGCCACTGTCAGAATTACTCGTTGGGGTTCATAAAAACAGGCTAGAGAAATTAGAGGTAAAGTTCCTAGGTTCTGTGTAGCACAAACCTAATCATTAAGCTCCCATGCTTCTTTAGAGAAAAACACTAAGGAGACTAAAATAACACTGCTAGTTTGTTTTCAGGATTACTTCTGGACAACAACAGATTAAAAACACGTTTCTTGCCTTAAGAGAGTATCTGAGTGCTAGCTAGGTGTGGCAAAGACGATTCTTAAGGTAGGTAGTGGGTATGGTAAACTACAACCTCATAGTGTTTAAAATTCTGTCTTGATACAAGGTAAATCTCAGAGACATATCAGTGTGAAAAATCTCAGCTCTTTGGTGTTAAGGGCACAGAACTCCCTGTTTTCTAACAATTGACAGCATGCTGGTTCAGAGAATTAAGAGATCAGAGACAAAAAGACCACTAAGATGGCATTTTCTAGTCATTTGTGCAAGAGTTGTAATACTACCCCAAACTCAAGTAGTGGCAGTAGCCTCTTGGCTGATTCCTAATAAGAAAGCCTGGCAAGATTCACTGAGCTAGCTTGGGAGAGGAAATAGTCCATTCGCTTTCTATTCCACAAGCCTGAAACCCAGTGTATGTGCACAGAATGGTAAACTGTAGCTGGAAATTCAGATCAAGAATTTTTCAATAGGAAAATGGTTAAGCTAATTATGGCACAGACACTTAACATTATACACCCATTTAAAATAATTGTGAACATTACAGAGCAATCTGAAAATTATGGTACACTAAGAATACGTGCACATTCTTTTTTTTTTCCTGCCCTTCAGAGAGGTCCAGGCTAGAGGTACAGATCTGGGAATAAACTATGAGAGTTGTTTTCACGTAAGTACATAAATGGTAGGCTGAGGAGAATATGCTGTGAAGAAAAGGTATGAATCAGAGGCCTGGTTGGTCCTTTATACTTAAGGATGAGCCAGAAACAAAAAGAAACAAGAAAGGAATCAGAAACATGAGACAAAACGTGGTAGTGAAGGTCCAAGAGTCAAGATTTAGAGGCTTTTAGGAAGAAGATGTAGTCAACAGCTTTAAAGTATTACATTCAGAAACACAGGATGCAGCTTATCGAGCAGTCACTGGGGTTGGGGTCACCAGGATTAGGAGGACAGCATTATCTCTGAGAGCTGCGTGTCCAGATACCATCACACAGGGGTAAGGATGAGGGAGGGCATGCTGACGCACATAGGCCTGCAAACACAGACCACTTTGTAGGAATATGGCTGTGAATAAACAGAGAAAGACAAGATGTCGGCATCAGGGAAAAACGAGAGTAAGGAAAGGATTCTTTAAGATAAGGGAGGGTTGAGAATACTCAAACAGGAAACTAAAGTCAGCAGAGACTTTGAGACTCCAGGTGCCAAGAGAGATGACAAAGAACTAAAAGTGTGTTAAAGAGGTGTTAAGCTGTACTGTCCGGTATGGTAGTGTGGGAGGCAAAATAACAGGCCTATGAAACGGCCACACCCCAGTCGGCAGAACCAGTGAATATATTTCCTTGTACGGCAAAGGGGAATTCCGCAAATGTGATAAGGATATGAATTTCAAAATGGGGAGATTATCTCTTCAAATTTAATTATACAACCCTGGGCCGCGAGTGGTGGCTTGCGCCTGTGATCTTGGCACTATCAGTGGCTGAGGCTGGTGGATTGCCTGAGCTCAGGAGTTTGAGACCAGTCTGAGTAAGGAGACCCCATCTCTCAAGATAGCTGGGCATTGTGGCAGGTGCCTGTTGATCCAGCTACTCGGGAATCACTTGAGCCCAACAGTTAGAGCAGGCGTCCTCAAACTGCGGCCCGCGGGCCACATGAAGTGGTGTGAATTGTATTTGTTCCCATTTTGTTTTTCACTTCAAAATAAGATATGTGCAGTGTGCATAGGAATTTGTTCATAGTTTTTTTTTTGTTTTTTTTTTTTAAACTATAGTCCGGCCCTCCAACAGTCTGAGGGACAGTGAATTGGCCCCCTGTTGAAAAAGTTTGAGGATGCCTGAGTTAGAGGTTGCTGTAAGGTATGACACCACGGCACTCTACCGAGGGCAACAAAATCACACTCTGCCTCAAAACAAATACATAAATAAATAAGTAAAATTACACAATCCTGCAAAAATGGAGAAACCTCTTCTGTCTGAAGTCAGATCCAAACAACGGGAAGAGGCAGGAGACAGACGGAGATAAGAAAGACTTGACTGGCCACTGCTGGCTTTCAAGATGGAGAAAGGGAGCAGTGAGGCAAAGACAGTAGCCTCTGGAAACAGGCATGGCCTTCAGCTGACAGCCCCCAAGGACATGACTACAGACACAGAATTTATAACCTGAATGAGCAAGGAAACAGACTCTATCCTGGAGCTTCCAGAAAGAAACCCGGCTCGGCTGACATGGTGATTATACCCTGGTGAGACCTGTGTCAGACTTCTGACCTACAGACTGTAAAACAGTTAAGTGTTGTTTTAAACTGCTATATTAGTGGCGATTTGTTACACAGCAACAGAAAACCAATAAAAAAAAAAAATCTTGTTTGGCTATGGTTCCCTTTACTCACTTTGCAAATACTGCGTTTCTTACAATTGAAGGACTGCAGCACCTGTATCAGGCACGTGTATCAACACCATTTTTCCAATACTATGTGCTCACTCTGGGTTGCTGTGCCATACTTTGAAAATTTTCTCAATGTCCCAAACTTTAATAATGTCATTATTAAATCTGTTATGGTGGTCTGTGATCTGGCACCTTTGCTGTTACGATTGTTTTAACAGTTTGGGGGCACCAGGAAACTGACGATATAAGATTGTGAACTTAGTAAATGTCCTCTGTGTGTTTTGACTACTCTACACTCACCAGCCATTCCGCCATTTCTCTCCCTCTCCTAGGGCCTTTCTATTCTTTAACACACAATATTGAAATTAGGCCAATTAAAAATCCTACAATGGCCACTAAGTGTTGAAGAGGAAAACAAGTCACACATCTCTCACTGTAAATCAAAGGCTAGAAAATGATTCAGCTTAGCAAGGCAGACATGTTGAAAGCCAAGATGGGCCTAAGGCGAGGCCTCTTGCACTGCTTAGCCAAATTGTGAATGCAAAGAAAAGTTCTTAAAGGAAATTAAAAGTTCTACTCTGGTGAATACGTGAATGATAAGAAAAGCAAAACAGCCTTATTGATGATATGGAGAAAGTCTTGAGTGCTCTGGATAGTAGATCTAATCCAGATCAAGGCCCTAACTCTCCTTAGTTCCATGAAGGCTGAGAGGCGAGGAAGCTGCAGAAGACAAGAGGAAAGCCAGCAGAGTTTGCTTCATGAGGTTTAAGGAAAACAGCCATCTCTATAACCTAAAAGGACAAGGTGAAGCCCAAGTGTTGAGTTTGTAGCTGAAGCAACTACCTATAAGATAGGTAATGCCATTAATGAAGGTGGCTACACTAGACAAAAGATTTTCAATGAAGACAAAGTAGCCGGAAGATGGAGGCCTCCCATAGTTAACGAGGAGGAGTCAAAGTCTGGCTTCAAAGCTTCCAAGGACAGACTGACTTTCTTGTCAGGGGCTAATGCAACTGGTGACTTTAAGTTGAAGCTAATGTATATTTATTATTCTAAAAATCCTAAGGCCCTTATGAATCAGCTAAATAGAATGGAGGTGGTGGCTCACACATATAACCCCTGTACTTTGGAAGGCCAAGACAGGAGGATCACTTGAGGCCAGGACTTCAAAAATCAGCCTGGGCAACATAATGAGGCCCCATCTGGGAGGACTGCCTGAGTTCAGGAATTCAAGCTTATAGTGAGCCATGATCATGCCACTGAATTCCAGCCTAAGTGGCAGAGTGAGATGAAACCTAGTCTCCTTAAGAAAAAAAAAAATTATGCTAAATAAACCTTGCCTGTGCTTTATTAATGGAACAACAAAGCCTGGATGATAGTACATCTGTTTATAACCATGGCTTACTGAATATTTAAGCCAAATATTGCCCAGCCAAAAAAAAAAAAAAAAAAAAATCCCTTTCAAAATACTGCTTTCATTGATAATGTACCTGCTTACCAACAGAGCTCTGATGGAGATATGAGATTAATGTTATTTTCATCCATTCTGCAGACCATGAATTAAGGAGTAATTTTGACTTTCAAGTCTTATTATTTAAGAAATACATTTTATAAGTCTATCATACCACAGATAAGAGTCCTCTGATGGATCTGAGCAAAGTAAACGGAAAACATTCTGAAAAGGATTCACCATCCTGGACTCTATTTAGAACATTCATGATTCATGGGAGAAGACCAAAATATGAACATTAACAAGAGTTTGGAAGACATTGATTTTAACCTTCATGAGTGACTTTGAGGGGTTCAAGACTTCAGTGGGGGAGATAATTGTACATGTGATAGAAATAGCAAAAGAATTAGAATCAGGAATGGGTACCTGAAGATGTGACTGAATTGCTACCCTCTTATGATAAAACCTGAACAGATGAGAAGTTCTTATGGATAAGCAAAGAAAAAAAGTGGTTTCTTGGGATGGAATCTATTCCTGATGAAGATGCTGTGAACACTGTTGAAATGACAATGAAGGATTTAGAATATGCACATATTACTCAAACTTAATTGATCATAGCAGTGACAGGATTTGAGAGACTGATTCCAATTTTGAAAGAAGTTCTACTGTAGGTAAAATACCATTCAAACAGCACTGCATGATAAAGAAATCTTTCCTGAAAGGAGAGTCAATCTATGTAGCAAACTTCATTTGTTACCTTTTTTTTTTTTAAAACAGAGTCTCACTTTGTCATACTCAGTAGAGTACTATATGATATCACAGCTCACAGCAACCTTAGACTCTTGGGCTCAAGAGATTCTCTTGCTGCAGCCTCCTGAGTAGGCGGGACTATAGGCACCTGTCACAGTGCTGGGCTATTTTTTAGACATGGGGTCTCGCTCTTGCTCAGGCTCTTCTCCAACTCCTAAGCTCAAGCAATCTACCCAATTCAGTCTCCCACAGTGGTAGGATTAAAGGCGTGAGCCACCACGCCCAGCCCATTGTTGCCTTATTTTAAGGAATGGCGACAGCCACTCCAGTCAGCAACCACCACCATGATCAGTCCCAGTTGCCATCAACATTAAGAGAAGAATTTCCATTAGCAAAAGAGTATGTGACTTGCTGAAGGCTGAAATGGTCATTAGCATTTTTGAGTGATAGGATATTTTTAAATTAAGGTATATACATTGTTTTTTGGCCATTATACTTTTTCACATTTAATAAACATAACTTTGATGAGCATTGGAAAACCAAAAGTTCATGTGACTTGTTTCATTGTGATGTTTGCTTTATTGCAGTGACCTAGAATCAAACCTGCAGTATCTCTGACGTACGCCTGTATAGGTAGCCACCAAGTAAATGTGGCTATTTAAATTTGAAAACATAGTATGCTGCTCAAAAGTTAAAAAAAAATACATAATGTTTTCTGACTACAACAAAATTAAACTATAAATGAGTAAGAAAAAGACATCTAAAAAATCTCCAAATATTTAGAAATTAAACAACACACTTCTAAATAGGCTAGGGGTGAAAAGGAAGCCACAAAGGAAAATGGGGGGGGGGGAGGCACTAAACGACTAGATTAAAAAAAAAAAGGATATTGGTTTGGCGCCTGTAGTTCAGGGGCTAGAGCGCCAGCCACATACACTGGAATCGGTGGGTCTGAATCCAGCCAGGACCTGCCAAATGACGAGAACAACCACCAAAAAACAGCTGGGTGTTGTGGCAGGCGCCTGTAGTCCTAGCTACTTGGGAGGCTGAGGCAAGAGAATCGCCTAAGCCTAAGAGTTGGAGGTTGTTGTGAGCTGTGATGTCATGGCACTCTACCGAGGGCAACACAGTGAGACTCTGTCTCAAAAAAAAAAAAAAAAAGGATATTTACCTCATGCCAATGATATGCAACACTCAAAATCAAATACTAGAGAAATCTCTCTAGGACAATGAGAAGATTCCTTAAATAACGAATGTTATTTATATGATTCATTACTTCGTTAGACCATTGTAGATAATGTAATGAAAGAATAAAAAGAAATAAGATATGAAATGATGGTAAACAGATAACAGCACTATTTATTGGTAATATAATGGTCCTGCACTGTTTTAGCACCAGGGACTGGATTCGTGGCAGACAATTTTTCCACGGGATGGGGTGGGGTGAGGGATGGGACGGGGGCGGAGCTCAGGCAGTGATGCTGGGCAGCCTACCAGGGAAAGGTACTGGTCCACAGCCTCGGGGTTGGGGACCACAGTGGTAGAGAACCTCCCTTCCCCCAAAATCACTAAAATGTATTATACCTAACAAGAGTTCAGTAAAGTAACTGCCTAGCAAAAATATACAAATATTAGTCTGTTGCTTTATACCAAAAATAATTAGTTAGAAAATATAATGGAAACTACTCTATTTATAAAAGTAAAAAAAAAAAAAAAAAAAGAGGAAGAAAAGTATGTAGAAATAAATGTAAGACAAAATATTCAAAATATACAAAATTTTAAATGATTTTTTTGGTGTGATTTTTTTTTAAAGGCTTACCAAATGAAGAACTATATCATTTAGAAAGAATCTTAGAAAGAATCAATATTTTGAAGATGTCAATTCAATTTTTCTCAGATTTCTAAATTTTATAAAAACTCAACCAATAAAAAATTCTTTACTCTTTAAAAATGGGACATAATTCTACTCTTTATTTGGGAGAATAAACATTTTAAATTAGACAATACAATTCTAAAAAAAAAATAATACAAAGACAACTTCATGGAAAGATAGTAAATTATTATAATAGTATTAGATCGTACCAATGGTTAAACCAAAAATCCATAAAAAGACCCTGTCATATATACATACTTAGTCTATGACACATTTAAAATCTGGGATAGAAGACAGTCAAGTTTCTAAAATATGTGACTCGAATCTCATTCATAGTATGGTAAGTAAATGTAGATCTTAAGCAAACACCAAATACCCCAAGAAAGTTCAATAATTTACCTTAAAAAACAAAACCACAGAAGGAACTAGAAAATATAGATGAATATTCAACTCACGTTGGGCTTGGAACATACTTTCTAAGCAAAATAAATCAAGCAAAATGATTTGAATATGTAACAACTAAGCTCTCTGGTGTGTGTATATCTATATATACATAAACTTACATACATATGTATATTTGTATATATAAACTTCACTCTAAAAAAGCAAACTGATGAGCTCAGGAAAGCATCTGCAACACAGGAGGCAGATAAACGGCTGATATAAGTGTGTACAAAGAATTGTTTATAAGGGACTTAGAATAATGGAGACTTAAGTAAATAAGTAAGTCAGATGATCTCCCTCTGAAGACAACAGATAAAGCAGACAAAATATAAACATTACCAGCTTGAAGGCAATGAAGTATTTAAATGATATTTAAAAAGTTACTGGTCCAAGATCCAGGAGAAGATAAAAATCCAAAAAGCTGAGATCAGCATTTGAGGCGCCTCGTGCTCAGGGCGGGTTTGCCTCTCTAAAAGAACCACGGCAAGGCTGAGCGGTCGGGACAACCCAAAGCAGCAGTGGGTACGAAAGACGGAGCCCAGGGCACGGCATGCATGCGGTCACACTGAAACCATCCTGCTCCAGCTGGGAGCCCAAGAAATTCTGTTCTAGGAATGAGGGAGAAGGGGATGGAGACCAAGTCTTGCACAGACTGAAACACACTTTCAGCGGCTCCAAAATTCTCAAACTCCAAACTCCATTTTAAATCGCTAGTTCTCCCAGAAGCCTGGGAGGAGAAAATTCAAATCTTCTCTAAAGGAAGACATCACCAACTTAGGCTTCAGAACATTACTATAATTTTTCAAATAAAATGCCCAATACATATTTAAAGATAACCAGGCTTTGAGAAAAGCAATACACGGAAGAACCAGCGTTACAACCCTATTTACAGAGGTTCACTACATTAGCATGAACACAGACTTTAGAATAGGAGGTCTGACAATTATGTTCACGAATTTGTCCTAGAAAAGGTGTTAGGTATTCATTGCTGAATATGACCATGATCACCTTCAAAGTCCTCCCCTCAGGAAGCTATGCACTGACGCCAGCCCCTAGCCAGCGCTTCAAAGCAATTGTGGAGCTCTCTTTTTGGAATGGTCGTCAGCATTGTCATCATATTCTTTGTTATCCTGAATGTCACTGAAACGTCTTCCTTTCAATATTTCCTTTATCTTTGAGTAAAGAAAAAGTAATTGGGGGCCAGATGAGATAAGTAGGGAGGATATTCCAATACAGTTATTTGTTTACTGCTAAACACTCCTCACAGACAGTTGCCACATGAGCTGGTGCACTGTCACGATGTAAGAGCCATGACGATTGGCAAAAAGTTCAGGTCACTTTCATCTAACTTTTTTCACGCAGTCTTTTCAGCATTTCCAAACGGTTTGGTTAACTGTTTGTCCAGTGGTACGAATTCATAATGAACAATCCCTCTGATATTAAAAAAGGTTAGCAACATTGTTGTGACTCTTGGTTGGGACTGGCGGAACTTTTTTCGAACATTTTGGCCGTGGAGAACTTGGCTTCCATTGTGCACTTTGACGCTTTGTTTCAGGGTCATATTGGTGCACGCATGTTTCATCACTAGTGACAACATGGCCCAAAACATCGTCTTGCCTCTCCAAAAGGTCTTGGCAAACTTTGACTCTCCTGTGCTTTTGTTCATTGGTGAGGTTGTTCAGGAACATTTTTGCCCACTTTTCTGACGGCAAGATTTTCAGTTAAGATTTTCCTGTTTCTCTATCAATGTTCACTTGGTCTGTTGTGCTTCTCACACTCAGCCGATGACTCTGATGAACAATTTGATGAGTTTTTGCAATGTTTTCATCAATAAATATCATTACTGGTCTCTCTGATTTCTCATCAGTGACCCGTTCTCTCCCCTCAGAAAAACGTTCAATCCATTTGTACACTGCTGTTTTCTTCATGGCATTATCCCCATAAACTTGGACTAACATGTCCATGATTTCACTTCTACTCTTGCCAAGTTTAACAAGAAATTCAACATTTGTTTGCTGCTCTAATTCAAACTCCTGCATTCCCACGATGGCACACAAACACACAACAGTAAAGAACGCCCCTCAGGAAGACACTACCTCGTGTCAACACAGACACAGCTATGAGACGCTGACACTAACAAGGTTCTGAACCCTTCCCGAGCTGTCTGCACAGAGCAGCCAACTAAGTACACAATGGCGAGTTCATGAACTTAGTTCTTAGAGCTCATAAATGTGCTTATTTTGTTCAATGACAAGAATACCAAAAATGGCAGAAGTTACAATAAGAGACACAACTTTGAACAGACAAACATAAATTATACAATTGAAAAAAAATACTATATCAGGCGGCGCCTGTGGCTCAAGGTGTAGGGTGCCAGTCCCATATGCCGGAGGTGGCGGGTTCAAACCTAGCCCCGGCCAAAAAAAAAAAAAAAAAAAGAAAAAAATACTATAAAATTTTAGAACTCACTCAATGGATTTCAACTTCAGATGAGAGCAACTGAAAAATACAGTGAATTGAAAAGGTCAGACAAAAACAACACAGAATAAAGTTCTAGGAGACCAAAAAATGCAAAATCTAGACACAAGGTAACAAACCAAAGAGGATACGTTACCAAAGGCCTTTTGAAATCTCAGAAAGTGAACAGATAAATAATGTGACAGAAGTAATACTAGAGATAAGCTCTAAAACTTCTCAAAAACCAATGAAACACATGAATCTACAGATTTGAGAAGCACTACAAACCACAAGCAAGATAAATACAGAAAATCATACCTTTGCACAGCACTCAGACACTGCAAAAAGTCAAAAATCTTAAAAGTAGTTCCAAAAACATATGAACGTTAATTTTAAAAAATCACATTACCTTTAAAGGCACAGTGGTTAGACTGATATCTCTATACCAACAATGTCCTCAAGGTCAATATACTCAAATAAACTACCAAGAAGATTTCTCAAGAATGAAATCAAACAGACATTTTCAAACAAATGACACTTAACAGAATTTATCACAACAGACCTGAACTAATGGAAAAGTAAAGACTATTCTTCAAGTTAAAGTATCTGAAACGAAAAGCTAGAGTTTTAAGACAGAATAAATTTTATACAGTGATTAACATGTAGGTAAATCAAATGAATAACAATCGTTGAAAAAATAATTGAGAATATAGTAATTCAAATACGTCAATAACACTAAAATATAAGTCGAAGGCATATATGTTTGCAAGTGGCAAAGTCCATAAAAGAGGGAAAAAGTGGCCCCAGAACCCTGATGAGCAGCCCTAGAACCCTGGAGCCAGCATCTGACACAACAGCAATCTCTGAGAGCATCAGCCAGCCTCATAAAAGGTACATTAACCAGAAGACCATAGTGGTTCCTGGGGTCAGTTAGTGAAATGTAAGTTACGTTCTACCAACCCAAATAGATTCAAAATCCCTTTTAATATTCCTAATGCAGCTACACTGAAAAGCCATCTGAACACAGCCAGCACTCCTGAACCACAGCGCTGAGGAGGAAAACAAGAATGGAACATACATGGGATGCGAAGTCAACTCCCAAAGTATGGGGGAAAAAAATCAGTTAAAAGGTTTAAACAGTGCAAGACACAGCATAATTCAACTCTTCTAATATACTTTGTAACAAAATGCATTTTAAAAAATGTTCAAAAGAAAAAAGTCAATCTAATGAATAATAAAAGTTCTTAATGAGAAAAACTATGTGAACTGCAAGAAAATAATATTTTACTCTTAATATATTAGGACAACTTGCATAACACAGAATTTAACTTACGTTAAATATAAAATTGACTCAAGGAGATGAAAAGTTGCATAAACCTCTAAATCAGGAAGAAAGAATGTATTATTCAAGAGCTACACAAAGCTCTTCTCCTTCCCTCGAAAACACTTGTCAAGTATCATATGTTTGTTATCTTTTCCAGATTATTAAGAAATAGTACAATTAAGTCCAGAAAAGTCAAAAAAGAATGAGCATTACAGGCCAATCTCAGGGCATGACACAGCTCCTCACATGGCTGTCCAAATCAGAAACTACCCTGCACTCTCAGAACCAGTCCTCACCTAGGTTCATTCTGTCTCCAAATCATCACTGCCCAGTTATATCTTCTGGTGGACTCTGAAGACAAGTCCTGTGTGTAAGTCCTACCACTTACTAGCTATGTACCTTGGGAAAGTTCTGTTATTGTAACTTCATCATCTGCAAAACACAAATAATAATGGCACCTCATGGGATTATGATGATTATTTGAAATAATGCATGTAGATGGCCTGGCCTAGTGCCTGGAGTTTCGGTTTTAGTTCATTATTATTATTATTACTACTGTTGATTGCCATTACTATATAATCATGATCATTGCTGGTCAGTAGGACAAAATGACTATACCACTACTTACCTAATATCTTACCAGAGTTTCTTCAGATTTATACTAACTTAATTCCAGTAAGAAATGGGAACACTATACCTGAATACCTCTATTTCCATTTTCCCCTTTTTGTGGTACATCTTACATTTATTAACATAAATGCAACAGCCCAACAATACACTGCTGTAATTACTACTTTACATAACTGTGACTTTCAAAATGCCACTAAGAAAGCAAATATAAACTTAAAAGCATTTGTTACAGTAACCTTCTTATTTAACTTTTCTATTAGCATTTTACCTGATTCCTGACAAGCACTTCAGAGAAAGTGGTAAAAGCAGCTTTATGCCTCAAAACAGGTCCCCTTTCACTATGCTATAGTTGTGTTAGTAAAGCAGATAATAGAAAAGTGACAATTGATACAATGTATCATGAAGTTAGCACCTTTTCTTTTTCTTTTTTTCTTTTTTTTGCAGTTTTTAGCCAGGGCCAGACTTGAACCCGCCACCCCCACGTATATGGGGCCGGCGCCCTACTGCTTGAGCCACAGGTGCCGCCTAACATTTTCTATTTTTTAAACTTGTACTACTATTGTATAATGAGGTTTGTATAAAAACAGAAGAAAAGCAAAGGATAAACATCTGAGTGTTACTAAAAAGATGGCTGACACTGAGAATAAAACCAAATATAGGTTGAGTATCCCTTATCTGAAATGCTTAGTACCAGAGCGTTCCAGATTTTGAATTTCCTCCTCAATTTTAGATGTGCATTATTCTTACGAGTTGAGCATACTTAAAGCAAAAAATCCAAATGCTCCAGGGAGCATTTCTTTGGAACATTATGTTGGCACTGAAAGTTTTGGATTTTGGAGTATTGAGGATTTTGATTTTTAAATTAGGGAAACTGAACCTGTATTCTGATGTATTTTTGTAGGTTTAAGAAAATCACATAATAGAAGGCTGATTCAGCCCTCAATTTAAAATACTAATTCACAGAATAAGTCAGACTTCTCTGCCATGAAATAAAGTCTTTCAAATTTCCATTCTCTTGCTACATTTTACAAAAAAGATTCCAAAGACCTTGGTGATTTTTCAAAGAAAGTTCAAAGATTTCTAGGAATTAGGATCCATTTAGAGCTGGGTCTCTCTCCTAATGCAGTACGCAGTAGGTGAACCCACAATAAGAATAAAGTATAAAAATGATTTCTCTAAGCGCTGTGTGCCAAAGACTGCTCTACTATTAAATATTGAGGAATTTCGCAAGGCATAATCATCGGTAGCCTGAAATCAGACATGGTCGGGGGTATTTTTCACTGTGGCGAATGCTACAAATTATTGCCTACCTCCCCGGACTCTTGATTCCAAGCCTGCCGACCACTGACCTTCGGTTAATAAGAAAAGTCCAAATTGAGGTTTATACTGTCTATTACTAAGACAGGAAAATGTGAACTCTCTTTGATAAACATTTCTATCACCAAGGCTTTGAGTTGTACTGGTAAGTCTTCAGAAACCTGGAATCCTCAATTCTTCAGAATATCACAGTTTCCCACTAAGTTCACAAAGATTTTACAATATTACAAGATTGCTACACAGAGTAGTCCTAGTCTTTGTGATTAAATACAATCATGGGAAAAGATCCATCTGTAGCTATTCATAGTCTTCATTAAAAATTAAAGAACAAAGCTTTTATTTTGTGACAGTGACATACATAAACTATTTGTACGTACCACTATACCAGATAATTTAATCTAATAAAAGAAACAATTTATTTCAGATACACCATCTAGGTTACAATAGGAGAAACAATGATCTATTTAACCGCATTTAAGAACTAAAGCCACAACAGAGATTGCTTAGAAACCTGAGTAAAATATAAAGGAATCCATCTTTTCTACCCTCAACCCACCCACCCATCCATCTACTATCAATTAACCCAGTAAGTACAGCAGAACCTCGCTGAGTTGACCACCAAAGGTTCTGTAACAAACTGGTCAACATAAAGAACTAGGCCTGCCATACTTATTTATAAGCACACTTGGCACATGTCCTATCTACATAAGGAAGTGGCCAACTATGGAAGCACTACCGTATTTGTCGAATGCCTACTGCATACCCTGCAAAATGTAGCAGGTGCTGGGATATAATCGGGTGAAACAGAACCGGAGGACTTGTGAGACCCATGCAGCAGAGGTGAGGGTGAGGGATAGAGAGTGGTGGGATAAGGCCATTTTATGAAGTTCTGTCTTCACATTAAAACCATTATTAAGCGGCTAACTACATGCAAGGTAGGAGATGGGGGGTGCTGAAATAAACACACTCCTTTAAGAAGCCAGGAACTCAGGGACAGTTCCCTCCCCTCCCCATGCAACTGGACTCCCAACGCGGGCTGCTGCTCAGACTCTTCTGATCCATCTCCCTCCAGACCTCAGGCTGTGCATAAATGCTGCTGCAGACAGGTGCTCACTGGTACGTTCTTCAGGCCTCCCCTGCTCTTCTCCACTCACCAACAGAATTGCATTTGCTGCTTCAAAGACTTTTCTTGAATGAAATAATTTTATACCTCCTGCTTAGTGTTCAGGGCTAAATTCTAAAACACAATCCTGCAACATTTGATAAAATTCTTGCATACAGCGTAGCCCCATAAAATGCCCTCCAAATAGTGAAAACTAGAAAAGAACACCGTATTTTTGGTGAAAGGGGACTTTGTTATTTCCTTTTCTGCTTTAATTTTCAAAAAATTCATTTTCTAGACTTTCTCCCAGTTGTTTATCTGACTCCTCTCACTTTTATTTTCTGTTCTTTCTCCCTTCACACTATATTCTTCAGTTTCACACATGTCCTGGGCTGCCTTCTCTAAGGAAACGTGAGAAAAGGAACAAGTCTCTGAATAGGCAATAGGTATCTTGGCTTTCTCCCATCCCCTCCCCTTTTGGTCATATACAGAGAATACAGCAGCAAATCTGGAGAAAAGCCTAGATGATTCAACAGCAATACCCATTATCCTTTTAAATCACCCTGTAACATTATTTATATAGAAAACACTGAGGCATATGGTAGGAGGTCAATTACCTCAGGACTGAAAGAGAAACAAACAAAACCTGATTTTTATTCCTGTGTATCTTTCTTCCACGGATCCTCAAATGAACCTCTCAAGTAAGATCTATTCCTTTGTTTTTCACAGTCCTCAGGGACGCTGTCCTCAAAGCAGCTCAAAACCACACATCATTATCTTAATTACTTTATCTTATAAAAAATGAAGCATCGGGCTCGGTGCCTGTGGCTCAAGTGGCTAAGGCACCAGCCACATACACCTGAGCTGGCGGTTCGAATCCAGCCCGGGCCACCAAACAACAATGATGGCTGCAACCAAAAAAATAGCCAGGCGTTGTGGCAGGCGCCTGTGGTCCCAGCTACTTGGGAGGCTGAGGCAAGAGAATGGCTTAAGCCCAGGACTTGGACGTTGCTGTGAGCTGTGATGCCACAGCACTCTACCCAGGGTGACAGCTCGACGCTCTGTCTCAAAAAAAAAATAAAAATAAAAATAAAAATAAAAATAAAAAAATAAATGAAGCATCAAACATAAATATGTATTCAATATAATCTAAGAGAATTTAACATTTTAAACTCTCTAAAATCAAAATGCATCTTCTAATCAATTATAAGAGCATTGTGTCATAACTTAATTTGCAGTGACTTTTTTCCTTGCTAAAAGGTACATAAGATCATTGTGCATCTTACAATCAATAGTATTTTGAAAGCCAACACACATATTATAAAATTAAAACCATGTTAGCTATGTAAAATCTCTAATTTGTTAAATGGCTCAACATATAGTATAAGTAACACTGTTAGGAAATAATGAGAATTTTTGCTTCTCACACTTCATAGTAAGCAAAGTTTTAGGATTGTGAACTCAAACACAGTGAGAACAGAATTCTTAAAGATATTTATTTCACATTAATGCTTTGTTTATATCATTGTGGAAATCATCTTTTATAAAGCTGGTGGCCTGCCTGAAAGGCAATGAGCTCTTAGGATTTGGCATTATTAAATTTCAAAATGTTGACATGGCTGGCATGTAACACCTTTAATTTAGATATATGGCACAAATAATTAAAATAATACTAATTTCCTCATGATTCAGGCTCATAGGATTCCTTGCTTATTAGGCTAAGGAAATACTTTATGAGGCCTGAACATTTAAATTTGAAATTCTAAGTAACATAAAGAAAAAGGAGATGACTTTCTTTTCTAAAAAACAGAAAATCTGTTGCTATTTTCCCAAAGGAAATTTGTGAGCACTGCTGCCAGTCTACGTAACACCTTTTACTCTATCAGTTCAGGTTATGATGATTTGGGCAAGGGTTAGGTTAAAGCTTGTGAGATCCTTTGGGCTTTAACTTTTGTTTTTCCATCTAAATCCCAGGGCTTGAAAGAATGACTGATAGATAATAATTTATTAAATAAATGAACTTTGTAAGAGAAGACATGATTACATTTTAGGACATTTAAATTAACATTAAGAGAGTAGGATTTACAAACACTGTTATTTATAATAATCTTCCATTAAACATAATCATTAAATTATATTATCACCTAATAATTAATAAACCAACGATCATGACTTACTAAAAATATATACTAAACTAAGTTTGCATCAATATAATACCAAAATAATAAAACTGAATTCCTTTAAAAACATCCTGCTCTTCAGACATCTCACTCAAGTACCATGGCAGCCTTTCCTCTAGCTAGCTGTGTCAAAGCTAGCTTTCCTTCTGTAAATTGTTGATTGCTGGTCCAAGATAATAACATTTTAACTAAGCCTACGGAGTTCTGTTCTACCACACAGATTTGCTCTCACAGTGTTTTAAAACATTTTCAGCTCACTTCGTATTATATTACATTGACATTATTAATTTTAGTTTAATAAAATCTGCCCAATTTCTCCACTATGCCACTTAAATTCTAGTGTTAACTGGGAAGGACTTATCACTCTTAATTATAAAAATATGCTCTTGTATTTTCTTAATTATCATACTAGCAGAATTTTTTTTTAATTTTTAATTAAAATTATAACTGTATACATTTATAGGGTACAATGTGATGATTTGATATAAAATGTGGAATGCTTAAATAAAACTGACTAACACAGCCATCACCTCACTTACCTGGTGTTTTTTTTTTGTGTGGTAAGCATTTAAAATTCACTCTTGGTCATTTTGAAATATACCCTTACAATGTGCCTATTAGGTGAGACCACCCCAAATGCCCCCTCTCCTCCTCCCACCAATTGCCTCCTCCCTTGCTCTCCCTTCTCTCTCCTCACCCCTCCCCATTACTAGACTTTATCATTTGGATGAGTGTGTACGTACCCAGCAGAATTTTTAAGGAAAGGATTATCCTTGGCAT
This sequence comes from Nycticebus coucang, assembly GCF_027406575.1. NCBI lineage: Eukaryota > Metazoa > Chordata > Mammalia > Primates > Lorisidae > Nycticebus > Nycticebus coucang. The sequence continues at coordinate 67,365,437 of NC_069788.1, forward strand.
TAAAGCACAGACTTACTACTATGAAATACTATTGCAAAATAGCCTTCCTTTTAAAAAATATCGTATGCAATACTTAAAAATATAAGATGGTCACTACATTTCCCCCTTGGAAATTCATTCATATTACAAAGAGCTTTAAAAACAAATAAGCCAATAATAATAAAAAAAAAAAGAACCAAAAACAAAACCAAGAACCCCATGCATATAGGAAAGTAGGTAAGCATACTCTAGTTTTGTTATTTACATACTAATTAGGGTTCATGATTCAGTGTCTCTTTCTTCTGCATTATTCAGTCTAGTTTCCCTAAGGAACCTAACTTTCCTCAAACTTCTCCAGATAACAGAAGTGTATTCCGAGACATAAATCATGTCAATATTAACAAAAATTCTCTTCAGCAGCTGATTCCTCAGAGCAAATCTGAATAGCTTTCAGTTATTGCTAGTACAGATTACCTACCTGTATTTCTTAACCCACATAAACTACCTGTATTATATATGATTAGGCCCTTATTCTCATTAAAATAGAAATTATTTTTGTAGATGAAAGCCCCAAGGGCTGAAGGATATAATGTCAGCTCCTAAAAGGAAACAACTGGCACTAAAGGTGGCAACTGCTGATTTTTGTTGAGACAGAATAATGCGGAAAAAAAAAAAAAGAAAATCACAATGTCAACTTACCTAAAATTGCTACTTTTCTCTATACCCTTTGTCTAAATCCTACTGTTTCCTGAATCATCACAACAACATTTTTGGTGGTGACTATTATCAAAATCTCATTATTCAAAAGGATAATTCAGAACAGGATAAAACTGATTCTAAAATTAAACAGCAAAAAACCATCCTGCAGAATAACAAATAACAGAGCAGCATACTCCAAGATATGGGCTTTAATCCTCTCATGCCACTTCCTGGTTGAACTCCTCTGGGAAAAGCTATTTCACATCTATCAATTTCAGCTTTTTTTCAACTTTGCAAAATGGTGAATTTATTTATAACATGCTACATTTCTAATATAAAATCTACGAGTACTTTCAAAGAACATTCCCTGGAAATTTTGATACACAGTATTCGGAAACAGGGAAAAAAATAATTATAGATATCCTAAAGAGTTTCCAAAACAATTAGCATCACAATGGAAGTAAGTCAGAAATACGTGAGGGTTAAAGAAGAAAGCAGTACAAAAATTAATGAAACTTAACAATATAAAATCGTGGATGACATATCTAAAACATTACTTAGAAGGAAATTAACAGCTTTTAATGATTTCAATAAAAAAGAATATAAGCTTAAAGATAAATGAACATTTGAACTTAAGAAATGTGAATAACAGAACAAATCCAAAGAAAAAGATGGGAAAAGGTAAAAGAACAAAATTTAATGAAACTGAAAAAGATGATACAAGAGAGTATCAAGAAAATCAGAAATTGGCATAATAAAAAGGGAAAAATACATAAATTTGGGGGAACACCAATCAAAAGAAAGAAAACACACAGATGAATTATATTAGCAATTAAAAATGAACCAACTGTGCATCTATCAGCAATGAAGGAGAGTAAGAAAATATTATAAATTACTTTTTGCCAATAAATGCAAATGCTTATAGGATAAATTAAAAAAGCATAACTTCCTAAAAATTTATCTTCTGAAGAACAAACCCAAAGTCTGAATAATCTGGTATTATCAAACACATTGAATTAGTAGTTAATCAAATCTAGCAGTATGATTAAAATGACTGAATGTCATGACCAAATTGATTTTTTCAAAGGAATTTAACTTAGCTTTAAACATTAGAATGAATGAAGATCTTAAGATGATCACCTTGATACAGAAGGAGGAAATAGTTAATAAAAGTGAAAATCATTTATGATTTAAAAAATTTTAATGAATCAAAAATAGATGACCTCTTTAAGCAAATAAAAAACATAGTAGCCTCCCTCCTACAAAAAAGCAAACATTTCAATAGTGAAATATTAGAAGCATTTTCTTTAAAATCAAGAGCACAGTAATTTTGATTTGCATTTCTCTGATGATTAAAGATGATGAGCATTTTTTCATATGTCTGTAGACCGTGCGCCTGTGTTCTTCAGAGAAGTTTCTCTTCAAGACCCTTGCCCAGCCTGCGATGGGATCACTTGTTCTTTTCTTGCTAATACGTTTGAGTTCTCTGTGGATTCTGGTTATTAAACGGAGACATAACCTGCAAATATCTTCTCCCAATCTGAGGGCTGTTTGCTTGCATTACTGTGTTCTTGGCTGTGCAGAAGCTTTTTAGTTTGATCAGGTCCCAGTAGTGTATTTCTGAAGCTGCTTCAATTGCCCGGGGGATCCTCCTCATAAAATACTCACCCAGACCGATTTCTTCAAGGGTTTTCCCTGCACTCTCTTCTAGTATTTTTATAGTTTCGTGTCTTTTTGTTTTGTTTTGTTTTGTAGAGACAGAGTCTCACTGTACGACCCTTGGGTAGAGTGCCGAGGCGTCACACGGCTCACAGCAACCTCTAACTCTTGGGCTTACGCGATTCTCCTGCCTCAGCCTCCCGAGCAGCTGGGACCACAGGCGCCCATCACAACACCCGGCTATTTTTTTGTTGCAGTTTGGCCGGGGCTGGTTTTGAACCTGCCACCCTCGGCATATGGGGCCGGCGCCCTACTCACTAAGCCACAGGCGCCGCCCTGTAGTCTCATGTCTTAAGTTTAAATCTGTAATCCAGTGAGAGTCTTAGTTAATGGTGAAAGGTGTGGGTCCAGTTTCAGTCTTCTACAGGTTGCCAGCCAGTTCACCCAGCACCATTTGTTAAATAGGGAATCTTTTCCCCACTGAATGTTTTTAATTGGCTTGTCAAAGATCAAATAACGGTAAGCAGCTGGGTTCATCTCTTGGTTCTCTATTCTGTTCCAGACATCTACTTCTCTGTTTTTGTGCCAGTACCATGTTGTTTTGATCATTATGAGGTCAGGTAGCATGATTCCTCCTGCTTTGTTTTTATTTCTGAGTAATGTCTTGGCTATTCAAGGTTTTTTCTGACTCCATATAAAACAAAGTATCATTTTTTTCAAGATCTTTAAAGTATGATAGTGGAGCTTTAATAGGGATTGCATTAAAATTGTATATTGCTTTGGGTAGTATGGACATTTTAACAATGTTGATTGTTCCCAGCCATGAGCATGGTATGTTTTTCCATTTGTTAACATCTTCAGCTATTTCTTTTCTTAGAGTTTCATAGTGCTCTTTATAGAGATCTTTCACATCCTTTGTTAGATAAACTCCCAAATATTTCATCTTCTTTGGCACTACTGTGAATGGAACAGAGTCCTTAACTGTTTTTTCAGCTTGACTATTGCTGGTATATATAAAGGCTACCGATTTATGAATGTTGATTTTGTAACCTGAGATGCTGCTGTGTTCCTTGATCACTTCTAAGAGTTTTGCAGTAGAATTCCTGGTGTTTTCCAGATATACAATCACATCATCTGCAAAGAGCGAAAGTTTGATCTCTTCTGACCCTATATAGATAACCTTGATTGCCTTTTCTTCCCTAATTGCAGTGGCTAAAACTAAACTACTTTGAGATATCATCTAACTCCAGTAAGATTAGCCTACATCACAAAATCCCAAGACCAGAGATGTTGGCGTGGACGTGGAGAAAAGGGAACACTTCTATACTGCTGATGGGAATGCAAATTAATACATTCCTTTTGGAAAGATGTTTGGAGAACACTTAGAGATCTAAAAATAGATCTGCCATTCAATCCTATAATTCCTCTACTAGGCATATACCCAGAAGACCAAAAATCACATTATAACAAAGATATTTGTACCAGAATGTTTATTGCAGCCCAATTCATAATTGCTAAGTCATGGAAAAAGCCCAAGTGCCCACTGATACATGAATGGATTAATAAATTGTGGTATATGTACACCATGGAATATTATGCAGCCTTGAAGAAAGATGGAGACTTTACGTCTTTCATGTTTACATGGATGGAGCTGGAACATAGTCTTCTTAGTAAAGTATCTCAGGAATGGAAGAAAAAGTATCCAATGTATTCAGTCCTACTATGAAACTAATTTATGGCTTTCACATGAATGCTATAACCCAGCTATAACCTAAAACTGGGGGAGGGAGGGGAAAGAGGAAAAGGAGGGGAGGGAGGGGGGAGGTGGGCGGAGGGAGAGTGATTGGTGGGATTACACCTGCAGTGCATCTTACAAGGGTATATGTGAAACTTAGTAAATGTAGAATGTAAATGTCTTAACACAATAGCTAAGAAAATACCAGTGTGATGAAAATGTGTCAAACGGTCTATAAAACCAGTGTATGGGTGCCCCATGATGCATGTACACAGCTATGATTTAATAATAAAAAAAAAAAAAGAGAAAGAAAAGAAAATCAAGAGCACATCAAGGATGCCAACACTACTGTTTTCTATTGGAATGGATTTTACTGTAGCCAACTGAGTAAGACAAGGAAAATAAACTTAAAACAATGATTTAAAAAGGAAGAAACAAAACTTTCATTCTTCCCAGTTGATATGAAAAGAAAATAAAAAGGGCGGTGCCTGTGGCTCAAGGAGTAGGGCGCCGGTCCCATATGCCAGAGGTGGCGGGTTCAAACCCAGCCCCGGCCAAAAAAAAAAAAAAAAAAAGAAAAAAGAAAAGAAAAGAAAAAATATCATAAGAAAAATTTTCAGAATGAATAAGAATTCATCCAGGTGGCTAGATATAAAATCAATATTCAAAAATATAATGTATCTTATTTGCCAAAAGGAACTAGAAAACAATGTTTACCAAAGAAAAATGGTAGAGTCAAAAAAATAAAAGTTCCAAGAACTAAACCCAACCAAATATATATAAGATTCATATGGAGAAAATTATAAAACATTAAGGAAAACATGTATAACAAAAATATAGCACCTTGGTCAGGCATGATGGCTCATGGCTGAATCCTAGCACTTTGGAAGGTCAAGGCAGATGGATCACCTGAACTCAGGAGTTCGAAATCAGCTTGAACAAGAGTGAGACCCCCATCTCTAAAAAGTATCCAAGCGCTGTGGGAAGCATCTGTGGTCCCAGCTCCTAGGGAGGCTGAGACAAGAGGATCTCTTGAGCCCAACAGTTTGAGGTTGCTGTGAGTTACGATGCCATGGCATTCTATAGAGGATGACAAACAGACTCTGTCTCAAAATGAAAAAAAAAAAAAAAAATAAGAAGAAGAAAAAATAACTATATAATCTTTATAAATAGGAAGCCTAAAAACTAGAAAAATGTCAGTTTGCCCTAAATTCAATCACGCTCAAACAAAATGCAATAATTTTTTTAAAAAAACTGATTCTAAAACTTAAGTAGATGAGCAAAAAACCTTGACATAGTCAAATAGTTGTTTTCCTAAAGACAAAAACTTGAGAAATTTGCCCTACTGTTTACAGGTATACCACATATTCTATATTGTATATATGTACCACAATAATAAAGAAATAGTAATTAACACACTGTGGTATTAGCACCTGAGTAGATAAATTGACAGAACAAAATAGAGTGTTAAGAAGCAAACCCACACATATATGGAAAATTAATACTAAACAGATAGTTAAAGGAAAAGCCACTCAATAATGTTTCGGGGACATTCAACAATATTAGCAACTGTTATCCATTTGAAGAGGAAAGATATACTAACTTATACTATGTTTAGAAACTAAATAAATTCTAATTTCAACTCCAGATGAATTAATCTGAAATATAGAAATCTTTTACAAAAAAATAGAAAAATACGTAAAAGAAGAACTTGTTAGAATAAAAAAATACCCCCCAAAACTAATCAGAAAAGAAAGCTAAAGATAAGCTAAATATTTAAAACTGTTTTTTTTTCCCCAAAAAATGGCAGGCTGAGGCTTTTCCAGCATGTTTCATCCACTTAGTAGCAAAACAGCACGCAGAGATTCACACTGTGAACATTAATCAAAGAAGGACCATGGCAGTTCAACAGAAAAGTGAAAGAAAGCGTCAGATACTGTGAAAGAGAAGGTGGGCAACAGTCTGCAAGGTGATGTCTGGCTGAAAACTGTAAGTGAAACCCCAATATGGCAGATGGGGGTGACTCTGCAATCCACCTTCCTACTGTAGATACCACACAATCTAAATTGCATGAGAGCCCCTTTACTCTCCCATCCCAAGTCTAAGTGGTGGCCCAGAGACTATGAGAAGGACTGGCTTCAGGGAATGCCCCACATACATTCCCAGACCTGGGAGCTGATGACCCATCATGATCAAGTGGGGTTTTATTCCAGGAATACATAAATCAATAAATATGATTCATCACATGAACAGAACTTTCAATAAAAAGCATGTAATCATCTAAACAGATACCAAAAAAAGCATCTGATAAAATCTAGCATCCCTTCATGATAAAAACAAAAACAAAAAAAAAAAAAAAGAAACTAGAAATAGAATGAATATATTACAAAATAATAAAGGCCATATGTGATAAATGCTCAGGCAACATCATACTGAATGGGAAACAATTGAAAGCATTCCCCCTAAGAACTGGAACAATACAAAGATGCCCACTGTTATCCCTCCAATCCAATACAGAAGTCCTAGCCAGAGCAATTAAGCAAGAGAAAAAATTAAAAGCATCCAACTGAAAAAGAGAAAGTCAAATTATCTCTGTTTACTGACACTATGATCTTACATCTAGAAAGCCCTAAAGACTCCACAAAAAATTGTTAGGATTGATAAATGAATTAAGTAAAGTTTCAGGATATAAAATCAATCACAAGCATTTGTATATGCCAATAATGATCAAGCTGAGAACTAAATCAAGAAAGCAATCCCACCTACAGTAACTATTAAGAAAAATAAAATACCTAGGGGATATATTTAATCATGAAAACGAAAGATCTCTATAAAATACCAATATTATTTTTCAAAAAATTAGAAAAGAAATACTAAAATTCATATGGAACTAAAAAAGAGGTCAAATAGCCAAAGTAAAAAATATAAAGCTGGAGATATCACATTACCTTAGACAAAGTAAAAAATATAAAGCTGGAGACATCACATTACCTGACTTCAAATTATACTAAAAGGCTACAGTAACCAACACAGTATAGTACCAGTATAAAAATAGGCAAAAAGATCAATGGAATAGAGAACTCAGAAATACGGCCTCATATCTATAGTCAACTGACCTTTGACAATGGTGACAAAAACATACACTGGGGAGAGGACATCCTTTTCAATAAATGGCGCTGGGAAAACCAATGGTCACAGGCAGAAGAATGAAACTGGATCCCCATCTCTCACCATATACAAAAATCAATTCAAGATGGATTAAAGGCATAAATGTAAGACTTGAAACCATAAAAATTCTAGAACAGTACCTAGGAATAACTCTTCTCAATATTGGTATAGGCAGAGAATTCATGACTAAGACTTCAAAAGCAAATGTAACAAAAATATATAAATGGGACTTAAACTAAAAACAGCCTCTACACAGCAAAAGAAATAATCAAAAGAGCAAACAGACAACCTATAGAATAAGAGAAAGTATCCACAAACTATGCAACTGACAGAGGACCAGTTCCTCCAGAATTTATAAGGAACTTAGAACAATTCAACAACAACAACAAAATAATAATAATGATCCCATTAAAAAGAAAGCAAAGAAAATGAATAGACAGTCTTCAAAAGAACACATACAAATGGCAATAAGCATATAAAAAAATTCAACAGCACTCATCATCAGAAATGTACATTAAAACCACAATGAGAAGATACAGTATACCAGTCAAAATGGCTTAAAATGCCAAAAAATAACTTATGTTGGTGAAAATACAAAGAATAGAGAACATTTATACAATGTTGTTAGGAACGTAAATTACTTCATCTCTTTGAAAAACAGTTTGAAAATTTCTCAGATAACTAAAATAGGACTATCCTTTGATCAAACAATCCCACTACTGTGTATCTACACAAAGGAAAATAAATCAACACATCAAAAATATACCTGCACTTACATATGTTTATTACAGTACTATTTACAATAGCAAAGATATAGAATTGACCTAAGCATCCATCAATGGATGACTTGGATAAAGAAATGTGCTATAAACACAATGGAATTCTACTAAGGCATAAAAAAATGAAGTCATTTCCTTTGCAGAAGCATGGATAGAACTGGAAGCCATTAACAAAGTGCAACGACTCAAAAATAAAAAGTCAAATACTGCATTGTTCCTACTTATATGTGGGAGCTAAATAATGTATACATATGGACATACAGTGTCAGACGATAGACAATGGAGACTCAGAAGGGCGAGAAAATACTAACAGGTACTATGTACATTATTCAAGTGATGGATAGACTAAAAGTCTAGACTTCACCACTGCACAATTTATTTACATAACAAAACTGAACTGGTACCCCTTAAATTTAAACAAGTAAAAGATAAAAAAGAGGGAGAGAAAAAAACCCTAAAACATATAAGACAAGAAGTTGTTACCCACATATATTAAGAAAAAGGTAAAGAACTCACTTTTTACAAAAGGGACAAAAGATTGTAGCAAACATTTCAGTAAGGAGAAATATAAATTAAGACATGTTGGAGTGCTAGCAAGATGGCGTCCGAGTAACAGCTTCCTTGCATCTGGGCACCGTGAGTCTGGGGAGATAGGACTGCAGGCATCTCTGGCTGGTGGGATCTGCCTATCATCACCCATGTGAGGATACAGGAAGTCAGGGAGACACTTCTGGACCCAAGAGGAGGACTAAAACAGTGGAAAACCGGCAAGTGGTGGCGTGTGTTCAATCGGTCTAAACCCGCCCGCAACTGTAAGTTCAGTAGCATCGAGACTACAAACCAGAAAGGCTTACCTGTGAACTGTTTTGGTGTCTCTGGACTTGGAACTCAATTGAACTGCCTTGGGGAGAGCCTGAGTAGGAGTGCGGAGAACTTTGGCAGTTGTCTAGGGCCCCAGTCTGAGCCGCTGAGCCAGATGGAGCTAATAGTGTTTGGCTGTGAACCACAGGGAGCCATTGAGAGTGATCTGCCCCGGCAAGCTCCGGCCTCAGGATCGCAGAGCTAGAATCAGGTGGGAGCAGGTAACCTAGCGACTGAGTAGCTTAAGGGTAGGGTCTGAGGCGTCTTGCAGCCCTAACCCTCAGGGGCAGAGTGAGATTGTTTTTGGCAAACTGGGTAAGCGGATAGCCACTTCAGCAGTGATTCCAGTGAAAAGCACTTTCCTGGGAAAGCTTCCGCTCAGCAAGTTTACAAGTTCAAATTGCCTTTTAAGTGGGCTGAAGAGAGATTAAGGGTGTCCACCTGCTGGGGTTTGAGAAATCAGCAGCCTCCAGTTGTATCAGAACTGTGATTAGCATTTCATACCAAAGAATACATGTTGCCCAGACAATACTCAACAACATATACATACTGCTTTGTTTTTGGTTGTGTTGTTTTTTTTTTTGTTGGTTGTTTATTTTGATGTTGTTGATGTTGTTTTGTTTTTTAATTTCAACCTTTTCCGTACAGATCTTTTTCTTTCTAAATTTTTCTAGTTTAATTATAATTTCCCATGCTGCCTTTTTCAATAACTAGAACATCATTTTTGCTAGTGTTTCTACCACTATTATTTGGTTTTTCACTCAATTTTATCCCGTAAAGTTATCTGTTTGCTTGTTTTGGTTTGATTTATACCATTTTTTGTCTTTCTTCTTTAGCTGGGGAGGTGGGGTACTGTGTCTGATCAGGTTAGCAAGAGCTGCTGACCTCAAGGGAACCACCCAACTGGGCACCCCCAGAAGGTGGGGTTTTTTTAAAGTTGTGTCAAAGTACCCTACTGTACACCTATATTGCTCTGTCACCCGCTTTCTGTGCCTCTCTTCTTTTTGTCAATATTCCTTTTACGTATCCCCTCTCCTTTCTCCATTTTTTTTTTTTTCTTTTCACTCGGTCCTCCTTTCTTTCATCCCTTTCTTGCTCTTCAACCTTCTCACCCTGCTGGTCCTGTACCAGAAGGACTCATCGAACCCTTAGTCCACAGGCACGAGAATTTACAGAGCAAGAGGAAGTGAAAGGAAAATTAGGGAAAGGAAACAGATAAAAGAAATCACCCATGAGGAAGAATCAGCAGAAAACTCCAGGCAACATGAAGAACCAGTTCAGAACAATCCCGCCAAGGGACAATGAGGTAGCTACTGCAGAGGACTCCACCTATAAAGAAATTTTAGGAATGACAGAAAGGGAATTTAGAATACACATGATGAAAACAATGAAAGAAATGATGGAAACAATGAAGGAAACTGCTAATAAAGTGGAAAATAACCAAACGGAAATCAAAAATGGAATCAAATAAGAGATGAACGATATAAAAAATATGAAAGGATATAGCAGAGCTGAAGGAAATGAAACAGTCAATTAGGGAACTTAAAGATGCAAAGGAAAGTATCAGCAACAGGTTAGACCATGCAGAAGAAACAATATCACAGGTAGAAGACAAAGTTCTTGAGATAACTAAGATAGTAAAAGAGGCAGAAAAGAAGAGACAGGAAGCAGAACGTTCACTGTCAGCATATGGGACTTTATGAAGCGTTCCAACATACGAGTTATAGGAATCATAGAAGGGGAAGAAGAATGCCCCAGAGGAATGGAAGCCATATTAGAGAATATCATAAAAGAAAATTTCCCAAATATCACCAAAGATTCTAACACACTGCTTTCAGAGGGATATCGGACCCCAGGTCACCTCGACTCTAACCGAGCTTCTCCAAGACACATTGTGATGAATGTGTCCAAAGTCAAGACAAAAGAAAAGATTCTGCAAGCTGCCAGGAGTAAGCGCCAGTTGACCTACAGGGGCAAATCCATCAGAGTGACCGCAGACTTCTCTAATGAAACTTTCCAAGCAAGAAGACAATGGTCATCTACCTTTAATCTACTTAAACCCAAGCAAGAAGACAATGGTCATCTACCTTTAATCTACTTAAACAGAACAATTTCCAGCCAAGAATTCTGTACCCTGCTAAGCTAAGCTTCAAAATTGATGGAGAAATCAAATCATTTATGGATATACAAACATTGAGGAAATTCGCCACAACGAGACCAGCTCTACAGGAAATACTTCAACCTGTTCTGTACACTGACCACCAAAATGGATCAGGAACAAAGTAAGAACTCAGAAATTAAAGGACAGAACCTCACCTCCACACTGATGCAAAAGATAGAACTAAGCAATGGACACCCACAAAATAAGATGAATAGAATACCACCACACTTATCAATTACCTCAATAAATATAAATGGGTTGAATTCCCCACTGAAGAGACATAGATTGGCTGACTGGATTAAAAAACACAAGCCATCCATTTGCTGTCTGCAAGAAACACACCTGGCTTCACAAGACAAATTAAAGCTCCGAGACAAGGGTTGGAAGACAAATTTTCAGGCAAATGGAATTCGGAAGAAAAGAGGCGTTGCAATCTTATTTTCAGATACATGTGGATTTAAAGCAACTACAGTCAAAAAAGACAAAGATGGTCACTTTATATTGCTCAAGGGAAAAATACAACAAGAAGACGTTTCAATTCCAAATATTTATGGACCCAATTTAAATGCTCCCAGATTCTTGAAACAGACCTTACTCAGTCTGAGCAATATGATATCTGATAATACCATAATAACAGGGGACTTTAACACTACTCTTATCAGAGCTGGACAGATCCTCCAAACAGAAATTAAACAAAGATATAAGAGATTTAAATGAGACCCTAGAACAACTGTGCTTGATAGACGCATATAGAACACTCCACCCCAAACATAAAGAATATACATTCTTCTCATCACCCCACGGAACATTCTCCAAAATTGATCATATCCTGGGACACAAAACAAATATCAACAGAATCAAAAGAATTGAAATTTTACCTTGTATCTTTTCAGACCATAAGGCACTAAAGGTGGAACTCAACTCTAACAAAAACGTTCGACCCCACACAAAGGCATGAAAATTAAACAACCTCCTGTTGAATAACAGATGGGTGCAGGAAGAAATAAAACAGGAAATCATTAACTTCCTTGAGCATAACAACAATGAAGACACAAGCTACCAAAACCTGTGGGATACTGCAAAAGCAGTTTTGAGAGGAAAATTCATCGCTTTAGATGCCTACATTTGAAAAACAGAAAGAGAGCACATCAACAATCTCACAAGAGATCTTATGGAATTGGAAAAAGAAGAACAATCTAAGCCTAAACTCAGTAGAAGAAAAGAAATATCCAAAATCAAATCAGACATCAATGAAATTGAAAACAAAAGAATCATTCAGAAAATGAATGAAACAAGGAGTTGGTTTTTTGAAAAAATAAATAAAATAGATAAACCATTGGCCAGACTAACGAGAAACAGAAAAGTAAAATCTCTAGTAACTTCAATCAGAAATGATAAAGGGGAAATAACAACTGATTCCACAGAGATACAAGAGATCATCTCTGAATACTACCAGAAACTCTATGCCCAGAAATTTGACAATGTGAAAGAAATGGATCAATATTTGGAAGCACACCCTCTCCTTAGACTCAGCCAGAAAGAAATAGAGCTCCTGAACAGACCAATTTCAAGCAGTGAGATCAAAGAAACAATAAAAAAGCTTCCAACCAAAAAATGCCCTGGTCCAGATGGCTTCATACCAGAAAAGGAAGAGCTCATTCCTGTACTGCAGAAATTATTCCAAAAAATTGAGGAGGAAGGAATCTTCCCCAACACATTCTATGAAGCAAACATCACCCTGATACCAAAACCAGGAAAAGACCCAAACAAAAAGGAGAATTTCAGACCAATCTCACTCATGAATATAGATGCAAAATTCTCAACAAAATCCTAGCCAATAGATTACAGCTTATCATCAAAAAAGTCATTCACCATGATCAAGTAGGCTTCATCCCAGGGATGCAAGGCTGGTTTAACATACGCAAGTCCATAAACATTACCCACCACATTAACAGAGGCAAAAATAAAGATCACACGATCCTCTCAACAGATGCAGAAAAAGCATTTGATAAAATCTAGCATCCTTTTCTAATTAGAACACTGAAGAGTATAGGCATAGGTGGCACATTTCTAAAACTGATTGAAGCTATCTATGACAAACCCACAGCCAACATTTTACTGAATGGAGTAAAACTGAAAGTTTTTCCTCTTAGAACTGGAAACAGACAAGGTTGTCCTCTGTCACCTTTACTATTCAACATAGGGCTGGAAGTTCTAGCCAATACAATTAGGCAAGACAATGAAATAAAGGGAATCTAAATGGGAGCAGAGGTGGTCAAGCTCTCCCTGTTTGCTGACGACATGATCTTATACTTAGAGAACCTGAAAGACTCAACCACAAGACTCCTAGAAGTCATCAAAAAATACAGTAATGTTTCAGGATATAAAATCAATGTCCACAAGTTAGTAGCCTTTGTATACACCAATAACAGTCAAGATGAGAAGCTAATTAAGGACACAGCTCCCTTCACCATAGTTTCAAAGAAAATGAAATACCTAGGAATATACCTAATGAAGGAGGTGAAGGACCTCTATAAAGAAAATTATGAAATCCTCAGAAAGGAAATAGCAGAGGATATTAACAAATGGAAGAACATACCATGCTCATGGATGGGAAGAATCAACATTGTTAAAATGTCCCAAAGCAATCTACCTATTCAATGCCATTCCTATCAAAATACTAACATCATACTTTCAAGATTTGGAGAAAATGATTCTGCGTTTTGTATGGAACCGGAAAGAACCCCGTATAGCTAAGGCAGTTCTTAGTAATAAAAATAAAGCTGGGGGCATCAGCATACCAGATTTTAGTCTGTACTACAAAGCCATAGTGGTCAAGACAGCATGGTACTGGCACAAAAACAGAGACATAGACACTTGGAATCAAATTGAAAACCAAGAAATGAAACTAACATCTTACAACCACCTAATCTTCGATAAACCAAACAAGAACATACCTTGGCGGAAAGACTCCCTATTCAATAAATGGTGTTGGGAGAACTGGATGTCCACATGTAAAAAACTGAAACTGGACCCACACCTTTCCCCACTCACAAAAATTGATTCGAGGTGGATAAAGGACCTAAATTTAAGGCATGAAACAATAAAAATCCTCCAAGAAAGCATAGGAAAAACACTGGAAGATATTGGCCTGGGGAAAGACTTCATGAAGAAGACTGCCATGGCTACTGCAACAACAACAAAAATAAACAAATAGGACTTCATTAAACTGAAAAGCTTCTGTACAGCTAAGGAGACAATAACCAAAGCAAAGAGACAACCTACACAATGGGAAAGAATATTTGCATATTTTCAATCAGACAAAAGCTTGATAACTAGGATCTATAGAGAACTCAAATTAATCCACATGAAAAAAGCCAACAATCCCATATATCAATGGGCAAGAGACATGAATAGAACCTTGTCTAACGATGACAGACTAATGGCGAACAAACACATGAAAAAATGTTCTTCATCTCTATATATATTAGAGAAATGCAAATCAAAACAACCCTGAGATATCATCTAACCCCAGTGAGAATGGCCCACATCACAAAATCTCAAAACTGCAGATGCTGGCATGGATGTGGAGAGAAGGGAACACTTTTACACTGCTGGTGGGACTGCAAACTAGTACAACCTTTCTGGAAGAAAGTATGGAGAAACCTCAAAGCACTCAAGCTAGACCTCCCATTTGATCCTGCAATCCCATTACTGGGCATCTACCCAGAAGGAAAAAAATCCTTTTATCATAAGGACACTTGTACCAGACTGTTTATTGCAGCTCAATTTACAATCGCCAAAATGTGGAAACAGCCTAAATGCCCACCAACCCACGAATGGATTAACAAGCTGTGGTATATGTATACCATGGAATACTATTCAGCTATTAAAAAAAATGGAGACTTTACATCCTTCGTATTAACCTGGATGGAAGTGGAAGACATTATTCTTAGTAAAGCATCACAAGAATGGAGAAGCATGAATCCTATGTACTCAATTTTGATATGAGGACAATTAATGACAATTAAGGTTATGGGGGGGGAGGAAAAGCAGAAAGAGGGTCAGAGGGAGGGGGGTGGGGCCTTGGTGTGTGTCACACTTTATGGGGGCAAGACATGATTGCAAGAGGGACTTTACCTAACAATTGCAATCAGTGTAACCTGGCTTATTGTACCCTCAATGAATTCCCAACAATAAAAAAAATAAAAAAAAAAAATTCTGATGAGGTTAAAAATAAATTATACTAAATCACAATTGATCAAAACCCCAAATTAATCTGACATGGATTTCTTTCAGACTTGTTCCTATTTGCTTGTAATGATTACAAAAATTTTTGTGTTCTCTATCATTTCATATTAAAAGTTATTTTCTTTTACAAAAAAAAAAAAAAAGGGGAGGCGCCTGTGGCTCAGTGAGTAGGGTGCTGGCCCCATATGCCAAGGGTGGCGGGTTCAAAACCAGCCCCGACCAAACTGCAACAAAAAAATAGCCGGGCGTTGTGGCGGGCGCCTGTAGTCCCAGTTGCTCGGGAGGTTGAGGCAAGAGAATCGCGTAAGCCCAAGAGTTAGAGGTTGCTGTGAGCCGTGTGACGCCATGGCACTCTACCTGAGGGCGGTACAGTGAGACTCTGTCTCTACAAAAAAAAAAAAAAGACATGTTGACATTGTTAGTGTTAAATTAAGTAGGAGCCCATTAGCCTGAAGATTTCTCCTTACTACCTAACACACTACAATCTACCAAAGTATACTGTATCAGCAATTGAAATCTAACTAGGAGAATATTTTTGGTAACAAATAGCCTGTTTTCAGCCAATCCCAGGCAGCCAACTTGTCACACTATGCCCAAATAAGTTAAATGCCTGATCACAATATGCCCACAAAAGGCAGAGTCTAGCTGCAGCCAATCACGTTTTGCTTCCATACTTGGCTTACAAGTGTGCTGCTCACACTGCTGGGCAGGACTCTCTGAGCCTCTTCTGATTCTGAATGCTGCCTGATTCATGAATCATTCTTTGTTCAAGTAAACCTTTTTTAAACTAATAAATTAATATTTCTTTTAACATTAGTGATCTGGGAAATATAAATCAGGAGCAGAATAAAATGCTATTTATCTTTTACACCCACTCAATCAGAAAAATTTAAAATACTGAAAATACCACATGTTAATAGCTCAAAATGAATTGTTAGACATGGACAGTTGGAATGTAAAAAGTTTCCCCAAAGAAAACCTCTGGAAAACAATTTAGCATCATTTTGTGAAGCTGAACATCCACATTCCCTGTATACACTCTAGAAAAATCACACATGGGCACCAGGATTTGAAAATATTCGTAGTTGCATTGTTTGTGATAGTAAAAAAAGTAGAAATAACTCAACTCCATCAATAGAAGATGATTTGGGTGAATAAATCATTTCATACAATAAAATATTATTAGAGCAATGAAACCAAATAGTTACAGGCAACAACAAGGATGCATCCTGGGAACAATGTTGAGCAAAAAAAGCCATGGAAGACTATGTACTACATAACATCATTTCACTTTTAAACCTCAAATATAGGGAAAACTAAAAAATAGACTGTTAGGGGATACATGCTTATATGACAAAATTATTTTTAAAAGCACTGAAATTATAAACACAAAACTGAGGACAATAAATACCTGTATGGAGGAGATAATGGGAAGAAATGTGGGTCAGCATGTGAGTGGAAAGAACAGCACTGGCAATGTTCCCATTCTTAAACTGGGTGTTGAAATCAACAATTACCATGTTATTTTTATTCTTTATGATTTAATATGTTACATATGTTAATTTTTATATGTCAAACATTTAATGGTCAAAATTTAAAACAAAATATTAAAATTAAAGCTTATCCATGAGACAGCACATAAAAGCTCACCTAATTGATATATTTATTTCTTCCCAGTTAATTTTACTCATATTCCATTACTGCATCTGTGACAGTCACTATTTAACTTACATTACACTCAATAATTTTAAAAATAGCGTCAAGCGTAATGCAGTTAAGAATAAGTATAGCACTGTAAAAAACATGATGTTATGAAGAACTGTGTGAATGCTGCATGCTTTTATCTATAATCAAAGTGATTAAAATCAAAATAAATCCAATTAAAGTCATCTGATTTTCATTAATAAGCAGAAAAATATAATAAAAAGTAACATTAACATAATGTAGCACACTTCTTTTTTTTTTTTTTTAATGTAGCACACTTCTTTATTCTACCGGTATATGATGGGCAAAGTCTTTTTCCATGCTACCACGTTACACTAAACTGATTTATACTGCCCTAAAATGTTAAAGTACAGGGGAAAAAAGTTTTTTTAAAAATCTATTAATGAGCAGGCTTTCTTTTAAGAGCCCATCTACCCCTATGCTACATGCTTCCCAAAACAGATTAGTTACATGTCCTAATAATTACAAAAAAGGAGAAAGGGGGAAAAAGAACTTCAAATAAGTTACAAATCACAGAATCTTCAACAAAGACAAAGCCTTAGAATTACTGGCAGTGCTTTTGTTTAAAGCCAGATTTAGTCAATCTTATAGGATGAGAATAAAAACAAAAATCAACAACAGCATGCCAGAAAAATATTGAAAAAATGATGCACCACAGGTGACTCATCAGAATCTAAAAACAAATGACTCTCTATTTTTAAAGTATATTCTTTGACAAAAGAAAGAAATTTCCTTTAAAAAAAAGTACCTGAGCAAGAAAAGATTTGTGAAATCTCAACACTTCTACTATTCAAAGACTTTTTTCTCCTATTGTTAAAGGCAAATTGATATTATTCCTTAGTTATATTTGGAAGGAAATTTAGTCTATTTTTAATTTGCCCAGAATTTCTGAGTAAAAGTGAAAGCCAAGTAGTAATTCTATGCAGTGAGGCACACAGAACAACGCTCACTTGGTATTCATCCTGGGTCTTAAGTAAGTACAGCCTGCCAACGGTAGCCCACTCAATTATTCTGAACCTCATTATCCAATTTCTTTTTCTAGAACCTTTGTTCTATTTCCTCCTTTCTACCAGGCATTTAGTTCACTGTTCTGAAAAGTCTTTGGAATAAGAAGGGAAAAGGAAGACAAGCTCACATTTCTTTTGCTACCTGAAGCAGCTTTAAACCATGACTAGAAGTAAAAGAGGCCATGATAAAGGAAGTTTAAAAAGCAAGGCCTCTTACAACAGGAGTGTCTTCAATGCCTTACGCCTACAGCAGTGTGAGGACAGGATCTTCAGCCAAACTTGTAAAGGGGCAGCATGGCTATGGAGACATCTCTACTTGTTCTAGCCTTGCTTTCCTATAAGAATGCCATTGGAGGATCAAATCTGATATGGCCCTTCCGCAGCTCCCATGGAAGAAGGGGGTGGGATGAGGACGCTTAAAGACACCACACAGCACTGCAGAAATATTAAGACCAACCTAGGCGGCTTCACAGGCTGGGCGAAGGGACGGAGAACTGGGACAAGAAATTATTTCACCAAGGATACCTGTCAGCAATCTAACTGGATTAAAAGATTTTTTTTTTGAAAGCTTTCAACTTCTAATCTTATTTAGATAAATTACTCTGTCAAATATTCCACTGTAATTAGAATATGGAACAAGGAAAATTTATTTATTTATTTTTTTGAGACAGAGCCTCAAGCTGTTGCCCTGGGTACAGTGTACCCATTATATTGCTGCTTTTCCTAAAGTCTCACAACCAAGACTTTTAAAAGAGCTGCAACAGCCAGCCATGGTGGTTCATACCTGTAATCCTAGAAATTTCAAAGGTAGAGACAGGGTTGTTTGAGCCCTGGTGTTTGATACTAGTCTAGGCAATAGTGAGATCTCAACTCTACAAAAAATTGAAAACTTAGCTGGATGTGATGGTGCATGACTATAGTCCCAAGAAGATGGGAAGTTTGAGGTTGCAGTGACCTAGAATGACTTCACTGCAGCCCTGTGACCGAACAAGACCCTATCTTAAAAAAAAAAGTGCCACTACAATCTTTCAGTCACACTCCCATCTGTAATACATTAATACATGCAAAACCATTATAGAATGTGCTATGTAACTAAAATAGTTCATAAAGCAAAGTCCATAAAATTTAAGTAACAACAAGTTTAAACTGATTTCTACTTTTATGATATGTTCACATGGACTGATTTAGTAAGGTTGCAATATAAGGTATATGGATAGGTATCTCTGCAAGAATGAAGTCTATATTCAAGCTGACTTTAACATACCTTTCTTTGAAACTTCTGCCCCATTAAGTTCTTTTTGTGCTTCTTCAATTTTGTCTAAAAAACAAAAAAACTTGATAAATCAATTCATCATAGACAAGAATATAGTAAACAAATGACATTTAAATAGTATCAGATAACAGTAATAAGTATTTATTGAATACATTTAAATTTATAATTTTTATCATTTCTTAGTTATAAGAACTATTGCTAATTGTTTCCATAATGCAAATAACTAGCATACTTTTATTATTATTATTCTTTTTTTTTTTTGAGACAGAGTCTCACTATGTCACCTTTAGTACAGTGCCATGGCATCACAGTTCACAGTGACCTCAAACTCTTGGGCTTAAGCAATTCTCTTGGCTCAGCCTCCCGAGTAGCTGGGACTACAGGTTCCCGCCTCAACACCCTGCTATTTTTTTTGGTTGCAGTTGTCATTGTTGTTTAGCTGGCCTGGTCAAGGCTTGAACTCGCCAGCCTCGAACCCTTGGTGTATGTGGCCAGTGCCCTAATCACTGAGCTATGGGCGCCAAGGTGAAATAACTAGTATACTTTAAATCAGGGGGTCCTCAAACTCCCGCGGGCCACATGAGGCGGTATGATTGTATTTGTTCCCGTTTTGTTTTTTTACTTCAAAATAAGATATGTGCAGTGTGCACAGGAATCTGTTCATAGTTTTGTTTTGTTTTTTAAACTATAGTCCAGCCCTCCAACGGTCTAAGGGAGAGTGAATTGGCCCCGTTTAAAAAGTTTGAGGACGCCTGCTTTAAATACTGAAATATAGCTTAAGAAGTTTAGTTACCTAATAAGGGTATCTAAAAATAACTTTCTTTACCCAAAAGAAATTTGATTAGAGATGTAACAAATGCTTCCTAGCGTAGAAACAAGACTAAGCCAAGTTCATAGACAGTCTAAGACAAACAGAAGAAAGAATAGGAGGGAAAAAGAAAGGAAAGGATGAGCTGAAGGGAAGACAGCAGTAACTGCCTATCCCATCTATCCCTGTATGAGGGCTTAGAGCAGTGGTTCTCAACCTGTGGGTTGCGACCCCCAGGAACTGTATTAAAGGGCCACGGCATTAGGAAGGTTGCGAACCACTGGCTTAGAGTATCTATGAAGTGTGAAGGCAGAATACTGCATTCAAAAGATACTCCATAAAACCGACTAGAGAACTGCTGTATAGGCTCACAGTTTTGCGGGACAAGTGTAACTTAGAATCAACAGCTAACAGAATTGAGAGCACTGCCTCAGCCTCACTGTTCTTTGATCTGAGGCTCTGGGCAGAATTGGATTTTGTAAATGTGTGTATGCTCTACTTTGATAACAATTACCTGAAACTGTATAAGGATACACACAGTTGATGACTGTGGCGGTAATCAATTCCAAATTTAATACACTGGGCTAGGCACTTATAAATGATAAAAGGGACAAAATTCTCAGGGTACTATTTTGTACTAAATATAATATCAATCATGATTATTTTTATTATTATTAATTTTTGAAAGACAGGGTCTTGCTCTGTTACCCAGGTTGAAATGCAAGGAAATGATGACAGCTCACTGCAATCTCAATCCTAGGGTCAAATGATTCACCTGCCTTAGCCTAGTACTGATGATTATATAGCATTGTAGATATCCCAGATAATGAAAACGCAGTTTAGGCTGGGTGCCTGTAGCTCAAGGCTCCAGCCACATACACCAGAGCTGGAGGGTTCGAACCCGGCCCAGGCCTGCCAAACAACAATGACATCTACAACCCCAAAATAGCCAGGTGTTGTGGCAGGATCCTGTCCTCCCAGCTACTTGGGAGGCTGAAACAAGAGAATCACTTAAGCCCAAACAGTTTGAGGTTGTTGTGAGCTGTGACGCCACGGCACTCTACCGAGGGCGACAAAGAAACTGTCTCTAAAAACAAAACAAAACAAAACAAAACAAATACAGTTTAGATAAATGCTTTCAAAATATTGCTGCTTCAGCCATGTAGATTATTATCCTCTGCCTTCTGATATACACCACCAGACCCAGAAATTACCTCCAAAGCTAAGCCTCTCTGGGCCTTTCAAACTCTGGTCTACCTGCCTCCTTCCCCATCTTGCCAGAAAAGCCAGAAATTCAAGAGAACCTTGATTTACTGTTCAAACATTCTTCAACCTCATATTGATCCAACCAGTCTGTCAAGGCAGAGTGGGAGCCACAGAACAAAGGAAGCAAGTGAGTTTGAAATATGAGATATTTTATCTCAGCAATGGTCAAAACCAACAATTGTAATCATGACATATACATCCCCCACAGCTATGTCTTAGTGGCTTCCTGCTAATTATCAGGTGCAAAACACAATTTGAGAGGAATACAGGCAATCGTTGGAAATTAAGACAATTATTCTGATTCATAAATTTTAGCTATTTCTCATTAACTATTGAGTGAAATTCAAAATAGTCCTGGGGAAAAACACACACACATTAAATGCAGAAACTGGATCCTGCATTCAATAGTCATTTTACTTCAAGGAGAGAAGTGCCATGTGCCTGGATGAAATCTGTATTAGTGCAATGTAAGTAAAAAAAGGCTAAAGCCCGTTTTTTAAAAATCAAATACACGAAGTACACTGTAGGTATTCAACCTATAAACAAATCACATAATTTAAACATGTAGTCCTTGAGAAATACATAAAAGTAGTTGTACTATGAAAGCACTATTATTTGTATGTCAGCAATTCACCCAAACTTAAGAATCATTAAATATATAATAAGATACACGTATATGTATGTATTATACATATTCACAGTGATAAAGGCTGTGCTTAATAGTTTATGCACACATTATTTGGTATTATATAACACAAACAACTTTTTATTAATAGAATCAATTATGGCTCAAAGCAACAGAAACGCATAAGAAATACTTACAGAATGGCTGCCATTTGGTACGCTGAGGTTTTGCCACTTACTGTTTGCACTTCAACATAACAAACTCTCACAAAAATGAACTGCTTACATTTGCTCACAAAATGCTACCCTGTTTCTAAAATTTTAAATTAAGCTATATTTTTGGCTTGATAATAAGAGTACATAAACTTGGACTACTGATTTAGGACATCTCCCACATTAGACATAATAAGCTCCTACTCAAATGCTTTTGCCTACATAGCTCCAGTTCAATAGGTAAATACAATCTTTAATTTGAGAGCTTATAACAGCCATTATAAAAGCTTTTGCTTCAATTTTTATAAAAAGTCTTATTTATAATTAACCTGTGTTTTATGATTCTCCTGGCAAATACGATGTGTTTTAAAGATATTCTCCAAAATTACAGAGAATGTAGTCATTTATTATATGCTTTTAATTGGTTGACACAAGACAATTTATTGATATTTAAAGCAATATTTATCCTTTCTCTCACTGCGGCCTACAGCAAAAAATAGATTTTTACATTCTAACACATATCATATGTACAGGCATAATATTCATACTATCCCTACATGTAACTCAGAAACAAACTTACCTAAGCTCTAATTTTTACCCTTTCCTATTAAAAATGAAAAATGTTGCCCCTCCTCCAACCACATTAATTTTAGACTCACTGCTAAATTATAAACCTGTAGCTTGGAGCTCACCCATACAAAGAGCAGTGCTCAACACATCCTTCTTACCACCCTTTTACCCAGGATGACACTTCCCAGCAAGCAGAGCTCTCACTGTTAAGTCTCGCCTAGAGGTAGGAGGAAGGGTGGGGTCTTAGATTTTGAGACCTCCTCCAACACCCACACACACACACCTCGTCACTGGCATCTGGGTTAACAAATTCACAAAGAACTACACATTCAGAAATACATGATAGTTTCTTTGCTGCTGTTACCTAAAAATAAAAATAGATATACAATCATAATGAGCCTGCATGCCATATCAGCAAATCTAAAGTTAGTAATGTATTCTTACTATAATGATGTCTTGCTGTATTTAAATGAAGATGTACTCCAAATTTATGTAATTTTTACTCAATATACCAGAGGAGCTGTCACCTGGAACAGATGCCAGCAACGCATGAGTGGATCCATAACTGTCCCGAGATCCCGAGGGGCCAGTGGTAAAGGAGAAATACGCTAGGTAGAAGGAGTAATAGTATAGGTTATATATATTTTTGCAGCTACTAAAAATGTATTTTTAGTTTTCTTTCTGTTTTAAAACAAAAAATATTAATGATAAAGGCTAAAAGTGATCTTGGATAATCCTTTACATGATTTATTTTGTTTGTACAAGAAAACAATCCAAAATCTCACTTTCGACGATCACAAATAATTATTTTTAAAGTCTCTTTAAGCCTAAAGTAGACCCTCAATTTCATTCCACAATCCCACTACTAGGTATCTACCCAGAAGAAAAAAAAAAATCACTTTACCATAATGACATTTGCACTGGAATATTTCAGCTCAATTCATAATTGCTAAGATGTGGAAGCAACACAGGTGCCCATCAACCCATGAATGGATTAATAAACTATGGTATATGTATACACGGAATTCTATTCGGCTATAAAAAAAGATGGAGCCGTTACAACTTTCATACTTACCTGGGTGGAGCTGACGTACATTCTTCTTAGTAATGAAAGTATCACAAGAATGGAAAATCAAGTTCCAATGTACTCAGTACTAATATGAAACTAACAGAAAAACAATGACATGCCTACATGAGAGAAAAACACAAGGGGTTGGGAGGAGGGAAGCGGGAAAGGGCAGGAAGTGGGGGGACTTGGTAAACTCTCACCTAAGGGGCACAACGTAAGGATATAAGACACACCCCCTGGATGAAGGGCTCAACTACATCTTGAACTTTACTTTAGAAATGCAAACAATGTAACCTCATAATAATCTGAATTCTTTTTTAAAAAAAGTGTCTATACTTGTGTAATATAATCTGAAACTACTGAGAAAAAAGTCTTAGGGTTTTTGTAAGAAGACTGAATAATTAAAAACAAAATAATTTATAAAAATTAAACAAACTTGAAAAAAGGATTCTCAGTAAGTCCTTGCTCTCTAACCATTTTTCACCCTATGCTAAAGTACCCTGGCCCTCTCAGAGGCCTCAGTACCAACCCTCAAGAGCCGTGGGTTCTAGCACAGCCCAGGTTTGGGGACCAGCCCACTACACTGTTAGGATTTGGTTCACCAAATGCTGTGTACTTCTGCCGTACTGAATGCCTGCCCTGTGTCAGGAGCAACTGGAAGAGCTACAGAGACAAAGGAAACAAAATGTTTCTCTCAGAGGGGTTCCCCAGTTTATCATCTTTAAACAATCATTTTAATATCAATGTAATGGTGAATAAGGCCCAGACTCCCCTGCCTGGTTAACAAGGCTCTCTGTGATGCCTTCCCAGAGGCCCCTGCCAAACCATCTCTTCTCTGTGTGGCATCCTTTCAAGATGTGGCTTTCTGGGGAAACCTTCTCCACCACCCTCGGCAGAGCCGTCACTCTCTTCTCTCTATCACCAATAAACCTCTTGTGCACACCCTGTTTCTCTATAGCTGTGTTTCTCGTGATTGTTAACAATATAGCAATGGGATGGAGCTGCCTGGCTTACTGATCGTATAAACGCTGAGGGTGATCAGCCAAGTGAGACAGAAAAGCATGGATGCACTCTGTGAAAGAGAAAACAGCACAAACTGAAAACTGGACTGGAGGCTTCACTTCAGAACCTGCCATTTTAACATCTTTAATATTATAAATTATTTCGATTTGGGAAATCACAGCAGTGCACTGAAAGCACTCCAGTTTAGTGGCCATGATCCCATTCAGTCTGTGGAAGATTTAAAGCACTTCTCTTTTTATTCTGTCAGCTCATCCTCCCTCACGCTGTTCTGCCAGGCACCATACAGCCTCTGCTCTCACGCCCGTAGATTCTTCCTCTTCATTTAGCCTCGAAAATACAAACTGGTAAAATCTGATGAAGTAGATAGATCCTAATGAACTGTAAAAGGCACCTCTGTTTACTGAAAGAGATACCATCTGATTGAATAAAAGATCACCATATGCGACTGTACTATTTTTACTACTGAATAAAGCATAATTCCTACTTCCTCTCATCATACGTCAGCACAGGCTCTTTACTCTTACTGTGAACTGCTAGAGCTATTTCAATACCACTAAATATATGACAGTGGCACAGTGTTAAAACTGTACCCAGTACACATAACCATGTACGCATGCTTTTCTAAATGAAGATCATTCCCAGTCTTTGCTGCTAAGGAAACTAAATAAACCTATCTTTACAAGCCATTTTAACCTACAAGTTCCACATCTCAAACACCCCCAGACCTCTATGACTCTGAGTTAGATGACATGTCACAATAACGCTGAAAAATCATAGTCTAAACCACTAATATTCATGCGGAAGAACACTGCCACAGTAAGTGAAAAAAATCAGACTCAACTCTGTGCTAATAAATTTGAAAATCACTACAAACTAGTAAACATTCTAGAAAAATACACAATTACCCCAACTGATCCAGGAGGAAAACATGACCAGAATAACCAGCACTGATAAAACAGAGAAAGCTTCCACAGAGTAGCATGGACTCTGCTTTTTAAAGGCTGCAGGCCCAGTTTACTATCAAACTGCTTCAAATTTCTGAGAATGGGGCATATCCTAAACTGCTCCAGAGCACAGTGTAATATAGAAGGCATCATGCATCCTGTTACACACCTGGCATGGTCCTGGCCTCAGAACCTGCGCCAAGGGGCAGAAAAACCCACACTGCAGCCAAGGCTCCTCTGAGTAAGGACTGGACAATCTATACCATGAACCACATTCACAGAAAATAAGAACGCAAAGTCTCTTCAACATTCAGAAGCAAGTTACCCTCATTTGCAATAGCAAACAAGAGAGGGGGAAGATAATTTAAATACTGTCCAAAATATACTTGATTAAATCACTTAATTCTCATTAAGAATTTTTTTAAAACCTCAATACTGAATAAGAAAGGATGTTCTTCATCATATTAACCAAATGTTATTCTAACAAATACCCCCAAACAAAGAGATTAGCCAAGATCCATACTGTCTGTTCCCGCAGAGATCCTTCTGGGGGTCTGCCCTCGTCTAGCTATCCCCCCACACTCCACACTCTGTTCTGATCCCTCACTCCCAGTACTCCTCACAGCATCCTCTGAGAATCTGCTTGGCTCCCTCATTAGAGAGTGCATACGTGCCTGGCTCACTAGCTCCTTGACACACAGTCGTCTAATAAATGAATTGCTACTACAATGTTACCACAGCATTTATGACGGTAACAACTTGGGGGAAATTTTCCATGTAAAAAAATAACAGACTGGTTAAACAAACACCTGAAAACTTCCATACAACAGAATATTATTTAGTCATCAAAAAAGTTCTAAACATTTTGTGCCACTAACAGGAAGGTGTGCATATGTACAGACAGACACAAATATAAGTCTATGACGAAGGAGGCCAAAACGTAAATGAATCTGACAAGATTACATTAAACAGATTTCATTTTACCATTTGTATTTTCTTCAGTTACTAATAAATACATATTTTAATAGAAAAAATAATTATTTAAATTCAATAAAAATAAACCTAACCATGTACTAAATTATCTTTTTTAAAAAATGTTGGCTATCAATTCTAAATACCACATTTCCAGATCCAATAAGAAACTCTACAGGATAACTTCTAAAACATGAAAACATTAATACACATGGTTTGTTTTAATCAAATTTTAAGTATTAGCTCCTGAGTGCCAGCACTAAGGACACTCAAAGACGAACAATCCCGACATCCTATGTGTAGGAACTCGGACAAATAAACAAGCAGTTCCTACCCATGTAGTGACCCTGTGTGCCCTGAGACTATATCCCCAGAGTGCAGGGAATTTAACAGGGAGGTCTGTGGCTCGGGAAGGAGGAGCAAGCGACAGGAAACAAGAGTGTGTGGAGAACTCAAAGTGGTTTGGATACGTAAGTCTAGAGAGCACGTCCAGAGATATGCAATTTGGGGGCCACCTTCTCATATAACTGGTAGTTAAAACCATACCTTCGAATGGACAAATGCAAAAATACACCTTTTCTGTGAAGTTGTATGACCACAGGTATCAAGATCTTTGAAAAACATCTCCATGAAAAAAGTAAACCAAACGCTAGTCATACAGTGCTTTGTATGACAGAAAAATGAAATAATCAACAACAGCACTGGTTTAAAGTGGGTACTCAATGAATAATTTTAAATATATGAGTATCTGAGAAATGGTTAAGGAAGTTATGATACGTTATATGATCGAATATTACAGAACCATGGTAGTTTTCTGGAAGGACCTTCTGAATCACACACCCCAGAGAGGGTGCCCAGATTGTATAAATTTTCAAAGCTTTGATACCCAGTTTTGCTGGGTCACCCACTCTCCCATTAAGAATTATGATGGAATGGCAGGTAGTCCCAATTTTTAAAGAGAAGTACAGGAAAACAAACCCAAGAAAAGGGGAAGGAAGAAATAGCTGGAAAAAAAATAAGACAGAAAGGATTTTGGCCACGGAAATCAAGAAAACAATGTTTCAAGGTTAAACCAATGGATGAAAATCTTCTGACAGGTTGAGTGACTAACAGGACACTAGTCGTGCTTCCCACAGAAGGCAAGCAAGGTGGGGAGGAGGGGGAGGGCATTGGGACATGAGGTGAGAAGAGAGAGTAAAGGAGAACGTCTTTCCAAACACTGAGCTCAAAATAAGAGTGAACTGGGATGGGGAGTGGGGGGGGGGGGTCATACAGAGTGGAGGGGACACTGTTCAGTTTGTTTAGTTCCTCCTCCAAAATGTTCATAGAGTGGGGGGCAAGCAATAAAAGAAGAGTGAAGACATGGGAAAACTGGGAAGTGGGATGGGTACCGTTGTGGAGAAAGTGGAAGACAGCATCACAAGTCCAGGAGGAGGCTTGGTTTTAAGCAGGGAAAGACCCAAGGCTATTCTCTGAAACTACAGGGAAGAAGAGGAGAGAAGGTGTGTTAGGTGACAAGTCTGCAGCTAGAAAGGATGGATTCCAGGGACTTTATATCCAGTTACCTCAAGTGTAATGACATAAGAAGCATGATTGTCCACAAAGAAGAAGGGATTTACTGCATGTGTAAGAGGCCAAAGAGACTGGTGAAAACAACAAAGTCATTTAAGAGAAGGAAAGAGCTGATCAATTTTAAGAACATATGAAAGCCCTGTTGAATAGTAACTAGGGATCTGTGAACACGGACACCCATCCACTTTGGTTGCTCCAATACACACAATTATATCATTTACTCTAATAAGGCTTGACAACCATATCAAGAAGTGGAGAAGGGACTGGCCATGGTAGCTTATGCCTGTAATCCTAGCACTTTGAAAGGCTGAGATAGAAGGACTGCTTAAATGGGAGTTTGAGACCAGCCTGAGCAAGAGCAAAGCCCTGTCTCTCAAAAAAAAAAATAGAAAAATTAGCCAGGCATGGTGGCATGCACCCTGGCCCCAGCACTTGGGAGCCTGAGGCAGAAGGAATGTGTGAACTCAGGGATTTGAGGGTACAGTGAACTGTGATGATACCACTACACTCTAGCCTGGAGTGACAGAGTAAGACTTTGTCTCCCTCCGCCCCCCCACCAAAAAAAAGGAGAAGGGATGCCATATTTGGTTTTTTCCAGGAGGAAGGACAAAGAATTCAGCAAGATGAAGGTGCTAGAGAGTAGCAGGGAGTAGTGTGTGTGACCACACAGGACAGGTGGAGGATAACAGGAAGTGAGACAGGGAATGTGGACAAGAGCTGCAGAGCCTTCAGCTTGTGATCAATTTCTAGTAAAGGGTTCAGGGATTTTAAAAAGATCCAATGTGGACACAGGTGAAGTGGGGCCAAGATAAAGCTTGACTGGACATGAACAATGCACATCCTGGTGTGATAATGAGTCAGGGACTAGCAAACCAAACATTCTATAATCAAGTTTAAAATGTGAGGGGCCTCACTTGGCTATACTTGTTTGGCCTGCCCTTTGAAAAATGATGCATGTATTTTTTTCAGTTAGCATGTTTCCATCATGATACTGAAAAAACTTGAAAAAGTTCAAAGAAAAAAGTAGATATTAGGTCCACTATGGTTGTCAAATCATGGATCATTTATGCTATGTTTCTCCTTTAAGAAAATCTCAATATCGAAACAAACCATGAAAATAAAATGTATGTAGACTTTCTTTTACACCGAGCCATCGAAGCTTTCTAAATTATCTGTACTCCTAAATAATGTATTTATTCATGCTGCACATATCATCACCTGGTGTTACCTGGCAGCCTTCATCAGCCTTCATCAGCACAGCTGAGAACTGTGAGACCATTCTACTTAAATTGAGCTTTTAACACTCCTAGAGGATGGTAGGAAGACCACTGGCTTTTATGTTGGAGCACACATTTCCTAAGTAGTAAAAAGCAAAGCAAACTTCTCAAAGTCTCCTTCCCTAACCTCAACTGTTTCGGAGCCCACAGGAGCCAAATTAGACAAGGGGCTGAGCTCCAAGTTGAGGGGCTCCTTCTACAGACGCTGACGAAGCAACACAGTCCAAAGATGACTTCCTTTAGTGCCTACTCCACAGCTCCAAGTCTCACAAGCCTTTATATATCCCCTAGAATAGTAGAATCCAAGCTTTGCTGCATATGTGAGTCCCTTAGTATTAGAGCCACTTAAAAGTCTTGATTTTGAGGCTGCAATACCAATTAAATCAGCACTTTAAAAAGTATGCCAGGTGATTCCAACATGAGGTCAACCTTGAGAATGGATGCTGTCTAAATTACAGATAGTATCAGGTCAAAATTCAAAACTGTACAAAATGCAAGCAGTTAGGAAAGAAAAGACTTATCAGCCAGCTCTTCACAGCAGCATTTGTCAAGTACCAGGGACAGTAGCAGCAACATCATCTGTCTGCCTTATCTGAGGAGCTGCTGACACTAGAGGATACTAAGAAGATAAGGAAGAAAAAGTTCAACGTGCACTTCATGGCTAAGAATGTTCAATTAAATTATATTTCTAAAACACAAAGCAAAAGCATATGTTCTCAGCAAGTATTATACACATACCAAAAATAGCTCCAGTAATTATTACTAATGTCAGCCCTAAACTAGAAAATATTTCTAGCTGAAAATTTAATGTTTGACAATACAAAACTATTTTAACATAATAAGCTATTATTATGAAGGTGCCGAAAATTAGTAAGTTCTCTTATATATGTTTCTAATAATCACAACAAATATGGTGCCCATGGTGGATTAGATATTCTTATTAGAGTATGACGATATGATAACTTGCGATGTAGCCAATGGAAGGAGGTAGTCATGGTAACTATGGTGGGAAAGAAAGGAATGTGAAGACAGAACGTTCTTACCCTGAGAGGCCAAATGCCAGGGTCCACTCAACTTGGGCTACTAACTCAGTAACCGATTAACACATTTGCAACTCCTGCCCTCATGTAAGTGAATGTGTGTGCACACACAGACACACACACACACACACACACACGAGAACATGCATGCACACACACCCCCAATTTGGGGGCTAACGATGCAGATATAGAAGATGGTCGGGAGAGGCCCAAGAGGTATGGATCTCAAAAACTAAAAAAACCTCACCACCATGTTCCTCTAGCTTTTCAGGCTTGCTATTACCCCATCCCTTGTCAGCAAATAGTACATCCACTCTTCCCTAAAATAAATTTTAAAAGGCTTTCTTATTTTAAAAGGGGATGGGGGTGGGGAGAGAAGCAGGATTTAGATACAAGGTGCTGCTATTACCTGGGGCATAAATACAGAAACTAAACTAAGCAACTGAGATCAGTGAACTCCAGGGGCTGCCAGCTGCCCCCATCCCACTCTTCTTGGAACAGCCCCTCACCCCACCCTACGGAACCCTGCTCACCACTCACTCCCTGCAGCAACCCCATCAACACCAGCAGCTGGGAGAACTGTACCAGGGGCTGAGGCAAATCACAGTTTGATATTTCAGATTGCTGGTTCTGCCTGGACAACACATGGTCTGAGAAAGTCGGGACTACAGGCTCTGGGGGGATTGATGGGAGCAGAGGATTTGAGCAACAGAAGCAGCCACAGAGGCTCCAGTCTCATCAAGGGGGCCAGGTCCACAGAAGCACAACACTGACTCTCTTACACTTTCTTAAAAGTTAAATTATACTTTAGTTACTATTTTATAGTCAATCAGCACTTTGCATAGGATCTTTTACACACCTTTTCTAGGAGCAAGGGGTTAAACAGCGCTGCCTATCAGGCGCGAATCCTGGCTGATACCACGAAGGCCCATGGATGTGCCACGTGGCGCCTCTTCATCACAGTTCTCCTAAATGATGCCTCTTCTTTCAGTAATCCTTTTCAGAATCAGTAATTCTCCCTGTGGTGCTCCATCACATTCTGTGATCTCAAGTTGCCACAGACACAAATAAATTCCCCAGGAGGGGATGAAGATTACAAATGTGAGCATACAAAATAATGGTACAAATGATGCTCCAAACCATGGTTGGGGAAGAAGAGTAAAGGTTGAAAACTATTTATCTGCTAGAACCGAATGAAATGTTAGTTTGAGGGAAACAGCACTCGGATATTTCAGTTTTCTACAGCAGACTCAGCAAACAGCTAACACTTACAACTGCCCAAGTGCCATCACTTGACTTGTCACTGCTGTGCCGGCCTCCCCAGCCTGTGGACATCCAGCCCTGTCATCCCCTCGTAAATTTGGCCCATTTGCCTAAGAAGCTCCTCCTTTCAGGAAGCTCTCACTTCCCCACCAGGTGCTAGGGAAAGTGACAGGTGTAGGTGACTTCTGACTAGCAGGCGAAGGACTTCAGAGCACCCTGTCTAGGCTCCCACATCACAAGAGCATCCACCTCATGTCTCAAGTTAATACTCAACAAATTGTCCCTCTGGACATAATGGCATTGTGACCAGGGAGTACAGTAACAGGATGAGCTCTGTATTACCACTTACAATTAAGTTAGGCACATTACAAATTACATACCTTTTGTGGGCTGGGCTGGAAAAAGTAATCAGATATAACACATTATTACTGAGGACAAATGTGGTCTGAGCACCAAACCACAAATTTAAAACTGAATTTCTGTTACATAACGCATTTATGATTGGGCCCTGATTGCACATGACTCTGGTTCACAATACTTCAGATAATTCATTTAGGGAGAAAACTACATCAGTTAAGAGAAACATCTGGGTGGGGGCTTCAGATGTTGTGGTTGAATGGAGTTCCAGCCTTGGCCTCCCACTTGATGACACACAGCATCCCTCTGGCAACATTCATCTGTGCATGTGGAAGACTGTAGTCTAGGCAATCTACACTCCATCACAAAGACTCCAAAGGCCTCTCCCCTAGGGACATTAAGCAGACACAATACACACATTATCTATTGTACAGCTAAGGGCATCTGCTGTGATTTGAAGGTTTGCAGCCCTCCCACCAAAATTCTTATGTTGGAAACTTAATCCCCATTGCAACAGTGTTGGGAGGTGAGGCCTGATGGTAGGTGTCTAAATCAGGAGAAGCCACACCCACATTAATGGATTAACGGCCCTGCAAAAAGGGCTTGTGGTAATGGGTTCTGTTTTCTGCTCTTCTGACATATGAGGACACAGCAAGGCCCCCACTAGAGGCTGGTGCCTTGATTTTGGACTTCCAACCTCCAGAACTACAAAAAATAAATTTCTGTTCTTTATTAATTACCCAGTCTCAAGTATTCTTGTTACAGCAGCACAGACTAAAATGACATCTCTCAAAGTCTCTGAAGTAATTTTAACTGATTTTGAATTATTTTTCCTTGTGAATTTTTACTGCAAAGAGCATCCTATATTTCAGATCTACATGTGTTTAACTAGTAACCCATACAAATCAAAGCCACAAATAGAGAAGTTGGGCAACAAATGTACATTCATGTATTATCATCTAATGATACCTAAAGAATATGTAGTATCTGGAAATGTTAAAACAACAGTCTCAACAATTTGTTATGAATTATAGTTATATACTTGACATGAAGAAAAAAAACAGGACCAATGGTAGAAACTCTATAGAACAAACAACTCAAGTTTTCTTGATAATTTGCAAAGAAAACAAGGAGAGAAATGGAAAGTATACACATAGATCAAAAGAACATGAAAGATACATTAACTTATAAAAACTCAGAAGGTAGAACTTACTTGTCCTGGATCTAACAAAAGGTTTGAAAAAATCACAACATTGGAAATAAGTGGAAATTCACACTGATAAGATATTTGACTACATTAAAGAATTACTTTTTTCTTTTGAGACTGAGTCCCACACTATGTTGCCCTCGTTAGAGTACCATAGTATCATAGCTCACAGCAACCTCAAACTCCTGGGCTTAAGCTATCCTCTTGCCTCAGCCTCCCAAGTAGCTGGGACTATAGGCGCAGCACAACACTCGGCTATATTTTTCTTGCAGCTGCCATTGTTGTTTAGCAGGCCCAGGCTGGGTGGAACCCACCAGCCCTGGTGTATGTGGCCGGCATCTTAACCATTGAACTATGGGTGCCAAGCCTTTTTTTTTTTTTTTTGAGACAGAGTCTCAAGCTGTCGTGCTGGGTAGAGTGCATGGCATCACAGCTCACAGCAACCTCCAACTATTAGACTCAAGCGAGCCTTTTATCACAGTTTTTCTATTTTTACTAGAGACAGGGTCTCACTTCAGGCTGGTCTTGAACTCACAGCTTCAAGCAATCTACCCACCTCGGCCTCCCAGAGTGCTAGGATTACAGATGTGAGGCAAGAATTACATTTTTGGTTTCATAAAGTTATTGTGATTATGTGAAAAGACATTCCTTATCTGATATCATCAAAACAAAAGAATAACATTCTATCTCTGAGGTTAGCTTTAAAACAAAAGAGAAGGTATGGCCACAAGAGTAAATGCAACCTAACTGGCTATCAACTGCTGATTACTGAAGCTGCACAACAGGCAAACAAGAGTTTTATTACACTTTTATTTTGTAATCATTCAAAAACTTCCATTCTGCATGATAACTTGGTGGCCAAAAAGCTAAAAAAATTAATAATAGTAATAAATTGAAACATCCATAGTCAAACAAGTTAAAAAAAAAATAAGGAACTAAACTATCATCAAAGTAAGTTTCATGCAAATATTATCAGAGCGTTACAATCAGTAAGCGAGAAGTGACGTAACACTGTTGAGTGAGGCCAGCATGTACCCGGCATTCAAAAAGGTCACTGCCCCTAAAAATAATCTGAGCCAAAAGGAAATAACTTCTGAACAACCACTAGGAGTCAGGTTTGTACACACCAAAGTTGGAAAGGATAACAGAAAGAAAGAAAAATGATTTCTAGAAACATGATATCCAGTGTTCTTAATTCCTTTTGGGAGGGTGGAGGTGAAGCATCAAAGACCCCCTTGAAGAATTTGGAGATTGGAAAGGTTTTAAGAGATAAGGACCAATTAAACCAAAAAAAGTAAAACCCGAGGAAACTATGAATACAGTTTATTTTTGTTTGTGTCAAACATAAAAATGAGTATGTGTTTATGAGAGAGCATATGCAAGTGGCTGCTGCTAGTATCTGCAGTCACTCCTAGAGAATGGTACAATGAAAACAAGTTTCACTGTACTTTTTTATTGTTTCTTCCGTTTCAATTAGTTAACCTTGTGATATTTACCTTCAGTTTCCAAAATTTAAACAATATATGACAGAATAAGAAAACGGTATTTCAAATACCCAGATTTGCCGCTATTAACATACTGCCATATTAGTTTCCAGGTTATTTTCATGTTTGTGTATGCAAAACAAACATACATACATCCATGTATGTATATATATGGATCTATATATGTATAAAACAAACATACATACGTCCATGTATACATATACATATACATACACACACATATACTTTTTAAAATAAAAAGACAAAGAAATACACGGTTCTTTGTTTTTAATTTAGAAGATCTCCATCCTACTACAGTACTGGCTGATCACTTTTAATTTTTAAAAAACTAAATTTAAATTTTAAATTTAAAAAACTAAATTTCCCAATATCTCTACTTTAAAAAGTTATGACCAGTAAAGAGCCTCTCCCAAGAAGTAAGAAACACACACACTTTTACATACAATTTCGGGGACTGCAGCAATCTATGGAGCCCCCAAACCCAGATCGAGAGCATCTGATACAGACCTATACTGCGCTGTCGGGGTTCTTACATGTTGAGTGAGGATTCAAAGGTACATTTTTACAGTGCTATTGATCTTAACTTTTTTGCTTATTTTCATTTTTTTCAGTGGTTAAATTTCTCCCCAAATAAAATAACAATGTAGCTCTTACTAGTACAAACTATTCTTATTTAGCCACACAAAAAGGGGAGGGGTAAAAAGTAGGTAACTGAAATACATTATCCACAACTTTTCTTAATTTTCGAGTCCAACCATTTTTAACAACTCTTTACTGAGTAGAAGGCAGAAGACAGGAAAAGAAAAAATGATGGACATCAGTACATCCAGCATACACACCTCATCTGCAAGTTAGAGGCTGCCACATACCCAGCTCTGAGAGAAACAGTGTCCTCCCTTCAGAACCCAGGCTCCAGAGATGAAAACAGAATCAAACACAACACATTAAACATTAAGTACCTATAACAGATAGTAAACAGTGACAACTTCTACAATAGCACCAAGAAGAAAAGACAATGACGCCTGGTCCAGTCAACCTACCTTCTATGGTAACGGTAGTACAGTGGGGCATTGATAGTGCAGAAATTTCTCATCACCTCACCTCAACTACTGCCACCAACCAAGCACTGCCAAATTCATGAAGCAAACACATCCAACCTCTGCCTTTTTCCTTCATCTGTCAGCCTAGAAGGCTTCCCAGAGTCTCTTAACTCTAATTTAGAAAAGTATCTATTTAATATTATGAAAATCTAGATAGCAAAGGCTCCATAAGAATTTCACACAGACTCACTTAGGACTCTCAGGCATCTAGACCTAGCAGACTAGCCTATGACACCAGCCCTCCTACTAGTAACAATAAAATTGTGGACAAAATTGGTTTTAAAAAATTTGGACTATAAGTGACAGAATCCAAGGAGAAACTGCATGGATTGAGTTTAAAGGAGAAGCAAAGGAGCTGAGACCACATTTAAATGGCCTTTCTCTTGAGGGCAATTACAGAGAACAGTGCTCCAGCCCAGCAGAGATGGAGTCCGGGCTGCCAGAACAGCTGGAAATTGAGGGGAAAGTCCCAGAAAAGAGGGAGCCTCAGAGAAGGAACCTAAAATCTGTGAACAAACTCTCAAATCCTGGGCTATCTTTTGAACTGCTCGTGTTGAGGATAAGACTCAAAGGAACCCAAAAAGAAAGCAACCCAAAAGAAATCTGGAAGAACTGAGGAAATATCAACAACTATCAAACATAGGGGACAAAAAGTTTGAGTCCTGCCAAGATAGAGTAGACAGGTAAACAATCTGTATTTCCACTGAAACCTCAGAAGGCCATGCTTTAGTAGAATTAACATTCACATCTGGGACTAGGGACAAAGCAAAGATATTTATGCTAAAAGTCTCATACCAAGCCTCTACCAGTTTAAAAGATAACAGTGGTAATTTCACTGCCTGTGAGAAAAAAACTTGATAATCTTCAGATGAAGATCAAAGAATACAGAGCCTCCAAAATCCCATCATCTACATTGTTCTCTATATGATAAAAAATTACGAGGCATGTGAATACAAAAATGTGGCGCAGAGACAGAGAAAGCAGTAATAAGAATTAGACCTATAGGTGACAAAGATGTTGAAAATCAGTAAATATGGATTATCAGTGACTATAAATATATGGGAGAGAATTTATAGGAAAAAAGATGGATATAGTAAAAGATCAATAAGGAATTTCAAAAAAGATACAAAGTCTAAAAAGCATAGGCATACTATAACAGAATAGTGTACCTGGGATAAAAATTCACTGGGTGAGAATAATAGCACATGGGACATTGCAGAAGAAAAATCTAGTGAATTAGAAGACAGATCAATAGAAATGATCCAAAGTGAAGCACAGAGGGAAAAGTCTGGGAGAGCTAAACACAGTTTCAATGAACACTGAAACAGTATCAAATAATCTAACAGATATAATTAAAGCCCCAGAAGGAGAAGAAAGAGGAGAGAGAGAATTGAAAAGAAGAAATAATAACTGAATTTTTCCCAAATCTGACTAAAAACATCAACCTGCAGGTGCAGGAAGCTCAGCGAACCCCGAGGAGGATGAATACAAAGGAAACACCCATCCTTGACCTGCGGAGTGAGAGAGGGACCGGGAGGAGGAACTGGAAGACCGGGGTGAGCACACACGGCGGAGGGGAAGGGATGGGAGGATGGAGGGGGCAACAGAATTTTAAAATACTAAAGAAAAAAATGTCGAATTCGAATTCTGTATCTAGCAAAATTATCCTTCAAAATTAAAACAAAATGAAGATAACTATAATTTCCGATAGACGAAAGTCGAAAAAATTTCAAACAATGCTAAAAGGGGTAAATTCAGGCCGAAGGGAAAGTGTAACAGATGAAAATGTAAACCTGTAGCAGGCTCCAGCAAATCATGACCCCCTGGGCAAATTCAGCCTTTTAGCTGTTTTCCTAAGTCCTATAGGAAATATATACACACATATATGTATATAGGCCTTATGTGCATATACATACATATATGTGTATATATATATACACATAAATGATGGAAAAAAAGAGGAGCAGATGATGACAACAGAAGTTATAAACTATATGAGGCCCACAGAGCCTAAAATATTTAATCTCTGGTCCTTTACAAAAAGAGTTTACAATTCCTAATATATAAGGAGAAAGAGAAAGTCCCTTTTTCTACAATTACTTAAAAGGCAACTGACTGCCTAAAGCAAAAACAATGAATTAAACAGTTTGTAGTGTATGTATAAACAAAATATATGACAAAAAAACTCACTCATCTAAAAATGCTCTCAAGCCCAAGGCCAGCTATAAATAATGAACTCATACAACCCTGAGTTTTATAACATTAAATTATGTCACATTACTTCATGTAAGTCTTAAAATATTAGGCTGAGATGATTATTTTTTTGAAACACAAAACTGAAATAAAACAGATAGTTTACTCCCCATCTATTTTCTAATACACATCACAAATAGCAAGTACATTAACAACTATGAAAACTGTTTAGAAAACGGAAAATACCTTTTAAAGTGCTTTTTAAAAAGTATTAATGTATTCTCTTTTATTCTATTGTCAGAGTGTGAAAGTTAATGTAAACTCCAGGAGATGAAGAAAAGCTTCTGGGAGGAAGGAACATGAAGAAAAGTATAAAACAGGAATAGGCTGACAGTATTTGGGGAACAAAGGTGCAGATAGAAAGTAAAACATACAGGATGAGAAGAAGGTACGGTGGAGGCTTGGAAAGTAATCTAAGGGTTACTTGAAGTAGCAACGAAAATAAATTTTATAGCTGGGGTCAGCACAACATGAGGAACTGTGTTAAAGGGTCACGGCATTAGGAAGGCTGAGAACCATTGGCCTAGGCTAAAGTGTGTGCTTGGTTCCTTGGTTCTTAACAAAAAAAAAGTTTAAAGTAAAAACGTAAAATTTTTAAAAACAGAAAAAAGAACAATATAGAATAAGAACACGACGATAGAAAACACTTTTGTATCGCTTTACAATTCATTTGTTTTAAGCTAAGTGTTATTACAAAAAAGTCAAAAAATTTTTTTGTTTTAAAAAAACAAATTTTGTTTTAAAAATTTTTTTATAAAATAAACTTATAGTAAGCTAAAATTATTATTGAAGAAACAAAAATATTTTTTTCTGGATTTAGTGTAGACTACATGTATAGTGCTCATGAAGTCTGCAGAGGTGTGCAGTCACGTCCTAGACCTTCACTTTCACTCTGAACTCCTGACTCACCCAGAGCAACTGGCAACTTCCAGTTCTGCAGACTCCATTCATGGTAAACGTCCTATACAGGTGCATTTTTCTTTTGTCTTTCACACTGGCCATTTATTGTCTCTTTTCTCTGTATTTAGATACAAAAATACTTACGATGTGTTCCATTTACCTATACTGCTCTGTACAGTAACATGCTGTAGAGGTTTGTAGCCTAGAAGTGACAGGCTATCCCACACAATTCACTTTTGTGTACATGTATGGGTTTAAAGAGAATGATAGTGCCATATATACAAAATGATTTTGGGGGAAAAGTGACCAGAAATTGATACAGCTAATAAAGAGGATAAAGAGCAGAAAAAAGAAAAATGCTAATTTTCTATGACATATACTTCTGTACTAATTGATTAAAAAAAAACCAAAAAACTAAGTGCATGGATTACTCATATCGAAAATGCATTATTTGGGTGGCGCCTGTGGCTCAAAGGGGTAGGGTGCCAGCCCCATATGCCAGAGGTGGCGGGTTCAAACCCAGCCCCGGCCAAAACCTGCCAAAAAAAAAGAAAATGCATTATTTAAGTGTATATGTGTGTTCAATATATAAGTGCATGTGTATAAATACGGATAGCAAAACAAAAAACAATCTTGAGTGCCTCAATTCCCTAAAAGTATGTGAGTGCTTATATGCTTAAAAATACATTACACACATCGCTTCTCAGCCTTTTGGCTAAGATCAAGTGTAAAAATACATTACACACATGTGTAAGTATATGTACACATGTATCTTTATACACAGAACTTCCACAGTTGACCACCTCCCTACATTGAGCACCTTCGTAAGATGCCCTAATTCTCACAGACTGGACATGTACCACACGGACATGTCAGAACAGCAGGCCTAGTTCTTTATGTTGACCACTGTGTTACAGTCCCTATGTGGTCAACTTACAGAGGGACATATGTGAATATATACACATACTCTCAGATTCTCCTTTTCAGTATTCTCATTTAAAACTCTAAACATTACCCCAGGCTTCCAAATTATTGGGATGCCTGTTTTCCCCCTTCAAATTGAGGATATTTTAACATTAACTAACTGACAATACTACTACTATAATTATGACAAAACATGATTCTTTACCCTTTCATTCTTTTAATTTTAGACAAAATATTACGCAAAATATTCTGAGGTCAGTTAAGAAATCTGATCCTTCATCTCAAAATAACCCAATCTGCATCTCCTCCAAGGGATAAGCCCCTTACCAGCAAAAAGTGAACAGGGTATGAAAAATACATAGGTAATGGAAGGAAGAAAAATAAGATGAAAAAATGGATACAGGCTAACAGTTTTAGTCGTCAACTATAGACCAGATCTTTATACAGGAAATTACAATCAAAACAAACCAAACACGCTAACATTTCATAGTTCATCAAGACTATATTGGAGGCCCTGGCTTGTTCCCCATGATACCTTGTGTCTTGCACTGGCCCTACTATGTATGTATTGCAGTTGTTTCCTTTTATTGTAAGTAATGACTCCTCTCCAGACTACACGTCCCACAAGGGCAGAGGAGAGGCAGGTGTCACTAACCACTGCCCTCAGCTATGTGCTGGGTACACAGTAGGCAAGGTGTCCATTAATCCTGACCTTGCTGTCAGATAAACAGAACTTACCTTAACCATTCTATCCACATAAGGATACTCAAAACCAATAAAAAATTAAAATTTCATAAGGACAAGAGAAATACACCTTTAAAAAAACCTAAGCTTAATATTAACTACACTCTTCAAATAGTCTTTCCTATCTTTTTCATTTAAAAAAAAAAGTAAACTTCCTCTTAAGAACTCACAAGAACAGTTCACAAACTTTTCATACTTTCTCAGACATAAAGAGCCACAGGTTGAATATAGAACTATTTCCAATTACCACTATTCTATGCTATAATTTTTTTTTTTTTTTTTTTGCAGTTTTTGGCAGGGGCCGAGATTGAACCAGCCACCTCCGGTATATGGGGCTGGCACCCTACTCCTTTGAGCCACAGGCGCCACCCCTATGCTATAATTTTTAAATGCAAGTAATATTAACTATTAAGTGATACTTCAGTTGAAATAGAAAATAGTAAAAAGAAATGCAGGGGCTCAGCACCTGTAGCTCAAGTTATAAGGTGTCAGCCACATACACTAGAGCTGGCAGGTTCGAATCCAGCCTGAGCCTGCCAAACAACAATGATAACTACAACCAAAAAATAGCTGGGCATTGTGAAGGACACCTGTGGTCCGAGCTACTTGGGAGGCTGAGGCAAGAAAATCATTTAAGCCCAGGAGTTGGAAGTTGCTGTGAGCTGCGATGCCACAACACTCTACCCAGGGCGAAAGCTTGAGGCTCTGTCTCAAAAAAAAAAAAAAAAAAGAAGAAGAAGAAAAGGTCAATATTCTCAATTAATGTGAATGGTGTTAATTGTCCACTAAAGAGGCACAGGTTGGCTGACTGGACACAAAAACTCAAGCCAGATATCTGCTGCATACAAGAATTGCATCTACATTAAAAGACAAATATACACTCAAGGTGAAGGGATGGTCATCTATACTCCAGGCAAATGGAAAGCAGAAAAAAGCAGGTGTTCCAATCCTATTTGCAAATGCAATATGCTATAAACCAACCAAAATAAGGAAGAATAAGGATGGACACTTCATATCTGTTAAAGGTAATACTCAATATGATGACATTTCAGTTATTAATATTTATGTACCCAACCAGAATGCACCTCAATTTATAAGAGAAACTCTAACAGACATGAACAACTTGATTTCCTCCAGTTCCATAGTAGTTAGAGATTTTAACACCCCTTTAGAAGTGCTGGATAGACCCTCCAAAAAGAAGTTAGCAATGAAATTTAAGATTTAAACTTAACCATTCAACATCTGGATTTAGCAGACATCTACAGAACATTTCATCCCAACAAAACTGAATACACACATTCTTCTCATAAGCCCACAGAACATACTCCAAAATCGACCACATCCTAGGCCACAAATCTAACCTCACCAATTTAAAAAAATAGAAATTATTCCTTACATCTTCTCAGACCATCATGGAATAAAAGTTGAACTCAATAACAACAGGAATCTGCATACCCATACAAAAACATGGAAGCTAAACAACCTTATGCTGAAGGACAGATAGGTTATAGACGAGATAAAGAAGGAAATAACCAAAAAAAAAAAAAAAAAGGGCGGCACCTGTGGCTCAAGGAGTAGGGCGCCAGTCCCATATGCCAGAGGTGGCAGGTTCAAACCTAGCCCCGGCCAAAAACCAAAAAAAAAAAAAAAAAAGAAGGAAATCACCAAATTTTTGGAACAAAACAACAATCAAGACACGAATTACCAGAACCTCTGGGATACTGCAAAGGCAGTCAGAAGAGGGAAATTTACAGCACTGCAAGCCTTACTCAAGAAAATGGAAAGAGAGGAAGTTAATAATTTAATGGGACATCTCAAGCAACTGGAGAAGGAAGAACACTCCAACCCCAAACCCAGGAGAAGAAAAGAAATAACCAGAATCAGAGCAGAATTAAATGAAATTGAAAACAAAAGAATTATACAACAGATCAATAAATCAAAAAGTTAGTTTTTTGAAAAGATCAATAAAACAGATAAACCTTTGGCCAACCTAACCAGGAAAAAAAAGAGTAAAGTCTCTAATTTCATCAATCAGAAATGGTAACGATGAAATAACAACAGACCCCTCACAATTCAAAAAATCCTTAACGAATACTACAAGAAACTCTACTCTCAGAAATATGAAAATCTAAAAGAAATCGACCAATACTTGCAAGTACGCCACCTACCAAGACTTAGCCAGAACGAAGTGGAAATGTTGAACAGGCCTATATCAAGTTCTGAAATAGCATCAACTATACAAAATCTCCCTAAAGAGAAAAGCCCAGGACCAGATGGCTTTACGTCAGAATTCTACCAAACCTTTAAAGAAGAACTAGTACCTATATTACTAAACCTCTTCCAAAATATAGAAAAAGAAGGAATATTACCCAACACATTCTATGAAGCAAACATCACCTTGATCCCCAAACCAGGGAAAGACCCAACAAGAAAAGAAAATTATACACCAATATCACTAATGTATACTGATGCTAAAATACTCAATAAGATCCTAACAAACAGAATCCAACAACACATCAAAAAAATTATACACCATGACCAAGTGGGATTTATCCCAGGGTCTCAAGGCTGGTTCAATATACGTAAATCTATAAATGTAATTTAGCACATAAACAAACTAAGAAATAAAGACCATATGATGCTTTCAATTGATGCAGAAAATAATATTCAGTATCCCTTCATGATCAGAACACTTAAGAAAATTGGTATAGAAGGGACATTTCTTAAACTAATAGAGGCCATCTACAGCAAACCCACAGCCAATATCATACTGAATGAAGTTAAATTGAAATCATTTCCACTTAGATCAGGAACCAGGCAAGGTTGCCCATTGTCTCCATTGCTCTTTAACATTGTAATGGAAGTTGTAGCCATTGCAATTAGGGAAGAAAAGGTGATCAAGGGTATCCACGTAGGGTCAGAAGAGATCAAACTTGCACTCTTCGCAGATGATATGATCATCTATCTGGAAAACACTAGGGATTCTACTACAAAACTTTTAGAAGTGATCAAGGAATACAGCAATGTCTCAGGCTACAAAATCAACACCCATAAATCTGTAGCCTTTATATAAACCAACAATAACCAAGCCGAAAAAAGTCAAGGACTCTATTCCTTTCACAGTAATGCCAAAGAAGATGAACTATTTGGGAGTATACCTAGCAAAGGATGTGAAAGGTCTCTACAGGGAGAACTATGAAACTTAAAGAAAAGAAATAGCTGAAGATGTTAACAAATGGAAAAACATACCATGCTCATGTCTGGGAAGAATCAACATTGTTAAAATGTCTATACTGCCCAAAGCAATATATAATTTTAATGTAATTCCTATTAAAGCTCCATTGGCATATTTTAAAGATCTTCAAATAATAATACTTCGTTTTATATGGAATCAGAAAAAACCTCGAATAGCCAAAACATTACTCAGTAATAAAAACACAGCAGGAGGAATCACGCTATCAGACTGAGACTG
Source organism: Nycticebus coucang (assembly GCF_027406575.1). NCBI lineage: Eukaryota > Metazoa > Chordata > Mammalia > Primates > Lorisidae > Nycticebus > Nycticebus coucang. The sequence goes on from NC_069788.1 coordinate 67,409,837, forward strand.
TACTATGAATCGATAGTGATCAAAACAGCATGGTATTGGCACAAAAACAGAGAAGTAGATGTCTGGAACAGAATAGAGAACCAAGGATGAATCCAGCTACTTACCGTTATTTCATCTTTGACAAGTCAATTAAAAACATTCAGTGGGGAAAAGATTCCCTATTTAACAAATGGTGCTGGGTGAACTGGCTGGCAACCTGTAGAAGATTGAAACTGGACCCACACCTTTCACCATTAACTAAGATAGACTCTCACTGGATAAAAGATTTAAACTTAAGACATGAAACTATAAAAATACTTGAATAAAGTGCAGGGAAAGCTCTTGAAGGAATCGGCCTGGGTGAATATTTTATGAGGAGGACTCCCCAGGCAATTGAAGCCGTATCAAAAATACACTACTGGGACCTGATCAAACTAAAAAGCTTCTGCACAGCCAAGAACATAGTAAGTAAAGCAAGCAGACAGCCTTCAGAATGGGAGAAAATATTTGCAGGTTATACCTCCGATAAAGGTCTAATAACCAGAATCCACAGAGAACTCAAATGTGTTAGCAAGAAAAGAACAAGTGATCCCATCTCAGGGTGGGCAAGGGACTTGAAAAGAAACTTCTCTAAAGAAGACAGATGCACGATCTATAAACACATGAAAAAAAGCTCATCATCCTTAATCATCAGAGAAATGCAAATCAAATCTACTTTGAGATATCACCTAACCCCAGTAAGAGTAGCCCACATAACAAAATCCCAAAACCAGAGATGTTGGCGTGGATGTGGAGAAAAGGGCACACTTCTACACTGCTGGTGGGAATGCACACTAGTATGTTCCTTCTGGAAGGATGTTTGGAGAATACTTAGAGACCTAAAAATAGACCTGCCATCCGATCCTGTAATTCCTTTACTAGTTTTATACCCAGAAGACCAAAAATCACAATATAACAAAGACATCTGTACCAGAATGTGTTTTGCAGCCCAATTCATAATTGCTAAGTCATGGAAGAAGCCCAAGTGCCCATTGACCCACAAACAGACTAGCAAATTGTGGTGCATGTATACCATGGAATATTGTGCAGCCCTAAAGAAAGATGGAGACTTTACCTTTTTCATGTTTACATGGATGGAGCTGGAACATATTCTTCTTAGCAAAGTATCTCAGGAATGGAAGAAAAAGTATCCAATGTACTCAGCCCTACTATGAAGCTAAATTATAGCTTTCACATGGAGGCTATAACCCAACTATAGCACAAGACTATGAGGAAAGGGCCAAGGAAGGGGAAGGGAGGGGGGAGGTTAGGGTGGAGGGAGGGTGATGGGTGGGGCCACACCTACAGTGCATTTTAGAATGGGTACAGGTGAAACTTACGAAGGCAGAACACAAATGTCTACATACCCTAACTAAGAAAATGCCATAAAGGCTACACTGAACAGTTTGACGAGAATATTTCAGATTGTATATGAAACCAGCACATTGTACCCCTTGATTGCACTAATGTACACAGCTATGATTTAACAATTAAAAAAAAAAGAACAGCTTGGGCATTAGCAAAACCTTGTCTCTACAAAATATATATTAAAATAAAAAATTATCCTGGTTAAAAAAAAAAAAAAAGAAGAAGAAGAAAAGAAAAGAAATGCAGACATTTATAGTTGGTCAACTATGCAACCCATAATATTAATTGTGGATAATCAATTTAAAAGTGAGCGTTTAATACCAGCCAATACACTCAGAGATAAATTTTTTAAACTGATATTCCAATGACTACTACTTACAAAACATATTGCAAAAGCTGCTGATTAAAATACACATTAAGCTATATTTTAGGAAAAACCCACATTATTGTTGAAAGTCATTATTCTAAATAATCAGTCTATACATGTATGTTATTTTATATAAAAGGTCCAACAATTAAGGTTAACAACTTGCCACCATGTGCTTATGTTGGCAGCACTGTACAAACAACTTGGTAAAGTTTCAAAACCTTTGTATGTCAGTGTCCTACAGCTGTCTCCATGTTGATGCGTTGTGGTGTCTTACTGAGTGTGCTCAATATTGTTCCATGTTTTTGTGTACCCTCATAAGAATGATGGAGTTTGAATTAGAGCAATGAATAAATGTTAAATTTCTTGATAAACTTGGCAAGAGTGGAAGTGAAATCGGGGACATGTTAATCCAAGTTTAGGAGGATAATGCCATAAAGAAAACACCAGTGTATAGTGGATTAAACATTTTTCTGTGGGGAGAGAAAGCAATCACTGATGAAGTGAGATCAGGGCAGCCAGTAGCAAGGAGAACTGATGAAAACACTGCAAAAATTCGATGAACTGTACATCAAAATCATGAGCTGATTAGGACATGCATAACAGATCAAGTAAACATCAGTAGAGAAATAGGAAAATCTTAACTGAAAATCTTGGCATGAGAAAAGTATGTGCAAAAATGGTCCTGAAGAAACTCACTAATAAACAAAAACAAAGGAGAGCTGAAGTTTGCCAAGACCTTTTGGAGAGTCAAGACAATGTTTGGCACCATGCTATCACTGGTGATGAAACATGGGTGTTACCAATATGACCCTGATACAAAGCATCACTGTGCACAATGCAAGTCAGCCAATTGTCCACAACCAAAAACATTCTACCAGCACAAATCAAAAGTCAAAATGATATTGCTAACCTTTTTTGATATCAGGAGAATTGTTCATTATGAATTTGTACCAACTGGAGAAGCAGCCAGGTTTACTATTTGCAAGGGCTGAAAAATATATGTGAAAAGATGAAAATGATCTGAACCTTTTACCAACAACTCATGGCTCTTGTATCACGACAATGCACCAGCTCACATGGCACTGTGTGCGAGGGAGCTTTTAGCCAGTGAACAAGTAACTGTATTGGAGCACCCTCCCTCCTCAGCTGATCTGGCCCCCAGTGACTTTTTTCTTTACCCAAAGAAAAAGGAAATACCGAAAGGAAGGCATGTTGATGCCATGCAGGACATCTAGGGTAACCTGACAACAGTTCTGATGGCCATTTCAGGAGGAGAGCTCCATTTTTGCTCTGAAGGGTGAACGAGGTGCTGGAGTTGGTATGCAGCTTCCCAGGAGGAGTGCCCTGCAGGTGATGGTGGTGATATTCAGCAAGGAGGTATGTAGCACTTTCTTAGGATGAATCCATGAACTTAATGGTGCGACCTCTTGTGGAGAGTGTATGTATAATTCTGTCTGAAATGTATCCACCGTCTCATTACATGCACACATGGGTATGTCCTCTGTCTTCATTGTTACCTTGAAGTGATAGGTCACGGAAGATAACAACAGTAATGGGCCCTTAGGACAGAATCACTTACATTTTGAACAAACATTTACAATAAAATTTACAATGTTTAATTATAAAGTGCAATCTAAATCTTCATAATCCAAGCACTCAAATTAATTCATACACTTTCAGAAATCATCACAACTGAAATAATAAACAAGCATCATTTCCTTTACGAAAGAAGCACTTGGCTAACTCCAATACTTCCACGGACTTTGGCCAAAAGTAACAGTAATTAGGCTTGTAACTTCATATGTGCACTAGTCAAACCACAAACAGCTTTCTGATCATTTATCGAAGAAAGTAACTGCATCACGGAGACTGACTTAGGCAAATCTCAGTGACAACACACTAAAATATAACTGCACTGAAGAAGACTTAAAGCTCTTTTCGGTTACGGTACAGTAGCACATGAGTAATATCAACTATGCAGTTATTTTGGATAAACAACAATAACTGTTTCTTAAACTCCCTATGATATACGTAAAGTGCGCTAGTAATGCACAGAATTAAGACATGGGCACGTATGTCAAAACTGATGGAGACAGCACAAGTTCTCTGTTCCCACCCATTATAAAAACCCCTCTCTTGAAAACCTTCCTTTCAAATGAACAGTTTACCTTTCAGGGATGCCCACGGCACAGGGCTTGCCTTCCTTCTCCAGGGCCCTACTCGGGAAAACCTACCAATACCAGCTGAAAGGTAAGGGTCCCCTGGGTGCTGGGCACTGTTCTTTGGACCTAACATCTACTAACTTATTTAATCCACACAGAAAAACGTACCTGGGAGAAAAGGACCACTCTTGATCCCCATTTTCCAGAGGGGCAAACTGTGCTACAGGGCAGCAAACTTGACAGAGCTAGTCAGGAGAAGTGCAGATGGCTTCTAGAAGGTTCACTTGTTAACACTGTGCTGTATACTACTTACTTCTCTGTGTTCTTTACATACAGCAAGAGGCATCCTGCTCACGTGTGACGGTCAACCTCACACGCTCCTGAAGCCCCTCCCTGCACTCCTAAGGCCCTCCAGCGTGCACCAACGCACCCCACCTGCTCTGGAATCAGTGTCATTGCTTGTCTGAAGTCTCTGTCACTCTGAAACCTAACTCCAGGTCAGGATCTGTCATCCTTCTCCATCATACCAGGCCCCAACAGTCATTCACACCTCACCGGTTTTCACAACAAACCTGAATCCAAATTCTCAGAAACATCTACTAAAAATTCCAGAAAGGCAGTGTTTTCTTACCTTCCTACACATTGCAGAGAACATTACTACTGCATACAACATGCTATTTAATGATATCTCATTTGTCCACTATTATTTAGTTGTTTTTTTGTGTGTGTTTTTTTTTTTGGCCAGGGCTGGGTTTGAACCCACCACCTCTGGCATATGGGACTGGCGCCTTACTCCTTGAGCCACAGGCACTACCCCTATTTTTAACTTAAATTATCTATGATGTGTGAAGCTCTTTTCCATCTCGGACTTTAGCTATCTGAATATAGGAAAATCAACCCCCACAGCACACAAACAGTCCCAGAAACATGGTACACGCTCAAATCCGGTTGGATTCCTACCTACTGAAAAGAAAGAACATACTGAAAATGTCTTGACTGCTTCACAAAGACCCAGGGGGAAGACTCAAGATGGAAAATAAAATTTAAAAATTTATTTTCCTGGGTAAAATAAAGCAGCCAATGATTGATCTAACTTACCAATAGAGTAGAGTGGGAACGTGCCTGTGTACGGGGCGGCAGGCAGACACAAGAAATGAAAATGCCTTGACGCTGGCAGAAAGGCAGCCTCTCCACTTCTCCCTCTGCCTTCCCTTCACAAGAACTAAGGAGCAACAGGCCTTAGTTCTGGCCCAACAACTGAAGTTCCATTTCCCTAGGGGGAAAATCACAGACATACAGAACATATGCATACTCAGATGCACACAATTTCAGCAACATTAATTTTGCAGAAGAGTTTCTATCACCACTGCTGAAGTAACTGGCATTCAAAATGCCTCGTGTTGGTTTGACCCGACGTTGTTAACCAAAAATGAAGTTCTGCTTATGATCAGCTTACTGAAACAGCCCCAGAAAACAGACTGTTGAGGTCCTTTGCTGAGAAAAGGAGAAATTCCATCAGGTTCCCTGGAATGCTGGGCCACAGAAAGGATCTGGCACATTCACTCTTTACCAATTGTAACAGTTACAGTTAGATACACTGTTCCCACTGTAGGGACAGTCTTCTTCCACAAATCCGAAAACGGCAAGATGGTGACTTGAAAACAAAATAATTATTTGGTGTCCAGTGAATGATTTAATTTATATAAATGGATGCAGCAGGCGGGAACAAGAACCCAGGAGTAAAAGTAACGTGCACTAAGACACACTCCTTGCCAAAATCTGAGCTCTCTCATGTCCCCAGATCACACCTAATCTGTAAAGCAAAACAAATCACGGAAGTTTTAAATATGGTAATCACTTGTCAGTCCCAGACTTACAACCCAAAGTCAGCAGTATTCATGAAGGACTGGGACATTCAGTGATTTCCAGTGTTGCCAGGAAACACAAGTGACTCCCATGCCCGGCCAAGCCGAAACACAGGTGATCTCACCAGGTTGGTGAGCCAGTCTCGCAGACTGCCCAGGTCCACTTCTCAGAAACCTTCACTGCTCTTTATTCCTTGATGTCAGGAGTATAATACTATGCCAATCTCCAATTCATCTGATTCTCCCTCCAAAAAGCTCTCCTAGTTGTTGACCTTAAATACCAGGTGTAAGCTCCACCCAGACTTCAAGACCTCTGCCTGGGCTTCCCCGCCAGCTAAAGCATCCGCTCATGGCCGTCACTGCTTTACAACCCATGTGCAGCCGCAACCACCAACAAAAGCCAGCCCTTCTCCGGCATCATTCTCCTAGAGCACCTCCATGTTGGGCCTTTCCATCAGTGTCCTCATCCCAATCTGTAATTAGATTTACTAGTTTAAGGCCTATATAACGCCACTAGGAGTTTTTACCAAGGGATGATTTTCCTCCGAAAGGGCATTTGACAACATCTAGAGATATTTTTGGCTGTTATAACTAAGGGAAAGAAATGGCTTAGGACAGGAGTCTAGTAGGTGCAGGCCAGGAATTCTGCCAAATATTGTTATGATGCAGAAGACAAAGAATAATCTGGCCGAAATCAATAGAGGCTGGACACAGTGGTTCATGCCTATAATCTTAACACTTGGGAGGCCAATGCCAGAGGATCACTTGTGATCAGGAGTTTGAGAATGGCCTAAGTGAGAGCCCCATTATCTACAAAAAAATAAAAAAAATTAGCCAGGCATAGTGGCATGCACCTTTAGTCCCAGCTTCTTAGGAGGCTGAAGCAGAAGGATCACTTGAGCCCAGGAGTTGGAGGTTGCAATGAGCCACTATGCCCTACCGGGGGCAATAGAATGAGACCCTACCTCAAATAAAAAGAAACATGATAATCATCAGTAGTGCTAAGGTTGAAAAACCCTGCTATGAATCAACAAGTATTTGAATGATAACTGAAAAGTGTCCAATATTACTATAATAGTATCCTCTTTATTCCTCCTTTTATTCTATTAACTATGTCGAAACATAATTTGGATTAGTATCTTCTACTCTAACCTTATAAATAATAATGACTGTCATCAATAACTACAACTATGGGGAGGGGGCCTTCACATTTAGCCATTAAAGTACTCACATGTACTCAAGGACTTATGACAAAACTGAGGCATGAAGAGATATAACTTCTGTTACTCAGCTAAGACACAGAATACTGGGATTCTATCCGAAGATACATGAATAAAAAGCTTTTCCCAATGTGCCAGACTATACTGTAGTTTTAATATAAAAGAAATAGTAAAGTATAGTGAAAGAAACAGTAAAGTGTGGTGGTGAAGAACTTTCCTAAGTTCAAATCCCGGTCTATACCCTCTTATCTCTGTAACACCAAGAGAGTTATTGTGCGATCTAAACCTCAGTTTCCTCATCTGTAAAATGGGTTAGAAAATAGTACCTACCTTAAAGATTACTTATCACTACCTAACTAATACTCAAATATTTTATACCCCATAGCCCTTTGACTTACATGGGTAACTTAGAGAACTACTTTTGGCTTCCTTGCTGAATAGATGTAACTTGGAATTAATTTAAAAATTAAGTAAAATAATGAAAACTTCATCAATGTCAACTTCATCATTATCTGTATCTACTACTTGTCAATGTTTATATATACAAATATCATATTTAAAAAGTAAAGAAATTTATTCTTAATATATAATATTCCAGACACAAAAGAAATAGAAGTTTTCAGTAAGCCTAATAAGGTTATCATTAAAGAAACATTTTACATGTATAACCATCAGAATTTCTTGAATAATTTATGAAATAGTTTAACTTAATGTAATACCCTCCAAGTTAATTCCATAATAAATTTTTACCTTCCACAAATCTGTTCAACAGTACTATGTATCACAGATTTTACATAAAGCTATATTTAAAAAAAGAAAAGATTTGGCTTGCATTTCTTTCATGTATTAAATTAAGCAACTATTTTCCTTAAAGTAAATTATGTTATTATATCCATTAAGCAGTCAATGTCTATAACAACCTTACAACATATTTTCACCTAAGCTATTTCTGGCTTTACTGTAAAACAATATTAATATCCAGTTCTTACTCAGATTTCATTAGAAAACTGAGAAGTTAAATAAGTTCCTGTATATATGGTAAATTTAACACGATATGATTTCTTCAAGAGAAATATATTTTTTCTCAAAAATTTTTTTTAAACAGTAGCTCAGAATTTAAGATAAAATTACCAATCACACTTGTTTTTAAAAAAGGCATTATTCACGATGATACCCACAAAAAAAAGACTAATATAATCATCATATTCAGTTTACCACTTAAGTCAAGAAAACCAAAGTTATAAAATGATTGTACTACAAACTCATGAACAATTGTCTAATTGATATAAAAGTATTTCCAATAAAACATGCTAATAGCAATGATCAAAATTCTCAAAATTCATCTAAGAGACAAGCATATTTATCTTGTCAAATACATGACAAGATACATTTACAAAACATGCAAATGATTGTCTTCTACATGTTATGCAGAAAAAACATCCTATAACTTTCATTGTTTCATTTTCTTCTATTAGCCAGCCACTATAATATCTGTGTATTAATGATTCCAGGTTAGTAACACATTCGCTTCTGGTGACAGTTTAACCTACCATATTAGATTGCTTTGAGGGTATTATTCCCACCATAATTTATTTGACTTGTTATTGATGTCATTTTCCTACATGCAAACATGCCAACTTAAGTTAATCAGTTACTTATTACAACCAGGGTGTATATTTGCTTTAATTGTTTAAACTCTCTTCATCAAATTACACAGAGAATAGGAGATCACATCCAAGGGTGGGAGCACAGAACGTTACCAATACTTCCACTTCACACAGGGAATCCACAGGCACTTGCACAAACACATCCATCACACCCAGGGGTACGTGCACAGTCACGTTACCGGCCATGATGGGTCAGCCATCCCCATTATCTGTGCCGCCGCCGCCGCCGCGGCACACCTGAGCTCCCTGCCCCTTCACGTCACATTTGGGAGCAGTGCTAAGGCGCCTCTCTCAGGACTGCTCCTGGGAGTCCTCCCCCACTACCTCTCCATGGCAACCACAGCCAGGAGCAGCCAGTCCACCTCTTACGCAAATGAAAGGAGGCCACAAATGTCAGCCGTCACAACAGCCTCCTTTCCCTCCCTACTTAATTGCCTTCTTAAAGTCACAGTAGCACACTCGTCTGCCTTTGGGAGCACCTTTCCAAGGGCTTAATGGCTACAAAAGCAACTTAGGAAAATCAGAGTTAAAAATCCCTCTGCATGACCACTTACATAACCCGACTGATTATGATGTGCTCAGTTTCATTCACTGACCCCGTATCTTAACAAGCCCCTTTTGTATCTGGGTATCCTAGTCTTTGAGATAAGAGTCCTTTAAGACACTAACTGTGCTGTAATCTGGCTTTCTTAGCATGCTGGGTGGGAGTGGGGGCATCCATTATGACTACGGAGAAACAACCAGTGCTCAGTATGCGCTGTTTCCTTCCTCAGGTTCTCATTAATTTAGAAAAGTCAAGGTTTTTAATATATATATACATATTTTTTACTTTTGAACCAAATAGGCAATCATCTCGTAATAATTCTACATCAGGAAAAAAGTGAACAGATTATCATTCAACTATTACCAGGTTTGGCTTATACTGTAATAGTCTGAAGTATCATTTCCTAGATATATATTTAAAAAGCAAATATAATTGGCAATTTACACTTTGTATGGCTATAGACATTGGAGAGTAGACATAGTCCCCATCCATAACATCATGACTAACAATAACTGATAAACATGTCAGATTCTAAAGATTTTAATCTATGAATGTACCAAAATATCGTATTTTGTAAACTGCTATCCAACATGTGATTGTCTAGTGATAAGAACTGAATTAACACAGAACAAGATACCACTGGTGAACATTGCTATAAGGTTTGTTTATTATCCTCCAGAACATGCATTTTTCCAAGGAAAAATAATCCAAAACATGGAGAATAATACAAAAGAAAAATCGGTGAATTTTAAAAAATATGTCCAGGTGAGTGCACACACACTTTTAATTGTCTGATAAAAAGGTAAATTTTAAAACTTTAATTATTCAGCAAACATTTACTATGTACCTGTTAATGTGCTAGAAATGCTAGAGTTTACGGACAGACACACAAGAGGCATTTCCAGGGCGAGAGCTGTACCTTCAGCAGCCCAGCCCTGACCACCCCAGTGTGCTAGAGAGAGTGCACTGCCCAGAGACCAGAGGTGAATCTCAGGGTGAACGTCAGTATACAGCTGAAAAAGAATCAAGAGGTTCAGGGCAAAGCATGATGGCTAGAAACAGCACAATAAGCAAGAGCAACCCCAGGTCGGCACGTATTCAGTGTTTCTGAAGTCCAAATGTAAAACAAGGAACACGCGGAGGGATGTGGTAGGAGAAGCAAGATAGAGGGGGGACGTAGTGCTATGAAAAGAATCTAAACCTCTGTCCTGGGGTCAAGGGTTAGAGCATAGGCTGTTAAACAACACAAGTGCATTAAAAATTACTCAACTTATTAATTGCTTTTGGTTCCGAATGTTAAGTGGGAATTCCTACCCTACACCTGCCATAAAAAAAAATATGGGTTAAGAAAGAAGGAATACCTACACATCTCAAAAAAACAACTGGCAACTGCACAGAGCAAGGTACCAAATAAATACAGTCTTGGTAAAATTTTCCTTTTCAAAGCTTAACAGGTCAGCCTGGTGTGACATATGTCAAGAGAGTAAGAGTCTAGTCCCAGCAATGCCACTATCATTACACAGCTGTAGGTACCTGGGCCTTCTCTCACCTGCAGGAACATGGCTACAAAAACAAGGATATCTCAGCTTTTGCCTGAAGTTTCCAGTCCAGAACTGGCTACCCCAAAGTAAACTATTTCTTCAGGTTGTTGGTCTTCCAGGCTAAAGCTGCATTTTATTCAGTTTTATATCCCTAACATCTAGCACAGTATTTGTTCCAAGACAAAAAAGTATTTTGAACCAACATTATCCAGGTTCTTTTCAGTGATAAGATCAATGAGTCTCGGACGTTAAGAGTCAAAACACGCAGCCAACTTAACGGTGGACCTAAAACGTAAATTATATCTTCAACTGCTTTCTTTTGACTATTTCTATTTCTCCAAACACATGCCTGGATGAATGATATTTTCAAAACACATTTTCGGAATTACCATTAAGCACTTTATATATATACAATATATATAAATTTTGCACGTTTTCCAAAATACCGACAATACTGACACTGGCAAATGCTCTTAGATCAAAGCCCCTTACATTAGAGCATTTTGGTTTTTACAACGATCTCCTTTCTAGAATCCATACATACAGACTCACAGATTCTGTAGAAAGGAGGAAGGAATATATCCATGTCTCTCAGACACATAAAGGCACATTTCAAAACATACAAAAGGTAATACAAGTAAATAATCAATTACCTAGATTCCTTCCTTCACACACTAAACAGATGTGATAATTCAATGTGCTGACTGTAGGGATTTATATATTCTAAAGCTAATATTCTTCACATTTTATAATTACTATATGATGATGATTATTAGAAGGGATTCTGAAGAAATACCAACTCTCCTCCCATTTTCCAAAGAGTTACTGAATTTTATATTTACTATTCTAATCTGCTTAAAAAGAGTTACAATATCAAATACTCAAGGAAGAAACATTTTCACCAAGCCTGAACATACTAGAAAATACTACTAACTATAGACTGTCCGGTAGCATTAAAGTCAGAAGACATGCAGTTGCCAGTGAAGCTTTAGAACGAGTTACTTCAGGAGAGTCTAGCACAGTCATCATCTTGATAAGTCCACGATAACAGAGAATAGGACGACTCAGATAACCCTCAAGTTCCTCCTCGGCCTGAGATTGTAGGATCTACGGATTAGCATCAAGATCATCTACTAGACAATATATCCACTAGAAAACCACTAGAAAGACAATATAACCACTAGAAAGAGGGCAAGAAGGAGAGTAAGACGTGGTTTTTAAATAACTAGATCACTGGTAGATCACTGGCTGCTAACCATTTTGAAAGACTTTTTTTTTTTTTTTTAGAGACAGAGTAAAGACCTCTTTTTAACAAAGACTTCTACAGTTCTCCACGTGACAGTAGTTACATGTTTATTATTATCTGTTTATTTAGGAAACATACTAATGATAAAAATATGTAACAGCAATACTTTTAAATACACCTGTATTTCTTTAGTCACAACAGCATCTACATTTACTAATTCACTTCAAGTATAGTAGCACCAAAATATATGAAATGATCAAAATAGCATCACCAATTTGGATCTATCTCAAGAATGTAAGGATAGCTTGACATTAGAAAAATCTATTCCTAGAATTTACTATACAAACATAGTAAGCCAAATCAGTGATAAAAATTCCACATCCATTGGAAGTTATGATTAGAAGATGATTTCTGAAACTATATAAGGAATGTCCATGAGAGGTTAACTGCAATCATTTGATTTAACTTTGAACTATCAGAAATCTTCCCATTAAAGTCAGTATTTTATCAGTGATACTGCTTAATACTTCACTAAGCCCTGGGTAATACAGTAAGAAAAAAAATCTTTAAAAAATATAAAAGAAAAAACAAAATCACTTTATTTGCAGCTGATAGGATATTCTAACCAGTCAAATAAAAAAAAAAATCAACTGAACTTGTAAGAATGAATAAGAATTCAGTAAGGCAGCCATATATAAAATCAACTTAAAAAAATTAATAGCTTTAATCCACAGTATTTTCAAATGTACCACAGATGAAAGAACAACAATGAAAAGAAAAACAGTATATATATGAGATAAGGCAAATGTAGTAAAATGTTAACTACTATGAAGTTAACTAAAGGAAACATGGGCATTTATTACTTTAACCTTTTTACTTTTCTTTTCTTTAAGAACACCACACTCCCTCAGTCTGAGGCTCCACACAACAAACGGAAGTTCAAGACACCTTCTTCATCTTCAAATCTTGTATCACACAGCTACTTACCAGCAATTTACTGATCCTATTTCACCTCCAAATAAATCCTGAGGGCACTAAAACTTATTTTGTACCTGAATTTTTTACTTTTGGTTCTTCACTAACTAATTCCTTTTCAATCTCAGGTTTTATTCCAACCTTTGCACCAGATAAAGGTTAAATCTAGCCTGGACCCCTAGAAAAACTGCCTTTTTAATCCAATATATGACTTCTGCTAGCTATACACTGAGTAATCACATGCATAATAGGAACAAATAATAGCTCACCCTTTCCATGCCTCCCAAAAAAGCATCCATATCTCACTATACTCACTTCATAAACAGGACTGGCTGAATAGCATGCTTGCCTTGGACTTTATGGACTAAGCAGGTTAATCTATACCATATTATTTGCTTATTTTATTTAACTTGCTTTGTGAGCACAGAAAGCCATTTTTAATCATGATGATAAAATCTCATGCTTCAAATCCAGGATGCTGGTAGAAATAACTCAATTTATACCCTGAAACTTGTTAGCTCAGAAATAAAATATTCAACCAAAAGGATTAATGATCTCTTTTTCTCTAGACTGGGTATTTTGTGAGAGAAAAAAACATAAATAAAGTATCCATATTTTATCTTCTGGTTTGTGGCAGCTCTCAAACAAAATATGGTGGTTTTCTATTTTAAATAAAAACAACAAAGAATAATAAAATTAATAATAGTGATTTTAATTGAAATCACTTTTCAATTCTCTTTTCTTTCCAGTTTAGATTCAAGTATACATCCCAACAGCATACTGTTGATTTGATTTATAACATTCATTATGAGGGTAATTCTACTATAATTTATATAATTATTCAATATCATACCTTCCTAGTAGGCAGAAAGTTCTACAAGAGCAGAAAACAAGTCCGTCATGCTCTATGTAGCTGTTCAACCACCTAGCATGAAGATACTCAATCTCCATTTCAAGAGTGAATGAAAATGGAGCAAATGAAATCTAATAAGGATAACTTTCTAAAATAAGTATTTGAAATGTAGACAACTTTTTCTTAAAAATATTGCAGGATAAATATAAAAATAAATACTATAATTCTGAATTAGGTTTTCAAATGCTCAGACTTTTTAATGAACAAGAAAAGCACATCAATTTTGGTCAAATAATATGCTATGTCATCAAATTATGTATGTCAATTAGAACAGTGACAGACGATAAGGGTTCTACAATAATCACCAGATAAAGTTCAAACAAACCAAACATACAAGGGTAAGAGAACAATAATTATGGTAAAGTCATGTGATGTAGTATCATGAAGTCATTTAATTGATGTTTACAAGGAATTTAGAGAAACGCTAATGAGAGATAAGGGGGAGCACGACAAAATACATACTGTATGATGCCAAATGCGTTCAAAAACGTACACTCATACACGGTGAGCATATATCATGTGTGTAGGTGCTCATCTCTATGGTTTGGATACACGTGGATGTACATATATACATGTATACATATAAATGAAATATAATTATTAATAGTAGTTATTTCTGAAAGTACAGTTATGAGCGCCTATAATTTCCATATGAGGATCTTCCAAATTTTGTTTGCTAAACATATATTCACAAATAGAATGCTGCCTCGGAAGGGGAGAGAGATACAGAGATAGACTGTTCTTCACACTTCAATTTCCTAGCGTAAACCTTGGTATCAACCCAATTATTTACCAAATCACCAGGTGAATGAGTGAATCAAATATAATATTGTCAAATATATCGGACTGGCATCACAACCAACAGATAAAAAGAATACAGAGCACGCACTTTTCATATGTTGCTGAGGGCTATGAACTATGAGAGTTTGAAACTATTGGCTATCAAGTATAGTAACTTTACATGAAATGAAGAAAGGAAAGAAAATCCATTTTTCTGACACTGCTTTGTATCTCGTGTTTCTACATGGAGAAGGATGAAATGGACATTTCCCTTCTGTTAATCCTACTTGTAAGAATCTTGATTGAAAAAAATTATGACCTTAAACATAAGGTCATCACTGTGCACCATCGTGTTTGTCCTAACAGCACTTATTCTGGAAGAACTGAAAACCACCCACAACAGAGTTTTGCATGTTTATCTCTTGTACCCCAAGTCATTTCCTACTTAGGGAGTAAGGAGTAGAAATGGATATGACTGAGAAAGGAAAGTTAGCGTTTACTTACCCCTCCACATACGCCCTAGTTGAAGCAGTAACCCTCGCACACAGCACCCCACCCAACCCCCACTTTGGGCTGAGTCAAGACAGGAAATCAATTCTGCCCTTACCCAGGGCTGCAGAGAGAGCAGTCCCCACCCCATCTCCCCAGGGCCTTGGAATATTTCTAGTGGTCTCTTGCCTCTTGAGACTCACTGGTACTTGTTTATGCTTTTCTGTTATATCTTAACATTTGGACCGATTTACAGTTAATGGTGTTTTCTTACGATAAAATATTTTCCCACAGCTTATGACACATTTCTATGCTGCTTCTTTTATTTTTACCCTTGTTAAGTAAGCTTTTCTTCTTACCTGACTAGAAGAAAACTCCATTCTTCTGTTAAATAAACCATAAACTGACAGTCAGAACACCCTAAAGCAATAAGTAAAATTTGTCTAGATATGTCATAATATATCCCTATGCACACACACAAAAAAAAAAAATAGCACATCAGGAAATATAGGGTGTCTGTAAAGTTCATGTGCAATTTTAAATCACACACGATTTTAAATTGTACACAAACTTTATGGCCACCTGGTACTTATAACTTTATACCTTGTCTCTTGCTAATCTTTATACTGAAACTCCATATACTACAGACACATGTTTTAGATTTTCCCCAAAACAGAGATGTAAATTAAAGCAGCTGTACAGAAAGTCTTATGATCTGGAGAAAATTACAGCTGTGAAGTGTGAAAGCAAATAGTCCAATTATTGAAACTACACAGCTTTTCCGAAAACTAAAATCAAATTATTTAAAAAAACTGTGATGATGAGAATCCCCATCCCCACCCCAAGAAATTACTTTCTGGGCAACTGTTACAAATCTTCAAAAGGTAACATTTCCTCACCATGTTAACATGCCATTTTAAAGTACAGGAACAACTGCCGTATCAACCCAAATTTCTAGTTTACGAGTGGTGTGTGTGTTTCAACCTTCTGAAGTCCTTCCGTCTTGTTTTAAGACAAGGAAGGAAGAGGAGGCAACACGGTGCACTGAGAATAGCAAGGGCCTTCAGACGAACGGAGGCACAGTTCCTGGTTCTGCCCCTCACTGGCAGCAGGGAGCAAGCTGCAAGCCTCCTCTCCAAACTTCAGCTTCTTTCATCGCAAAACATAAAATTATCAGTAGTACCATCTGCCTCACAAGATGGTTTTAATTACTGCCAGAGATAACTGCTGTAATACACCAGCTACATAGTAGATGTGTCAATGTGTGTCACCTCTTAATACCCTTCTTCACAAATAATTGCCAATTGTTTAAACTGACCAAATAATTTTACATACATAAGGTTCAGACACAATTGTAACTTTTATGTACTATGGGCAGTGCATTTAGAACATTAATTTTTGTAAAAAAGTTCAAGAAAGTTAAAATGTATTATTGAAGACCCTTAAATATTACACCATGTACACAGAGCTATTCCTAGGTGGCCCTTTAAATATGTTTAAAATTTGCTTTCTTAGGGTGCTTCTGATAAGATGCATTTCATTACTTAGATGTGTCCTTGTTAAGCACAATCTAGAGTAAAAAAATATATACATTTATAATTTGTCTATATATGTGTATATAGAGAGTGCGAGCGAGCATGGATTTAGTACCATTAAAGACACTTCTTTATTCCTTCTAAAGCCATGAACAAATGCAACTCAAGTTTCTAAATACTGCTTTTAAGGCCCTGTTTCATAAGTTAGCAACAGCTGTTGCAGCCTGGTAGCTTTGTACCGGCTAACCACACACCATGGCATGCTTTACTCATTTGGAAAGTCCCCCCACAAGGTTTGAACTCATTCTGAAACTGGTGAGGACAGTTCCTCCCATAACTCACCTGGGCAAGTTTATATAAAGGAACAATTTTTCAGAAAGCCGCAGAGGTTCTCTACCAAGATTGCTAAAATGTAATTATGGGCAAGTGTAACTATGGAAAGAGAAGCTAACTAAAAGTAAAAACCACACTGAGTAAGAGTTTATGAAGGTTAAAAAATAACGACAAAAACAAAAACTTCAATACGTGTAAAGTAATTTTAGTAATATCCGTTTACACAACACCCTCTCGTGCAATCTCCTTTCCCGAGGGAAGAAAAAATGGGTAGAGTCTGCACATTAACACGTATAACTAGTTTCCTCTACTTTGGAAATATGCACGTACATATAAACACCTGCAAATTTATATTTTATCGATAAATAATACAGCATTCATACTTACACACATAACACACATGTACACAGTAAAGCCAAAAACAGAAGGATAAACCACAGTTACTTATTAGAGAGGAGAGGACAGAGTTAGAAGATGAATTTCTTCCAATATCTTGTTTTCTAGATTTCACTTTAGAACCATGGAAATATTTTATGTAGTTATTAAAATATCATTTTAAAAGCAATCTCTAAAAATCAACCATAAAATACAGCAACTGGAAAATGTATTTCATATGTATTGGGTTATGGCACAACCACACACAGAGGAACAAATGACATTAAATCATCTTCATTCAACCACCATCTCCCCAGTGGGACATACTCTAAGGATTAAAAAAAAAAAATGCTGAAAAATATTGACAGGGGTGTTGTAATAAATATTTGGTAGTAAAGGTATCTTTACCTATAATTTTCAACTCTGCCTATGTGTGGAGAACTTAAGGGCAACTTTTGGGACACCCTGTATTCTGAAACTTTTGTGAGTATATTACGGGATGAAGCAAATAAGTAACTATCATTCCAGGAGTCATTGAGAACAAGGTTTCTCGTTGTGAGAGAAAGAACATACGCATGTAAGACCCACACAGTGAAGTAAACACCCTGCGCTCCTAATTTTTATTTCAAATACATATATGTGCACTTGTGTCTGTGGCACACACACGGTATCCATTGAACAGGCCTCGAAGCAACAGCCAACCCAGCAGCCGTGCACACATCTAGCACCTGGCCTGTGGTTCCAGATGCCATCTCCAAGAATTTCTGGCTCCATCAACAGAGCATCTCAGTACGTGGAGACTAAGAGCTAGAGCACATCTGACTGTGGAAGAGCAGGGCAAGGGCTTGAGAGCAAAAAGGGGCATGGCCTATGTAGACGAACAAATGGCCCACCTGGCTGGAAGCTGGAAGGTGAGGCACCTGCAGCAGGACCAACTGCGGGGAGAAGCAGCTTATCCTGAAAGAAAATGAAGCTGCTCAGGGTTCTTCAGGGAAAGGGGTAGGGGGGCTGGCCAGCTCCTTTTCTTAAATAATTGTATTTAATCTTTACAACACCCATGAGTGGCAGGCACGATCCTCTCTGTATTCACAGATGAGGATGTAAAGCTATCAGGCACAATCAGAGTATGTGTGAAAGTCCAGATTCCAAGCCTAATTGTGGTTTCCTAATACAGAATTATTTCCACAGTGCAGGTAACGCTGCCAGTACAAGGACGGGCTAGAAAGGCGCGACCTGAGCCATCAGACGAGAGGGTCTGCGCCCCCTGACAGACACGTGCCACCCCAGAGAGCTTGCCCGTCCAGCACCAGCTGTGCATCAGCATTTACCCAGTGAATATTTTGTCATTCTTCATCCTAATTTGAACATTATGAACTGGTCACTGAACTCCAACTCTTTCTCATCATGTTACATCAAAAAAGGAAGAAAAACGACACAAGAAATACTCCCTCATGACGTAATAAAAATTGTTGAAATCCTAAATAGGGCATGCTAGAAGAAGGAAGCTTGTTTAATAGAACTACTCAAACTTGCCAGGAAAGTATAAGCTTATTAGTTGGAAATCCACAAATTTAATCTGTTTTTAAATAACCTTGAGTCATCTGTAAATCATCCTTTCATCTTTCTACATATAAACAGTATTTATTATCTGAGCAAGCAGACAGAAAAATAACTTCTGTGGCTATTTGTGTAGATTCATGAACACAGAACTGGGTGAAGTTTAGCTGTCTAAGAGCCCTTGCTAGAATTTTAATATCCCATAATCATTGAAAGAGAAGCAATTGATTCACGCAGAGCAACGGAAACAATGGTCTCCTCTTCACACGAGGTCTTAGACACCCGGGCACAGAAACCCAGCACCGTCAGCATACAAGCTCCCAGAGGAGTTCGAATACCATCCAGACCCTCTTCCTCCAGGTGCAGAGTCCCCCAGGTGCCCAATCTTAGACAGAGAGGAGTGTGGACACCGAGAGGAAGGCTGCTCATGATGGGGTGCCCCAATCACTTTTCATCTTAAATAGGATGAATCTTGCCATGATAAATACCACTGATCTCAAACTAGTATGTACTAAAAAGATTTCTACATTTTAGCATGTGTTTCAAAGCACATAATATTATTTGATAACCTAAACCCCATGATAAAGGTTATAGTTAAAAGGATTTGAGAGATCACCCTACTCTCTCCCCTCCCCCAACGTGCACATCCTTTGCTGTATTCTCATCTCTGGTTTATGCTCCTCTCATTAACCAGGAGTCAGCTATACACTGAAATCTAAAATCTCTCTAATGCACAGGGAATAGCTACCTTAACATTTTCTTTTACTAACATCACAACAATATGCATTAAGCAGCCAGTGTGCTCAGTAGATGACACGTAAACACTTCAAGGCTTGATTTTGGTTGGAATTTTACAGACTCGTGGAGAGAAAATAATACAAAAATGTCCCCAAGTAGAAGGAACAGCTTCACTGTTTTGTTCTAAAGTGAGCCAGCACTTGGGAAGAAAGTGTCACAAAGACTGAGGACATTTTTACTTAAATAATAATTAAAAAGGAGAAGGCTATAATACCTAGAGTTCTTTCACTGATCTAGAAAAGTATTTTTTTTAACAAGCACTTTTTATCAGGCCTTAATGTTGAATTTTCAAACAGAGAGTGATTGTGTGTGCTTTTAAATATCCTATGATTCACAAGCAGCATCTTGATCACATAAAAAAAAAAAAAAAGTACAGTTTGGGGAAGGGTAGTGGGCATTTTTGATTGGAAGGCCAAGTGGTGTTTATAGAGGGATGGAATACTGAAGATACATGTCATCTCTTCTCGATCCTAAATGGTTATTTAATATCTGGGTGACGAAGTTCAGAAACATACAATCATCCTTCTTTATCCAAGCAAATTTCCCATCCCTTACGTAAAACAGTGAGAAAATGCTGACTGTGGCGCCTCTGTCACAGGCAGTTTTCACAGACTGAGGTGCCTTCCCATGGTCAGCCTTACCCTTTGCCACAGCCCACCTGCTCTGCCGTTGGACCCTGTGGCACCTAAAACTTCTGACTTAAGGGGGACAAAGAACGGGCTGAAATGAAGATGCCTGATTAACAGAATGACTTGGCAAAGCTACAAACCCTGATAAGAACAAAAGCTGGTCAAGAAAAGGTCCCAGACATCCTGACCATCAAGTGGGAACAGCAAGACTCAAGCACGCACGGCTCACTTACAACCTCAGAGGGTTTCTAGCCACATTCCAAAGTTGTGCAAACTGCTCAGTACTCAGAATTGAAAAAGCAATGAAGGTACTGATCTGAATAGACAAGTTCAATGAATCCAAAGCCAGAGTCTGGAATTCTTTCCCAGCTGGCTTACTGAGAAAACTTAATAGAGTCCCAGGACCACAGGGGACCTCTTACAATGGAGATAGCAATAAATGAAAATGCTTCCTACTGGATGTATCCATAGGAATAAGCTGTAGGGATGGAAGTGCCTAAAAGACTTACGGATAGAAAGAGAAGGCAACGTGCTCACCCTCAGCCAATCTGCCCCAAAAGCAGAGTGAGGGAAGGCTGGACTGCAACCGTGATCCGCACAGTAAGTGAGCAGAAAGATGCATTTCAGACACAAGACTTGCTTCTCAGCAGCAGCCCTGGCCCCTAGCTGTGTGACTCGGGACAAGGGACCCAGCATGCCTGGAGCCATCCTGAACCTGCTCCAGCACCGTGCAGGTTACCAGGCAGCAAGCAGCCCACGTGACAGTGGCCAGCACTGCTCCTGGCACCCAGCGAGTATGCCGTCATACCTGTTTCCTCCATTTGCCCAAGAATGCCTTCCAAAAACACTATTTCCACCTCTGGCCAGCCATACAACTTCCTTATTCCTCTGACAAGGATCCTGGCAAAGTGCCTCCAATTGTTTAAAACACCACGATCTTTTAGCATTCTGGCACACTACCCTAGAAGGGTTGTTCACACTAGCACACCCCCAAAATTAAATTTTATAAAACCTACACACATCTTGTAGGCATTCAGAATTGTTGCTGGGAGCTAATTCATAAAGGATTGCTAAAAGTACTGAATAGTATTTTATACCCATAACAAAGTAGCAGCAGAAAGATGCATAAAATTTCTGGGATAAAACAGACCAGAATTCTCACTCCAATCTCTGTGTCAATATTCACTGTGGCTTCTCACAACTGTAGACCTTAGTTTTCCTCTTTCTCAAATAAGACAAAGAAAGTACCAACCTGCCACAGGATTTTTTTTTTGAAGGATTAGATGAGATTAGGGCAGGTCCAAAAATGCAGTAAGAACCCAATAATTGCTGGCCATTATTCCTAAAAACATACAGAAAATAATTATTACCGTGTGGTTAATTGTGTTTTTGTTCTGTTTTGGGGGTTGTTGGTTTGTTTGTTTGTTTGTTTGTTTTTGAGATAGCATCTTGCTCTGTTGCCCAGGTTGGAGTGTAGTGATGTGATCACAGTTCACTGTAACTTGAAATTCAGGGGCTCAAGTGATCTTCCTGCCTCGGCCTCCCTAGTAGCTGTGACTGACTACAGGAACATGCCACCAGGCCTGGCTAATTTTTTTAATGTTTTGTAGAGATGGGAGTCTCACTAAATTGCCCAGCCTGGCCTCAAACTCCTGGCCTTAAGTAATCCTCCTACTTTGGCCTCCCAAAGTGTTGGGATTAGAGGTGTGAGCCACCATATCCAGCCTCTCAGACGGTTTTTAGACTACTTCTCACATTTAGAATACGAAATTGTTTACAAATACATAAAAGTATTTATTAAACACAATCTTAAAGGTACAAAAGTAATTCATATACTTGGAGCAACCAAGGCAATAATTTTTCTTATTAGTTTCTATACTGCTAAAATTATTAAAAATTTTTTCTCAATCAATTCTGGCAGATTTAAATTACAAGTATTTCATATCTCTTCACTTGATATTTCAAAAAAGACAAACTTAACACTTTTGAGAAGAACATGCATTAATAAAAAAATTTTAGTATTAAAAATATAAACCAACAGCTGGATTTCAAATGGCTGAAATTTCAAAGATAATTATAAAGCATAGCTTCCCAATATTTGGATATATTCATTATCAAATTTTTATTAGGGATGTTGGCACAGGTTATGGAAGTGACAGAGCATTTTATTAGGCATGCACTATTAAAATTATAATGCAATTTTAATTATTCATTTAGTTATTAATAAATGAAGTTTGAGATTTGTTATAAAAAGGTATTTACTTGCTGCGATCACCGTGTTAACAAGGCCTCCAAGGTCAATCACTTCTAACAAACGTTCCCTTCATATGGAGGGGTATGCTTCATTACCAAGCACTAATTCAACATAAATTTACTGAAGAAATTTATGAGCTGGCTCAAGGCTGGGCCCAGTGCACAATCTCAGGAGATACCATTCACAGTGTACTCCAGAGTTGGCAACACAGTAATCCTGGAACGCTTTTCCACCTTGATAGCACTTTTGGAAATGTGTCTAATTCATGAGATGTTAAAGGAAATACACAAATAAATCTTCCCTGATATGTCCACATAAATCCCAAGATGCTCCACTTTCCTTTCAGATTAATTTAATGTACCAGAAGCCAGTGCTTTGTGTGGAACAAAGCTGCCCTACCCTGTCCATCCACTCAGCAATATAGCGGAACCTCCCAGGACGCAGGGGCGGAACTGCTTCTTCCAGATGGACAATATATTTGGATCCACACACAGATTCATCCAACTTCTGACCTTCTGTATGAATAAAAATGCCCAGTAGATGATTAGAGTTAGGAATAAAGCTGAATGTGCTAAAGAAAGCCAAGGTTTCTTCCATCACCCTGCTGATCTCATTAGTCTAGTGTTTTGAACAACTCATCTAAATAGCCACAGAGGCCTTAGAACCAGAAAATAAAGAGAAGCCTTCCTAACAAAGCAAATGTAAGTTAGCTGTACAGCTGGATGACAGGCAAGCATGGTAGTGGAGGGAGGTGAAGTCTGCTTGGGGAGGGGAGGAGGAGTCCAGGACTTCACTGTACCAAGCATGCTGACTTTGAGCGCTTGGGCTAACAGATACCATTTGTTCCTCCCACCCACAGAAGCCCTAATAAAAAGCTGCTGGTTCTCGGGCGGCACCTGTGGCTCAAAGGGGCAGGGCGCTGACCCCATATGCCAGAGGTGGCAGGTTCAAACCCAGCCCCGGCCAAAAATTGCAAAAAAAAATAAAATAAATAAATAAAGCTGCTGGTTCTGAAGTTCAAATGAAAATATTCCTGTTAGAAAGAAGAATATTTCACTTTAGAAATATATTATACATTTGGTTGGTGTCTTGACTAGCCCATAAATTACCCCCCAAATAATAAAATATTAGTAATATAACTTCCCCCTAATTATTGATTATAACAATGTTCAGGGGGATCACTTATAATTCACATTCAGGAAGCCAGATACCCATTTTCCCTGGCTACCATTCACAGCTTTAAAACAGTGGTCTTGCCAGGTCCACCCCATAGAATGCATTGTTTACATGTGCAGGGCATTGAAAAAAATTAACTTTTTATTATAAAAAGTTCCGAAGGCACATTTAAAAAAGAGATCAGTATAACCCCACTTTCACATTCTCACCCATTTTCCACAATTAACCACACTCTTCCACCAGCAGAGATCCACCCTTCAGACCACCCTGAAATAGAACCCTATAGGAATTTTTGATATCGTGATGACTGCAGTGCCACTGTTCTTTAGAAGACAGACATCAGAATTGCCAAAAATCCTACAAAGCCCCTGACAGTGTCTAAATGCAAATTTCAGATGTCACTCATAATCCAGCAGGGAATGCCGGGGAGCATCTGTCTCAGTGAGAACTTCTGCACTTGACGCTGAAGCCACTGATAGCCCCTCAGCTAAGAGAAAACCTGAGAAAATGGGAAATACTATTTCATGAGCATTCATATGCTGATAAAAATCGTACAAAATGCCTGCCCAATAAGCAGCTTTGTAAGTAAAGAGAATTGATAAAAGACAGAAACTTCAGAATCAAAAGTTAGAATATTTAAAGTAAACATTAAGAAATGTTATTAAAAAAAACAAAGCAAAACAAAACAAAAAAGAGGATAGTGAAGCCAAATTCACCCTTTTGGAATCTGAAGCTCACTAAAAAAGTACAGTTGTCAAAATCGTATAGTATTATCACAGTAATAATACATTAGTGGACCAGGTCAAGAGTCAAAGTATATACGGAAAGAAAGTTAGTACATGACAATTCTGCGAGAAAAGGATCCTTCATTTAGCAAATAATTCTTACAATCTGACTTGGTTTCTGAGGAAGACAAATGGACTTCCTACCTCACAATATATACAAAAATAAGTACAAGTGGACTAAGAAATACCAAATATGCTGAATTCAAGGAATCAATTATCATACAAACCTAAATTACTTTATTTATCACTAAGACAGTACTAGCTGAGCTATGATACACTATTATAAGAAACACCTTCAGAAATGTGAACGTGATGAAAAAACTACGGATTTTAAAATCAAAAATATGTTGCTTGATAACCTAAGCTTTCTATTCTTATTAGAAATATTAGAAGAAACCTCAGAAGAATATTAGTATAATTCAGGTTAGAACAGAAAATGTGTTGACAGACTCAATTATAAAAAAAGTTTTAAAATTCTATGAGAAAAGCACCATAAATAGAACTAAGATACAGATTCAGGGAATCATCATAAATTATATCTTACAAATAATGAAAGCATAAAAAATATGAGGAAACAGAATTATGCACCAAGGATGTTCACTGCAAGGGCCTGCAATGGCAAAAATGAAAACAAACATTTTCACAAAGCAAAAACAAAACCAATAAATTTGTTCCATAGATAACTGAATTAGGTAAATTCTCATTATAGAGGATGTAACAAATTAAAATCTGATCTGAAGGATGTCCACACCAAACTCACAAACACACAGACCAAAACTGAAAAAGAAAATTAAGTTACAGTGTAAATGTATATAGTAGCCCATCTTTTTTGTAAAAAAAAAAAAGTAAAAATAAAAAATTAGCAACCTACTCTCTCTGGCCATTTATTTCTAAAATCAGAAAGATATAGAAGGAGATAGAGTCCACTGTTAACAACTCAGAGGAAAAAAGCAGACATACAGACTGACCAGATCCATAGTTCTTTATTTAGAACTTTTATCCAAATAAATAAAATTAGAATTTTTTACTGTCTTTGAAGGAGGCAATTCTCTGCAAACCTTTCTCAAGTCAGATTATCTAGACTCAAGACACTGTTCTGTTACTGACAGTTCTATCTTTTCTGTATCATCATCTCAAGTTGTTTCTTAGGCATAAAATGAGAAAGCTGGACTAGATAGCCCATTTTCAATAATCTACTCTGCTTTTTTATACAGATGCAAAAAAAGCATGACCTTTCCCTGTACACATTTTTATTCAATAAAACACAAACTTTATGACAAAACAGATGAAAACACAATTCTGTTTTATTCTCTCCTCCTAAACACAAGAAAGAAGGAATAATCAAAATGGAAATGAAAATAAAGGAACTTACTCATCTCTATCTAATGTGAAGAAATGTCTCCAAAAATTAAATTGTTTGGGACAGCACTCAGTTTGGGGGGGTGGGGGGGGCAGGGAATCTAACACCGTGACTGCTGCTCTCTGGGTTCAAGGATGATCAGTGAAGTACCAAGGAAAAGTGTATTTATTTTCCAGCCCTTAAAACAAATGTATCCTATGAACAACACCTTTGGGACACTTTGAGAAGTGACACACTGCCACTCACTTTATTCTAGACAAGCCAGAGGAAGCCATGATATTAAGTATAGCTGAGCCAAGACATGTACTCTTTCTACAAGGGATCACCCCAATGGAAGAAAGAAATGGTTTTTCATGGGAATGAAAAATTATCTTAGCTATTATCAGGGTTTGTGACCTTCTGCATTTCAACCCTTCCCAACAAAATCTCATTCCTTAGTATTTAACTCTTTTCATTAGACAGAAATTAAGTTTAAATTAATGGTTAATTTAATTTTTCCTCCTTAAAGGGATAGTAATGTCTGAAAAACATTGTTCTAAGACACTCCTAAAGGGCAGAGTTACAAGTAATATCAAAAAAGACCTTTGTTTAATAAGTCCGCACTTAAACTCGAGACATGCAGCATGGCTCTGAGCTTTTGGGCTTGTAATATTTTAAACTGTTTTTAGGTATGAATAAAAACTGTAACTAACCAACCATCTGTATAAACATCCTCACTATGAAATGGTCACATTTAAATGTTAAACTACCTTTGAATTGTTAAAAATTTACTTTAGTAATGCATATTTTAAACAACTATGCCAATGGTGTATGTATGTAATATTTAACTAAATTTAGCATCTGTATTCAAATACTTCTCACAAAAATAATTCAAAGCATTTCCGAGTGGAAAAACTTCCAAGTCTTAAGACAATTTTAAAAGATAACTGAACTCAAAAAGCAATCTTATTTGTCTTTATCCTGGCCATGAAATATTTATAGTTTGCTTACAAGGCTACTACCCTGCGTTGTTACTACTGCAAATATACTGACAATCTAATCAAGGGACCTGTTCCACTAAGTGGACCTTCTTCCATTATCTGTCTCTTGTCACTGCAGCTACATTTCAAAACAGAGTATCATGACATGACTTTTATCTTGAAAACTTTAAGCGACAGATTTTTTCTGCATCAAGCAAAAAGTGATAAAAATTAGGTGTTTCTTGCTCTATGACATGACATAGTTAGTGTATTGAATTTACTATCTTCCCCAGTCAATACAGTTTCTTTCAATAAAGAATGCAGCAAAATAGTACAGCCTCAAAAATGTACAGATAAGTTAGATCTACAATGAATTATTTTAAAAGATGTAAGTCCACATAAATCTTTACTAAAGACAGAAGGAAAGCAAGAATTGAATCAACAACTCTTCATTGTTGTATTGTAGCACCAAATGAACTCTTAAAGAGAGAAAATGATTTATTAATAACTTTAAATTTCTCTTATCTTTTAAGAAAATTTAACTTCTATGAACATCAGAAAAGATTTGCACCACCTGGTGGAAAAGCAAAGATTCAAACACAGTTAAATCTTTTTATTATAGAGTGTTTCTTAACTCCTTTTGGATCAAAGACCTTTTCAGGACTCTGATGAAAGACAGGATCCCTTCCCCAGAAAGCAGGCATATTCGTGCCCTCTCCTGCAGGCACAAAAACACCCAGATAATAAGCAGTTTCATCAACACCTGCACCCATCAGTAGAAAACATTCATCTGTCTTTAGGTTTGTATTTCCCTTTGGCTGCCCAGCATCAGAATCCTTGCCCTAGAGTTGGGAAAACCACCTTTGGGCGAGCCCTTCGGGGCAGGCAGGACAGATGCTTGCCCTCCCTGAACTCTGGCCAGGGCATGACCAGGCCAGTACCCACTGCAGCTCTCACTGGGGTCAAAGGTGCCAAGCTGCTCCTGGGTGGTAACAGTACATGTTCTGGCTGCACAGCTTCCCCACGTTCCAAAGTGTCTTTTAAACACAGATATCTACCTGTGTTGGAAATTATGCAAGCACCCTGATACCCTCCCAATGAATTCTTCTGCTGAGTTAAAGAGTCTGCTTCCACTCTTTGCAATCAAGAACCCTGACTGTACACTCCCACTTTATTACAAGCCTCTGTCAGGACTACACCCCCTCTCTAATTTACACACAACCAACCAATCCTATGGTCTTCTAAACAGTGGAACAAATGAGATTTAAAGAGCGATAAGGAGAGGGGATGACCAGTAGCAATATTTAAGAATATCACTTTTGAGTGGCGCCTGTGGCTCAAAGGAGTAGGGTGCTGGCCTCATATACTGGAGGTGGTGGGTTCAAACCCCGCCCCACCCAAAAACTGCAAAAAAAACATACTTAAAGGCTCGGCACCTGTGGCTCGAGCAGCTAAGGTGCCAGCCACATACACCTGAGCTGGAGGGTTCAAATCCAGCCCGGGCCCGCCAAACGACAATGACGGCTGCAACCAAAAAATAGCTGGGTGTTGTGGCGGGCGCCTGTGGTCCCAGCTAATTGGGAGGCAGAGGCAGGAGAATTGCTTGAGCCCAGGAGTTGGAGGTTGCTGTGAGCTGTGATGCCAGGGCACTCTACACAGGGTGACAGCTTGAGGCTCTGTCTCCAAAAAAAAGAACATCACTTTTATCAGACCTGAAGCTGGATCCCCACAACACAATCCCAGAGAGAGGCTTGTTAAGTCTAACTCTGGTTGGTATTTGAGGCAATTAAGCATATTGTCCTTTCAAGTTATGATCTTTGATAAACAGCATAGTTTCCAAAGGTGACTGGCAAACACTTAAGGAAAAAGAACGGGTAAAGAAAAGCTAGGTGGCACAGAAATGAAAGACAATGCCCCCTGATACAGGCAAGTCTTTAATCAACAAAATAAAGGTCTGTACCATCTTCCTTCAGAAGTGCCACTGAAGACAAACACAGAAAAGCTCCTTCAGCTTAGCCGACCAAGTATTCTAAGTTGAAAAAGAAAATGCTGGGTTTTTATATAATCACAGGGTTTTTTTAGTTGAAGAAGAAACAGTCAAGTCTAAGTCCTGTTAGTTTAGATAAATACATAAGATGAGGAAATGCTAAATAATTTGCCCAACGGCACACAGCCAGTTTCTGGTAAGAGTTAGAACTGAGGGAGGGAACAGCATCTATGCTGTGGGCCAGCTATTCTGCCAGGTATATTACATTTTAATCCTCATCACAAGTCTGTGATAGTGTATTGTATTCATTTTATAATATAGGAAATGACAATGAGAAGTTAAATGCTTCATTCACAGAGCTCTCCTATGAGACACAGCAGAAATTCAAAACTCTATTTGCTAATTTTTAATGTTCATTGTGGTCTCTTCCTGGCTTCTGTATATGGGGAATGAAGGAGGATGGTTCCCAACTTTTTATGTGTGCTGGGAGCCTTTGCAAGCTAGTAAAATCTATGGACCCCTTTTCATAATGTTTTTAAATGCATAAAACATGCAGGATGAAAAAAGGAAAACAATTACACCAAAAAACGGTTTTCGAATATTAAAAAACACATTTGAGAAACAGTAATATCTGTGCTTCTTTATGAAAGCATTAAATAAGACCTTATAAAGCACCTAAGGACCACCGCTGTTTGCCTTCAGTAGAATGGACATCGATAGACCAAAACATAAAAACATAGTGAACTTGCATAACATTAATGTCTAATAGATATACTATTGATACATTCCTTTCTTTTTTCTACACTGGATGCTTTTTTTAAAGAACAATAAACAGCAGAATTACGGAAAACAATCATACACAAAATCCTTTCCTATAATAGCCAATGAAACATGTTCCTCAACCACATAACAATTACATTATCCACAAATATGTGTATACTCAGCATAATCTATAGCTCAGCAGACAAAAATTGGTTTCATGGATCAAGAGTCAGAAAATCTAATTTTTGCCAGTGATTCACTGCACAATCTCATACATTTGACCACAACAGCAAATACACAAAATGACACAGATGAATATTTGTTTTTATTCTGTGCACTTACCTCATGTTTGCTAAACAGCCAGACAACCAAAAGTGCTCAATAATTAAGAGAATGGAGCATGACTAACAAGACAAATAATGCACACTGTGCAGTGAAAGAGGAAAAAGCTGCAGGAATGAAAATGAAGCAGTTCTCACCTCCTTCATGATCTGGTCCTCCAAACCCACCGACCCCTCTAGCACCGCCACTCCCTGTGACATTAACCTGGAAACACTCACATCACCCACAACTCAAAGGCCCCTCCCTTATTTGCACTGTCATCTCTCCTCAGACTGCCTCTGCTCCAATGATCTGGTCAACCCTTATTCCTATCATATCATCTCTGAAGTTGTCCTTACAGTCAAACTGTGTTGTTGGCTGTTGGTGTATCTAACCATATAAGATCACCTAAGTCAGTGGTTCTCAACCTTCCTAAGGCCGCAGTCCTTTAATACAGTTCCTGTGGGTCCACAACATTTTGCAAGCCTAGGGCCTACAACAGTACCCAGAACAAAGCCTGCTGTATTAACCTAAGGAGCCACAGGAAAAATGCTCAATCCATCGAGGAGATAATTTAAAATTCTCATTTGCTGCCACCTTAACAAAAGCATTTCCACGAAAATTGTTATAATTGCATATTCTGTACCACAGCTGTATTTTTACACATAGTGATCATTTTTCATGTTTCCATAGGATTGCAAAAATTATTATTTTTATTGTCAGTCAAAACACAGGATCAATTCACTAGTCTATATTAAAGGGCAACAAAGGCACTCCCACTGTTTTGCTATTAAAGATAGCAATGGTGATCTTTAAGCAAAAATGGAGATCTTTAAGCAAATATCTTTTTGCTTCTGTTGAATTATTTCCTAGGAATAAATTTCAAGAACTAAAACACCTGGGCAAAGAGATTATAACCTAGCATAAATCCGATAGAACTGTGCTGTGTTATCAATAAAGTATCTTTATTCCATATAACCTCAGCATCCCTGGATGTTATTTCTTTAAAATATCAAATGCACTGGTAAATACAAATTATCTCTACATTATTACAATTTTTACTTTTTATTATAGAGAATTTTTCTATATATTTTTTATCATTTATAATTTCCTTGGTTCATTTATCTATTGCCTTATCTTATATACCAGAATAAGCTACCTTCTGAACATTAAATTTATCAGTTCTAAAATAAATATTTTCTAAGTTCTAACTCTCCAAACTTGAGAATGTAATCTCTCTGGAGGTCTAAGACATCCTCCTGTATTTCCTACTCTCTGTACTTTGATTATTCTCTATGTACACTCTAAAATTTCTGTTGATCTGTGAAATGAGTCTCAGTACTTTCCCACTCATTAATCCCAAATCATTTTTAAAAGATACTTCCCTGTTTATGTGTGTACATTTATGTTAATGTAAGAATAATTCTAAAAGTGTAAAAGTCAAAAAGTAAGATTAATCTTAGAAACAGATTTTGGAAACAACCAACTTTGCTGATACACACACAGGCCCAGAGAACAAAAGATACACAAAAACCAAAATGGACTATGCAAAATTTTTTACTGAAATTAGGTTTATCTAGATTTACCAATCAATGGGTCCTGACACTCCACCTCTCTGAACTGTTCTTATTTCACGAAGAAAGAAGAAAAGTATGATTATGAGTTTTTCCTGCAACAATAAAGCATATAAATTTTAAAGGGATAATGCATTTTTAAATGCTACCTTGTTTTCACTTCACAGTAAGTCCAATCTGTAGAATTCTACAGAAAAAAAATCAGAATACTCATAGAAAGACTAATTTGTGACTCTGCTGAACAGATACACTCCAACCTTACTTCATTTTTCAAATGACCTGGGAATATACTGAACAACTTTCACTGTCAGAGATTAAATCCATAGATCAGTTTGAGCCAAGACTATGTACATCTATATACTTACCCTTATATAGCCTCTAGTACACATTGCACACTCAATCTCTGTAACCAAAAATCATAATATCCACATCCATGAGGTGTCAGCAGCTCTTCATACATCTGGTATCAAGGACTTGATTCACATGAATGGTATTTTTCCTCAAATCTAACATGTTCCCAGTGCCAAGCTTCTCCAAGCTACTATTTCCAGTGTATTTTTGTTGGGGTCCTACACTTCCAAGCTGTTCCAGTAGCATTTGTTAGGCCAGGACACCACTTGCACCCTGGCCGACCCCCACATCGAGAACCTACACTATGTGTCCAAGTTACTCTCCTTAACCAAGTCTCTTACCCCTGCATTCCTCTCTCCTCTCCTTCAGGCGCCCACAGCGTGGGGGAATCAGAAACATAAATGTAGATTTTATGAAACTGGGACTTGCAGAAATAATTCAAGGTTGATGTAGAAAGCAGAGAGAATTCCTGGAGTTCAGAGGGCAGCTTGCTCACAAAATCAGAGAACACGGCCTCCCTTACCAGTCTCTCTGGACAGCTTTCCTAGCTCCAGGGCCCTTATCACTTTGTACTTGTTGTTACAATTGTGGGCTTCCTTTATCTCTCCCATTGACCTGCAGGGTCAGGGTTGTTGAAGCTAAGAGGTCTGCCAGGGTCATGCTGGTACCCTCCATAGCACTGAGCTGGCACAGTGCCATGCAGGGATATTCATCAAACATTTGCTGAGTGTGCAAGAAAAGATATCCACCCTATAAAGAATAAAAGTCTAAACTTTTACTTCATTTAATAAAATTCTTCTAAAATATTTTATCAGAGATAGTTATCAAAATGTTTTAAAACCTGAGGGAGAAAAAGTAATCATTTTTATAAACCTGTTACAGAGACAGGTCTCTGTCTCAAAAGACACATTTATATCAGTGTTTAATAGAAGTACAAGAGTCAGACGGACCCGCATACATATATAACTCCATGTTTGATGCTTACAACAAATGCAGGTGCTGAAAGACCATTTGATGTTTACAAAATCCATTATTTAATCACAATGCTTTAGCTATATCATTTATGTTACTGGCATATGTGGGTTAAGTCAGACCTCATTTCAGACATCAAACGGCAGCTCCAAGTGTAATGCATGTGCCTATAAAATGTCTGTATGATTCCCCCTACTCTTTAACCAGGGACTTCCTGATTTCACGTTACAGCAAATGAGCTCTGAATTTTGATTTCCTATATGTCTAAATTCCACACTGTCTATATTACAAAATGTGCACCTATCCAAGTACCTTATTTTCAAGAATTTATCTCGATAAACACACGATCCACAACAAACACAATCTTCAGGAGAAAATTAAAGGCTTCTAAAGAACAGGTGGTGTCTAAAAATTAAATTTTTTAAATTGTACTAAAAAATATCTGCAAAATATTCTATAATAAAATATTTCACCAGAGGTAAGTATAATAGAAAGAACAATTACTAACTTGTCGGTTCTAGGAATCATATGACAATATGGCCATTATTAAGAAGATTTAGATGTTCCAGAGTCTAATCATGACTCCCAGGAAACTAAAGATGACATTAAAACCTGATGTAAGGAAAGTTACCACCTCTTTCTTATTAACCTAAATATCACAGGAGAGAACCTCCTACGTTGGTCCAACAAGGTCAAGAACATTTCTTTGTAAACTCTTTGATAATCTCTATTAGAGATCTCATTTTGCTCCTTCCGATGACAGCCTGAGGATGTCTAAGTAACAATGCTACTTTCTCTCTCACTGTGCAGAACTTACATAGGATGATCTTATATATAGTACATTATACACACAGAGATGATCCTTACTTACAATGAGGTTACATCCCAATAAACCCATCTTAAGTTGAAAATATCGAATATAAAAAATGCATTTAATATTCTTAATATGCCAAACACCCTAGCTTAGCTCAGCCTACCTTAAATTTGCTCAGAACACTTACATTAAACCTATAGTTGGGCAAAATCATCTAACACAAACCCTATTTTAAAACAAAATGTTAACTCTCTCTTGTATTGGATGATGTAAAGTGAAAATCAGAATGGCTGTATGGGTACCACTGCAAAGTAAAAAGAACGTAAGATGAACCATTGTTAAGTCTCAGACCATCTATATGTGAGCTCATTCACGACAAACTGGCAGTGAAATGTTTCATTGTCACTTACGAGCACATCACATTTAAAGTTTAGGAAGGGAATCACTATGAAATACTGAAAGCAACTATGCTCACTACTATACCACCAACACACTGCTACAAAATATTGGGAAGCTTTGGATATCTGCAAAGAGCATGCAACCAAAATGTACTTTTTTTTTAAGACAGAGTCTCACTTTGTCACCCCTGGCATAGTGCCAGGGAGTTAAGCTCACAGGAACCTCAGACTCTTGGGCTTAAGAGATTCTCTTGCCTTAGCCTCCCGAGCAGCTGGGACTACAGGCACCCACCACAAGGCCCAGCTATTTTTAGAGACGAGGTCTCACTCTGGCTCAGGCTGGTCTCAAACCTGGGAGCTCAAGCAATCCACTCGCCTCAGCCTCCCAGAATGCTAGGATTACAGGCGTGAGCCACTGCACCT
Source organism: Nycticebus coucang (assembly GCF_027406575.1). Taxonomy (NCBI): domain Eukaryota; kingdom Metazoa; phylum Chordata; class Mammalia; order Primates; family Lorisidae; genus Nycticebus; species Nycticebus coucang. Next base: position 67,444,358 of record NC_069788.1, read on the forward strand.
GGCCTCAAAATGTACATCATACATTTTTGAGGAAAATACATCATATGTTTCAATTACTCTATGAAGCACCAAAATTATTCTATGAAAAGAGGAGAAAAACATAAGAAGCAAAGCTAGGTAAAGTAAGGAGATAAATCTAGTAAAGAAAAAGTTCCCAAAACTATCTCTCCAAAACAAACTTGTCAAGAGGGTAAACTAATATTTGCTGAATATCTGCTAAGCATCAGGTGTTTTACCTATATTAAAATAATCCAAAAAATAGGTTTTATTTTATGCAATTTAAGGTGAGAAAACAAGTTCAATGAGATTGACAGTCTGTCAATCACAGACCTAGTAAGTCCTAGAGCAGTGGTTCTCAACCTCTCATGACCCACAGGAACTGTATGAAAGGGCCACAGCATTAGGAAGGTTGAGAACTACTGTCCTAGAACCAGGATCCAACCCTAATCTGACAACCCCTTGCTTTTTTTTCTTCCAACTGAACTACACTCTCAGTGAGAGAAGCTTAAATACTAAAGTTATCAGCAGACTTATATCTGCATCAGTAGCATGGATTTTAAATGTTGATAATGTCTGCAATAGTATCTCACAAGCACTATTTCTACTTTTTAAACAGCATGCCATCTTGATGGGTCTCTATGAGAACTCTAAAGCAAGAAGTCCATTAGCCTATGTAACTTGATGTTCTCCGATGTCAGAGGGGAATGCTCCATACACATTCATGGGGAACACAGCTAAGACAAAGTGAGGCGGGGAGAAGTCCCCAAAACAGAATCAGGAGGCCAGACAAAACTGTCAACAAAACAAGGACAGCCACACTGAACATATCATACTCAAGCTGTTGAAAGACAAGGAAAAACCTTGAAAGCACCATGCAAAAAACAATTCATCTTGTGCAAGGGGAAAAAAAAAAAAATACAATAAAATAAACAGCTGACTTCTCCTCAAAACAAGAGAGGCCTGAGGGCAGTGGAATGTTCAGAGTGAAGAACGGAAAAACAACAAAAACCCTATCAACCAAGAATTCTATATCCAAAAAACTATTCATTAAAACTGAAGGAGAAATAAAGATACTTCATGAATTTTTTAAATGCGACTTTGAAAAACTGCCTCACACAAAATGCTGTTAAAAATCCTTCAAACTGAATAAAAGGGACATGAAATAACTTGAACCAACAGGAAAAAGTGGGGAAGTCTGGAGATGATAAATACATAAGTAGATGTAAAACTCTAATAGTATTTTTTCTCATTTCTTATCTTAAATTATTTTAAAAACAGATTGTTTAAAGCAGTGATTTAATGCTACATAGCAAGCTTTATAGCCCACAGGGATCAAATATATATGAAATAACTGCATTAAAGGAGGAAAAGGAGGTATTATAACAAGAGTTTCCACACTTTACCACAGTCAGCACTATCCTCAAGTAGACGGTGATACATTAAGATGAACATTATAATCTCTAGAGCAGTCACTAGAAAATTACTCAAAAGTATATTAAAAAAAAGAAATCAAAATCCTACAATAAAAACTTAACACAAAAGAAGACAATGAAGGATTCACAGTGGAACAAAATTATAAAATAAACTGAAAAGAAATAGCAAAAATGGCAGACATAATTACCATAATTAGATCAGTATGACAAAATAAACACCCACTCGAATGGCCAACTCTCAGACTGTATGAAAAACCAATGGCAACAACAGGGCTCATTATTCAGAAGGCTCTCTGCTCAAAGGCAGCTGTATTTGCTGAAGAACAATTCTACATGTTGAAAATGCATTGCTTTTGACATATTTCTATCACATGAGTTAAATATAGAGATGACTAATGGAGATAACAATTAGAAAAAGGATAGTATAGTCTGACAGGACAGTTGGCTGCCTAATGACCTAGGCCTACTGAGTGGAAACCCACAATCTTGGTGTCAGAAAAGCAAGAACAACTGAATTTTTCTGGCAAAAACAACTCAACCTAAGGCTCTCTATTTTAGAAACACCAGTAAAGGGACTTCTTCTCAAACAAATGTGAACTCCCCTTATCATGCCTGCCGCAAGACACTCACATACTAAAACAGTAGATCTAGGTTCCCCTAAAATTCATTCCTAAAGCAGTCTTCTATGTAGAAAGATGGGGTATTGGGGCAGCGCCTGTGGCTCAAAGGCATAGGGCCCCAGCCCCAGAGGTGGTGGGTTCAAACCCAGCCCTGGCCAAAAAAAAAGGAAAGATGGGGTATTTTCTTATTCATCCCAAACATAAAAGAGTTTATAAATAAGTAAGTCACTTCTCCTTTATTATTTCCATTACTAACAGATACCAGCAAACTTTTCTGTAAATGGTTAAATAATAAATATTTTAGGCTTAAGCAAATATGCAACTTTGTTGCTGGTACATGGAAGCAGCCATAGATAGTAGGTAAATAAACGGTGTGGCTGTGTTTCAATAAAACTTTATTTGCAAAAACAGACAGAGAGACTAGACTGCAGTTTGCTGACCCCTGCCCTAGAATAAGAGCTATTTAGAAGTAAAAAGTAAATTACAGGTCAACATCACTCCTACGAACCTCTGCCCATCCCAATGCCTTGTTGTCAAAGAAGAAACTGAAGTTATTTGCTGAAGGTCACATGTTACTCTGTAGCTGGTTTACTTGCATGATGATTTTCTGAAATAGGGAAAAACAACAAAAAGCCTACTTCATTCTTTTAACCTGTTACTCTTTCTTGGATGTCAACAAATCATACTAATGCTACACAAACCTTTGATATACCTTCTTTAAATACATAAGATCTGCCTGGCAGTGTCAAAGAACTTAACCTGGTAATTTTATAATTACTATAAACACAAACTATACACATCAAATCTAAGAAGTTTCCTTTCTTTTCTTCCTTAGAGTTTTAAGTATATTGAAAAATCCACTCTAACCAAGCAAACTAGACCAACAATCACTTCTAGCTGACTTATTCCTCATTCTTTCTTCCACCAAAGTCAAAAACAATTTATTTTCTCTGCCAATGTATCCTTCCTTTCTTTAATAACCCATCTCAAAATTCTTTTTCATTCAAATTTTTTTTGCCTTCCATGCCCCCCCCGCCAACTCCAAAATTTCATTGAGAAAAAAGGTGACTGCTCCAAGAGGTAATTCTTAGTTGCTTTATCCCACTCAGATTATGTTTTGCTCAATTTTCCCTTTGGAATTTCAATATTGCACAGACCGTATTAATCCAAAAATCATACTTGTTGCTTCATATTACTCTTAGATTTTTTTTTCCTGTGTTCAAGACAAGTTGTAGTAAAAACTCAAACAGAACAGGTGCAAGATTTTATATCTAGGCATAATCTACGAGCATTTCAACTGTTACATTAAAACTCCCATTTAAACACAGCCATTTTCCATTTTAAGACAGACATCTCTACTTTCTCACCTGTTCAAAACTAAGCAGATCAAACAGGCAAACATTTTTGATGAAACAACTATTCTTTTTCTCTTGGAGCCCCTGGAAGTTCCCTTGACTGTTTGTGATAGCAAATCCAACTTGGAGTAATGTATACACACATAACTCTGAAATGGAGTCTCAACAATTGGACTTAGAGGAAAAAAAATAATAATCCTTCAAATTCGGACCTCCTGAGTAATCTATATGCTTAATGAATATTATTTCTCAACCAGGATTTGGAGGACATTTCCAAATTGTAACTAACCAGGAAAGCTCTTTCTACTACCAGCATTAGAGAGTATAAGCCAGATGGCTAGGAGCAAAGGCACTGGAGACTCCTAGCTTATTTATGACATACACCATAAACTCTCTCTGCCTCGTTCCCTTGTCCATAAAATGGGGTCATAATAGTACCTCTCTCTCGTGACTGTACGGATCTGCTTAGTTTTGAACAGGTGAAAGTAGAGATGTCTTACTTAAAATGGAAAATGGCTATATTTAAACGGGAGTTTTAGTATAACAGTTGAATTTTCAGACTTGAAGACTTAGAAAATATTTCTGGGGAACCTAATGTGAAAACATTACAATTTTAAGCAAATACATAAAAAGCACTTTGAATGGAAGATGGCACAGACCTGTGGAAGGGCTAGCTCTTTTTATCGCCATAAAAATATATAAAAAACAGCCTCTCTCCTGCCACTGGCCCATAAAAATCCATAACTATAGGAAGTTATGTGGTTAAAAAAAAATTCAGGAGAATATTCCACAAATATCATCTCAAACAAATACAAATAAGCTGCTCCAAGTCAATTCACTTAAATTTCTCTGGCCACCTTTATTTCTCATTCATAAAAAGAAGAAGCTAAACTAAATAACCTCCAAGGCCCATCATTCCTGCTGTAGAATTTATATAATTCTTGTGGAGAGGCACACAGAAACCCAGAGACACAGGGAAACCCTGTACAGCTTAACACCTACCAGGCCCCTGCGTATCAGCTCAGTTCATTTTTATTTTTTATCTACTTTTAAACTATCAAATACCGCCCTATGTTGCATGTTTAGCATACTACTACCTGTTTATGATAACTATTATTAGCTGATCTTTTTCTCCACTGACAAATTTGAAAGGGATGGAAGATAAGTACATACAAGCATACTTCAAAATACAAAACAATAAGTATACTTGGTTAAATTCATACTCTACTATATTCCCAGCTACTCGGGAGGCTGAGGCAAGAGATTCACCTAAGCCCAGGAGTTAGAGGTTGCTGTGAGTTGTGATGCCACAGCACTCCACTGAGGGTGATAAAGTGAGACTCTGTCTCTAAAAACAAACAAAAAAAAGAATATTCTCTAGAACAAAACTCATCGTAGAAAATTTCTAAGAAACTTCTGAAAAATTTTATTTAAAGGTGTAGAAATAAAATCAAAATGAATGCAATCCTTTACTAAATATACCTAAATGGTCAAAAAGGCCTTCTTTCTTAAAAAAAGACTTGAACATTGAGAAAAAAGGACCTTTGATTATACGCTTTTGTGCTGTATTGAACAACAGTTAATAGTAGGTGCTTTATACGAACACCATAGCATGATTTGCAATGAGTATACTACGCATTAATATGCAGAAAAGTACTTGAGACAGAGTCTCACTGCCTCCCCCTTAGTAGAGTGCAGTGGCGTCACAGCTCACAGCAACCTCAAACCCTTGGGCTTAAGAGATTCTCTTGCCTTAGCCTCCCAAGCAGCTGGGACTACAGGCACCCCACTAAACTGTTTTAAAAGAATTAAATATGTGAATGAAAAAGTAAAGCACTTTAATTTATTTAGAAAATACTTTTTCCACATAATACAAGAACCAACTTTAGCCCAGACTTGTTCAGATTATTGCATTCTAAATGTGAAGCTTGGAAATGTTTTTATATAATAGAAGACTGTATGCACATTATATATTTTTCTATTTTATAGTAAAAAAAAAAATTTACCTCATCAGAACATATCTTGTGCAAAAATGTTCTAAAATAAAATCATTACTCTAGTTAATCATATTATCACATTTTGTATTTGCTTTTAATAAGAAAAAAGCTTTTGGATGACGTTAATAAGCATTCAAAAAGCATCAAATAAGCTCACAACATGAGCTGAAAAATAATTATCTGCAAAAAAGAAAAAGTGGGAAGCTTGCCATATTAAGTCTTTTCTCATATTTTTATCCTACTCAAACTAAATCATGTCAGCTATTTACATAACTTTTTCACCCAAATCAGCAAAAACTATTCTTTTAATTATTACTTATTTCCTTTCTAGCTATAGTTGTATACAGAATTTTTTTCTTTTCTTTTTTTTTTTTAATAAGCCATGGGGTTGTTTTCAGTACAAGATTTCTGACTTCTCAAATCTTAAGGCTGTCAGCATGGAACTGCTGACCTCACATCCAAATGTGAAAAAACAATGCTTAAACAGCTGGAATTCCATCTGAAAATCATCAAAATTGAACCTACTGCACTTCGAGCTCACCAAGATAATCCCTACATAACAAGTAAACATAAGATTTTATTCACGGTGAAGACTTTATAAAACCACCACTGAAGTAGGGCCACACACTGAATGCCAATGAAAACATTCATCTTAATCAGATTAATCCTGAAAACCCAGTGGGGTTTCTCTGGTCTCACACAGAAACAGAGCAGGGGACAGAGAGATGGCTGCCATCACAGAACCTAAGGAGAACACTTCACTTCAATCTCACACGATCTATGATGTCAACATTTTTAAAAACAGTTCAACAGAATAAAATGTCTCCTGAGAATTAGATGAAGACAAATAAACATTCTATTTAACCTCATTTTAAGTGTCAAAACTGAGACAAGGTTTCAATGAGTTTAAGTGAAAAAAGTGAGGAAACACCGCACTGGACAAGAATCTTCCTCCCCAAAATATTTTCTGCACTGACTTCTTTCCTCCAGGTCCCAAACTTTAAGAAGTCAGAACAATGCGCCACATCAGTGATCAAGGCTGAATGCAGATACAGCATGAACAGCAATTAAAGGTTCTCTGTTGGTATTCCTGTTTCCTCTACTTACGAACCATAGGCAACTGAAGAGATTGACATAAACCAGTTCTTTGTAGGAAGTAATAGTTCCCTGGCTTGAAGGTTTACCCAGTGTCAGACACTGTGGCAAATGTTTGCATTTGCCATATCATGTAACCTTCACACATTATTTCCATTGTATAGATGACAAAACCAACACTCAACAGCTTGCCCAAAACCATACAGCTAGTTAATGACAGAATAAGGCCAAACTCTTTACCTTTATACTAATTAAATATACCGAAGGGATAAACTCTAGGAACCCACTGGTGAAACTTCTTATAAAACAAAAGTTAGTTGTAACCCCTTGGTTTATCTGTTCAGACAATTAAAATTATCACAAGTTCCTTAATGAGAGGCTATCAAATGTGGCAAGAGGCAGTTCCTAATCATGATCCAAAAACATAAATTTCATGGGTCAAATCATCTTAGCTCTCCCCTTTCATTTGCTAAAAAGTTAACAAAACCAAATACTCTTTGGTTGAGCCAGATGACCAAACTGATCTCTTCAGACATATTTAGAAGCCAGCTGAGAGACCCATACTAGAAAAGTTGTGATGCAACATTGTAAGTACAAACACAAGCAATGGAGCCTCAGGGTAGGTTTGTGGAGGGGAAGAGGGTACTTTGGCAAGGGGAGAAGGGAAAAGAATGGGGGACAAACTCAAAGAAGAGGTGAAACCTTCTGGAGCAGACACATCTCCCATATGGAATAAGAAAATAGCAGCAATAGAAGGAGAAGAGGTACTTTCCAGAAAGAAGACCAAGCACAGAAATGCTGGCTTTGCAGACTGAGCTCCTGAGATCACCATCCATGTGATACAGCTAAGGACAGACAGGAAGGCGGCAGAGAGCCTCCCGGCGCACTTAGGCCCTCCTCAGACCCCCACATGTGGCTCATGACCGTGATGTGACCACCTCCCTCCATGGCACTTCTCACAATGTAACAAAGCTGGCTCTCGGAGGGGAAAAAAGTTCTCACTTTCATAGTAGGTTCAGAGCCAAATGCACTCAACCAATAAAAATGAAACACAGCTACATCGAATTCTCAAAACATGTTTTGCAAAAGGTTCATACTTAGTATTTTCCACACTGACTTCCAATCTTAAAGTAGACAAGGCTTTGAAACCTTAGACCCAAGTACAACTCAAATAGGTAACATCCCTCTTCTTCTTTGCTAAAGCTTTGAAACATATTCACAATAATGACTGGCGAAGCAAAGACAGCCTTTTATGATATCAGAACTGGCCTGGAACCCCCTAGTCACTGGTTCCTCCAATGCAGCAGTTCTCAACCTATAGGTCATGACCCTCAGGAACCGTATTAAAGGGCTGCAGCATTAGGAAGGTTGAGAACCACTGCTCTATTGCATGTCCCCCCCAGTCTAAGCAAAGACCTGGGAAGGTGGCAGGGATGGCCCCTCCACAGAGGAGTGATCACTAAGGGCAGACTGGCTGCAGGGCAAGGCAGCACAGCCCCACTGTCAGTTCACCAAGAACAAACAGAGCAGCTCGGACTTGGAAGTTTGCCCCACCACAGTCCAGAGACCCTTCTCCAGGGAACCTAGGACAACACACCAAGTCCTCCTCTTGTCTCTTCCAAAATTCTTCAACCTCACAAAGGAGAAGTCAGTGTTAAAACTATTCATCTGCACTATGCAAATGGAAAAAAGGCCTCAAAAACAAAGGTTCTATCTGGTTTATGCATCAAGGGTGAAGAGACTGAATTCAACAAAACCACAGTCCTAAAACGTGTACAGATCACCTATCAGGTCTAAATGTCTCATTTATACCCCAAATTTATTTCCTAGTCATAATATAACAATCAGTCTTATACTTTTTCACTAAAGAACCTCAAAGAGGGGGCCTGGCTCATGCCTGTAATCCTAGCACACTGGGAGGCAGAGGCAGGTGGATTGCCTGAGCTCAGGAGTTCCAGACCAGTCTCTGCAAGAGAGAGACCCTTGTCTCTAAAATCCAGCCAAGTGGCCCGGTGCCCATAGCTCTCAGCGGTTAGAGTGCTGGCCACATGCACCTGGGCTGATGGGTTCGAACCGGCCAGGGCCTGCTAAACAACAATAACAAAAAAAATAGCCCGGCATTGTAGCTGGTGGCTGTAGTCCCAGCTACTCAGGAGGGTGAGGCAAGAGGATCACTTGAGCCCAGGAGTTGGAGGCTGCTGTGAGCTATGAAACCAGACCACTCTAATGAGGACAACATAGTAAGACTCCGTCTCAAAAAAAAAAAAAAAGAACCTCAAAGAGCAAAGAATTATAACTCCATCTCCTTATGGGACCATAGCCTGTGAATATCTAATCTTAAAATCCACGCAAATTTGGTACATTCCTTCATGATAAATCCCAGTATACTTTTTTATGCCTAATATAATGTGTATATACACGCACACAAAGTATACATATTCTTCCCAAATAAAATTCACTTTCCAGAAAGATACACATGTAGTCTTGTAGCTTTGCACTTTCCAGAAAGATACACATGTAGTCTTGTAGCTTTGCACAGACACAGAACTATTCTTACCACAGTAGAACAACCAAGAATAAATTAAGAAAGATTATATTTGAAGAAGTGAAACTGCCATGGAAACATGTACATGGGTCAATACAAAAGTTTTGAAACAAACAAAAATCAACAAACGTAAAATCCTCACAGACGGAAACAAATGAAGCCCTCCTGGCAACACCAATAAGCCCAGCAAGTTGAAACTCGCACAGGTAATCACAAAGCAGGTAGTCGACTATGTTTCTTGGAAGTGAAATAATGGACAATAAAACAATCTGTCTCAAAACTTTAATAGTAGTTCTTTGCTTAATACTGCTACATTCTTACCAAATGCAGTTTAATAGAAAAGATAATTACTATTCCCAGATGATGAAATGAATTTGAACAATACAGATCTTTAAAACAAGTAAGCTAAAAGAAACTTATTTTTCTAACATTAAAATATCTGTTGGCAGTTAAGGAGAAAACACTCTTTTTTAAGTCATTGTGTGAAATGTGTATTTTTGACACACTGCTTCTTTGTAGAAAATAAGTCAAACTGCCTCTGACTTCTGCAAATAATTCTCTGAGTAAATGCCAACTACAATTCTCTTATCTTGTTAACCTAACTTATACAGCAGTACAGAAATAAATCTCAAAAGTATGAAGGGGTGGAAAACAAAAAAACAGAAAAATTCATGATGATCCAGTTGGCAAAGAAGATTCAACCCTTCATTTCAGATTCCTTGATACGCTTCCTGTCAAGAAATAGTAAATCTCAGCCTTTAATACCCACAGCTAATAGTTGAGAAGGCACTATAATTTTGTCAAACTCAATTAATTCATTCAGCAGATATTTATTAGTATCTCCTAAGAGACAAGAAGACAAGAACTGTGCAAAACAAATAGAAATGAACAAGAGAAATCGAGCTCGCTGTGGAGCAGGGTCAGCATCTAACAAACTGCCATTCCTGTCACCAAAGAGATACTGTATTAAAAGATTTTACTGCAAATCTTACTTCTACTTAACGTACAGCCTTACCTCTTAGATTTCTGGGATGAATCTGTTTAGTTCGAGGCATCTTCTTTGGTTCAGGGGCTCCTTTTTCTTCTTAGAAACTGTAGCAAGAGCGGGTCACAAAAAAGTAGCTCCATAAACTCAATGTACATCAATTAATCCATGTACTGAAAAAGTAAAAAAAAAAAAAAAAAAGCACATTTTATTATCTCCAAAGTAAAAAGATACTTTAAAAGTTATTGCCTAACATGTCACTAACCTAAACTCAATGTAACCAAGCTGCATGCCACTATAAAAGATTACTAACTTTTAAACACAGACTTGTCATTTTCCCAACATCTGGGCCTCCCATTAAGAAAATGGGGAGAGGGAATCACCATCCCTTTATCAAACAAGAGTGGAAAAAATTCACTTTGTGTTTTAAAATAATATTACCAGGTACAATAAAGTATAGCTTTAGGTTACAAAAGGGTTAGATTGTACATAGTACATGTGCCCATTCATAAGGGCAGGAATCATGTCTTATCCATCTTGTTTTAAAGTTAACAACTTCACTTAATAAATGCAGTTACTATTATGGCTACTTCCCAATTATTCCAGACCTCCCCTCTAGGCTCAAGGTAACACTGCATTTTCTGCCTCCCTGTGTTTAGCTGGAATGTATGACTGTTGCAGCTAGTGACCTGTGAGTGGATAAGACATGCTTTGCTTCCAGAGCTTTTCGGTTATCAAAAACAAAGTCCTTCAGAGCTCCCGTCCTTCTGCCTTGGGACCAGCACTGTTCCAGATAGTGAATCTGACAACAACACACACCTGAGTTCTATGATCAGGCAACATAAACAAGAAATGGATTTTTATTCTGTTAAGTCAGTGAAGTTTGGGAGTTATTTACTACTGCAGCATATCTTAGTCTGTCCTGAAGTACACATTTGTTGTTGTTTTTTTTTTTTTTGCAGTTTTTTGGCTGGGGCTGGGTTTAAACGCACCACCTCCGGCATATGGGGCCACCGCCCTTCTCCTTTGAGCGACAGGCGCCACCCCTTGAAGTACACATTTTTGAAGACAGTGATCTGAAATACAATATGCCAAGATAGTAATGATCCAAAACCTAATCACCTATCTCCCCAAATCAGGCAGCTCAGACTCCCCTTCCTCAAGATCTTCAAGGATCCTACAGCTAAAATTTTAGTTTTAACTTCCTGCAAGATCAGCAAAGCTCTTTATGTTCCTGTTAAACATGAAACAATGTTTAATTACTAAACAAGGAAGAATGGAATACTTTGTTTAAAACTTCTGCTGTATGTGGCACCACATAAGAAACAAAAGAAGACCTATGTGCCTGTATACTTTCTACACATGACCTAATTTAATCTTAACAATAACTCAGAAGGTAACTATCACTTATCCACTTTATAGATAAGAAAACTATTTAATAGGGGGGAAATAAAGTAACTTGCCCAAGATAGGCAACTAAGAATGACTCTGTTACTTCCAGTACTTATTTCTGTAGAGAAGATGAGAATATCTACTCTCAGGGTTTTGTTTTGTTTTTTTTCAAGAGGCTGTACTACACAGCAAGTCATGTTATTTTGGTGTCATATCATACTGGGCTCAAAGCCAGGCTTTATGCCCTAATTGTGTGGCCTTGTTCAAATTATTTAACCTCTCTGAAGATCAGATTTCCCAACTGTAAAACTAAGAAATATAATCCACTTCATAAGGTTGTTATAAGGGATAACTGAACAATGCAGATGTTTTGCCTGACACACAAAAATGATGAAATATTAATTCTCCCTCAGAAATCCTATATAGGGAAGAATGTGTCTAATACCCTAGTATAAGGTCTTAGAAATCTATGGTTTCATTATAGCAAACAACTAGAAGGTAAAGAAGGCTACAATTAAGTTCAGTACTTTATCCTTATGTGGCTATATGTCAGCACAGCACAAAATTACTGCAATTTTTAACTACGTGGGGAAGAATATAATGATCCAACTACGTATTTCATCTACCACTGTGCTAAATGATCTATAAAAGATTTGGTTTCTCAACTCCCTGCACTAAAGAAACATCAACTGATTCAAGAAGGTTCCGATTCAATAAAGAATTTAGCCACACTAGGGTCAAATAAATTGCACGAATGCTTAATGACATTCCTTGTTAAACTTAAAGCTTTTAAATAGTCAGGATATTTGGAAGTTTTTAAAGCTTTAACTCTGATCGTAATCTGATCACGTGATCCTGCAGGATCCAGAGCATAAATGTAAAATATGCAAATTCCCAATCTGTAAAGGCTTCCTGCTACCCCGTTCACTGCCTACCCACTGTCCCTAGCTGTCCATCCCGTTTAAATCCTTGTTGGGGGAAGTGGGTATTTCCAAAGACAACAGCAGTGTAGCGACTAGGACGAGTGAGAAACCATTCATTTACAGGAAAGAAATAAATACTACATACGGAGCAAAAGCATGACACGATCAAAAAGCGTAAAGACAGTTGCAAGGAGAAAAAACATGAATGAATGTGGAGGGCGGAGCCTGGGAAAACCCCTCTGCAACGCTGCACTGAACAAAGCGGTTCGCATGCCAGGAGGAGGGGGGAATGGAAGTGCCAGCTCAGGAAGGAGCCTGGAGTGGATGCGGAGAGCAGGAGGAGGAGGAGGAAGAGAGATGGGGAGGAGGAGATGAGGCGAGCGCGGCAGCCCAGAGACTCCTCCTCGCCTCCAGCTCCGCCACCGCCCCCTCCTCTCTCCAGCCAGCAACTCCTAGCCGAGCCCGACCCCAAGGCGAGCCCGATCCGACCCGCGCCCCAACCCACCGCCCCCTTCCCAACAGCTGCGGGCGCGCAATCCCAACCCGGAAAGAAACTACCTAGGTGGCCGGGAGTAAACAGGCACTTAGAGCAAAGGACGAAAGGGAAAGAAAGCCACAAAGCCGGGAGGTTGGGAAACCGGGGCCTGGTCTCCCTCAACCCCCACCCTCTTGCAAAATGCATCTGCGGGTGGAAGGTGGCTGGGGAGGTTGGGTCCCTCCGTACCTGCTCCGCTCGCGCGCAGCGAGGGCGCCCAGAAGTGGCAAGTGTCTCCCGCAAGCAGCCATCCCCTCTGCAAGGTCGGCGGTTGCACACACGCTCACACACACACACACACACACACACACACACTCGCGCGCGCGGCCGCACACCCCCCGCCCGCCGAGGGGGATGTGGTCCTGCTCCCCCCCGCTCCGCCCCGCCGCCCTCCCCAGCTGCAGCGCCCCCGCCGCGGAGCCCGCGCCGAACCTGCTGCCAGGACGCCCGGCGGAGCCGCGGCCGCTGCAGCCCGCCCCGGAGCTGCGCTGCTGATGGCGGCGGCCGCAGCTAGGAATTTCCGCGACCCCCGCGCGGCGGCGACGGCGGCGGCGGCGCCTGGGATCCCTCCTTCACTTGACAACCCCAAACACAAACATAACCACCTCCTGCTGCGGCTGCTCTCCCGGTCCCCGGCTCCGTCCGCCTCCCCGCCGCCGCCGCCCCAGCACCAGCCCCACTAAAGGCCGGCGACTGGCGTTCACACCACCCAGCTCTGAAATATTAAACAGGGGAGCGGGCCGGGGGGCGGGGGGGAGCGCGGGGCGCGCGGGCGGGGGCCGCAGGCGCCGGGCGGGGGAGGCGGCTGCGCTCGCTGGCGCCCCGGGCCGCGGCATGATAGCGGCCGCCGGGGAGGGGGCGTCCGGGGGCCGGACGGCGGGGCCAGGGGCGCGCATGGGGCCACGGGGCCCGGCGGCGGGGCGGGCGGGCGCGGGCTTTACCTCTCCCCGGGGACAGAGTAGGGCACGTTTAGCGTCTTTAGGGACCGCGGGAGGAGCGCGGGCCGGGCGGCGCGGGGGAGGGAGGGCGAAGGTCAGAGGCTTTCCCGCGGGTGGGCGGGGCGGCAGGGGATCCCCGGGGGCGGGAGGCGGGGAGGCCGCAGGCTGCGACGCGCGGGCGGGAGAGGGGGCGTCCCCTGGCCGGGGCTGGGGCGGGGAATAGAGGCGGAGGACACCCCGCCGCCGGGGCCCAGCTGGGGTTGGGCCGCCAGCTCTGCCCCGGGGCTGGGGGCGGGCTGGGTGCCCGAGGTCTCCCCTGCGGGGCGGGTCCGGGACCACGCCTGTCCCCACCACCCACCCGCGGCTCCGCCCCGCCGGGCCGCAGCCGGGACTCTAGGGGGACGCGGAAGGAGGCGGCGGGCGCTGCTCTAGGGGGAGGGCGGGGTTAGAGACGCGAGGGGCTGGCTGCCCAGATCGCGCCGCCCGGGCTACTCGCGCCAGTCGAGGACGAAGGGGCGGGCCAGGGCGGTCACGCGGCTCGGGGAAGGCCTGGCCCGGTTGCGCAGTTGGGGGCGGTTGGTCGGGGGAGAGGGGCGGGGACGGGCGGGGCCGTAGTTTCTCTTTACCGTCTCTTTACTTTCTAAAGCAGGATGTGGGCTGGCCTGGTGACGTCATGGGGTCTCCCAGCCCCGCCCCTCGCCCGGGCCGAATGGGGGAAGGGGAGGCACAGGGGAGGGGGGCCCCCAAGGGGGTTTCCTCAGCAACGCGTAGAAGGAAGGGGAAAGTCATTGTGAAACTTGAAACTCATTAACTTTGAAAAACAACTTTTAAAAAGCCGGAGGGGGGTGGAGTGTTGGTTTGGAGGGTAGAAGGGGACCCATTAACCCTGAACTGAAACCACTTTCTGGTGGCCGAAGTTCTATTAAAAGTGCGAGGAAAGCCAAGGTTATTCCAGAGGCCGCTCTGAAGCCGGTTGGTGCTTCCCGGAGCCGTAGCTGCGAGCGCAATTAACCCCTCCCTGCCCGCCTGACAGCGTGGGGAATACGGTGGAGGGGACTTGGGACAAAAAAGTAGGAGTGCGGCGCTGGGCCGCTGACACGGCTCCTGGGATGCTAGGGAGGAGTGAAAGGGGAAGAGGGGTAATTGCTATAAACCAGAGTTTAATTCTGGCTGCTAGAAAGCAGTAGAGGAAGCAAGAAGTAGAAATCTATGGCGAAGAAATTAGGAGGGGCTGGACCAGGGTAACGAAGGTTTTTCAGGGTTAGACCTAAAGAATATCAGTAGTTAGGGGCTCAGAAATTCCACACATACACCTAAATAAGCAGGCAAGAGTGGCCGGGTTCAATAGGACACTCCGAACTTGGGAGGAATAGGTAAAACAAAAATTAAGATGCAAAAAAATTCTCTGATAAAACCAAACTGTTTTCCCCTTTTAAGGAATAAAAATGGTTAACGATCATACACCCACTAAGACAGCTGGCCATCTGTGCAAACTTGAATTGTTCTGTTCCCTTGGGCTTCCATAAGGCGTCTAGGGTTTTCCTGCTAGGATTGACCCCTAAGATTTTCCTGAGGAAATCCTACCTCTAGCTCATTTGAGTTTAAAAAAAAAAAAAAGTTCAAAGCACCGGAATGGGAATTATTAAAAATGGAATGCTCAGTGATGGCGACTTTGAGGCTAAAAATATGTCAAGTAAAAAGTAAATTTGGTTACAAAAGCAAGGATCACCCAACGGTGTAAATTTGAAATGACGTCTAGGATACTAATGCTAATCCCACACCGGAATAGCGCAATTTTTTTATTTTCATTGTGATATGTCTATCTCTCTTATGAAATGAAATTATATCTGATGGGCTAAAATCCTAAAAAATATATAGTGTAACTTCTTAACAGAGTTATTTGAATTAAAAATAAGCATGCATTTAAATGAGACAGTATCGCTAATAATCAGAATAAAGGTACCTTGATAATGAGTCTAGTTTATGCCACTTGGGAAGTCAAAAATGCTAACTGAATTAATACTTTTTAACCCAATAGTTGTTGAGCACACCAGAAATACACACTGTCAACTTAATGTTCGTTCGGGTTTTAGCATTGCTATGAACTTTCTGGTGAAATATACATGCACTTTTGAATTATAATAGGCAAAATCTGTCATTTCAATTTATTTTTGAGCAGCAAATTGACATTAAACTTTTAGTTTCCTAGTAAGTTTTCAAATTTTCTAAATATTTCTTTTCCTAATGCTGTCTACACTTAACAATTTCCTAGATATCAGAACACAGAGAAATCCAGCTAACCTATAAACTAGATTGTGTCGGCTTAACTGTGTTGTGGCAAATTCAATATAGTTTCTCAAAATGTATCAAATAAACGGAACGTGGGGGTAAAAATTGAACCAGATGATGAAATATGAATGGTAAACCGCAGTTTGAACTGTCAAAAATCCTGGAACGATGGGGGAACCGGTACCATTCTTTGCCCCAGCAAAAAAGGGAGCTCCTAGGGGGCCCTTTCTCTTGGGCTCCATCCCTACCGGCCGCGTGAACGTTTCTGCAGCCCCATTGGGGGACGTGGGGTTCGAGGGAGGATAATGTCACTGAAAAGCTCTATACATTTTTCTTGCTGAACAGTTTTGAGAGCACAAGTCCACTCCGGAGCCGCATCCACTGAACCCCACGTCGCCCCATACGCCCCCTCCGGCCCCGCCCGCGGATCCCTGGCCCCAGTTCCCACGCGGCCACCTGGCCCGGCCCAGCTCGGGCTCCCCCCTGGCGCGGCCCTGCTGCCCCAGCCCTCCGCCCTGCGCGCCTCCCGGCAGCGCCACCGCCATGCGGAGATCCCGGAGGTTCCTCCCTGCCGGCCGCCGGGTCACGCCGCCCGTCCCTCCCCTCGGCCCTCCGCCCTCGGCGCGCGCCGGGCTTTCCCGTCCACCGGCCGAATCCCCTCCTCCTCTGGGCGACCAGCGACCAAACCTTTCCCTCACGATCTGCCAACTGTGCCCCACGCCCAGGCTCTTCCCAGCCAGACAAAAGAACCGAGAGAAAAACTTACCCGAACTGCAACGCAAAAGTCAGATCCAAAGCTTCCTGGTTTAACTTTTAATTTTAAAAACAACAAAAGCTGAAACCAAAAGCCTCCTAGGTTGGAAGTGGGCGTGAGAGGAAATGCTAGGGGGAGGCGCTTCATTCCCTCCGCAGCTTTTGCCCCCCCCCCCTTTCTGGCCCCTGCCTGGGGCTTTGATGTTATCTAGTGCACCGCCTACATTGGTTTATACTTTGGGCTCTGCACCCAGAACGATATACAGATAGTCGCTACTTTATATGCTGATTCCAGAGAGGGAAGCAGGTGGTTGCGGGACCCCAATTTCTTCCCCCACAGTGAGAAAGGAGTATGGGCTTCCCTTTTTAACCTAGTCAGAAATGGACTACTCACCCATTTAGTGGTCCTGAAGAGCTGGACCATGTGATATTTTCTGTCAGATACTTAGATGGAGGCCTCCTAAATTAGATTGGTTTTCCCTCCACTCATAGCACAAACTTAAAATATGGTGGTATTGTATGTTTCCTAAGGCTTTCAGTTTTAGATCTGTTTTGAAAGTAAGTAATATTTCCCTTCTGAGATAGTCCTGCAGCCTTAAAGAGACAAGAATAAAATGACATGCCTAACATATACCATAATTCCCTTATGGGTTAAAATATCTACACACTCTCCCCCTCACATTATAGAAAGCTTGTAACTGTTGATCTTATCTTGTTTGCATATTCATGGAGACTGGATATATTTCTGTAAGAGGTTAGCAGTCTCGTCGTCACTAACCAAGAGTGGTTTTTTTTTTTTTCTTCTTCTTTTCAACAGATTAGCAATAAAGATGGACTTGCCCTCTGGGAGTTTACAAATTAATGGAGATAGGATAAACACGTGGAAAATACCTAGAGGGAAAAGAAGATAGAAGAAGCAGCTTATAAATAGAGCCAATTAAAGTTATACAGAGTTATTTACATGGTTGCTGAGAGGTTTCTGGTTGGGAGGACAGAAGTATTAGAAAAAGTCCCAACCTGAGGGTGAGTTCTCAATAGGCTTTTGAAGGAAAGTTCACAATTTGGCAACAGAATAATAACAGCATTCCAGGGGAAGGAAACAGCTTGAAGGTAAGAGCAAGTGAACTGTGTGTGATGATCTTTCTGCCTAGAATAGAAAGTCTACGCCAATGTGAAACACGTAACACCTAAACCAGGACACTTTTGAAAGTGAAAGGAAAGCTATTAAAGATTATACCCAGATGAAAGACATACACCTGGACTGTCCTGGGCAAACAGGAAGGGTGGGTTTTCTAATAAGGATCTACAAAGACAGAACGGGCAGGCAACTGGCAACCAGAGAGGAGCCTACTCAGTCATCATTTAGAAAGAATTAAGATATGATATTGCAAACAGTTGGTACTCATTTGGAGACATCTGGACTGAGAATGGTCTTTTTTAAGGAAAGTTATTGTCACTGATGGATTTAGGATAGACATGGAGGCGGGTTACAAAAACTGTAGTAACGTTTGTATTAGTAGGAATAGTGGTCGTCATGGTGGTAGTGATTAACAATTATTGAGAGTTTCTGACTTGCCGGGCTGTCCTATCTGAATTTATTTAATCCCCACCATAAGCCCACACTGTAGATCCGTGATTCTCAACCTTCCTAATGCCGCGACCCTTTAATACAGTTCCCTTTAATACTGTTATTCATGTTGTGGTGACCTCCAACCATAAAATTATTTTTGTTGCTACTTCATAACTGTAATGGTGCTACTGTTATGAATCGTAATGTAAATGTCTGATATGTAGGATATATTTTCATGGTTACAAAGGGGTCGCGACCCACAGGTTGAGAAACGCTGCTATAGATGAAGAAATATTAGGTCATTAAGAAATGTCCAATTTCAAGCCAAAAATTTAGCTTATTATTATCTCAAACAGGAAGCAATACAATTAATGAAAATATGTGCCTAAACTATCAGCACAGTTGTGCCACCAATAGCTTGTTTATGCCACCAATGAAGAAGCCTGAAGGAGTGGCGATGAAATCACAAAAGGTGTTTTCCGCAGCTTGTTGAGAATGGAATACTTTTCCTTGCAGGAAGTGGCTCAAAGCCAGGAAGAAGCAGTAGTCTCTTGGTGCAAGGTCTGGTAAATACAGTGGATGACAGAGGGTTTCTGAGTGCAGCTTCTGTAGTTGGAGTAGCTTTCTTTGTGCTGCATGTGGTTGAGCATTGTCTTGCAAGAGAATTGCAAGCAGCCTCATCATTTCATCCAGTTGATGCAGCAGACATCCACTGTAATCCACTGACCAGGTTTCATGAAGCTCCCGTGGATTATAACCAGCACTGGACCACCAAACAGACACCATTAGCTTTTTCTATTAGCATTCAGTTTTGGCATTTCGTGTTTATTCGGCCATCATGCCAAACACTTGGGATTGTCAAAAAGAATCTATTTTTCATCACACATGATAATATGGTGTAGAAATAGGTTTGCCTTTATGTTGTGACAGCAAAGAAAGGCAAGCTTTTTGATAATTTCTCTTCTTACGCTCATTGAATTCATGTGGAGCCCATCTATTCAGCTTCTTTATCTTACCTATTTGTTTCAAATGGTCCAATATGGTTGGAAAAGTAACATCAAATCTGGCTGGTAGGTCACGTTTAGGTTGAGATGGATTCACTTCCACTGGAGCTTTCAGCTCATCATTATCTCCTTGGTCTCTGGTGGCCCACATGGCTCTTTTTCAAGATTAAAATCTCCAGAATAGAACTACTTAGACCATCAAGGTAGTGTGCGTTCATTAGCCAAACCCTTCCTAAATACTTCATTGATATTTCAAGCTGTCTGTGCTGCTTGGTTCAACAATGGAATTCATATTCAAAAATAACCTGAATTTTTGTCTTATCCAGGCTTTTACAAAAATTTCTACAAAAGAACATGTGAAAGATAATCACAAGCCAAAACATGTGTTTGAAAGAATGAGGATGGACTTACAATAAAAACAAAACTAAAGTGTCAAAGTGAAATGTCAGAGTTATATCAACTGTCAAACTTGGTACTAAGGAAACTGGACATTTCATATGTATATATAAAAGGTCTGATACTATGTGAGGTTTCAGATACCCACTGGCGGGATCTTGAAATGTAACCCTGAAGATAAAGGGGATTACTGTGTGTGTACAGTATATACACACACGTATATGTGCACATACATATGTGTTTGTGCCTGTACATATATATTTCAACATCGGCGAATGATTACATTAGGTGTGTAGACTAGGCTACAGGATAGGATGCAATACAACAT
This sequence comes from Nycticebus coucang, assembly GCF_027406575.1. Lineage (NCBI taxonomy): Eukaryota > Metazoa > Chordata > Mammalia > Primates > Lorisidae > Nycticebus > Nycticebus coucang. The sequence continues at coordinate 67,464,516 of NC_069788.1, forward strand.
GAAAGTATTTCAAGTTTCTCTTCTATAGCATGGCTTATAAGTAAACTTTCCTCCCTATTAATAACTGCCAACCCCACCACTCCAGTTCCACTAACTTTACAAGTCTCTTCTTTTTACAGATGCATCTGAACTCCCAATGTCTGCTTCTGACACTGATGTCTTTCTTTCCCTAAACTGCATCAGGTCCCAAACTCACCAGCTTCTGACTCTTTAAAGATGTGGTTGGGCCCTAAGAAGAATACAGAAGATGCCTGCTCATTGAATCAAATTTCGTAACTGAATTTTTTCTAGTCAACAATCCATTTTTCCTTCCCTTCACTCTCTGCTACACTATTCTGTGCCACTTTGTATAATTTTCTGTTTGTAAAAGCTCATGATTAAATTTATGATTTTGCATATATCAGCATCTTCTTTTCATGGCAGTTCCTATTTACTACTGGTAGTTTCCTATTGTGCATGGAGCACAAACATCTATGAGTATCAATATAAAGGAGCCCAAGAGTCTAGAGTCAAAAGTCCAACTTAAGAAAAGTTGGAGAAAGAGGAATCCTCAGAAGGGAGTTTCCAGAAGCTAAGAAAAGTGAAAGTAACGTTAATTCACAAGTAAGAGAGATGAGCAAGAGAATGGAAGATAAAAGTAAGCCACTAATAACAGGATAATAGCTCATGGTAAGCTTTAACATGTTCTGAGTGCTTTTTAAATTTCAGCTTTTAATTTCTGTAAGACGAGGTGGAGCCTGATTTATGGTAGATGACTGAAAATGGAACAAGAGTTATAATAAGGCATCTAAATAAGGCTGCATGTGTGTATAGTACATATCAGCTAGCCAGATGGCCGTCTGACCTAAAGACAGTGTAGATACTATTTGTAAGACTTTTTTTTTTTTTTTTTTTGCTATTAATGGACTTTGCACATGAGATTTGGTAATTACAAAAAATATTGATGCAAGCAGGAAATCTTGGAACAGTGGCAATATGTAATGCTCAGCGCAGGAGTAACAGGACACACACACTTGTCTTCTACTCACTACTCACACAACTGTTGTTCCCAACTGTTGTGGAACCTTCTGGTTGCAAAATTCCATCCCTCACATAGTAACAAGACAGCCAAAACAGTCCCTCCCTCCTGAGCTCTGATCACACAACAGTTTCGCAACCATGTTCTCTCAGAGAGTTCCATGGTTCATCCCTCTGGAACAAAATAAAGTCATTTCCAGAAAGGTAAATCAGACATTCTCAAACAGTAGCTTTTTTTCCAATTTTTATTATTATGGAAGCATGATTTTCTATCACCTAAGATTTGATCTGGGGGAGGAGATAATTCTGATTTTAATTAATCAGAGAAAATGAATTTTCTCCAAATGTATTTTCTACTATCTCAATAATTATTTCTTTGGGGTATCTGTTCTGAGCAGCTGATGACCTTGTATCTATTTTGATGCAGTTAAAACACATTCACACAATTTTAAAATTCAAATCTCTAATGAGAGCTTATTAGGAAATCTCCTATTTTCTCATTAAGAAAAAAATGACTTATCCTAACCCAATTATTATTTCAAAAAGTTTCCAAACATAAGTTATTTTATGACAGTGGTCTGTGATTCATATTCCCAAAAGGCCAAACTGCCACCCTGTGATAAATCACAACAAAATATTTTGTGCCTGTTTTCACAAATTCAAAGAAAGCCAGAATAAGATTGGGCAGTACTTAAATGAGAAATTCTGGGATGTGGCAGAAATAATAGCAAATGTTGATTAGTATAGATTTCTTGCTACTAAAATCTCATTGAAGCATGCACTATTTTTTCTGGTAACCTAAAATAGATGGAAATATTGAGAAGTCATTATGTGATATTGACCAGTGGTGTGGCAGGTAAGTCAAAGGACTCATTCTGTTGTGTTAAACTAAAGGTCTTAGGAAAAGGAAAGAAATGTTAGTGTTTCTCACCACAGCCAAATTCTATCTCAGATATATTGCTAATTAGCAACCTATGTTTAATATGATAAAATACAAAGGGACATTTTACAGTGCCCACATCTGTAAAATTGGTTGACAGTAACCTATTTCCTAGGATGCTTTACAGAAGAGGAATGAGTGCATATTATGTGATCTGGAAGTATCTACTTCTATAAGTATCTAACTACATAGCACCTTTCCTATAAGCTTCCAATATGTGTGATGGCTCTTTTTGTTTGTTTGTTTTCTGGTTTGTCTGTTTGTGAGACCAGGTATCACTCTGTCACCCAGTCTGGAGTGTAGTGGCATCCTCATAGCTCAATGCAGCATAAAACTCCTGCATTCAAGTGATTTTCCTGCCTCAGCCTCCCAAATAGCTGAACTACAGGTGTGTGCCACCACAACTGGCTACTTTTTTCCGTTTTTAAATAGAGATAGAGTCTTGCTCTTGCTCAGGTTTGTAATGTCTCCTTGATTTTATTCTTCTGTTTTCACATTATCTACTCCTTTCTTTCCTCCCTCACATAGTCACTAGATTCCTTTTTAAATAAGCATTTATTTCCATACTTGTTAGTGCTTGCCATTCTACTGCTGTATTTTCTTTTCCTTTTTCACTTCTTAATTTGAAGTGAATGACTTATTCTTAACCTAAGCCAATGTATTTTTTTTTTTGGTCTATGAAGATGATGGATTGGACATCTGCCCTCTTAAACTCACTCATAATTATTCCTTCTACTAATAATTACAAGTACATTGAATTCTTGGATGAAAGCGGCTACATAATCTCCTTTTCTTCCAGTTTATATTGCCCTGACACATGGCTTCTTGGATATAGATTCTCTGATCAATTAAAATCAGAATTATCTCTTTATAACCACCCATACCCTAAAATTCTATGTCATTTTAAACATTTTTTCATCCCCTCAGATTTCCTCTTAGCCAAGACTCTGCGGTCTGTTCTCTTAACGCCATTCATTGCTTTTTTTCTCAGACTTAGAAGATTTTGGATTTCATTATCGTCACCTAAGATGTAGAGGTCCTAGGTCACGTATTTAAAAACATTTTCATCACCATTCTTCAACACATTCTTAAAAATGAGAAGCAAGTATACTCCATGTTGTATTTGATAAACGCCACTCAATAGATTATTGCAGTCCACTTTTAGACCCAAAAGTCACACCTGAAATCGCCATACATAGGGAAAATGGGAAATTATAGCTAAATGCGACTTAATTTACAAAATATTCATTACAACAAATTTTACAAAGAGGTGGGCAACATGTAGAGCATATTTTGTAATTTATTTTTAATTTTCTAGTGAATATTTTGTAAATGGAGCTATAATTCCCCATTTCCCTATGTATGGTGACTTTAGGGGCAACTTCTGGGACACCCGGTAGTGCTGCCAATATTAACATCGAAAGGTGTCTGAGGAAAGAATGCAGTTGCCCACCATGACATCAACTGGGGAAAGATAGGGCTGGAGTCCAAACATTCCTAGCTTCTGTTGAAAGGCACACCACCCAATTATCTCCTAAAAATAATGCTGTGGTCCGTCATGTAACCGCCTTACTGAAGAAACTGAATACCTTCCCTCTAACTACAAGATATAGTCCACATTCCCAAGCTGGCAATGAAAGCTCAGTGCGACCCAAGTGATCAACAGTATCTTCAGCCACTTCCCTAAACGAAGCTTTCACTTCAGCTTTTCTTCCGTGGTATATAATTTTCTCAGACCTCCAAGAATTACGTGATAATTTTCCTAAACCTATTGCATGTCAGTAAAAAATTAAAGTTGAAAAGTCTCTTAATATTACTTCTCTGAGGGAATGTTGATATATAATTACAAACTACTTACAGGAAAATCTTTAAAAAGTAATACAAAAATGCAAAAAGTGGTCCTTTCTAGTACAGCTCTGAAATGCTGGCTAGAAACCATACCACACATTCAACATCAAAATGTTTATTTACTCCTTTGAATGTGTTCCTCCACTCAGAAGTTAATAAATCAAAAGCAGTTTTCTCAATGATATAATCTAAAGTGTTGTTTTAAAAGCAGGTGGGTTGCACAGAACTGTACAGCACAAAGAGTGAGCACCTATGTAAACTATGGACTTCAGCTAATAATAATGTAACTACAGCAAATGTACCAATGCAAAAGGTTAATAACAGGGAAAAATGAGAGCTCATGGGAAAGGGGGAGGATATGGGAACTCTCTGTTTTACAAACCTAAACCTGCTCAAAAATAAAGTCTGCTTATTAAAAAAAAAAAGTGATAGGTTCTAATTTATGTTGTATGCACCCTTTATAAAACTGTTGCCTCTCAACAGAATTTTATGGTGTAATGTCTTCAAAGCACACTGCTTTTCTCTATCTTGTTCACTTATCCAGTTTTTCACGTTTTACTCTCAACTGAGCTCCAGAAAGGCCTTCTGTTCTCCAACAAAAAAATTCCTCATCTTGTAGTAAATCTTTCTAAACCTGGTTTACTGCAAATGTACCTGCCTTTACTCAAATTTAACTCAGAGGTGTCACTTAAGGAGTAGGTCAACATTAAACACCTGTGCTTTCGATAGCTCCTGTTCTTAGGATATGATTAACCATCAAAGCACCGAAAAGCAGAAAAGGGGATGGTAAGATTTTGGTGCCAACATGAAATTCTAAATACATGTAATACTTAATTGGTATTAGTATGGTTTTAAAAAAAGTTATTTTTCTGTCCTATTGTTAGAAATCTGTGTTCATTCAGTGCAAAACATACATGCTGTAATATTAACCTCCAAAATATTTAGGACGATCTTGATTTGATCTTAGCCATGTAAACTTTTGATTTATTTTTTTCTGAGCAAGGAACTACCCAAGAAAAAATACCTATTTCATAACTTAAATAAAAGATTTCCTCCCACTAATGACTAAAGATGATTCTTTAAATTCCTATAATGCAAGGCAAGAACCTACTTGTCACATTATCTTGGGCAAGTACTTTTTCTCAGCCTCATTTTTCTTACATGCAATATAATGATAGCGTATGAAGACTGGTGAGATAAGTTTTTAAAAACAACTGCTCAAAAACCATGTTATAAACACAGTAACTGTGCTGTATTACTACGTATGTTTGCTCTCAATGAACTCGGTTAAATGTATGCCTGACTCACTCCTAGTTGGCTCTGAGTCCCTGCCTTCTAATGACTTGGAAACGCATCTGCTCTGCTCTCACCCTTCACTCCCTCCCTCACCCACCCACTTACCTTGCTTTTAGAAGCGCTGAGCAATCATGCTCAGAAAATGAAAAACTATTGAACTGAGAAATCCCTTAACTCCCCGATACTACACACTCACTTTCTGACTTCACACATTCTCCCCCTCTGCCCTCCTGCTCTTGAGAAAATGGGGTCTATTTTCCATGGAAGGCCAACTCCCCCAGCTCCACCTCGGCTGTGCTCCCTTTTATGTCTTCCAGGTCTTTGGCCACTCACTTTATTCTCTATCTTTCCTACTCCATCTACTGTTCTTTCTTCTACTACACTCTGCTCAGACACCTCCTAGATTCAGAAAAGCTTTTCTTAAACTCAGTCCCCTAGCCCAGTAAATAGTCTGTTTCTAGATATCTCTTAACCTCTAAGCTTCTTAAAAGCTTCATCTGTGCCCATTCCCTGTGCATCAGCATAACATCCTTTCCTCTTACCCAGTGGTAACGTCTTTCAAGTTTCCACTAAATCAGAAATGTCATAGGTCAACTACACCTAACATTTGTATGGCTCTTTACAGCTTATAAAATGCTTTCAGGTAATTTTGTGCATCATAGTGGATTTTTATCTCCATTCCTAACTATGTTTTATGTTCCCTTCTTGAATTTTTCTGTTCTTTTGTCCCTGCTTCACTTTATACTGCATTTAAGTATCTAAGATACATATTCTTGAGTTAGACCAGCAGTCCCCAAACTTTTTAGCACTAGGGATCAGTTTCAGAAAAAACATTTTTCCACAAACTGGGGGCGAGGGGAAGGAGTTTAGGGGTGATTCAAGCACATACATTTTATTGTGCACTTTACATCTTATTACATTGTAAACCTAATGAAATATTTGCACTACTCACCATAATGCAGAATCAGTGGAAGCCCTGAGCTTGTTTTCCTACAACCTAATGGTCCCATCTTGGGGGGATGGGAGACGGTGACACCCAAAATGTGTTGCTTATGTCCTCTGCTTCACCTCAGGTCATCAGGTGTTAGATTCTCATAAGGAGAACACAATCTAGATGGCTTGTATGTGCGTTTACAGTAACGTTTGCTCTCCCGAGAGAGTCTAATGCTATCCTTGATCTGACAGGTGATGTGAGCCATAGGGAGTGGCTGTAAATACAGATGAAGCTTTGCTCACTTGCCCACTGCTCGCCTTCTGCTGTGTGACCCAACTACCAACAGGCCACACACCAGAACATTCACATTTTAGATAATAGGTATATTTTAAAAAGCAAAAAACCTTCTATGCATAAAAAAAACCCCTGCTGATTCTTGTGCTAAAGAAATTAAAGAGGTTATATGACTTGTCCATACTTTTGTACCCACTAATGGACAGAAACAAGATATATACTGTTTACTGATATACTGATATACTGTGATTTTCCTAACTTTAATAGATTCCCGTAACATCCTGGCTAACTTCTGCAATAACTAGTGGCTAATGGATAAAGTACAGACCTGTATTATTTCGTTTTCTCCTAACGGACCTACATCTTCCATGTTTGCATTTATCCTCAACTCAGCTATCAAAATTAGAACCATGACAAGTCTCTCCACAAATATTTTCCTATTTACTTACAACCTAAATTCTAAATTTTTTTTATGTGGAATTCAAAGCCCTGTATTATCAGCTCCTAACTTATTTTTTCTATTTTATCCATTCATTCACTGGACAAATGTTTATTAAGCCTCTATTGGGTGGCAGGTAATGTTTAGGTGACAAGTAAGCCACACAAGATGCCTGCTCTCTTGGAATCAACATCACCATTCTTTTTCTTCATTACCCTGGATGAATTGCAACCATTCACGTACAACCATCCTTTCTCTATGATTTTTCTCATGGTAATGCCATTTACCTACTCTACTTCTTCCTTCAACGCTAAATTCAAATTATTGCATCCAGGAAGAAAACTTCTGGATTTATTGTCATATGTAATTCCTTTCCCTATGCTTGTCATTTTTTCATTTATTCATGTAAGCAAACATATTTTCATGTTTTTCAATATATTTCATGCCATTTGCAAGCAGTAAGAAAATAGTATGGTTTATTCATTTTACCTTTTCCATGAAACTTTGCATGAAGTAGTCATTCAATAAATGGCTTCATGAATACAGCATGGCTATGTGAATGAACGTGTAAGTAGAGAGATATAATTATCATCAGCTAAGTTATCTGCCATATTCCCTATAATAATTCACCCAAAGATTTTAGGAGTCTACCTTTTAACCTGGAAGTTTTGTTGTGCTTTTTTTGTTTATTTAAATCAATTCGTAATTTTCCACCAAAGTTTAAAGAGTCATATTTGTAAGGAGAAAAGTTGTTACTTGCCATCTCCCCTCTCCCCTTTTCCTCCTCCCTAGACACAAATGTTTTCAAGTCTTTGAACCAGTTGTTTAAAATTTATATTTGTATCTCTAAATAACGTGTGTTGCTAATTTTTGACTTTTCAATTTTAGGCGTTATCTATTGCCCTCTCACCCGGAAACATGGAGCTTTAGCTCTCTTTCATGGCCGCTGTCTGTCCCCAGCACACAGGGTCACAGGTGCACTCCCTCAGTGCCTCACAGAGATTATATTTCTGGTTGGGTCAGCAGTCACTATTTACTGGTGACTGGATGACCCATGTATGTTATCATGAATGCTAGTCACAACTAAGCCATATAATATATTATGGTCATTTTTCCTCTTCTGTGTGTTTTCCTGGAGAAAATAATTGCTTAGTTTGTGTATATGGTTTGTTTATTTTTATTATTTATTTATTTTTATTGATTTTTTTTTTTTTTTTAGACACACTCTCACTTAGTCGGTCTGGATAGAGTGCCATAGCATCATAGCTCATAACAACCTTAAACTCGGGCTCAAGTGATTCTCTTGCCTCAGCCTCCTATAGCTGGGACTATAGGTTGGGACTACAATGCCTGGCTAATTTTTTCTATTTTTAGTACAGACAGGATCTTGCTCTTGCTCAGGCTGGTCTCCAACTGGTCTCCAATTGCCTGAGCTCAGGCAATCCACCTGCCTCAGCTTCCCAGAGTGCTAGGATTACAGGTGCAAGCCTAGCACCTGGCTACCTAGTGTTGACTTGATGCTGAACCTTTGTATGCAAGGCTGATTTGTGTGTTTTAGTCTTAGTTTTAAATAAAAATGTTTAAAAAGTAAAGAAAAAAAGAAATTGAAAAATAGAAAAAGCTGATAGAATAAGTATATAAAAATATTTTTGTACAGCTGTACAATGTGTTTGTGTTTTAAGCTGTATTACTGTAAGAGTCAAAAAGTTGGCTGGACATGATGGCTCATGCCTATATCCTAGCACTCTGGGAAGTTGAGGCAGGAGTATTGCTTGAGCTCAGGAGTTTGAGACCAGCCTGAGCAAGATTGAGTGTCCCTATCTCTACTAAAAATAGAAATATAAAGCAGGTATCATGGCACACGCTAATGGTCCCAGCTACGTGGGAGTTTGAGGCAGAAGAATTACTAGAGTCCAGGAGTTTGAGGTTGCAGTGGACTATGATGATACCATGGCAGTTTACCTGGGGTGACAGAGCATGACTCTGTCTAAAAAAAATTAAAAAGTTGAAAAAACTTAAGTTTATGAAGGAAAAGGTTACGGTAAGATAGGATTAACTTATCATTGAAAAAAGAAATTAAAAAAATAAATGTATAGCCTAAATGTACAGTGTTTATGAAGTCTAGTAGTGCCTAGCAGTGTCCGTCAGGCCTTCACAGTCACTCACCATTCACCCACTGACTCATCCCATCCCACAGGCTCCATTCAGGGTAAGTGTCCTATGCAGGTATACCATTTTAAAAATCTTTTATGCGGTATTTTTACTATACCTTTTCTGTATTTAGATATGTTTAGATACACAGATACTTACCATTGTGTTAGAATCCTTCAGTATTCAGTACAGTGGCATGCTATTGCAGGTTTGGAGCCCAGGAGCCAGCCGGGGTGAGCAGTAGGCTGCACCATCTTGGTTTGTGTCAGCACACTCCATGATCTTTACATAGAGACAAAATCGCCTAATGACATATTTCTCCATTATTAAGCAATGCATGATTGCACTTATTACCCATCAGCCTAATATGGGTAAATATCATCTCAATACATTCAAATTCTCCTGACATAGTATTAATTGTGTCTTATCCAAATAGTTCTCTTCTAGAGTATTTTGACTTGTGCTCTTGAGATTCACATCTTAGGCCAACTCACCAGTTTTCATGGGATTTCCTTCACCATCATCCTGGGGACTGTCTTAGACTGTTTCTCACACGGGGCACACTTTCCTGCATCCCCTGCTTTCCTTTCAGAGTTTATTCCTTCACTTTGGAGGTGCCCATATTCCATGTGCTTCCTAAGAAAGGACCCACAGAAAACAAGGAATTTTGAGACCTTGTAAATCTGAGAATGCCTTTATTCTACCTTTGCGTTTAATTTATAGTCTGGCTGGATAGAGAATTCTAGGATGAAAAGAATTTTTTCACAGACTTTTGAAGATGTTTACATTCATTGCGTTCTAGCTTCCAGCATTGCTATTAATATTTAACAAAAGTCATGCCACTCTGAATGTTGATTCTTAGTGTGAAGTCTCTTCTTTCTAGAAACTCACAACATACTCTCTTTATCCCAGAGTTTGGAAATTTCCCAATGCCATATTTTAAAAAGTTTTTATCATCTCTGGTGCTGGTTTTCATCATCTCTGGGCTCTCTATGATTAACTTTGATCTAAAAATTCATGCTTATTTATTTGGGGAAATATTCTTGAATTGTTTCACTGATCATTTCCTCATCTCTATTTCCAAGTTCTCCTTTGTGGAACTCCTATCCTACAGATGTTGGGCCTCCTATATGTTGGGCCTCCATATTTAATGTCCTCTATTTTTTCTTATCTTTTATAGCCCTTATTTTCTATTTTTGCTTCACTTTTGAAAGATTTTCTCCAATTGATCTTCCCACTTTTCTACTCAATTTTTTTACACAATTGTCACAATTCTAGTTTTAACTATTTCAAAGCCCTTCTCTTCCCTACAAAAACTTTTTCTAAAATAGCCTCCCTTTCTTGTCTTACATGTGCAATGTTTTATCTGGATGTATTAATAATAGTTTTTAAATTGCATTCTCACCTGCAGTCTCTGTTTGCTCCCATTGCTGTTTCCTGACAGTTGTTTCCATGTCTCTCATATTAAAATTTGACTTTAGTGATCCTGGTTTGCCTCCTCCTACTAGGAATGGCACAATAAAAGCTGATCAGACGAGAGAAAGAAGGAGGGTGGGGTGGAGAAAGGAAGAGCAGAGAGAGGGAAGGAGGGAGCAGGGTGGGGCCTTGGTGTGTGCCACACTTTTGGGGGGCAAGACACGATTGCAAAAGGGATTTTAACTAACAAATGCAATCAGTGTAACCTGGCTTATTGTACCCTCAATGAATCCCCAACAATAAAAAAAAAAAAAGAAGAAGATGAGTATGTGACTAGCTTTTAGTGACCAGAGACTTCATTGTAGGGTGACCAGGCTTTGTTCTTCCAAGTTGTGGAGCCCTCATTGTCAGTATTTTCAGATTTTTTTCTCTTGGGCTAGTCAAATTCCCCAGAAAAGACTGCTAATTGTCTGCCGGGTATGTGTGTGTGTTTGTGGGCAGGTGTGCACGTGTATGGGCACACATCTGCAGGTACAAGTGTGTGTATGCAACAACCAGTGTTCCAGACCAGAAAAGGACAAGAAATTCTGGGAGTTTTAGTACTTAGTATATATGCTAATCCCCCTGTTTTTACTACTTATCTTTGCGTCTGTCCCCAGAACATAGATCTCTTAGGTCTTCTGTTAAGTTGAGTAGTTCATTGCATGGAGTCGGGGAGTGGATCCAGAGTCCAGCTGCTTCTTAACGCCCCCCACTACCAATAGACCTTCCAGAGATATCTGATGGTATGCCTTCTTGGGTCTTTAACTGAAATTAAAAAAAAAAAAAAAAATCAGACTGCTTCTCAGTTCTTTCAGCAGTTGGCTGAGGATTCAGCTTTCTCAGGCACACTTGCAGCATCCAAATTTCTGTTGCTGTTGTCTCCATTCTTGTTATTTTGTCTTTGCAAGTTGTGTCTTTCAAAAATATTATTGTCATCTGAGCGATAGCACTGAGCTAAATGCTAATGATTAATCTACCATTTTTAATTAAATGTCTTATGGTATCTACTGACAGTGGGGAAAAGATCTGGATTATTGTTTAATCATAAATTATTTTCAAACATGAGCGTCTGTGAAAACAGAAACTTTTAAGAAAAGTGTAATTATTCTTGTAATTCTTATTTTGTGTGGGAGGGGAAAAAAAAATGCCTGCTAGGCAGTTACTATGAATGAGCAAAAATTAAAGAATAGGAAATGATTTTTAAAACATTTTTAAAAAGCCAATGAAAAATTTTTTCAACTTAAATTTTTGTTAATAGTTCAAACATGTGTCCTTATTCTTGTTTTACTTTATCTGTGCCCTGTAAACTGGGCAGTGCAGGTCTACATCTTTCAGCTAACTTGGCATTGCTATTCCAAAATATACCTGTGCCTGTGAGGTTCCTGCAGGTGAGTTTTTGCTGCTGAGAAAACTGCCATTACTAGCACTGAATTTCAATGACTTCCTGCAGGCAAACACCTGGAGGCAATTACCTGTACTTGTCTGCTAGCAGACACAAATATGCTTTAGGATAGGAAAACTAGGTCTGATTTTTTTTTTTAAATAAAATGAGTCCACCTCCTTTGTGTAATGTTTTACTTGTATCTGAATAAAATGCTAGGTTATCTAGTCTAGAATTTATCCTTTAACAAATTATATGCTGATTAATTCATTTTTTTTAGGAAAGAATTTCCAAAACTTAGCTATTTTCTATTATCCTTACCCTCCTTCAGATGTCAGAGCCCTTTTGCTGTCTTACCGGATATGGGTCCAGTAACAACAAGAAATGAAATAAGAAAAATCAATAACACATTTTAATGTGAAACGACAACATTTAACTTGGGATTCTTTAATAACAGACTTCCCAGTCAATTAGAAAATAGTCAAGGTTCAGGAGGGAGTTAAAGAGCATGAAAATTTATATTATACTGTATTTTAATATACATATGGACTTATTAATATACATACAGTCTTATTAATATTTTTTATACCTACAGTCTCTGGAGAAGATCTTGTTGAGGATCACTATGTTAACGAAACCATAAACTTTTGCACTTGAATTTAAATGTAGATTTACACCTTTAGAAATATCAAAAATACCATCAAAATACTTTTAAAGATTTAAAATTACTTGTACTGAATAATAATGATTGAATATATTTTTATAGCTTTATAGACTACTGCAGTTAAAGCAGACTATTAAATCATGCATGCAAGGGGCCTCAGTTCTTACTGAGGACAACTTCAAAGTTTCACTTCTTTCTGATTTTATTCTTATTCAGGCAAAACTGAAGATGATCACCAAGCTCTGGAACTTCCTTTTTTAGGCATAACTGAGCCATCAGACAAATTTCAACAAAATTTTGTTTCTTTCTCTCATTCTTCTTTCTGTAATATCTCTGATTTTTACACTTAATGTATCATTTTCATTCTTAAATTCTTATTTTTTTGCTATTTATAGGCATAGCTTCCTAGATAGAGCCTTTAATCTCTGTTTTATAGATCTATCTAAAACTTAACATTTGTGTTTCTTCCACATTTTTACTGTACACATTGCTAATCCATGAAATCTGTTTTGTTTACACAAGGCCTTCAAAGTGCTACTATCAAAAATATTGCTGTAAATAAACCCTGTTTGTCTGCAGTTTTAGTGTTATAATTAGCTATTGCAATCCTCACAAGGACTCAGTGTTAAATAAGGCAAAGATGTGACTGACAATATGCTATAAAAATGAAACTATAACTATAACTCTCTTTAATGATTTAAAATACTATAATATTTTTTACAAAATACCAAAGAAATTTAAAACTGGTAAGAACATTAGAGATGATGGAGTTTATTTTATTGTATTTTATTGAGACAGAGTCTCACTCAGTCACCCTAGGGTTGAGTGCCATGGCTCATAGCTCACAGCAAACTCAAATTCTTGAGTTTGGTACTCTGGTCTCAGCCCCCCAAGTAGCTGAGACTACAGAAACTCACCATGATGCTCAACTCATTTTTCTATTTTTAATAGAGACAGGGGTCTTGCTCTTGCTCGGTCTGGTGTCTGAACTACTGAGCTCATTGGATCCACCTGCCTCAGTCTCCCAGCATGCTAGGATGTAGGTGTGAGTCACTGTGCGCCGCCAAGATGGTAGAAGTTTAACACCTGGCCTTCAAACATGAGAAAATGGAGACCAAGACCAGGCGACTTTCTGGAGTCCCAGCGTTGCCTCCTAAAGAAAAGATCTGCTGCCTGTGATTCAGTGTCCCAAGTAGAAATAGCCTCTGCCTCCTCTCACCAGAGGAGTCTCTCCTTATCCAAATTTTGCCCTTCCTTAAAGATCAGATTAAGCCCCTTGGTTGAAGCATTGTCCGATACCACTATTCTCTGAATTCCTGTGGAATTTTATTCACACTTTCAGAGAGTACCCATCACTAACATACTGGCTTCATCCCCTATTTGTATACTTACTCCTTGAGGAAAGTTCGTATTTCTGACTTATGATCATTTTTGTATCTGTTACAACCACTTACAAATATTAGGCCCTCAAAAAAATGTGTTGTGTAAGTTGCTCCAATCCACCTGTCAGACTTTCCTGTTAGATTGCATTGTAGGGATGACTTAGGTCAACATGCTTGTAGCACCAAAAAAAAAAAAAAAAGAAAAGAAAAGAAATTACTATCTCAAAGTTTATTGTACTTACTATTTTATTCCTTTGTTTGGAAGTTTCATGATTTTTATTTGGTGGCTGTGACAAATTCAAGAGAAAGAACTAAAATGCACACAGTCAATTCCAAAGGGTTTAGAAATGGCACATGATTCTGATATTTGTTTGTCAAACAAAAGAAGAGCAGATATAAATGAAATAGAAGGCCAGGCAGGATGGCTCATGCCTGTAATCCCAGCATGCTGGAAGGCTGAGCCAGTGGATTGCCTGAGCTCACAAGTTCGAGAACAGCCTGAGCAAGAGGGAAACCCCATCTCTAAAAAAGTACCTGGGTGTTGTGGCAGGCGCCTGTGGTCCCAGCTACTAGGGAGGCTGAGGCAAGAGAATCGCTTCAGCCTAAGAGTTGGAAGTTGCTGTGACCTATGACACCACAGCACTTTACCCAGGGTGATAAAGTGATACTCTGTCTCAAAAAAAAAAAAAAAAAAAGAATGAAATAACAAACATGATATAAAGAAAATTCTTTGATCAAAAATAAAAGAAAGTAGAAGGAACCATTGTCAAGAATAAAAGAAAGACAGCATAATTCAATTTTGAAAAATTACAATGCTTATGAGAACATTAAGGTAAAATCCCGAGGGACTTTACCTAACAAATGCAATCAGTGTAAACTGGTTTCTTGTACCCTCAATGAATCCCCAATGATTAAAAAAAAAAAAAAAAAAGCAAGTCATCCCAATACCTTTGAAAATGTGAATGAAATAGAGGAATTCCTAGAGGAAAGATAAAATGGACACAAGAAGAAACAGAACATCTATATAGCCCCCTTTCTATTAAAGAAACTGAAATCATAATTAAAAGCTTTCCCATAAAGAAAACTCTTAATCATTTAAGAATATTAAACTAATTTTTTTTTTTTTTTCCAGTTTTTGGCCGGGGCTGAGTTTGAAACCACCACCTCCAGCATATGGGGCCAGCGCCCTACTCCTTTGAGCCACAGGCACCACCCAGAATATTAAACTAATTTTTTAACAAAATTAACAGAGAATTATAAAAAAGGGAAACAATCATTTTTACAAGGCCCAAAAGAACCTTAGTCCATGAAAAAGAAGGCCACAGAAAATATGAGGAAAAAATTATAGTCCAATCTTGTTCATGAATATAGATAAATATAAATTTATCCTTAAAATAAGTACTCATAGCACTGAAGTAGCTATGTATTTCTTAGTATTTAGCAGGAAAAAAAAGGAGAAAAAGTTGCCCAAAATACGGAAATTCTAGAAAAAAGTTCCAATACAAGAAAATACTAGAAAAAGAAAGATAATAAAAATCAGTTACCAAGCAGAAAGCATAAAACAAGATGACAGAAACAAAAATTTATTGGTATCAAAACAAAAATGTAAATAGATTAAATTACAATGTTAACAAGAAAAACAGAGATTCTCAAATTGAACTAAATACAAAATTTAATGTTTTACAAGTCACGTAAAACATAATGATATATCAAGGATAAAAATAAAAACATGAGTAAATATATGCCAGGTAAAGATTAGCTTAAGAAATGGCATTTGGCAAGAAAAAAGGCACAAAAAACTGATAAATACTGCTATATGGATGAACTTCAAAAACAATGTGTTTAGTGGCAGAGGCCAAACATACATGTCATATGATCTCATTCATATGAAATGTCCAAAAGAAAGGAAAATCGAGACAGAAACTATATTAGTCATTGTCAAAGGCTGGGGATAGTAACGGGGAATGATGGCATGAGATTTCCTTGTTAGGACAATGGAAATGTTTTAAAATTAGATTTTGTTAATGGTTGTACAACTCTGTAAACATTCTAAAATTCATTACACTATTATGCACTTAACAGAGGTGAACT
This sequence comes from Nycticebus coucang, assembly GCF_027406575.1. Lineage (NCBI taxonomy): Eukaryota > Metazoa > Chordata > Mammalia > Primates > Lorisidae > Nycticebus > Nycticebus coucang. Next base: position 67,480,411 of record NC_069788.1, read on the forward strand.
TTGTGGTATGTACATTATGAAACTGTTTTTAGAAAGATCAATGCAAGATGATAAGCATAAAATGGGACCTAAATTATTTTATACTGGTACAATAAAACTGTTACAGTTGTGCCTTTATAAATGGCATAAAATATATGGATAAAGAATATTAGAAAAATTCACCATTGCAAGAAAGTTGTGGAATTAACATAAAGCATGATTGCATTTTTTAGAAAGCTCAGTATTTGTTTGTATATATTTGTTAAAAGGGAAAGGCGTGGAAGAATGAACACCGCAATTTCTCATTAATATTTCAGGAGGAGAGAACTAACTGGGGCTGGGGCAAAGAGGTTTAAATGTTCTGTTATTTCATTTAACTTTTACAATAAGCCTTATTACTTCAGTAATTCAAATAAAATCCTCAGTGCTGTCTTTAAGTTGAGGCAAGCAATGACATCAAACAGGTGATAACATAAGCATGAATTTAAAGGATCTAGTTAGATAGTAATGATGGATTAATGAATATAAATAAAAACTTTGTCCCTTAGAGCGAGGGATGGTGCCTACTTTCCTGGTACCTACAGAATCACAGATTATTTACACCAGCAATGTAAATAAGGTCCTTGTCCTCTGTTATGAGAGAAACTCTGGGCTGGTGAGCCAATGTGATTTCCTTCAGGCAGAACAACCTTCATCCTACATACACAAAACAGATAAAAGAAATAAAATGAACATTGTTTTTTATAATTAGTTCACAGCATTTTGAGCAGGTGTTTTAGGAACGCCTGTATTATTTGCAGCCTTTAGTGAAGCTGTTTTTGAGAACATTTGTGTCCTGTGTAGGCTGCATTGTGGAATGTGCCACCTCCAAGGTCAGGTCACTCCAACCTGGTCACAGCTGGGGAGGCACCAGCCGTGGGTGGATGAGATAACTTAACTAGTACAATCAGTTCTTTCCCACTGGTAACCAATATTTTACCCCACCCCTCCATCCCCTAGCGGCTCTGAAGCCCTCACAGGGAGGACATCTATACTGCTATGTTTCTTGGTTTATCAGCCAGAGCGATGATTCCTAGGAAACCAGGGACTGTCTTATCTTGTTCTCTTCCAAGAAGCAAAATAATCCACACTATCACTGACTGTGGCATTGCACATTTTGTTATCTTACTGTCTCTGAGATGGACTGAGAGTGCTTTCAATAAATTATAGTGAAGCTAATTTAATAATGGTTATGAGAGGCTATTTTGGTTAAGAATTGTACCACTCCTTCTGGTGAGAAAGTACTAGAGATTAAATTTGAAAGCCAAGACCCTTACACAGAACCCATGACTACCTACTTTCCAAATCAATAACTGAGAAAAATTTTAATAAACTCTGCAAAGCAGAAATGGTAGATAGATTTTTTTGATTACTGTGCTATAAATGCAAGCAAGGATTTCAAGTCAGGTAAAACTCCAAACCCTTCTTTCTTCTCCTAAATCCAGCTATTTAGAAATATTAAAACTTCGTCCTCAATAAGATTTGAGTCAAAAAAGAAATCAAATATGTAATTATAGAATTAAACATTAGTATATCTATATCCAGACATTGGCACAAGGAAAACATTTCTTATCAATATAACAAAAGCTATAGGCTGAGAAAAAAATAATCAATTTTAAGATGTTGGTCAAAGGGTACAAAGTTTCAGCTGGACAACATGAATAGATTTGGGCGATATGGTGTCATACAGCATGATGACGAAAGTTATTAATCGTGTATCGTGTACTTAAAAATTACTGAGAGTGGGGCGGTGCCTGTGGCTCAGTCGGTAAGGCGCCGGCCCCATATACTGAGGGTGGAGGGTTCAAACCCGGTCCCGGCCAAAACTGCAACCAAAAAATAGCCGGGCGTTGTGGCGGGCGCCTGTAGTCCCAGCTACTCGGGAGGCTGAGGCAAGAGAATCGCTTAAGCCCAGGAGTTGGAGGTTGCTGTGAGCTGTGTGAGGCCACGGCACTCTACCGAGGGCCATAAAGTGAGACTCTGTCTCTACAAAAAAAAAAAAAAAAAAATTACTGAGAGTTGATCTTAAGTGTTTTCACCACAAAAACATGGTAAGTGTGCAAGGTGACAGATATATTCATTAGATTGATTTAACCATTTCACAATGTACATATGCTATGTATCAAAGCATCACATTCTATACTCAAAATACGTACAATTTTTTTTTTTTTTTGAGAGAGAGAGTCTCACTCTGGCACCTGAGTAGAGTACCATGGCATCATCATAACTCACAGCAACCTCAAACTCTTGGGCTTAAGCAATTCTCTTGCCTGAGCCTCCCAAGTACTGAGATTAGACAACTGGCTAGTTTTTCTATTTTTAGTAGACTGGGTCTCTCTCTTGCTCAGGCTAGTGTTGAACTCCTTTTTTTTTTTTTTTCCTTTCTTAAGTTCTTTTTTTTGTTTGTTTTATTGTTGGGGATTCATTGAGGGTACAATAAGCCAGGTTACACTGATCGCAATTGTTAGGTAAAGTCCCTCTTGCAATCATGTCTTGCCCCCATAAAGTGTGACACACACCAGGGCCCCACCCCCTCCCTCCGTCCCTCTTTCTGCTTCCCCCCCATAACCTTAATTGTCATTAATTGTCCTCATATCAAAATTGAGTACATAGGATTCATGCTAGTGTTGAACTCTTGAGCTAAGGTGATCAACCTCCTCGGCCTCTCGGAGTGCTAGGATTATAGGTATGAGCCACCGCGCCTGTCCCTATATGTATACAATTTTAATTTGCCAATTGTACCTTAACAAAAAAAAGCATCTTAAGTGTTTTATTATTACTATACCAGAGAAAATAAAGCTAAAGAAACACAACAGTATTTAATCAAGAAATAAAATGAACATTGTTTTTTTATAATTAGTTCATAGCATTTTAAGCAGGTGAACCTAAGAACTAATAAAATAAACCTAAGAAAAGGGAGAGAAAAACAGCATTAGATATAAAAGTATAATAATATATTAGCATAGAAAAATGTATAAATATGAAAAATTGTTTCTTAAAATTGATAGATACTGTACTTGGGAGGCTGAGGCAAGAGAATCACCTAAGCCCAGGAGTTGGAGGTTGCTGTGAACTGTGACGCTGTGGCACTCTACCAAGGGTGATAAAGTGAAACTCTGTCTCTTAAAAAAAAAAAATTGATAGATACTTGGCAAATTCAACTAAGAAAAACAACAACTAGGCCCGGCACAGTGGCTCACACCTATAATCCTAGCACGTTGGGAGGCTGAGCAGGGAGGATTACTTGAGGCTGGGAGTTTAACACTAGCCTAAAGGAAAGCAAGACCTGCAAAAAATATGATGACTAGCACTGTGTAGTGGCACGTGCCTGTAGTCCCACTATGCAGGTGGCTGAGTCAAGAGGATAGGCTGAGCCAAAGTTTGCGGTGGCAGTGGATCATGATGACACCATTGCACTCTAGCTTGGGTGACAGAGTTGGAACCTGTCCAGAAACAAACAATAGAGAACTAATAAAATAAACCTGAGAAATATACTTATTCAAGTTAAGTTAAACTTAACTTGAAATGATAAAAAATGTTTAACCACAGATTAAAAGGAAATTTAATTAGCATTTAGAGGATATACTCTTAGTTTTCTCCAAATGAGGTGGATTTACCCTAATGTTCAACATCTATTTTTTTTACTTAAAAATTTGAAAATAAGTGTTCTTAAACTGGAGCTACTCAGCAGAGTTACTCAGGCCGTAGGTCAGGCCTGTCTCTCCTTGGTAGGGGAGAAGAAGGGAGGGTTTTGCCACCCTGAGGTGTTGACAATGGTGCCTCTGGTTCTTTAGTGTGTTGGAACATATTTGTTTCATAGACACTTAGCTAAACAGTGTACAGTAGACTCTTTAAAATAACAGAATCTTCCCAATTCTCTGAAATTGGGAAGTACCTTTTATGATATTTCCCACAGATATTCCCAGCTATCTTCTGGCAAACTATTAAAAAAATTTCTTTTCCTAGAACTGTGATCTTCAAACTGGGTTAAGTAGAGAACTTTGAAAAGGGAACAAGACCCCCCTCCCCCACCCCCACCCCTGCCAGTGGTCCACTAGGCCAGACCCAAGTCCTCAGCAACTCCTGCCACCCATCCCAGCCAGGGCTGCTCCTCAGATCCAGCATGTGGACTTTTCCAAACTGCAGGCCTCCAGTCCCATTGGCGCCTCCAATTTGGACAGTAGCTTTGAACACTCCCATAACCCCCCAATATGCTCCACCAAGACCTGTCTTCCACCCAGCATGTCTACCTTTCCCAGGCCACTCCAGATAAGCCCTCTGGCTGCTCTTGCTGGCTACCACTGGCAACTCCACGGGGAATCTGAGACCCCCCTCCCACACACCAGTGTGCCCTGCTTGGCACAGCTGAATCAGCTCCCTGCAGAATCCTAGAGCCCTCCTCTCCATCTCCAGGGGCCTTCACTCCACTACTCCTCCAGGAAGAAATGCCTTTGTTCTGTCTGTCTCCACTCTCCCAAAAGGTCAGAGTCAATAGCAAGGCTGAGGCTAGGAGTCCAGATCTCGAAGTCAGAGTCTAGTTTTGAGTATGGGACTTGAAGGAGCAGGGGGACCTAAAGCAAATCCTTTCACCTTTCTGACTTGCATCTGGGAAATGGGGACCCTAAGGGTCTGGTGAAGGTAGATACATGTAAGGTCATACATGAGTCTGACACCCAGGGGTGCAAGGCACAGGAAATTGGTAGTATTATTAACACTCACCCCAGGACACCACCCCTGCTCTGACACATTTTCATTTGATTTGAATTTAATCTTGACAAAATTTCAAACTTTCAGTAGAATGATAAGAATAATAGAAAAACTCTGGTATACCCTTCACCTGGATTCCCTAAAAATTAACATTTTACCACATTTGCTTTATCTTTATCTTTCTATCTACCTATTTATCTTTAATTTTTTTACTCAATCATTTTAGAGTTAGTTTCAGGCATGAAGGCTTAAATAATTTTGATGTGTTACTATTTTGCTAAAAGCCAGGACAGTCTCTTACATAACCACAGTACAATGATCAAAACCAGGAAATTATCATTCTCTAATGTATAGCTCTTAGTCAGATTTCACCAATTCCTTCAATAAATGTTTCCTTGTATTTCAAAAACAAAAAAAAAGAAAAGAAAAGAAAAGGGAACGAGATGTGGAAAGCTTAAAGGCCTCACCGCACATGCGCAGCTCTGACACACACTCTTTCCCCTGCGTAACGTGGGCTTTCTTTTTTCTTCTCTTCCCTTTCAAACAGGCCTTGTCCCACGTTACAAAATAACATTGCATTATTCAGGATATTATGGGAAATAAACTGCCCCACAACGTCAGTGCTTAAGACACAGGTGTTTTTTTCTGATATATGTTATGCATCGACCCAAGGGAGGTTTGGGTCTTTGTATTACGTTGCCAGCACTGTGACTCAGCTGGTGGCTGGATGGCAATTGTCAGTTGTCAGCGCAGAAAGAAGAGGAAGCTCTAGAGAGGAGGGTCTTGCAGTGGCTCTTAATATTCCAACCTGGAAAGGACATACGACTTTCCTTTGTACAACACCCTTAGTCCCACTGAGCCTGCCCTGAGTGGTGACTGTAGAGGGTCCTGACAGGTTCAGAGAATAGTGTTAAGATTATCATGAAATATTTAACCCTCACTCGCCCTATATTTTTAAATGGTAGTAATGTAAGGCACCTCCATGGAACAAAACTAAGGGACTTCTGGAAATATTTTCTAAGAAGCTTTTATGTTATGTTAAGCTTCCTGGATCGATCATAACCCATAAGGTCCTCCAGTCTCTCCCATTTCTTTGAAAGGTATAGCAGTGTATTGGCAACAGAGTCTGTTGCCCTCCACCGTCATCCTGAAATCTGACATTTCAGAGAGGGCAACGAAGGCTATTGTCTTTCACAGCCTTCCCCTTCCTTTATCTCAAAGATCGTGGAAAAGTGCATTGCCCACCATTGACCCTCATATGAAAGTGTGAGTGATTATAAATTGGTTTTATAGTAGTACTGAGTACATGGGATGGTTTTTTTTCCATTCCTGAGACACTTTACTAAGAATAATACTTTCCAGCTCAATCCATGTAAATATAAAAGAGGTAAAGTCTCCATCGTTTTATTTATTTTTTTCTCAGGTGTAGTCCCAGGTAGCTACAGTCCCAGGTAGCTGGGACTACAGGTGCTTGCCACAATGCCCGGCAATTTTTACAGTTGTCATTGTTGGTTAGCTGGCCCGGGCTGGGTTCAAACCTGCCAACTTTGGTGTATGTGGCTGGCGCTGTAACCACTGTGCTACAGGCGTGAGCCTAAAGTCTCCATCTGTTTTAATGCTGCATAGTATCATGGTATACATATACCATAATTTACTAATCCATTCATGGATCGATGGGCATTTGGGCTTCTTCCAAGACTTGGCAATTATGAATTGAGCTGCAATCAACAATCTGGTGCAAACATCTTTATTGTCAAGCGATTTATTGTCTTTTGAATATACACCTAGTAGAGGAATTGCAGGATCAAACGGCGGCAGGTCTACATTTAGATACCTGAGTGTTCTCCAAACTTCTTTCCAAAAGGAATATACTAGCTTGCATTCCCACCAGCAGTGCAGAAGTGTTCCCTTTTCTCCACATCCACATCCGTAGTTTTGGAATTTTGTGATGTGGGCTACTCTTAAAGGAGTTAGATGATATCTCAAAGTGGTTTTGATTTGCATTTCTCTAATGATTAAAGATGATGAGCATTTTTTCATGTGTCTGTGGGCCATGCGCCTGTCTTCTTCAGAGAAGCTTCTGTTCATGTCTCTTGCCCACAATGAAATGGGATCACTTGCTCTTTTCTTATTAATAAGTTTGAGTTCTCTGTGGATTCTGGTTATTAGATCTTCGTCAGAAATATAAACTGCAAAAATCCTCACACCTATGGAGCAAATTGCAAGGGTACAAGTCAAATCTATCAAGTATTGAACACAAATGTCTTAACACTGTGATTAAGTAAATGAGGTGAAAGCTATGTTAATTAGTAGGATGTAAGCATTCTAATTTGTACAAATAATCAACACTTTGAATCCCACAAAGGTGTAAATGTATTCATGATCTATGTATATATGACTTGATAAAAAAAAGTGCATTGCTCTCAGAGTGGGGTTTGATGTGGGCAAAACAAAGGTGACATTGGTAAAACATACTGATGCCAAAAATGACTATTTTTTTTCTTCCTTTTATATAAGTGTAAGCAATTTTCTTCAGCTACTCTCAGTCCTCCTCCCCAAGACATATCTTTGGGAAGAAAAGCACATTCAAAGAACAAGCAGTGAAAATTGCTGATGTGATTTGCTTTAAAATTAACTAGAATCCAAATGTTTCAAGTGATACTACTTTTTTTTCTTTGTATATTTGGTGAATATTATTCAATTAGTGGTTGAAAATCTTATCAAATCATTACTTAAGATATTTATTTCACCTTCTAAATTGTTTACGTTTCCTACCTATTATTAAAATTTTTTAATTATATGGTAGGTGCTAGAATAACAAATTTTTTAGCAGTGTTTAAAACCTTCTTTCATTAAATACAGAAAATATTTGCTCATGATGTGAAGCAAACTAACAAAGCTATTTTTGGATTTTTACATATGATTTTTAATTATTCCAAAAAGCCAGATATCAAAGTTCACCACATGCACACACACACTCTTAATATCATGTTTTCATCATATTTCCCTTCATAATAGCATCATTTTATCTACACTGCGTTGTTAGAAATTAAAATGTAAGAAATGGTGTATAAATTTATTCTTGCTTTTTAACCTGTGAAAAATTTCATTATATTGAACCCACATAATTTAAATCTTAATCACCTTTAGTAAACTATATTACTAAGTGTATTCGATTACTTATTTCACAATGTTTTAACATTCCTTGAAATAAATATTAACATGTTTATTTGAATGTTATTTATACTATTTATAAATAAATATGTTATTGAATTGAAAATACAGCAAATGATTTTCTCATGCAAAGTAAATTTGATTTAGTTGATAGATTCGAAACTAAGAAACAGCTTTGCTAATGATGTTTCATAACAGACGTTGTCCATAAATTGAATGCTTTAAATCTATAGCTTTTAATATACTGATAAAATACATGTTTAAAGCACATAATCAGGTAAAAAGAATCACTACAAAAATATTGTATTTTAAAAGTTTTAAAATAAAATTTTGTTCTTTTTGTTGTTCTTGTTAAGAAAAGATGAAGTGTCCCTCTGTTGTCTGGAATGGAGTGCAGTGGTGTAATCATAGCTCACTGCAGCTTTGAACTCTTGGGCAAAAGCAGTCCTCCCACCTCAACCTCCCAAGTAGCTGAGACCACAGGTGAGTGTTATCAAACCTGGCTATTTTTTTTTTTTTTAATTTGTTGCAGAGACAGAATCTGGCTATGTTGCCCAGGCTAGTCTTGAACTCCTGGCCTTAAACAATGCTCCTGCCTTACGCTTCTCAAGTGCTGGTATTACAGGTGTAAACTGCTGTGCCCAGCTCTCAACTTTTTTTTGTTTTTTTAAAGAATAAGCATCTATTTGGAATGTAACATACTTACTGAAAAAACACACAGATTATCAATGTACAGCTCACTGAATTATTGCCAGATAAACCCATCTGCATATCCACCAACCAGGTAAAAAGATAAAAGAACATTATTACATCTCAGAGACCTTCCTCATCTCTCTCTTCTTAATCTGCCAACTCTTTTTAATATATTGTTTTGAAACATTTATTGCTAAATTAAAACTATATTCAAAACAAAAAACATAAATAAGAAGAATAGCTAGTAGGTGTGGTAGATTAGATTATTTAGCAACCGTTCATTCCCCTATCCCACACATTCATGATAAGAATATCCATACCGCTCCATTGATTAAGAGCTTAGTCATCTGACTGTTTTTGGTCAATGGCTTGGTGCCCATTCTGAGCGTAGGCTTTAAGATGTGATACAGCTTGCTCTGGCCTGCAACATGAGCAGACCACACCCAAGGGAGCTGTGACAACTTCATCTTGGACCTCGGAATGAGACGTGGAACAGATCAGGCTCAATCTGCAGCCAAGGTCAAGTTTGCCCTACTTGACAAACATACTTGCTAGGGAATAAAATAACTGTTTTTGTTATATGCCACTGAGATTTTGTTGGTTACACAGCAAAGGCTGGCTAATAATCACTTGATAAATCTCAATGAAGCCTAACTGAATGAACTCTAATGCCTGCGCAACATATTAATTCTGTTTTCGATACAATTGAAGAATGAATTAGAATTGTCAAAAGATAAATCATTAAAACTAATTTCATCAGTGGATGATGTCTTGGCATAAAATCCAGAAATGGTTAAACAAATTGAGCAGCATAACTATAACAAAACTTCCATTTCTATCTACTTGTATGAGCAAGGCTTATGAGGGTTTATGTCTAGAAACATGAAATGTATGAATGTAAGTGATGTGAGCCTAATGGCTCATTCAAATCATAAACAATATTTATCCAGGGACACATGTAAATAACCTGAGCTCACTCATCTCATTAAGAGCTTTATTTCCAATAATTTTAAATTTTTGGTTTAATAATTATCTATGAACATTTTTTAATATCATTATGATGTTTTGACTAATTATGTACTACTAACAATTACAATCATAATTCTATCCAAGAGGCAATTAACACTTAGAGCATTATGTTCACAGGTAATTAAAAAATTAAGCTTTCAATTTACATGCATATTTTTATAGTAGAAAACAGTGGAGATTAACAAACTTTCAAAAATAAATATATATTAAAATAAATTATTGGGGAAGGGGATTTGAAGTAGGATAGGAATAGAAGTCCAGAGCAAAAAAAGGGATTAAAGTACAATTTTCCATTATTAAATAAAAGCTGATTCATATGTTTTTGTTTTGTTTTTGTTTTTTGAGACAGAGTCTCAGTATGTCACCCTCGGTAGAGTGCCAGGGTGTCACAGCTCACAACATCAAACTCTTGGGCTTATGTGATTCTCTTCCCTCAGCCTCCCAAGTAGCTGGGACTACAGGCACCTTCCATAATGCCAGGCTATTTTTTGGTTGTAGTTGTCATTGTTGTTTGGCAGGCCTGGCCTGGATTCGAACCCGTCAGCTGTGGTGTATGTGGATGGAGCCCTAGCCGCTGAGCTACAGGATCAAGCCTGATTCATATGTATTTAAGAACGGATGGTAATGGGTATTGGGGCTATCACTGGATGTGATGGGATTTAAGTTTAATTTTTTTAAATGTTGGTAGTTACCAAATTCCACCAATTCCATCTTTGTAAACTCATAAACTTTTGATAAGAGTTATGAGCTGTCCACCTAAAAAAAAAAAAAATCAATGAAGTACATGGAATTTTATTTCTTGTTACAAGATATCTGAGATTTAATTCAAGTATAATTTTAAACTATTTTAATTTGTTATTTAAGCTATTATTGATGAGTAATGTATATTGTCTTTATAGAGAAAGTATTCCAAGTTTGCTGACCATTTCTATGAGTGAAAATGACTATCAGTTGTATCAACCTAGCTGACAGTGAAAAAATATAAGCATGATCTTCCACTCAAAAATAAAACTAGTGCCAGGGTGTGATGGCTGGACCCTGCACTCTAAGGTAATTGGGAGGTTGAGGTGAGAATATCTCTTGAGACCAGGAGTTTGAGACCAACCTAATCAACCTCATTTCTAAAAAATATTAATAAGAATTTTTTACAAGGAAATAAAAAATAACTGCTTTTGAAAGATACTTCTGCAATGGAGACAGCATTTTGAAAATCATTATTTGGATATGTTCTCATCATAATATGATTTTGCTGCTACTGAAAGCAATATTTGTCACTTACAAAATTTCTTTTATCTGCATACTCTAAGCATATGGACACAAAATATCAAATCTGCTTTGTAACCTGTAATAGGTATATAGTCCCAGTGTTTTTTTATTTGTTTGCTTGTTTTTGAGACAGAGTCTCACTTTCTTGCCCCTGTAGAGTACAGTGGCATCGTAGCTCATAGCTACCTTAAACTCTTTGGCTCAAGCGATTCTCTTGCCTCAGCCTCCTGAGTAGCTGGAACTACAGGTGCCCTTTACAATGCCCACCTATTATTATTATTTTTTTAGAACCGGGGTCTTGCTCTCACTCAGGCTGGTCTTGAACTCCTGAGCACAAGCAATGAATGAACATGATGATTTAGTAAGGCTGTCAATGATACTCTTATTTTTTCCAATTTGGATCTATGTGTATTTGTGAGCTATCTTTATAGCTAGGGAAGTTTTTTTAAAACAAGTTTAAAAATAAACTAAATTTAGAAAAAAATTATTTGATGATTGTATCACCAAATAGTGAGATTTTATAAATTAATAAGGCCTGCTTAATCATATAATTCTTACTAAAATATTAATACAAAGACTATTTTGGAGAAGCACAAGTTTTTAAAAATGATTCATAAATAGTTTATTTCATCTTTAACATTTCTGTATTTCAACTTTGTTTTATAACTTATATACCCTAATCTGTGAGTATAGTAGTAAATTCATACAGATATTTAATAAGTAAATTGGGGTGCTTACTCAAACATTTTTAACTGAGGAGATGCGAGAATAAAACATTGGGAGCCACTTCTCTATAAAACTTTATGCAACTGAGTTAGAATATCTTGATGAAATAGATTGTCTGCCTGGAATATATAAATAACCAAAATTGGCTCAATATGTAGACGATCTACCATGAATAAAATTGAAAAAGATGATAATTATCCTTTCAAATTTGCCAAAACCAGATGATTTTATGGATGTTATTTTAGACTCTGAAATTATAGATTGCTTTTGCAATTTAAAATGTCCCAGAACATAAAGAAAGATGGAAATCTTCCCAGTTTATTTTAACCTTATACCAAAACCTGATAAAATTATCACAATGAAAGAAAACTATAGCTAAATTTTGCTTATGATTATAGAATGGAAAAAATCCTAAATAAAATCATCAACCCAGATGTATTAAAAGAGTAACAAATTACCCCATATTAGAGTTTATTCTTGAAATCAAAGATGGTTTAGTATAAAGAAATCTGTTAATGTAATAGATATAAATGATTTTTTCAAAATGATCATATCAATAGATGCCCTCTGTAAGTACCCAACTTTATTCAACAGCCATGTTTGATAGAGTATTTAAGGAAACTAGAAAGAATATTCCATCAACATTTGATATATACACAGATCAGTACATAAGTATCAAGATGTCTTTCTCTTTCTCTCTCAGAGGTATTCCTGTCAAACTCATAAATACTTGGTTTAAACAGTTACTACAATTTTCTGAATCTTGGCTGATACAATTTAGTTTGAGAAAAGCTAAGTGAGGTTCAAAATATTCAAATGACAAAGAGTATACATTTTTGCAACTGAAAAATTCTTTAAATAAGGAAGTTCAGTAAAAGGGCCATTTACAAAACACACAGACATTAATCATAAAACAGTTTTGTAACAATAAACATCAACTACCCAGACATATACTTAGAAATACACAGAATTCATATAAAACATTTGTAACATTTTCCAAGAAACATATACACCTACAAAAAGAATGCTGCCAGATAAGAAGACTCAGCATTGTTAAAATATCAGTTCTTACTTAAATTAATTGCAGTTGGTCAAAATTCTATTGGAGTTTTTATGACATGTGATAGAATAATTTCAAAATTAAACTATAAAAATAAACAAACCACAATAGTAATGAAATTTTTGAAAACTAAGAATGAGAAGAAATCTGCTTTAACGGTTTTCAAAATATATTATCAAAATATGATAATTAAAACAGCAGTGCTAGAATGGATAGAACAATAAACAGAATAAAATTCTAGAAGGATTTCAAGCATACTTAAGAATTAAATATAGATAAAGTGACCTTTGTTACCAATAGGAAAAAAAATATTATTTAATAGTAGTGCAGAAACAATTGGCTTTTTGAAAAAGAACACAAATTTTCCCAACCTGTACCATACTCTAAAATAAATTCCAGACAGATTAAAGATTTGGAATACAGAAAATGATTCATTTTTATTATCAAGTAGAATTTTCTAAGTACGAGAGAAGGGTTGGATCCAGATTTTGTGAACTTTCATTAAGCAAAATAATGTAAAAATGTGAATATAAAATTAGAAACAAAAATGAGTATCTGCTTAGAATGGGAAAATGAAGCTGATAAATAACACAGACATCACAAAATCCCAGAAAAATAACATAATATTTTTACTAACACACCTTTTTTTCCTTACTTTTTTTTTTGGGGGGGGGGCTGTATATTCTACTGCCTTGTCAAATGTCGATAATTTTTAAACTTTTTAAACAAGAAAATAAAATACAAACTTTTCTATCATGGTTCATCAACGCACTTTCTTTAAATTGCTAGACTAGAAAAAATTTCGTATAGCTTCAAAACTCACCACGTACATTTATAGTATTGTTGCCAAATTGGGAAAACTTCAAACGAGACTTTTTCATATATGAATTGGAAGACCTTTGAGCTCTTCCAGTTCTCCTTTCTAGAGTCTAGCCTTAAAACACTCTTTGAATTGGTTACACTCATTTAACAAACTGAAAAATCAGCAAGAAGTGTGGATTTCTTTCTAATTTGTTACACTCACACTCCTCTTCCTTAACCGGAAAATCAAACAGTTCTACGGCTTACTCACTACTTCTATTTGAAATTTATCTCTTTATTGTAATAAATCGTATTTTCAGTGTTAGGTGAGGATTTTTTTTTTTTTTTTTGGCTACAATTTGCTTTTAATGCCAGAATGGTTTCTATGGATATATAAAAAATATATAACAAATACTTTTAGTATGGACATTAAAAAAATTATATACACTGCATTATCAAGTTTTAATTATCTTTATGCATGAACAGAGGAAAATTTCTGTTATGACTAAGTGTTGACGAGAATCAAACCCTGTGCTCATAATTTTGCAGACTAGCTCCTGGCTCTGTACATTTCAAGCATATTGTACCTATTCCTGGAAGTCATTCCTGCAGAGACACAGCCAGCAAGATCTAAACTGTGCTCAGAAATGAGAGCAAACTCTGTAAATGCATCCTACTAAACTCAATGTATCTTGAACTCAACTTCCCTTACTTAGATTCCCCTATAGGCCTATGGTCTGATGCCATTTGGCAGGAAGTTTAGTATCATGGAAGGTAAGACAGAGTGGAAAGAACTGATTAAAATATCTGATTTTTGAAAGTTTTATGACCAGGATAACACATTACTAGGACCCCCTTCCAGAAGCCTGAAAAGGGGCCATGTAAGTAAGTAAGGAGCCCTAGAACTTAAGGCTTTAGTGTAAATCTTTGTCTAAGACAAAAGGAGAACAAGCTGGTAAACAATAATGTTGATCAACTAAATGACATAACCACTATAAACAACTGTTAACTCAAGTATGACATTTATTGCTAAGAGGAAAATGATAAATAAAAATATTTGCTACATATAAAACAAATAGTAATTCATATCAGTAATATAATACTGGGTATAAATAATATGATTCAGAAGAAAACACATCAATGAAAAAATGGACAATTACTTCATATAGTTTTTCAAAGTTTCATATTTTGCTCTTATTCTCTAGTTTGGGTGGGTGTATTTGTGTGCGTGTGTGTCTCCCTCTGTATATCTATATAAAAAGCATATGAGAAGTTTTAAAGATTTGGTGCACAAGGAAATACAATTATTTACAGGTTTTTTTTTTTTAAGTGATGATATGGTTGCCTGTAAAATTTAAAAACATTTGAGAAAGTACTAATTTGCATTTTCTCTAAGTAACGTGATGATAGATAAACCCTGCTATATTTGTTTTTGAACCATTAATCAAAAATATGTAGCTAATGTTGCGCTTTCCAACCGGGTTTAAGACCAATCACTGTATAGACAACAGCATATCAAAAGAAAAGGGGAAATGGATGAAGTCACAGAGAATGAATAATAGAAAATGCATTTCAGGAACATGCAGAAAAAGACCATCCGAATTGGGGAATTGAAGGAAGAGGAACACACGTACACCAACCAGGCTAATCACTGTGCCGTTGTCAGCTTGGCCAAGAAGCTGTTGGTCTGACATCAGGGCGAGTGCAAGCCTAACCAAGAGTTGTCCTATGATTTGTGTGAGAAGGAACCTCATGGAGAGTTTAAAAGGGGAAGTTTATTTGGGGAAGATAGGACCTGAGCTGGGATGAATGGTTGCATGCAGATAATTCTTTTCTTTTTCCTTTCATTGACATTTAAGTTATTCCATTCCCTGAAGTTTGCTTTGTGTAGCCCCAGATTCCTCCCTTGGTTTTCCTTTTGCTACATTTCATTTGGTGTCATAGGAGATGGGGTATGTGTCTCTCATATTCCCTTGTCTATCATCTCTTCTGGTCTGATGATGCTGATAGTATCACCTCTTCCAACAAGCAGTTGAAATGGTCCAAGAAAGAAAAACGTCAGCTGTCATCCTTACTTAATTCAATTGGTTCTATTCTATTCAACAAGTGAACATTGAATCTAAGAAGCATCATGTTCTTTGCTGATTTTTGGAGTTACACAGAGCACTTCTCCCTGGTCATATGATAATCACATATAATAACCACAATACCGTATGATAGGAACTATAAGGGAGATATCTAATCAGTGATATGACAAGTCAGATGAGAGAAGCAAAGATTCTCCCCAAAGGGGCATAGTTGAGCTGAGTGGAAAGAATAAGACATCACACATCCGCTAGGAGGGAGAAAGCCACATAGGAAGTGAAAATTATCAGAAAAATGAGAAGTGGCTGATCACAGTGCACTCAGGGAATGACCTGGTGTGGCTGAAGCAATAAAGAAATGAATTGGGGGCTAATCTCACTGTCATCTGGAGTGGTCATCCTTTGACTCCTATAGAAAAGCACACTGAAGCCACCTTCAGAGAAACAATGAATCTGAGCACAGAGCTTCATTCTCAGGATGAAATTTCTTACACCAGCGTGTTTTATGGTGGGGTCAGGGGAACAAGGGAAAGAGGAAGATCTCTGTTGTTCTGTACTCAGAGCCTTCTAAGGCTTTAGTTTGTCTTCTAAATATAGTCAGTCCTTCGGAACAGCACATACAAATCCCTTCATAATATGAAACTAGTGTAGAAGCTATTTGCTATTTTTCCAGATTTATCATGGCAAGAGAATCATCATTTCAAGAACTTCTTGGCAGAAACTAAGGTAAAAAAAAAATTGCTCTCATAATCAGAGTGTGCTTTCCCCTAGTGAAAACACCAAACTCAGAATTAACAAGTTATAAAACTATGGTTTTCGGAAGTTGAGGCACTTGGACATTTCAGACTTATGAAACGAAATTATGAACAGCCAGGAAAAAAAAAATGGCCCTGCCTTTCTGAAGTCGAGAAAGCAATGGCTGAGTACTCACAAGTCACAAGTCACATCTCACAACTCTGAACATAAAAGTAAAGGTCCCGAGCCTCTGAGAAGAGAGCAATGTGGTGGATGTTGACATTGAGAAAAGATCAATTTGCATTGGTTTGTTAGCTCAGGGACTGAGAAACATGGAAGATTTGGCAAGAAATAGGTCAAGAAAAAAAAAACAACGGGTGGAGAGCTGAGGAAGTAAGTGGTGCCTTCAGCCCTGCCAGCAAATTGGATGTGGTGGAGGAAGCAGTGACTGGGTGGTGCTCTGACCACAGAGGAGACAGAGGAGATGGCAGCCTTCAGCAAAGACGTGGACTTGAGGACAGATGTTTTGAACTCTAAGAGGACAAACAGCCACCTGCCCTAAACTACAGATGCCATAAATAATGTATAATATGAATGTGTGTGTGTGTGTGTGGCGTATGGAAGATTTCATTCCATTGTTATAACAATAAGCCAGATGCCAAAAATGCATGCTAACATCAGTTACTTTTTTGTTGTTTGTTTTTGAGAAAGGGTCTCACTTTGTTACCCTGGTTGGAGCGTGGTGGCATGATCATAGCTCATTGTAGCCTTCAATCTGGGCTCCTGGATAGCTGGGGCTATAGTTGCATTCCACCACACTCAGACAAGTTTTAAATTTTTTGTAGAGACAAGGTCTCATCACATTGCTCAGGATGGTCGGTCTTGAATACTTGGCCTCAAGCATTCCTCCTGCCTTGGGCTCCCAAAGTCCTAGGATTATTTATTACTTTTCATAAAAAATTGTTATGTCTACATCATCAGAGTGTAAACTCAGTGAGAAAAAGCTGTCTTCCCATTTTTGTACATCTAATGCCTCATGTACTATCTTAAACACAAAACAATACATTTTGTGAGCTGAAATAATACCTTTATACCCTAAAAAGGTTTAATTTTATACTACATGATCTACTTAAGTATGCAAGCATTTTCATATATATATATATATATTTGCAGTTTTTGGCCGGCACCCCACTCCTTTGAGCCACAGGTGCCGCCCCATTTTCATATTTTTTTATTAAGGTCAAGGATTTAAAACATAAATACTCAAAGATCCATCATGGCCTATGTATATGATGGTTGATTCCTAATGGCTGTATACAGCAAAGAAATACCGGATTCCTCTGCTATTCTGGCAGACCGGACATCCTCGTTTACTGGCAAGGTAACACCTCAAAATGTCATCTAAGCTCACAAGGATGTCCTGTCTAGTTGGAATATGTTCAAACCATCCAATTTTTAAACATGCTCATTTCCATAATTACACAGCACTCTGTATAAGAGAACACAAATCAATAACTCTTCAGATTAGTGTAAAGAGAATTGTTTCTAGATTTATCCTCCAATTTTTATTGCATTGCGTATAAACAAATCATAACTCTCATCCTCAAAATCCTCCTGTCCTAAAAATAGAAAAGATGGACACACCTAGAGATAGATAAGAATGTAGACAAACAGAATGAGTATTTATTTCTATTCATTCCAATGGAAACATTCCAAACTAAATTAAGAAATTCCTAGCTCTCCTCTTTCTCAAAGCTTTCTTCTTGTTGTTTTTCTTTTCTTTTTTTTTTCCAATGGAAAGGGAGAGAATTTTTATTTTAATTTCACTTTTTGATTAACCCCATTCTTTCTCTATCATTCCTTTTTTTCTATTGTTGTCACGGCAGGGAGAGATTAAGAGACATTTCTCGGTGCAAATGATGGTGTGCTAATTTTCTATATAACTTTGGCCTTTTTTCTTTTTTTGACAGCTTCTTTATAACTGAGTCCCATCCTCTGTTTTAGTTCTTTTTGGCTTCATTCCTATTGGTCACATTTCCCCTTGAAACAAACATTCTGAGAACTTGAAAGCACTCATTTTCATTCTGGAATGACTATGTTGTATTTGGTTTGAGCAGTTGATCTTTGCTTGTGAGTTTCTTGAGCCAAGCTTCACGTGTTTAGCAGAGTTTATGTACAAGACTCCTGAAACATGAAAGCATCTTCTCTTCTCACCCATGTTTCTGTAGGGTGAGCTGTGGATTACTGCTTGTTAAAGGTAATTGTCCAACAGGGTATTTATTTGATCGTTTATGATTGATTAACTTCCACTTAGTCACTTAAACTAGAACCAGCTGCTTAAGGCTGTGGCAAAATGGTGTTTTTATCATTTCCTAATGAGTTCAATGTGTGTGTGCGTGTTTTTTTTTTTGGATGAAGTGAAATGTCTCTTTAATAAAATCGATTTGTAATATATACTTACTGTTTTATTTCTTCTTGAATGCTTCATTTATCTCCGCGGTAGTATAAATGGGAAATACATGGAGAGCCATTGTGTAAACACTCAGGGTACTCTGAGGGTGAGGCTTAGTACTAATGAGCAGAGACCCACAGGTGGCTTCCTCAGAAAGCGAGAAAATGATTTGCCTTTTAGATTTGCTCAGCTTGCATTTCATTTATTTTATAAAGAGCCAACAATGACATGTACACTTCAGTTCAGATTTAATTTATGCTATTTGTTGTTTAAAATGACACAGTATCTGTTCTGTTTACCAGGGGGCTGTTGAACAAGGCTGGCCAGTTTCTTTGGAATTCTAGTACTCCCACACTATGATAAATTAGGTGTTTAACTCAAAGTCCTCTTTGCCCAGTGCTCCTCTCTCAAGACTCTGCATCCCTTGACACTCCAACCAACATCTGGGCTGAGAATGCAGTTCTGTGAAAGCAACAACATCAGCAACAACCACGACCACCTGGAGAGTAGCTGGCATTGCAATTCCATTTTCCTGTTCGCTCATGTTTGTTCTGGTTAGGGTTCCCCAGCGCACTTCAGACAAGGACTTAGGAAGGTCGTTTACTGGGTCATCTCAGGAAATACAAATGAAGGCAGGGGGAAAAGGAGGGATGGCAGTAAGGAAGAAGCAGAGGGAGGAGTAATGCCCAGGATGGAGAGCTATCCCTACACCCACCCAGGGGCATTACAGCCAGCGTGCTAGCTGGGCAACCTGGCACGGTTTGGGCACCTGAGAAAGTCCACTGAGGCAGAAACTGTCAGGTGCCCAGGAACTGCCCCCTGCAGATGCAGGTGAGCTCATGCCCTTCAAGCTTCCTTGCAGAAACCTGGGTAAGCCTTTTCTTAGGGTGACTGCTTTGAAGATACTATAAAATTGGTTGTTAGCTTTGCAAGGGTTCTCATCTGGGAAATGTCTACCCAGTCTGGAAGATAAAATCACTGCATCCCAAGCAAATTATAGATATTGGTGAGAAGCAGCTTTGTCTAGGGATGAGAAGCAGAGCCTCAGGGGAATGATTGCCTGAGTGTGAACCCCAACTTTAACACTAACTACCTAACCTCTCTAGTCCTAGGTCCTCATCCGTAAAGTAGAGCTAAACTGTCTACATCTCAAGTTGTTGGAAGGACCAGTGAGATGCTAAATTTGAAGCAGTTAGCATGTCGATGGCACACTGAAGCAAAAGTTCACTACTATGATGCTGCTCAGCTAAAGGGATGTACAGTTAAGGCACTGGTTTCATACTTAAAAGTGTATTATTACCAAAAAAGACAAATATCATATGATTCCACATATAGGAGATGTTTTGAGTAGTCAAATTCACTAAAACAGAAAGCAGGATGGTGGCTGCCAGGCCCTGGGAGGAGAGGGGAATGAAGAGTTATTGCTTGGTGGGTACAGAGTTGGGGTTTTGTAACATCAGAAAGTACTGGAGATCGTTTGCACAATGTGTGTATACTTAACACTTCCACACTATACATTTACACATTTACAAATGGGTGGGGCAATACATTTTACATTGTGGTTCCTTAACCAAAATTAAAATATTTAAAAAATCACATTATTGGTAAACTCCATCAACCATCATTTAGACTTTTTTTTTTTTTTTTTTTTTGAGACAGAGTCTCACTCTGTTACCCTGGGATTGAGTGCTGGGGCATCATAGCTCACAACAACCTCAAACTCCTAGGCTCAAGCGATCCTCTAGCCTCCTGAGTAGCTGGGACTACAGGTGCTGGCCACCATGCCTGGCTAGTTTTTTTATTTTTAGTAGAGACGAGGTCTTACTCTTGCTCAGGCTGGTCTCAAACTCCTGAGCTCACGCAGTACTCCCACCTCAGCCTCCCAGAGTGCTAGGATTACAGACGTGAACCACCACACCTGGCTTTTTAGACATTATTTTTATCAAATAGAATATACTGCTATAAGCACTGCTCTTACATTGTCGTCTTCTTTAATATTGAAATTTGGAAGGCATTTCAGATCACCCTAAGTATAGAATCCATGTCCCCACAAATGCCACTTAAATTATTAATTTTGGGCATCCAAGGAAAGACCTTAAGTTAGTGAAAGAGCTTTGCTCACTGCCACAAAACAGTTGTTTCTAATGTGTACTATTACTGCCTCTTAAACAGAAAGCTTCCAACAGGGTCGGGAGGCTACAAGGAAAACATAATTCAGAGGGTTTGCAGATCAACACAGATGACTCTGCTTTCAGCTCCATGGAGGCATACTCAATTTTCTGACTGCAAATTCAAGGATGTGGAAAGCCAATTCTAAGAAAGATTGTGAGAAAGATGTCATACAAAAATCAACCAGAATAAAGTCCAGAACTACCAACGCAATCCTGGGCAGTGAAACCCTACCTATAGGTCCCAGGAGAAGCCTCATTATCCTCCAGAATACTATCTTAAAAAGGAAGTAAATTTCAATTAGCAAAGTGACAAAGATATCACAAAAAGGCAGAACAAGTTCAGAAAAGTCCCTTTGAGATGGTAATACCGTCCAGAGCTCAGTGGGTGGTACACTGGCCATATTCACCGAGGCTGGCAATTCCCGCAGGACTGGGCCAGCTAGAACAACAATAACAACTGCTACATAAAAACAGCCAGGCATTGTGGCAGGCACCTGTGGTCCCAGATGCTTGGGAGGCAGAGGCAGGAGAAGCCCTTAAGCCCAAGAGTTTGAGGTTGCTGTGAACTGTGGCACCATGGCACTCTACCGAGGGTGACATAGTAAGACTCTTACTCAAAAAAAAAAAAAAAAAGAAAAGAAAAAGAGATAGTAATACCTAGGTGTGGCCCCCATTTCTCAGAGGTGGTCCTTAGCTTCAGGTTCCAATTTCTTTACTTCCTGGTTCTTTGAAATCCAAGGACCAGACCTTGGGAAATGACTGTTTCCAGATACCACCATCCTGTATGGTTTTTCCCTAGGTGCTCATTCAGCTTTTCTGAGAATGACTCATGTTAATTAAATTTTCAAAAAACTGATCTCTACATTAGACTTACAATTTAACAATTTATCTGGAACTGAGACCTCAATTTCTGGTATCAACGTTGAAATATTAATTGGAAGACTGCTTATAATATGGATAAAGACAGCAGAATTATCTTAAGACAGGCTGATATGAACCAAGAAAAAAATTATCCTCATCTTTCAGCATCTTATACCTCTCTAGTAACTTCAGTATCTGGCTTGAGATGGTAGTAGTAGATTAACACTAATAAATCTCAGCTGTGGTGGCTCACACCTGTAATTCTAGCACAAATTCGAGATCAGTCTGAGTCAGAGTAAGATCTGGTCTCTACAAATAGCCGGGAGTTGTGGTCGGCACATGTAGTCCCAGCTACTCAGGAGGCTGAGGCAAGAGAATCACTTGAGCCCAAGGGTTTGAAGTTGCTGTGAGCTATGATGCCCCAGTACTCTACCAAGGGCGACAAAGTAAGACTGTCTCAAAATAATAATAATAATAAATCTCTCCTATAATAACACCTTTTAAAGCTTTACATAGATGGTCTTCTCTGACACATCTGTCCAGATACAGTATGCTCATTAAGCTTCGGTTTTCTTAGTTAAAATTGTATACTTTTCCCACTTTTTTTTTTAAGAGAGAGCCTCACTTTGTCACCCTCGATAAACTGCTGTGGCACCACAGCTCACAGCAACCTCCAGCTCTTGTGCTTAAGCGATTGTCTTGCCTCAGTGTCCCGAGTAGCTGGGACTGCAGGCACCCACCACAACACCCGGGTATTTTTGTTGTTGTTGAAGTTTGGCCGGGGCCAGGTTTGAACCCACCACCCTTGGTATGTAGGGCTGGCACACTACTCACTGAGCCACAGGTGCCACCCTCCCACTTTCTTTAGATGACACAGAGACAGGCATTTTGGGGCTTGGATCTGGCCCAAACTCTGGCCGTGTACTTACTGGAAATCTCTTGGCTTCTTTCTTCTGATCCCCTTTGGCCAACTCATCTACTTTCACTTTTAGATAAGAGCAAGATGCTAGGATACCTCACTGAAAGATATGACACCATTTATGACCGTTCTTGAAGTTTACAAAGGGCTTCCCCTAGTGCTATAAGAGCAAGAGGATTAGCATAGGCAATACAATAAGAGTATTATTTTGCTGTCTATGGCAATTCTGATAGTTAGTACCGTTCCTGAAGCATGGTAGGAGTTCAGTGTGCCTGAATGTCTTGAATGCTGCTACCATATTCATAGAGCTCACAAAAATCCCTGCTGGCCATTACTGCTAGCATATAATGAGCTCCCACTGGAACCTGAACTACATCTCAAAGAGAGGCAGACAGCTGTGAATGTACATACTGCCTTGTATGCTGTAGGTACCTGAGACATTTTCATTCAACAGAATTGTATACTTATTATTGACTCAACTGTATCTTTGCTAAATGAGAGGAGCCATCAGGAACCAGCATGGCAGGTGATATGAATTGAAATAACTTGCACTCTAACGCTGACTCTGTCTCTTTACTAGTGTGGGTTAAACTGTCCCACATAAGCCACACAAGGCAAGTCTGTAATGGGTTAAAAATGGCTTTTGCTAACACAAAGGCAAAAAGGGAACTGGACTCCCCTCTGAGGCATACTCAGAGCCTGTTTCAGAACAGTTTCTCTGATGTTATGCTCCCGTTAAGCCCACGTGCTCAAGAATTAACACATGTCTGAGAAGAAAGAAAAAACAGAGGAAATTGTGCTGATTTGTAGACTTGATGTCTCCTCACAAGTTAAGGTTAGATAGAAAGAGTTAGAGATCATAGATTAAGTGTGTACGTGACCACCAGTGTATATAAGGTGGTCAAGAATAAAGATGTTTCCCTACATGCCATCCCACGCGGTGTAGTCTGTTTCTTGTTTACCTTTAATAATTACAGGAGTGAGCTTATACCCACAGCAAAGCTGCTGTTCTTTCACGTCTCTGGTCACACAACAACTAGTAAGCACAGAGAAGTCATTTATCCATTCTGAGTCTTCTCAATCTGCACTTTAAAATGGAGATGATGGTATCTGTGGCAGTCTGTTTCTTAGTTCATAGTTTCTGTGAAGGAATACCCGAGACAGGACAACGTATACAGAAAGAAGGAGGGCACACAATTAAGAGATTGGGCATCTGATGAGAGCCTCCAGCTGCTTCCCCTTATGGTGGAAGGTGGAGGGGAGCTAGTGTGTGCAGAGGTTACACGAAGAGAGGAAGCAAGGTGATGGGGAGGTGCCAAGCTCTTTTTAACAGCCAGCGCTCATGGGAATTACTAGAGTGAGAACTCACTCATTTCTGTCTATAGGGCACCAAGCCATTCATGAGTTATCCACCCCTGTCACCCAAACATCTTCTATAAGGCTTCACCTTCAACATTGGGGATCAAATTTCAGCATGAGGTTTGAAGGGATAAGCATTCAAACTATAGCAGTATCGAATTTCATACAGTAGTTGAGAAGAAAATGCACGTGCAAAGAACCTGTAATGATACGCAGTGTAGAAAATTAATAAATATGTTTCCAGTCATAACGTCTCATGGTTTTCCTCAACTGTTCCATGATCTGCACTCTTCCCAGCACTCCATTCACTTGTTGTTGGACACTGGTAAGTCAACTCAGCAGCTTGTAGCCCTGTGTTCCAATGTGGCTGCACTTGTCTTCCTCCTACCTGCCCCCCATCCTGTCCCCCATCCAGCCCTGGCCACTTTTACTCACTCATGGAACATCAGCTCTAGAAGAGTTTGAAATCATAGAGCCCGTCCTCCTTAGGAGCTGATTCCTCTCCAAGCTCTGCCTGCTCCTTCTTGGGACCTTGCTGAGTCTGGCAGTGGCATGGACGCTGCTGTGCCACAGCCACAGGTTGGCACTATTGATACTGAACCCTGAGCTCATAGACGCGACATGCAATTCTTCTCCCCAGGCCAAGGGATGGAAAAAAGACCCTGTAGTTTCAGGGTTTTATAAATATCTAAGGATCTATTTCTAGATCTGGAACTCTAAGAATTCCTATGTCATTTTATAGATACCCAAGATAAAGAGAAAAAAATGTGAGGTTGGAACATCTAATGCCATTTATCTATTTTTGAGACAGAATCTCACTCTGTCACCTGGGTAGATGCCATGGTGTCATCATGGCTCACAGCAATCTCCAACTCTTGGGCTCAGGCGATTCTCTTGCCTCTGTTTTTCTACTTTTAGCAGAGTCACGGTCTCACTCTTGTTCAGGCTAGTCTCAAACTCCTGACCTCAAAGAATCTGCCTGTCTCAGCCTCCCAGAGTGCTAGGATTATAGACCTGAGCCACTGCGCCCAGCCTAATATCCTCGTTTTAGGCTATCACATTAATGCTATCAGTATTAATTTCTCTAAAGCAGTGATTTTCAACCAGTGTGCCATGAGAAGATCTTAGATGTGCCAAAAAAATTGTTAAAGATCGTTAAATTATTTTCTAAAGACATTCAAAGAACAGTAAGTATATTCTTTCTTTTTTTTTACTTTTTTTTTAAAATCAACATAATTTAAGTGTGTGGCAAAAGTTTAACTTAGGTTCAAGTGTGCCATGAGATAGAAAAGGTTGAACAACCCTGCTCTAATGTAAAGAAGAGGTGAGTCCACCTTAGAAAATCAAAGCAGAAATGCTTTCCTTCAATAAAGATAACCTTGATAATTCTCAACTTTTGCCCCCAATCCCAGACAAACAGGTACTTGGTGATTGAATCCAGACAGGGATCCAGAGTTCAAGGAACATGGGCCTGGCTCTGGGCTCAGGAAAGTGGGAGACAGTGGTTATGGATGAGGGGCTAGACTGATCCCTTGTGTAGAAGGTGGGGAATCAAGAATAATCCAGGGAGTAGGAGTATCCATGTAAAAAGCCAAAGCCCAAACATAAAATGCCCATCCAACCCAGTTAATCAGAAGAGCTAAGGTAGAGGGTGGAGCGTAAACTAGGACAAGACCACAGGGATGGGGGGTTTGGAGTAGAGGGAAACGGGCTGCAAGAACATTCTGTATCTACTTTCTACAGGTTACCTACCTTACCTGGAAGAGAATTCTAGGACTCAATTGCCAAGCACCCATGGTTATCAGCCAAGGGCATCTGGGTTACTTTTCCATTGCTGTATATCACAAACTTAGAGGCTTAAAACAAGATCCATTTATTAGCTCATAGTTCTTTTTTTTTTTTTTTTTTGAAACAGAGTCTCTCTTTGTTGCCCTCAGTAGAGTGCTGTGGCATCATACAGCAACCTCAAACTCTTGGGCTTAAGTGATCCTCTTGCTTCAGCCCCTCAAGTAGCTGGCACTATAGGCACCAACTACAACACCTGAACACCTGGCTATTTGTTTAGAGACAGGGTCTCACACTTGCTTAGGCTGGTCTTGAACTCCTGAGCTCAGGCATTCTTGCCACCTTGGCCTCCCAGAGTGCTAGCATTTCAGGTGTGAGCCACCATGCCTGGCCATTAGCTCAAAGGTCTTTAGTTCAAAAGTAGAGAAGACTCAGGATCTCACAAGACTGAAATCAAGATGTCAGCCAGACTGAATTCTCATCAAAAGCACAAGGTAAAAATCTACTTCCAAGCTCATTCTCGTTGTTGACACAATTCACTTGCTGGAAGTTTTTGAACTGCGGTCTCCATTTCCTTATTGGCTGTCAACTACTGGGGGGCCAGTGGCTAACACACAGTCCCTACCACCCCACTCCCACCCCGCACCCCGATTCCCAAGACTTGGTCCCTCCATCTTTAAGCCAACAACAGTGTATCCATAGAATCCTTCTTGGGTTTTGAACCTCTGGCTTCCTTTTCTGAGAGGAAACTGGAGAAAACTCTGAGCTTTTAAAGGGCTTATGTGACTAGGTACATGCCACCTGGGTGATCTCCTTTCTTAAAGTCAGTTGTGCCATATAACATAACTGAATCTTAGGAGTAAATTCCACATTTACAGTCCCAGAGAATGCACATGGGGGATGGGAGTTGGGAAATTTGAGGACCATCTTAGAGTTCTGACTGTTGACAGCATCCCACACTGTATATTTTTGTCAATAGGCTGCTTTCAGCTGTTATTGATGTATGAACCTGGGCTACGTTATGCAATAAAATGATATATATTTAATCAGCAGCAGTTCACTTTGCTATTTTGAATTTGTGTTTTACCACCAAATCCAAGCTGTTACTGAATACGTAACTGAATTCCCTTTTTAGGGCCATTGGAGGATCCAGGCCAGGGCATCAGTCAGGTGAGCCAGAATAAGAGACCAGCCCTCAGAGAGCTGGAAATAGGGTGTGCAGCCTACAGCCAGGGGTTCAGGGGACAAGTGCCAGCCAAGTCAACAGGGAGTGCAAAAATCCAACTGGGAAACCAGAGTTCAAGGATCAATTCTAAGGGGGCCAGAAAGGGACTGACATGTGAAATGAAAGTAAAGGGCAGGAGGTTTACAACATGGAGATGGAATAGGGTAGTTAGACACCAAATGCAGAGAGGGCCGAGTTGATTGCCTGGGGTGAATGCCACTAGGGTGTCTGTCTGTCTGGGGGAATCCAGGGAGAAACACAAAGGCCATCTACAGAACAGATCCCCAACCACATTAACAAAGGGACATTTGATGTCACCAAGAGACAAGTCGCATAGCAACATTTGCTTCTGTCTGCTCTGGCTCCATGAATGCCATCAGCTCTTCCACCGTTACAGTGGGCATGTGAAGTGTTAGATGGCACATTTCTGTCTGCTGTGACTGCCTTTCACCACAGCTGACTTAGTCAAGCTCCTGTGTAACAAGGACCCTTCTTCCCTTGTCCAGCAATTCTCCCTGCTCTCTCTCCATCATTTGCCCCTCTTCTGAGTTAGTCTGCATTATTCCTCCCCCTAACAAAAGTCTTTTCCTGACCTCCTCTCTCATCTCTTGCCTCACGCAGCGAAACTCTTTGGAAGAGCTATTGTTACTCTCTGCTTTCCAGTCCTCCCCTCTGGTTCCCTCTTTAACCCATCTGCTATGGTTTAAATGTGTCCCTCAAATTCCTCAAATCGAAATAACTTGCATTCTAATCCTAACTCTGTCACCTTACCAGTAAGCACAGATAAAGTCATTTATCCATTCTGGGTCTTCTCAATCTGCAACAGTGTTGAGAGGTGGGGCCTAACAGGAGGTGTCTGGGTTACCAGGGTTCTACCCTCATGAATAGCTTGATGCCAATTACAAAATGACTCCAGGCTGCAGGTTTAATCAGTCTCTCTCTCTCTCACTGTCTCTTGCTCTCTCTCTCTGAACCCCGCTCCCTTCCTCTTATCTTACACATGGGGTGATTCAGCAAGATGGCCCTTGCCAGGTGTTGGCATTTTGATATTAAACTTCCCGGCTTTTAGAATTGTGAGAAATAAATGCTTTTTTTTTTTTTTTTTTTGCAAATTACCCATCTGTGGTTTTCTGTTAAAGCAACACAAAAGAGACTACGATACAAACAGGCTTTTACCCCTAACACTGTCTTGTGGAGGTTACCACCGGGGTCTCCACCTTGCTAAATGCAACAGTCAGCTGTCGGGTCTCATTGGATGCTGCGAGTTACTCCATTTCAGGCTCCCCCCCTCACTTGCTGCTAAGGGGGCCACACTCTCCTGTTGTTCCTTCTTCCTCTGATTGCTCCCTTGCTTTCTCCTTAGTGGGTTCCCGCTCTTTTCAGACTTCTTCCTGCTGGCATGGCCCAGGGCTTGGTGTTGGCTCTTTCCTCTGTCCATATTCACTTTCTTGTTGATCCATCCAACCTCTTGGCTTCCCTCTCTACATGCCCAATGGCTCCCAGGAGGGACTGGTTGTAACAAACATGTACTTGACTTTGCTACTTGGATGCCAAAATCAACATGCTCCCAAATCAAACTCTTGATGTTTACCACAAAGTCCTCCAATCTTCCTCATCTTCATGAATAATAGATTCCATTTCTTCTTTCACTTCCCACTTCTAATTTTTGAAAGCTACTTATGATTCTATCTTCAGACAAACCTGTCTAGATTCTAGAGTGCTTCTCACCACAAAAGTCCAGGTATTGTCAATTCTTACCAGGATGACTCGAATAGCCTCTAAGCTATTCTCACGGCTTTTGTTTTTGCCCCTCTGGGTCTCTTTTCAACCAAGCAACTAGAGTGATCCTTTAAAAACGAGGCTGGCTCATATTTCTCCTGTGCTGAAAATCTTGCAAACACTTTATCAAATGCTACTGAGATAACTGCTGAAATACAGAGATGAAAACTACAGACATTTGAGGAGTATTCCATGGGTGGTGACTTCAACAGTTGTCATCCATCTCAATCAAGAAATTATCATATTCAGGGCTTCTCCACCTCAGCACTATTATCCACATTTTTGGCTGGATATTTCTTTGATGAGGAAGACTATTTTGTGCATCATAGCACCCCTAGGCTCTACCCACTGGATGCCCATAGCAATCCCCAAGTTGTGCCAATTAAAAATGTCTCCAGATCAAGACAATGTTAAAACAGACCACATGTTAGGAAAACATGTTTGCAAAAGACATATTTGTATAAACGAATATTCTCTAAAATATGCAAATAACTCTTGAGGCTCAACAATAAGAACGAAACCCAATTAAAAAATTGGGTAATAGGTCCAAACAGACACCTTACCAAAGAAGACATATAGATGACAAAGAAGCATATGAAAAGACCTTAAAAATCATGTCATTAGGAAAATGCAAATTAAAATGGTAATGAGATGCTACCATATACTTACACATATTACTATGGTAAAAATCAGAATACTGACCACACCAAATGATGGTGAGATTATGGAGCAACAGAAACTCTTATTTATTGCTGATGGGAAAGCGAAATGGTATGGCCTCTTTGGAGGATAATGTAATAGTTTCTTACAACTACACAGACTCTTAACATATGACCCCTCAACCACACATCCTTGATAATCCAAATGGGCCATGCCTCTCCCTCACCCACTGTTCTGAACTGGGATGTTTTGTGTCAGGAAGGAACTACCCGAAGCCCACTCCCAGCCCCTGGCTGGTCCACAATAGAGGCCAGCACCCGAAGTGCAGCCCCATGGCCTCTCTCAAATGGGTTCTTTCAATGGATTGCTGGGCACAAGTGTTTCTTACACCGGGTCTGCATTTACTTTAGCCATGCAATCATTTGTTTGTCCTTTCAATAATTCAGTGTATTTTCTCAATGCTTGCTGTTTGTCAGATTCCATTTCAGGTTCTCAAGGGTTAGAGCAAACTAAAGAAGAGTCCCCAGACTCAGAAAGCTTTCATTCTACTGGAGGTGTAGCAAAGAGGTAAACTAAAGTGATAAACAAAATGATTGCAATTGGGACAAGTGCTGTAAGGGAACCAACAGAGAGGCTGGGAGGAAGAGTGTTTAAAAAGAGTGGTCACAGAGGTGTCTTCAATACAGAAGCCAAACTCTAGAAACAGGGCTAGGTCGTCCCTGAGAAGCCAAACTCTAGAAACAGGCTAGGTCGTCCCTGAGAAGCATTCCAGGTAAGGGGAATAGGATTAGAATGGCTGCAAGGGAGGAAGCAGCTGGTCACAGTGAAGGATCTTGCAGAAATAAACAAGGTCCAACTGAATGGGAAAAGCAAAGGCTATTTATTCAGAGCTTGCTATAGCAGGGAGTCAGCCACCATTGCTTGCATTTTGGCAGCTCCTCAAAGGCAGGCTGAGGAGTGGGGCAGCTTGTAGAACAAGAGAGGCTCTAGCTATGCACCTGAGGGGCTGTTGCTGGGGAAATTGGAGGTCCCTAGTTAGAGGAGGGATGTCCTAGGTGATTGGTTGTGGGGCGAAGACCTCACTTTCCCTGGTTGGTTCTCAGCTGGAAGTGAGGACAAGGGCATTTATCATTCACTAATTACGACCCAGCCAGTTTGCTTCTATCCTGGCTTTGCTTTTATCAGTTTGCTGAGAGGCTGCTTCTTGACTTCCTGATCAGTTGATAGAGACAGTGATCTGACTTCCTATCAAGTCTGGCTGGTAGATGGCGGACTGGCTTCCTGGGCTGGTAATGGGTTGGTTCCCTAGGCTGGTTGCTGCAGGTTGTGGGTCAGAGTTGTAGTTGTTGTTGTTCTTCTTCTTCTAATTATTATTATTATTATTATTATTATTATTATTCCTCCTCCTCCTCTTCTTCTTCTTCTTCTTCAATGATCTGGTCATTGTCCATTTGTAAATTCAGTCTCTCAGTCTGCAAGCATATGGCTGAGTTGGGAAATCTGGAGTGTGGGAGAGGGGCACACTGCAAGGTGGAGAGGTGGAAGGTCCAAATCACACAGAACCTGCAAACTGCTAGTAGGGGCTACATTTCCTTCTCATGTAATGGGAGAACCACTGGAAGGCTTTGAACCACCGGAGGAGAGATGTGATCAGACATGTTTTATTTTTTTGAGACAGAGTCTCACTTTGTCACCCTGGGTAGAGTGTCATGGTGTCCTAGCTCACAGCAACCTCTAACTCTTGGGCTCAAGCAATTTTCTTGCCTCCACCTCCCGAGTAGCTGGGACGACAGGTGCCCACCATAATGCCTGGCTATTTTTAGAGGTGGAGGTCTCACTCTTGCTTAGGCTGGTCTCAAACCTGTGAGCTCAGGTAATCCACCTGTCTTGGCCTCCCAGAATGCTGGAATTACAGGCGTGAGCCACTGCACCCGGCTTGGACATGTTTTAAAAAGAATTCTTTTGCTGCTGTATGCTTTATAGATTTGAGTGGGGGGAAGTACAGAGAAAAGTTAGGAGGCTGTTATAAGAATCCAGACATAAGACAATGGTGACCTAGTCTAAAGTGATGGCCTCTCAACTGTGTAGGTAATTTGTGACCAGGAATCTTTTCTGAGCTACAGTTAACCATTTGGATATAATTTAGCTATCTATCTCCTTTACGGAATGATTGAGCTGAAGGTTTGAGGATCAGGTTGACTTGATAGTTATATTTTTTATCATAAATTAATAAGTTAGCATTGTAAGGTACACACAAATCTGTCATGAGTTTATTCAGTATGAGTCAGTTGCTAATCATCATGGATGCATTTATAAAATTATTGTTAGACTCAATAAGTGAGGTGCAGACTTGGTGGCTAGGTGGCATTCCTGCCACATTGTTTTTCTGGGCAACTATTTGGTTTCCCTAGATGACCCTGTATCAGCCATTCTACCTTAAATCACACAAATAATAGTCATTCCTATTAATCTTCTCCTTGCTAGATATTTCCAACCTTTTAAAATATTTCTGGGCCCAATTGTGCTGGCTTGTTTACCTATTCATTCATTCACTAAACAACTACTGCAAGCCAGGTACAAGGCTAGGCACTGGAAACACAGCAGTAAACAAGACACATACAGTTCCCGCCTTCCTTAAATCTATATGCTGAGGGAGGATCTACATTAGGCAGCCCCACACTCACATGAATATATAATCACACATATCTGTAAGATGGAAATGGGAAGGAGGGGGTTATTTTAGATGGTGTGGTCAGGGAAGCATGTATTGGTAAATATCATTTAAATTGAGGCCTAAATAATGAAATGGAATCAATGCAACAAAAACTTGGATAGAGAGAGCATGAAGACTCTAAGGAAAGGTGCAGGGAAAAAAAGGCAGCAAGATGGGCTCTGTAAGTATTAGGAGAGCAACTTCCAACAGGGACAGAGAGGCGAAGGTGTGTTCTGAGAAGAACTTCTGTCTTGCAGGTCATGGAAGTGCAGTTCCCTTGAACAGAAAGGGACAGGATTGTTTAAATTTTTTAAAGATCATGCTTGTTGCTATGTGGATGGGCTAGAGGAGCAGGAGAAGGGTTAAGGGCTTCCTGTAGTTTTCCTGGTGAGACTTGGTGGTGGTGGTGCCAAGCACTGAAGGTGATTCAGTGGAAAGATTTGAGAGAGATTTTGGAATCTCTCTCAAATGGAATCATTTTTCTTGTAGTGATGGATTGGATATGAAGGAGAGAGGAGGGAAAACAAAAAATGACCCTCAGTTTTCGATTTGAGCAACAGGTGCATAGCTGGAAAATTATGTCTCTAGACTTTCCCCATATGTTTTCTTACAGAATTCAAACGCTTGCTTTAAAATGATGTGACCCAAAGCTTTATGATTTATGCTTCCTTTATGATGTATAACGTGTGGGGGGGAAGCTTTATAAAGCTTCTCTTCTAGGCTTCAAGCATCTTGAAAACTTCTAGTCTTCAAGCCTCTCTTCTAATTTTGTGATGGTTCTGTAATAGATCCTTGGCTCCTCCATCCACCTCACCCTCTACAAATAAAGTTGTATAAAAATTCCTTCCAACAAATTACCTGACACGTAGCTCAATAAGTTATGTTTAAGAGGAAATCATATACATTTTCGAGCTTTACTAAAAGAACCTATTGCTTAGTTTAAGGAATACATATTTTTGTTTATACCTGCTACTTTTACACTTTTTTTCCCTTTTAAATTTGACCTTAAAAGTTGGACAGAATAACTACATTTACATAGAACTGCTCTGAATCATATGGAAGCTCCCCCCACGTTGTATTTTTAGTTACCTATATCATAAGTGAATATGGTTTAAAAACTCAAACCAAGAATTATTTGAAACTAATATAAATTATATAAGTTCCTCTTTATCTATACATATGATGCATGCCATTATATGTATGTAATCATACCCTACCTTTGATATGCAATTGGTTACACACATAACAAAACATCTTGAAGATCTTTGCATAGTTATCCATGCAATGCTAACAAAATATCTTGATCTTTCCATATTTATACATGTAACACTGTCTCAACCCTTTTTAATAATTAGAAAGTATTTCATTGTTTGAATTCTTTATAATTTTTTTAAACATTCTCCTTTTAAGGGATATTGAGGTTGTTTCCACTATTTTACTGTTACACACAGTAAAATTCAAATGATCTTTCCTATACATGCTTCTTGTGTACAAAATTGAATATTTTAATGGATTCGTAGAAATTAAATTGGTCAAAAGTTATGTGCATCTCATTACACTAAAAATCTTCATGAGTTCCTCACTACACATCCACATAGGAATCAGCCCTGGACATTAATAATCTTCAAACATTTTGCCAAGTTGGTAAAAGTATCCTGTATTGTTTTAATTTGTATTTATTTCTTTATTAAGGACCTGAGCATATACATTTGCCATTGCCCTTTTTGTAAAGTTGACAACTTACAGTGTTTTGCCATTTCTCTGTTATCTTTTTATTGATGGGAATTATTTGTTTATTTTATATTTTAATTGATCTTTTATACACAACTAAAATGTTTTTGAGCCTGTCCTATTTACATCTTTTAGTTTGTTTATGGTATATTTCATCATGTAAAAATTAAAAATTTTTGGAAAGCAAATTTTTTACTTTTTCCTCTTATACTCTGTAGATTTTCTATCCTAGTAAAAAGGTTCCCCCCCAACAGATTGTAAAAATTATTTTTCTGTATTTTATCTTAATACTTTCTGTAGATTAAAAAACTGCTTAGCTCTTTATGACACTGAAGATCTATTTTTGTATGTGGAGTTGGTTAGAGATCTAATCTCTATCTCTAAAACATGCTTAAATTAATGGGAAATGAGAGTGTATGTGTTTGTGTGTGTATAGGGGTATGTGTGTGTGTTTGTGTGGGGGTGTGTGTGTTTGTGTGTGTGTGTGTGTGGTGTACCCTTCACTGTCTCTTAGCACGGTATCCAGCACAGAAAAGTCATTCAACAATTATTTGTGAAATAAATTTCTTTATCATTTAAAATCCATACATTAATAAATCTATATCCTTTTCTGTAGCTCTTTATTTTTTATCAGATCATAACTGTGTACATTCCTGCATTTATGGGGTACAATGTGCTGACTCTATCTACAATCTAGAATGTTCACATCAAACTGGTGAACATATCGTCCACCTCACTTATTAAATTGTTGTGTTTAGACATTTATACTCGACTTATAGCTCTTTAAACTGAAATAATTTCAGGCTTAGAGAAAAGTTGCAAAAACACTCCAGAGAGTTCCAGTATGCCTTCACCCAGGTTCCCATTTACGCAGACTTCTTACATAACTATAGACAATTATTGAAAAGAGAAAAATCAACATTGACACAATACAAGTCACTACAAACCTCACTTGAATTTCACCGGTTTTCCCACTGGTGTTTGGATCCTGGACCATATGGCATTGTCATTTCTCCTTCATCTCCTTCAATCTGTGATAATTTTGCCAAGCTTTTTCTGTTATTTTTTCATGACCCTGACACTTTTGAAGTGTACCTTCAGTTGTTTTGCAGAATGCCTTTTGTTTTTCATTTATCTGGCATTTTCTCAGGATTAGATTGAGATGATGCATTTCTGGTATGAAGGCAGAGGTGATAGTGTGTCCTTCTTGCTATCCATATGTCTTATTACCTGCGATGTTAACTTTCATTATTTGGTTAAGACAGTGCTTCCTGGGTTTCTACACTGTAAAATTAGGATTTCCCCCCTTTAATTAATAAGTATCTTGTGGGAAGATGCTTTAAAGTTTTGCAAATATTCATCTCAGTTTCTAGTCATGATTTTACCCACTAATTTGTACTTTACTGAATGGTTTTTGCGTTAGCCTAATGGTCATTTTCCATCTTATTTCTTTCATATTTATGAGTTGAAATTCCAGTGTAAGAATTGTGTATTTTTCTCTTCTCATGATTGCTAGATTGAAATAAGCATGGGCTCACAGATATTTATTGTATCAATGGGTTATAATCTGACACTATAATTATTTATTTTATCACTCCAAGTGTTCCAGCTTTGACCGTTGGGAACTTCTCCAAAGTGGCTTCTCTGTTCTTTTGACATAGCACCTTCATTTTTCAAATGCACCTTTACCTTTTGGCACCATGAGATATTCTGGGTTCAGCTTATATGTTTCCTGATACAGCCTTGGAATCAGCCCTTTCTCCAGGGAAACTTGGTTCCTTTATCAGAGGATGGTATTTAGAACAAATATCTGGGGTTCACATACTCTAATTGCTTCTGGGTTGCCATTGTTTTTAGGTTGTCTCAGCAGGCAGAACTAAGAAATACATTTTGTATATGAATCCATGCAACTATACGTCTTTGTCTAGACATCTGTGTTAGACATACGTATGTTATAAACCACAAATTCATACTAATACCTTTAGTTTTAATACAACACCACATATTTCATTTTATTCTCTTTCCTTTCCTTATTTGTAACTATTTTTTCTCCACAAGCGAAAAACCTGACTCTCATTATCCACGATATATTTACATATTTGTCAATTCTAGTATAAACTTAAGTAGTACTAAGGATGTTGTCTGTTAGAAAACCTCTTGGATATCGTTAGGTATAATTCTTTTATTTTACAAATGAGAAAATCCAGGCCCATGGTGATTAAGCAGCCAAAGGGAAGAAGTAAATTACTAAAAGAAGAGAATTATAAATGTCAGGATTTTTAATTTTAATATTGTGTATATTCCATAGGAGAGTTGAGAAAGGACAGGAAACATAACGTCAAGTCACTGCTGAGAGGAGGCATTCACTCATTTTTTTTTCATCACTGTTGCTATCCGAGTGAGGCCATTCTGTTAAAAAGTAAAGCATTTGGTCAGCACGGCTTTTGTATATAATATGGCCAAAGGCCAGAAAAACTAGACATACTACTCATGTGGTGTTAATACAGCCTCCGGAAAATGGAAGAACCAAATGTTCCATTACCATCCCTAATTTCCACAATTGCGGATACAGTCAAATCCTGAGAAGTCACTAAAGTTTATAGATCTCATTATACGAAATAGACATAGAGGAAGGATTTTTCTTCTTTCTCTCATAAATGTCATCAACATCTTGTCTTTCGTGACTACATTTCGGTTACAATGGTTAAAATCTCCTAAGTTAAGATGAACAGAATAATAAGCCTCCTGGAAACCATCCATTTTTTCCAGCCTACAAATTGAAGGTCGGGAGTCACATGCTGAAAACTTGATTTTGAAACTACTTCAGGGTCTCACCTCCCCTCTGCTGCGGAGAGGTAGGATCCTGTTGTGATGACGCCTTAGGATCCTGACTTTCTTTGGGGGCCCAGTGCTAGAATGGAGAGGAGAAGTTTGCCATCACAAAGTGCCTATGGAGAGAGGAGCCGTGACATCTGGGAATTGAAACATGACGTGTGTTTTACTGTAAAACAATGTTACATGTGATGGTCAGACTGTACTATCTGTTAATAACACAATGTGTGTATGCTGTGGGTTAAAACCTAAATTCCACATATCCTATTTCTTTTCGTTATTGTCGTTTTTTGTTTTTGAGACAATCTCACTCTGTGCCCTGGGTAGAGTGCCGTGGCGTGATAGCTCACAGTAACCACAAACTTTTGGGCTCAAGTGATCCTCTTACCTCACCCTCCAGAGTAACTGGGACTACAGGCTCCTGCCATAACACTCTGCTAGTTTTTTTCTATTTTTAGTAGAGACAGGGTCTTGTTCTTTCTTGAACTCCTGAGCTCAGGCGATTCACCTACCTTGGCCTCCTAGAGTGGTATGATTACAGGTGTGAGCCAACATGCCCAGCCCACATATCCTATTTCTATGGGAACACATTTCCAAGATACCCAGTTAAAACTAGCTCATAAATTGATGACATCTTGTTGAGTCCCTGCGTCTATTAAATTTCAACAATCTTGTTCCAGTGTATTTATAATTTGTTAATTCCTAAACCTTAATTTATACTGTGGGCACATTTCATCCTTGCCTTCGCTGGAACAGTACCTAGAAAATAGCATGTTGGATCGTTACCTTATATTCTGAGACGCTCTGCAAAGCTGGTAAGTACTGCCTGATTCTTCTGTGGGGAGGAACCCAGGTGTTCCCAAGAAAAGGGAAAGATTTCATACATCTATAGTAATCTCTGAGAACATCCTCATTATCTTCGAAACGCTTTTCCTCAGTTTTACACTTGCATAGCTGCCCTTTGGAATTTTTTCCTTCCATTTTCAGTTGGTTCACATTTTAAATTCCCATCTTCTATAACCAAAAATTACAGTGGTGGTGAGGGTATAGATGATTGTAAGCAGGACCACGTTCTGGGGATCTGAGTTAGTCATGATCTTCATCCTGATTTGTGATATTTATGGACATTAAAATTAGTGATGTGAAAAATATGTTCTTGCGTTGTGTGATTTAAGAAAGCGGCAAATATTTCTGAGTAGTTTGATTGAAAGGAGATCTATAAAATTGCCACCTCACAAAACACTGAAGAGTTTATTGCTTAAATAATCATAAAATAAAAATTCTTACCACTGAATAAGTAGTCGTCTCTCTAAAAAAGATTTTTATATTGCAGAAGACATTACAATAAATCTTTTTTAGAACATATATAATTTTTTTCTGGTTGGTGTTTAACTAAACCCTTCTCCTTATTTATCAAGGGCAAAATATTTCTCAGAGGATTTTTTCTTCCCATGTAACAAAGTCAAAATGTTTATAACAAAAGAAAATAAGCTTGAGACAAAAAAAAAAAAAAAAGTTATTTTGAAGAATCCACCAAGACGGGGTTGTGAAAAACTGACTTAAAACTGACACAAAAAATTATCCTCCAAATAGGTTATATTGTATGTGTTTTTCTCTCTTCCCATCTGCTAACATGAAAATTTCTCTTTAAATTTACAAGGATTCAGAGTACTTAAATTATTCCCATCACTCACATTAACATCAATGGGCCTCATGATGAGAAAAGAATAGTCCCCAGAGTACATCGAAATGACATTTTGAAATAGGTCCTATAAATTGCATTACGTTACTAATCTTCTCATTTTTGATCCACCTCACATTTGAAATAAGAAATTAAGTTATGGCAAAAAACATTTGTAAAAACTGTCTACCTGTTGATGTAGGGCAGAGATGCTTGAAAAAGCTAGAGCTGGTACTCGATTAATTGAAAATATCCAGGAGAGGAATGTGGATAATATTTCAAGTTTTAAAAGGAAAAAGATTTCGCTCTAGGAATTGAGATCCTGGGGATGAAAAGTCAGGTGAACATTTTCCTTTGGTATCACATGATCTTGTTTAGGCTGTTTCTTGGAAAATTACCAATCACAAGTCGTACATGAGAGATAACATGAAAGGGAGACTATCAGAACCTTGTTAATACCTGAGGAGAATTGTCATCCCAAGGGATATGTTGATTCAAGAAACTCTCCAAGTCCAAAGAGGTCTCCAATGTGCATACTTTCTTAATAATGAGATTTTCTACGGACTCTCGATAGACATTCCAGTCTAGAAAAATAAGCAGTTTCCACTGTGGTGCGTTTTAGCCCAAGTATTTAGGCAAGGAGGAGCATAGAAGCATAGCTATCTCATCTCCCAGGGCTTTCTTGTGTGTGGTGTATCAGTGGGTGTTCAAGGACATGGGGCAAATACAGCCATAGTGTTAAGTTTTCAAATCCATCAATCATGGCAAGGGAAACTTCACAAAGAGCATTTTTAAAGTAAAAGGAGGTATAGTCTTGTCAAGACATCGTGTATTAGCTTCAGAAAATGAGACATATTCTTAGACTGGGAATTTCAATGAATTAGAGTAAGTGGAATGCTGTTCCGGCCAATCCATCTGTGGGAATGGGCCACTAAGACACTTAGTGTTCGTTCCGCTGCTTGGTACTATTTTAGTAACCATATATCAGCTTTCTTGCAAACTCAAAACCATTTAAAGAAAACTATGAGTAATCCAGTTTTAAGAACAAAATTTTGGTAAGGAATTATATACCCTGAATTGTGGCCCCTTCTAAATTTGTATTTTGAAGCCCTAGCCCTTCATATGTCTGAATTTTAAGATGGGGCTTTTAGGAGGCAGTTAAGTTTAGATGAGTTTACATGGGCGTGGCCCTAAGGTGGTAGTATTGGTGGCCTTGTAAGAAGAGGGAAAGGAAGCTGTGTCTCTCTCTCGCTCTCTCCTCTGCCACGTGAGAACTCAGCAAGAAGGTGACCATCAGCAAGCCAGGAAGAGAGCCCTCACCAGAAGTTAAATCAGCCAGAACCTTGATCCTACTTCTAGCCTCTAGAAAGATAAGAAGTAAATTGCCATTAAGTCACCCAGCCTGTGGCACTTTGTCACGGCGGCCTGAGTAGGCTAGTACAAATTTCTTTAGCGTTGTTTTCCTTTTTAAATATGTTTCTTTATTTTAACAGTTTGTAATGAAAGTTTTATATAAGGATATTCTATTCCCGAATCTTCTCAATTGTTTTTTCCTTGTATTTGCCCTTTTTGTTTCCTACTTGGCAAGATTTGGCTTTCAGTTCAAGGAACTTTTTGCAGTCTTTGTGAGGTTATAACCTAGTGATAACCAAGCGTTCACAGGGGTGAGTGGCCGCAGGGACAGCGGTGCCATTACCTCTGTCCTGCTGTGCCTGTTTGATGTGGGTGACACCCTTCTCCCTGTAAGCCTCGCCTACCTAGCCAATTTGCTGACCTTCATAGTGCACTCACACAACCGGAAGTCATCATCCTTTCAAATGGGCAGAAAGAGGACCTCATACATCTGTCTCAGCTTGTTACAGAGAAAAGAAGACTTTATCTTCCCATGAATGTGGGAAGGTGCATAGAAATGCCTTTCGCTGGTCTTGCTTCTGTCAGAAGTCACAAAGGAATTGAACTTCATTTTGGCCACCGCCACTTCAGCAATCCAGCAATATTTTCAAAAAACATCCAGAACTCAATGCGATTTAAAATATTTCTGAAGTAGCTTCTGCATGCCCAGATGTAATATACAGTTCACAGTGCGGGATTCAAACTGTGATGCAGGTGGAGTTGGCTTTGGGAACCACGAAGCTCCAAGTTCTTCAGCCTTCCATGTGTCTTACCCTCCAAGCCCTGTGAAAAGCCAGCCCAGGCCTGGTCCTGACAGCTTCCACTCAAGTGCATGTGGCCTCCCAACGCTATTCTTGCTTTAAGTCTCTTAACTCCTCATTTGTAATGAAAGACTAACAAGAGAGTAGATGACATTGTTTGCTTTTTTAGAAAGTTAGGTTGTTTAACCATTTGTTGTCTGAAAAGTCATACCACTCTTAGTTAGAGGGAAGACGTGAAGGCTAACTAACCCACGGGTTGTTTTAGAGTGATGTGGAGACTGCCATACCAGAAGGACTGGTACTTACTTCCATGTGTAGCTCTGCCCTTGCTCTTTCTGGAAGAATAATCTTTGCGCTGTCCAGCGGTATTTATTCTAAGCCTATTAAAGGAATGACCAGAGTGTTGAGGTGCAGCTCAACATTTTGTCTGTTTATTTCCTGCAATAGTTCCAGCCTCAGGACTCAGAGATCACCTTATCTTGCATAAGTCTTCCTGCACTACTAATGTTTCTTCACTTTTCTTTTCCCCAAGCACAGACCAGCCACCTCCATTTATACTCTTTTCTTCCT
The DNA here is from genome assembly GCF_027406575.1 of Nycticebus coucang. Lineage (NCBI taxonomy): Eukaryota > Metazoa > Chordata > Mammalia > Primates > Lorisidae > Nycticebus > Nycticebus coucang. Next base: position 67,521,595 of record NC_069788.1, read on the forward strand.
TTGTCTCCTAAGGCTCAGATGCCAGTAATTAAAACCCATTATTCACTGTCCCTCTCTCTCTTTATAGCATGAAGTTATTGCTGTAGATGCCAGAGGCAATTTTTCAGTGATTGGATTCTTTGTTGCTACAAACCCATTGATACCCAATGTCTTAGCCTGTTGGGGATGCTGTAACAAAACACCTTTGACTGGGCAATTTAGAAGCAATAGAAACATATTCCTTACAGTTCTAGAAGCTAGGAAGTCCAAGATCAGGGTCCCTGCAGATTCATTGTCTGGTGAGGGCCTGTTCCTCCCAGATGGTGCTTTCTCTGTGTCCTTCTCTGGAGGGATGGGGGGCAAACAGGCTCGCTCAGGCCTCTTTTATTAAGGATGTTAATTCCATAAAGACGTTGGACCCCTTATGCCCTAATCACCTCTCAAAGGCCCCTCCTTTTAATACTATCACTTTGGGAGTTGGGTTTCTACATATTGATTTCTGGAGGACACAAACATTTATACCCTAGCATGTAGAAAACTGGTATTGGAACATGATGTTTTGGACAGGGGAAGAGAGAAAGACAGAGGCAGACAGAGATGAGAGAGAGAGTAAAAGAGAGAAGGACAGGGAGGGAGAGGATGAGCCTTATCCATCTCTCCTGGCCCAGTCTGCAGTGCATGGCTTAACTGGCTGAGTGAGGGATGAAAGAATAAAAGTAGGTGGGTGGGACACAGCTGGATGCTGCTTAAAGACTTTCAGGAGGGAAGTGGAAATTGGGTGGATGAAAATAAGCTGAGTAGTTATGAGAACCGTAGAACTCACATTTTTGCAACTGAGGCATTGCATCCCAGGAGCAGCAGCTCCCACAGTCCTCCCCAGAACTAGGTAGGACTTCAGGTTCTTTTTCAAGGAGTGTGGTTACGAATGGCTGTGTGCACATACCTACCCGTGGAGAAATGAATGTAGGAAAACAGCCTTGATAAAATGAGAAAAGATGCACTACAAAATATGTTCAGATGAGTAAGAATTATATTGGTTGTAGCTGCTTAAGTATCTAATAATCGTGAAGCATAATATCATTTACATAAAGTAGTAATTTTATTGCGACTGATAGAATACTAAATTATACTCAGGGAGATGTGGCTTTTGCTGCCTACGGTGCAGTTCCCATGGTTTGGTGCCATAAATTCAAAAATCTATGCGACTGTGACTACTGATAAATTTCATAGACAGTAGTGCCTGACACGTAGTAGGTCTTATTAAATATTCATGGCTGAATATTATGCAGAAATCTTCAGCTATGGAATTTCAGTAGCAAGGAGCCAATGGTTTGCTCCCTACAGCTCTAACAAAATCTCTTTGAAAACATTTGCATTCGACGAGGTACATTTTTCAGAAAAATTTTTATTTTTGTGATCTTGTCCATGACAAATCCATATACATATTTGTATATATAAACAGTTGTTTAAAAAACAAAGCCGACTAACCAGCCTAAGACAGGAATTTGATTATTGTCTGTAGTAACCCAAAGAGGGTAGGAGGCTTAACACATGCAACTATGTATTTTTGCAGTTGAGTGATATTTGTTGGTCTCAATTTATTTTTCTCCATCTTGATTAAGGCATACTTGAAAAATAAAAATTGCGAGAGGCGGAGCAAGATGGCAGCCGAGTAACAGCTTCCTTGCATCTGGGCACCGTGAGTCTGGGGAGTTAGGACTCCAGGCGTCTCTGGCTGGTGGGAACTGCCTATCATCACTCCTATGAGGATACAGGGAGTCAGCGAGAGACTTCTGGACCCCAAGAGGAGGACTAAATCCGTGGAAAACCGGCAAGTGGTCGCGTGTGTTCAATCCGTCTAAACCCGCCCACAACTGTAAGTTCAGTAGCAGCGAGACTGCAAACCAGAAAGGCCTTACCTGTGAACTGTTTTGATGTCCTTGGACTTGGCACTGAGTTGAACTGCCTTGGGGAAGGCCTGAGCGGGAGTGCGAGAACTTTGGCCGTTGTCTAGGGCCCCAGTCTGAGCTGCTGAGCCAGACGGAGCTAATAGTGTTTGGCGGTGGGTCACACGGATCCATTGTCAGCGATCTGCCCCGGCAAGCTCCGCCCTCAGGGTCACAGAGCTAGAAACGGGTGGGAGCTGGTAACCCAGCAACCAAGTAGCCTAAGGGTGGGGTCTGAGCCGCCTTGCAGCCCTAACCCTCAGGGGCAGAGTGAGACCGGTTTTGGCACACTGAGTAAGTGGATAGCCACTTCAGCAGCGATTCCAGCAAGAAAGCTGGGAAAGCTTCTGCTCAACAAGTTTACAAGTTCGAAGTGCCTTTTAAGTAGGCTGAAGAGAGATTCAGGGTGTCTACCTGCTGGGGTTTGAGTAATCAGCAGCCTCCAGTCGTATCTGAACTGTGACTAACATCTCATACCCCAGAAGACCACGTGTTGCCCAGACAATATTCAATAACATATACAAACTGCTTTGTTTTTGGTTGTGTATTTTTTTCTTTCTTTTTTTGCTTGGTTGTTTTTTTTGTTTGTTTATTTTAACGTTGCTGATATTCTTTTGTTTTTTTAATTTCAATCTTTTCCACACAGATCCCTTTTTCTTTCTCAATTTTCCTAATTTAATTATAATTTCCCATTGCTGCTTTTTTTAATAACTTCAACTTCATTTTTGCTAGTGTTTCTACCGATATAATTTGGTTTTTCACCCAATTTTATCCCTGTAAAGTTTTCTGTTTGCTTCTTTTGGTTTGATTTATAGCATTTTTGTCTTTCCTCTCTACTTGGTGGAGGTGGGGTACTGTGTCTGATCAGGTTAGCAAAGAGCTGCTGACCTCAAGGGAACCACGCAACTGGGCACCCCCAGAAGGTGGGGTTTTTTAAGGTTGTGTCAAAGTACCCTACTGTACACCTATATTGCCCTGTCTCCCTCTTTCTGTGCCTCTCTTCTTTTTGTCAATATTCCTTATACCCACCCCCTCTCCTTTCTCTATCTTTCTTTTTTTCTTATCACTCGGTCCTCCTTTCTTTCATCCCCTTTTTTTTTGCTCTTCAACCTTCTCACCCTTCTGGTCCTGTAACCTTTAGTCCACAGGCACAAGAACTTAAAGAGCAAGAGGAAGTGAAAGGAAAATTAGGGCAAGCAAACAGATAAAAGAAATCACTCATGAGGAAGAATCAGCAGAAAACTCCAGGCAACATGAAGAACCAGTCTAGAACAACCCCACCAAGGGACCATGAGGTAGCTACTGCAGAGGATTCCACCTATACAGAAATGTTAGGAATGACAGAAAGGGAATTTAGAATACACATGTTGAAAACAATGAAAGAAATGATGGAAACAATGAAGGAAATTGCTAATAAAGTGGAAAATAACCAAAAGGAAATCCAAAAACAGAATCAAATAAGAGATGAACGATATGAAGAATATAAAAAGGATATAGCAGACCTGAAGGAACTGAAACAGTCAATTAGGGAACTTAAAGATGCAATGGAAAGTATCAGCAACAGGTTAGACCAAGCAGAAGAAAGAATTTCAGAGGTAGAAGACAAAGTTCTTGAGATAACTCAGACAGTAAAAGAGGCAGAAAAGAAGAGAGAGAAAGCAGAACGTTCACTGTCAGAATTATGGGACTTTATGAAGCGTTCCAACATACGAGTTATAGGAATTCCAGAAGGGGAAGAAGAATGCCCCAGAGGAATGGAAGCCATACTAGAGAATATTATAAAAGAAAATTTCCCAAACATCACCAAAGATTCTGACACACTGCTTTCAGAGGGATATCGGACCCCGGGTCGCCTCAACTCTAACCGAGCTTCTCCAAGACACATTGTGATGAACCTGTCCAAAGTCAAGACAAAAGAAAAGATTCTGCAAGCTGCCAGGAGTAAGCGCCAGTTGACCTACAGGGGCAAATCCATCAGAGTGACCGCAGACTTCTCTAATGAAACTTTCCAAGCAAGAAGACAATGGTCATCTACCTTTAATCTACTTAAACAGAACAATTTTCAGCCCAGAATTCTGTACCCTGCTAAGCTAAGCTTCAAAATTGACGGAGAAATCAAATCATTTACGGATATACAAACATTGAGGAAATTCGCCACAACAAGACCAGCTCTACAGGAAATACTTCAACCTGTTCTGCACACTGACCACCACAATGGATCAGCAGCAAAGTAAGAACTCAGAAATCAAAGGACAGAACCTAACCTCCACACTGATGCAAAAGATAAAACTAAGCAATGGACTCTCACCAAATAAGACGAATAGAATACTACCACACTTATCCATTATCTCAATAAATGTTAATGGCTTGAATTCCCCACTGAAGAGACATAGATTGGCTGACTGGATTAAAAAACACAAGCCATCCATTTGCTGTCTGCAAGAAACACACCTGGCTTCAAAAGACAAATTAAAGCTCCGAGTCAAGGGTTGGAAGACAATTTTTCAGGCAAATGGAATTCAGAAGAAAAGAGGAGTTGCAATCTTATTTTCAGATACATGTGGATTTAAAGCAACTAAAGTCAAAAAAGACAAAGATGGTCACTTTATATTGGTCAAGGGAAAACTACAACAAGAAGACATTTCAATTCTAAATATTTATGCACCCAATTTAAATGCTCCCAGATTCTTGAAGCAGACCTTACTCAGTCTGAACAATATGATATCTGATAATACCATCATAACAGGGGACTTTAACACACCTCTTACAGAGCTGGACAGATCCTCTAAACAGAAATTAAACAAAGATGTAAGAGATTTAAATGAGACCCTAGACCAACTATGCTTGATAGACGTATATAGAACACTCCACCCCAAAGATAAAGAATATACATTCTTCTCATCACCCCATGGAACATTCTCCAAAATTGATCATATCCTGGGACACAAAACAAATATCAACAGAATCAAAAGAATTGAAATTTTACCTTGTATCTTTTCAGACCATAAGGCACTAAAGATGGAACTCAACTCTAACAAAAATGCTCAACCCCACCCAAAGGCATGGAAACTAAACAATCTTCTGTTGAATAACAGATGGGTGAAGGAAGAAATAAAACAGGAAATCATTAACTTCCTTGAGCATAACAACAATGAAGACACAAGCTACCAAAACCTGTGGGATACTGCAAAAGCAGTTTTGAGAGGAAAATTCATCGCTTTAGATGCCTACATTCGAAAAACAGAAAGAGAGCACATCAACAATCTCACAAGAGATCTTATGGAATTGGAAAAAGAAGAACAATCTAAGCCTAAACCCAGTAGAAGAAAAGAAATATCCAAAATCAAATCAGAGATCAATGAAATTGAAAACAAAAGAATCATTCAGAAAATTAATGAAACAAGGAGTTGGTTTTTTGAAAAAATAAATAAAATAGATAAACCATTGGCCAGACTAACTAGAAATAGAAAAGTAAAATCTCTAATAACCTCAATCAGAAACGATAAAGGGGAAATAACAACTGATCCCACAGAGATACAAGAGATCATCTCTGAATACTACCAGAAACTCTATGCCCAGAAATTTGACAATGTGAAGGAAATGGATCAATATTTGGAATCACACCCTCTCCCTAGACTTAGCCAGGAAGAAATAGACCTCCTGAACAGACCAATTTCAAGCACTGAGATCAAAGAAACAATAAAAAAGCTTCCAACTAAAAAATGCCCTGGTCCAGATGGCTTCACTCCAGAATTCTATCAAACCTTCAAGGAAGAGCTTATTCCTGTACTGCAGAAATTATTCCAAAAAATTGAGGAAGAAGGAATCTTCCCCAACACATTCTATGAAGCAAACATCACCCTGATACCAAAACCAGGAAAAGACCCAAGCAAAAAGGAGAATTTCAGACCAATCTCACTCATGAATATAGATGGAAAAATTCTCAACAAAATCCTAGCCAATAGATTACAGCTTATCATCAAAAAAGTCATTCATCATGATCAAGTAGGCTTCATCCCAGGGATGCAAGGCTGGTTTAACATACGCAAGTCCATAAACGTTATCCACCATATTAACAGAGGCAAAAATAAAGATCACATGATCCTCTCAATAGATGCAGAAAAAGCATTTGATAAAATCCAGCATCCTTTTCTAATTAGAACACTGAAGAGTATAGGCATAGCTGGCACATTTCTAAAACTGATTGAAGCTATCTATGACAAACCCACAGCCAATATTTTACTGAATGGAGTAAAACTGAAAGCTTTTCCTCTTAGAACTGGAACCAGACAAGGTTGTCCTCTGTCACCTTTACTATTCAACATAGTGCTGGAAGTTCTAGCCAATACAATTAGGCAAGACAAGGAAATAAAGGGAATCCAAATGGGAGCAGAGGAGGTCAAACTCTCCCTCTTTGCTGACGACATGATCTTATACTTAGAGAACCCCAAAGAGTCAACCACAAGACTCCTAGAAGTCATCAGAAAATACAGTACTGTTTCAGGATATAAAATCAATGTCCACAAGTCAGTAGCCTTTGTATACGCCAATAACAGTCAAGATGAGAAGCTAATTAAGGACACAACTCCCTTCACCATAGTTTCAAAGAAAATGAAATACCTAGGAATATACCTAACGAAGGAGGTGAAGGACCTCTATAAAGAAAACTATGAAATCCTCAGAAAGGAAATAGCAGAGGATATTAACAAATGGAAGAACATACCATGCTCATGGACGGGAAGAATCAACATTGTTAAAAATGTCTATACTTCCCAAAGCAATCTACCTATTCAATGCCATTCCTATCAAAGTACCTACATCGTACTTTCAAGATTTGGAAAAAATGATTCTGCGTTTTGTATGGAACCGGGAAAAACCCCGTATAGCTAAGGCAGTTCTTAGTAACAAAAATAAAGCTGGGGGCATCAGCATACCAGATTTTAGTCTGTACTACAAAGCCATAGTGCTCAAGACAGCATGGTACTGGCACAAAAACAGAGACATAGACACTTGGAATCGAATTGAACACCAAGAAATGAAACTAACATCTTACAACCACCTAATCTTTGATAAACCAAACAAGAACTTACCTTGGGGGAAAGACTCCCTATTCAATAAATGGTGTTGGGAGAACTGGATGTCTACATGTAAAAGACTGAAACTGGACCCACACCTTTCCCCACTCACAAAAATTGATTCAAGATGGATAAAGGACTTAAATTTAAGGCATGAAACAATAAAAATCCTCAAAGAAAGCATAGGAAAAACACTGGAAGATATTGGCCTGGGGGAAGACTTCATGAAGAAGACTGCCATGACAATGGCAACAACAACAAAAATAAACAAATGGGACTTCATTAAACTGAAAAGCTTCTGTACAGCTAAGGAGACAATAACCAAAGCAAAGAGACAACCTACACAATGGGAAAGGATATTTGCATATTTTCAATCAGACAAAAGCTTGATAACCAGGATCTATAGAGAACTCAAATTAATCCACATGAAAAAAGCCAACAATCCCTTATATCAATGGGCAAGAGACATGAATAGAACTTTCTCTAAAGACGACAGACGAATGGCTAACAAACACATGAAAAAATGTTCATCATCTCTATATATTAGAGAAATGCAAATCAAAACAACCCTGAGATATCATCTAACCCCAGTGAGAATGGCCCACATCACAAAATCTCAAAACTGCAGATGCTGGCGTGGATGTGGAGAGAAGGGAACACTTTTACACTGCTGGTGGGACTGCAAACTAGTACAACCTTTCTGGAAGGAAGTATGGAGAAACCTCAAAGCACTCAACCTAGACCTCCCATTCGATCCTGCAATCCCATTACTGGGCATCTACCCAGAAGGAAAAAAATCCTTTTATCATAAGGACACTTGTACTAGACTGTTTATTGCAGCTCAATTTACCATTGCCAAAATGTGGAAACAGCCTAAATGCCCACCAACCCAGGAATGGATTAACAAGCTGTGGTATATGTATACCATGGAATACTATTCAGCCATTAAAAAAAATGGAGACTTTACATCCTTCGTATTAACCTGGATGGAAGTGGAAGACATTATTCTTAGTAAAGCATCACAAAAATGGAGAAGCATGAATCCTATGTACTCAATCTTGACATGAGGACAATTAATGACAATTAAGGTTATGGGGGGGGGAGCAGAAAGAGGGATGGAGGGAGGAGGGTGGGGCCTTAGTGTGTGTCACATTTTATGGGGGCAAGACATGATTGCAAGAGGGACTTTACCTAACAATTGCAATCAGTGTAACTGGCTTATTGTACCCTCAATGAATCCCCAACAATAAAAAAAAAAAAAAAAAAAGAAAGAAAATCAGGCTTGGCACCTGTGGCTCAAGCGGCTAAGGTGCCAGCCACATACACCTGAGCTGGTGGGTTCAAATCTAGCCTGAGCCCGCCAAACAACAATGACAAAAAAAAAAAAAAAAAAAGAAAAATAAAAATTGCATATATTTAAAGTGCAAAGTGGTGTTTTAATGTAGAAATACATTGCAAAATGATTACCATAACCCAGCTAATTAACATATCCATCAGCTCTGATAGTGTGATTTATTTCTTTGATGGTGAGAAGACTTGAGTTGAACTTGCTTAGCAAATTTCAAGTATAAAATACGTTATTATTAACTGCATGAGTCATCATGCCGTACGGGATTACACCTGCAGAACTTACTCATCCTGCATAAATAAACCCTTACACCCTTGCCCTATATCTCCATTTCTCCCAACCTCCACCCCTGCCAACCATCATTCTGTTCTTCTTTCACAAGGTAGATGTTTTAGATTCCACATGTAAGTTTGATCACGGAAGTATTTGTCTTTCTATGTCTGGGTTATTTCACGAATAATGTCTTTCAGTTTCATGCATGCTGTCCTTTTTTTTTTTTTTTATTTTAATGACAACAGTTTATCCCCCCAGGGGGTGCACCATTCCTGGAGATACTGCAATACCAGGTTGATGCGTGGAGTGGACGGAGCAAGCTCCTATTCCAACTCCCTGCTCCAAAAATCCATTTAATATATTGTCCTCGGATACAGGACGTATCAGATATTAAACTGATAAGAACAGATACTACACTTGATCTTAGCCAAAAGGCCAAGAAGCGATCATTCATGCTGTCCTAAGGGACAGACTTCCCTTCTTCTTAACATGTATTGTATATATCATGTTTTATTTTCAATTTATCCCAGAGAACAGACAATACCAAAAGTCCACTAAGTGTAGGGTGCATATAGAATAATTTCTGGGCTCAACTCTGGGTAAAGAGGACTTAAACATAGTAGTGCATCTCTTAATGGATGGGGATACATTATGAGACATGCAACATCAGGTGATTTCATCCTTGTGCAAACATCATAGAGTGCACTGACACAAACCTAGATGGTACAGCCTGCTACACACCTGGGCTGTGTGGCGTAACCTTTTGCTCCTGGTCACAAGCCGGTACAGCACGTTACCGTGCCGAATTCCATCGGCAACTGAAACACAGTGGTATTTGAGCTTCTAAACTTGTCTAAGCACAAAAAGGGTAAGGTAAAAATACAATATAAAAGATAAAAAAAAAAGGTACATCAGTGTGGGGAACTGATCATGAGCAGAGCCTGCAAGACTAGAAGTTGCTCTGAGTGAGTCAGGGAGGGAGAGGTGAGTGAATGTGAAGGCCAAGGTCAGGACATGCTGTACACTGCTTTATAAACACTGTACACTTAGGCTACACTGAATTTATAAAAAATATTTTCCTTTTTTCAATAATAAATTAATCTTAGCTTACTGTAACATTTTTACTTTCGTTTTTTAATTTAATTTTTATTAAATCATAACTGTATACATTTATGGGGTACAATGTGATGACTTCATATGTAACAAGGAATGCTTAAATCAAACTGATTAACATAACCATCACCTTACTTACTTATTCTCTTTTAAAAGATCAAAGATGAGCCCCAGATGTTTTCTCCCATACTCTATAGATCAGAAGACAATAGCTATAGATTATGAGGAAAAAAAATCCCAAGAATTCTGTATTGTGAAAGATGTCATTCACGTATGATGACGGCAGAAAGGATATTTTAGATATGTAAGAGTTCAGAAAGTAACACTGTATACTTCTTGAAAAATTTACTCAGAGACAGATGATGACCACCTAAGACACAAGTACATTCCAGTAACTCAGCAATATGAAACATGGGGTAAGAAAGCACAGTGTGAGTAAATATGAACAGAAAGATGGCTAATAATGTTAGCAGTCTTCAAAAAGACTTTGAACAGCAACAAAAATGGCACTGGATCTCCCCAAAATGACAAAAATAAACATTGTTTATAAAGACATGAAATTATATTTCATACTATAAATAATAAAAGAAAATTAGAATAAAACTATTGTTATTTGTCAAATAAGACCATTTAAAATATTAACAGTCTCTCAATATTGTGAAGCAATACCTCTCATTCTACTTACAGATACTTTTTTTGGGGGGGAAGCTATTTGGAAAAATGAATTAAAAATCATAGAAATATTCAAATCTTTTTACTCAACATTTTCATTTTAGCAATTTACCTCAAGAAATTCAGGATGTTAATGTGAAGATGAAAAATTAGAACCAAACTATTCAATAATTTGGGAATAGTGTTTTAAAATGGGCCATTTGTATAAGGAAATGTCGGGTTGCTCTTACAAGCCATGGTTTGAAGATTAACTAATAATTTCATATACCACTTGCTCTACAGTATTATGAGAAATACACACAAATACAGTAAGGTCTCAATTTTGTTAAATGCACTTAAAGAGTTTAACGACTACAAGGCTACATACCAAGACGTTACCAGTCTTTAGTTATAGGATACAAGATTAAAATTATTTAACTTCCTATTTTTTCTGCTGGACATGACAACTTGCAGTAATTCACCAAAATGATGAACACGAAGGGAAAGAGAGGGACCCCCTCCCTATACATGCTCTCTAGGCTTTGTAGAAAATACAGAGTTGTTCCTTTGTCTACCCACATGCGAATCTACAACAAAGATGATATTATAGACATCAAGGGAATGGGTACTGTTAAAAAGGCATGCCACACAAATGTTACCATTGCAAAGTTGGAAGAGTCCACAGTGTCATCCAGCATGCTGTTGGTATTGTTGTAAACAAATAAGTTAAGGGCAAGATTCTTGCCGAGGGGATTAATGTTGAATTGAGCATATTAAGTACTCTTAAGATCGTGGATAACTTCCCGAAATGCATGAAGGAAAATGATCACAAAAAGAAAGAAGTTACCTGGGTTCAACTGAAGTGTCAGCTTGCTCCACCCAGGGAAGCATATTGTTTGAGAACCAATGGAAAGGAGGCTGAGCTCCCGAACCCATCCCCTGTGAACTCACGGCGTAATAGGCGTACAATGTGTAATAGGCGTACAATGTAGCACACAGGAGAACCAGTGAAAAGGGGTGTAAAGTGCTGGAACCTGTTCCCTATGAATTCATGGCATTAAAAAGTATAAAAGTTAAAAGGCTACTGTAATAAATTTTTTTTTCAACTTTAACTTAAGAATGATAATTTTCTATATTCTCCAATATTTCTTCAGTGAATTTGTATTTTATTTTATTATTTTATTTTGAGACAGAGTCTCACTCTGTCACCCTGGGTAGAGTGCCATGGTGTCATAGCTCACAGAAACCTCAAACTCTTAGGCTCAAGCAATCCTTTTACTTCAGTCTCCCACATAGCCAAGACTACAGGTACTCACCACAATGCCTGGAAAGTTTTTCTATTTTTAGTAGAGCCTGAGTCCTGCTCTTGCTCAGGCTGGTCTCAAACCCCTTAGCTCAAGCAATCCACTCACCTGGGCCTCTCAGAGTGCTAGGATTATAGGCATCAGTCATCACATCTGGCCTAACCTTCTTTTTAAAAGATACTGTGCATAAGCAATGACACATTTCTATACTATTAAGAACAGAGTATGAATGTTTTTGCCACAACAAATAAGCAAGCAAGGAAACGGTTATATTAATCAGTTACATGTAAGCATTCCACATTATATATCAAATCAGCACATTGTACCCCATAAATGCATTAATGTACAGTTATGAATTAATAAAGAATTAAAAAATACTTTCAGTTAAGGAAAGTTGATTTAACAAAAATTATTTATAAAAAGATTGTTAAAATTTACTTTATTAAAAAAACTAGCAAAAATTATTTATAAAAGCAATTAATTGTCCTGCTAATAAACCTATGAAGAAACACAATATTTTACACTGCCACTGAGGGAAGGGAGGGAAGGAGGAGGATGCAAATGAACAAAATTTTTTGTGGAAATAAATTTAGAAATGTGTAAGAAATAGTTTCTAAAAAATTTACTCTTTTTAGCCTTGTCATTTAATTTATTGGACTGTGTCTTAAAGCCATAAAGCAATGTGCTTTTATTTATAAAATATTTTATGTGCATGGATGTTTATTACAAAGAATTTGGAACAACCCAATTGTTAGCCAATAAAAGAATGGTTAAATAAAAGATGGTAGAGTTGTTTGTTGTAATATTGGTCACTCATTAAAAATCATGTTGACAATAATTATTCAATGACTAGCTGGACACAGTGGCTCACGTCTGTAATTCCACTACTCTGAGAGGCTGAGCTCAGGAGTTCAAGGACAGCCTGAGTAAGAGCAAGCCCCTATCTCTACTATAAGTAGAAAAAAGTAGCTAGGTGTAGTGGCGTATGCCTGTAGTCCCAGCTACTCAGGAAGCTGAGGCAAGAGGATCATTTGAGCCCAGGAGTTTGAGGTCACTGTGAACTATGATGCCAGGGTACTCTACCCAGTAGTCTACCCAGAGCAACAGAGCGAGACTGTGTCTCAGAATAAATAAATAAATAATTCAATGACACTGGAAGATACGATGTAATACTAAGTAAAAAACGCTGGATACAAAATTGAAGGAAAAATTGACAAATATGTAAATAATGGAAAAAATACCCTGGGATATGTTTAGTAATTCCCTTGGTGTAGTAAAATTATAGAAAAAATTTAAAAACCTTTCGTGATTTTAAGACATGTGTATATGTAGATAAGCAGAAAAACAATAAAATCTTTTAACTATTTTCAATGGCTTAACAATATCTCCAAAATCTTTAACATGTCACACACACCTCTTTCCAATCCATGCTTTGAATGTCTCCAGACTGATTCCCCAACACTGTTTTTTTTTTTTTTTTTGAGACAGAGTCTCACTATATTGCCCTCAGTAGAATGCAGGGGCGTCACACTCACAGCAATCTCAAACTCTTGGGCTTTAAGTAATTCTCTTGCCTCAGCCTCCCAATTAGCTGGGACTATGGGCACCAGCCACAACACCTGGCTATTTTGTTGTTGTTGTTGTTGTTGTTGTTGTAGTTGTCATTGTTGTTTGACAGGCCCCGGCCAGGTTCGAACCCTCCAGCCCCGGTGTATGTGGCCGGCACCCTAGCCGCTGAGCTACAAGAGCCAAGCCCCCAACACTGTTTAATAGGACTTGGTACCATGACCAACCTGGTACATTGACAGCTCTCTAGGGAGGGTGGGTTCTTCAGCTGTTTTGTTTCTAAGAATGAAACACTCTTTTCAACCCATTCTGATTAATAATTAAAGAAAAAAATGAACATCAGATTAAGTACCACATTCTAGGGAAGATTTCTAGATCCTTCTAGAGCAGTGGTTCTCAACCTTCCTAATGCCGTGATGTATTTTCATTGTTACAAAGTTCTCAACCCACAGGTTGAGAACTGCTTTTCTAGCGAGGTAATGCATCCCTAGTCTCTAATCTAACATTACTACCTACATTCTTCTCTTATAGCACTTATCACATTGTCTTAAGAAAATTCATCTGCCTGCTTCTTTCCCTACTATGTAAAATGCTTGAAAAAGTAACATTAATGTCTGTTGTATTTCATACAGTAATGTACAGGTACAGTGAATACTCAATTACAGGTACTCAACTAGTTTTCAATTAATGGGTTACTGATCACACACACTTTAAATTCCTAAAACTATTGTCATCCATCAAACTGATAACCCAGCAAAAACAATTCACAAGCATTCATTATTCTATTGTAATTTTTAATTTACAGTATAAACTAATATGCTAAATAATGCATGACACATTTATTAATGTCACAGAAATATTTATATGTATTGGTTTATTAAAAAAGATAATAGAATGCAAGAAAAAAGAAATTTCATTTTTTCTTTTTTGTAGAGACAGAGTCTCACTTTACCGCCCTCAGTAGAGTGCCATGACGTCACAGGACTCACAGCAACCTCCAGCTCTTGGGCTTCCGCGATTCTCCTGCCTCAGCCTATAAACCTTGCTCTGTAGATCCACGTTCTTGTGCTCCTTAGTAAAGTACTGACAGTATGGGCAGGTACTGACACTATCACCTTCTTACTCACAAAATAACAAGCTCTTTGTTTCTTTCAGATGGAAGAAACTCCAGGCCAGTGTGATGTCCAAATGCCAAGTTCTCAAGCAATTTGAAACTTTCCCTCCTTCTCTGATTCAGACCTGATTACTCAACCAATTTGTAATTTCTTTTCCTTGCCCCATAAGGTCTAATTAGCCATATATTCCAAGGGTGGGGAAACTGTTCATGTTGGAAGCTCACATTGATTTAGTGTAATCAAATAAGATTGCATTCAAGAAACTTCAATTAAATATACTTTATACTTTAAAAATGTACGTAATGTACATAATGTACATTTTTAAAGTATATTTAAAATATATGCTATGTACTTAATAATTTCAAGAAATGGAAATTATTTGTTAATTTTAAACTTAACTAATCTTTCAATGACTGTGTTGTGTCTTCTTTTGTTGGAAAGCATTTGGATATTTGGTTGCAGCATGGAGGTCCACAGTTTCGGTTGCCCCTTTAAGTAGGTAATTGTGACCTTAAGAGTGTCTTGATTTGGGTTAGGTAGGAGAATGTAGATTCCTAGCAATAAGTGGTTGAAAACGAAGAAAGCATGTTTTTAGCATGTTGCTGAAGGCATGAGTATTGTACTGCATTTTTCCACATTTCAACTTGATCTTTCTTAGCATCAAACAATGACTTTAAAATGTCGTGTACCAAGAGCTCCATCAATTTCATCTATAACTCTTTAGGCACTTGGTGATATCAACTAGGTGGGGCTTAAATGCTAATTTGAGTGTGATGTCTTGATTCTCAAGGTCAGGGAACTATGTGTGCATTGTATTCTCCAATTAATACATCAGTAACAGCTGAGTAGTCTTCCAATGATTAGCATATATCATGCTGTTCATTATTGGCCCTTGTTAACCGAGAAAAATGTTCACCTGAAATTTCCTTTTGAAGAAGTGTTTAGAAAAATGATAGGCTTTTTCGAAATGCTTGACTTTTTTTTTTTGCTACATATCATATATAGAACTTAGATTTACCCAACAAAGAAATATTCAAGTCTTTTTGATTTAACATGATACCACACGGAAATTCTGCATTCCTTTAGAATTCTTTCCATAATTCACATTACTGATTCCTGTCTTCATAAAAGTTAAATATGTGTTCTCACAGAGAGAAAGTCTTGGCTGATACCTTTCCCCACAATAGCCAGTGCACTTTAGAATAATGAGGCAAATCCACAGTAAATACCTCATTGTTCAGCTTCACATGTTATAAAACTGAGAATGCTGTTTTGTGTGAATATAGTTAATGGTACTTATAACTTGTTGCAAAGTGTCTCTTAAAATAACAGCTTTAGTTCAGAGATTTTGCTGGTGCAGGATACAATGTAAAGAAATGAGACCATCTAGATCTGTTAGTACTATTTTTATCTGTGCAATAAAACCTTTGTGTTTTCCTGTCATGGAAGGTGCACCATCTGTAAATACTCATTAAATGTAGCAAATTCGGTCCAACTTCAAAACATTTATTTTGAAAATTGTTGAAGCTATCTATTCCCTGTGTTCTGTCGCAAGAGTGCTCAAAGTGAGTAACTTCTCTCAGCAAAGAAAATTTTCTCTTATGACTCGAAGTATAAAACCTGGAGTAGTATCACTGATTCATTCAAAGTGATTAATATATGTCTTCCTTTTGAAGGGCATGAAGGTATTCTGTTAAGTTAAAGGCTAATTCATGTTGCCAGTGAGTTTTGGTTCTCCTTGAAGGAGGCAGTAGTTTGTACTTTGAAATGTTATCAGGGTCTAATCACCTTACAGCCGGACAGAGCCTTATTTCACAATTTCTACATCACTGAATGGTCTCCTTTTCCCCTGAGTATATAAGCTACTTTATAAGTTGCTTCTGTGGCATTTTACCTCCAAGTCTGATTGCTGCTTAAAAGTATTGTTTTTGCTTTTGCTTTTCATCTTTTGATTTTTCTAATACAACTTCTCCACACCTTTCCCTATCATTTAAAATATTTGTGGTCCTTATGATTGTTATAATGGGCTGAGGAGCACTGAATTTCTTTAATATTGATATGGCAAAGCAATATCACAAAGCAAGCAAATCATCTTATCTGTAGCAGAAGCAAGATAATAATGCAATTCCCAATCCTCATTAAAAAAATATGTTTTCTTCCATCAGTGTTTTCTTGGTCTTCTTGGACATGATGGACTGTTAAGAGGACAGAATTTAAAAGTACTGTTGAGCTGTGCAACTATTCACAAATGCCCTTTCAATCACAAACACAAACAGGAGTTCAAGACCAGCCTGACAAGAGTGAGATCCTGTCTCTATGAAAAATAGAAAAAATAGCTGGGTAAGTGGCACATGCCTATAGGCCCAGCTACTTGGGAAGCTGAAGCTAGAGGGTTGCTCAAGCACAAGAGTTTGAGGTTGCTGTGCACCATGAGGATGCCACAGCATCCCAGGGTGACAGAGCAAGGCTCTGTCTCAAAAAATAAGTAAATAAATAAATAAATAAAAATAAAAAAGCTGATAGCGGACTGGAATAGTCAACTCCCATAACTCTTGCCAGCCAGTCTTGTGTGGTAGTGGTGCCTGTCAGGCAGGGGAAGTTAGAACTAAATCATAAGTATAGCAGCTGTCCATTTAGCCCTTACGGCTTAATAATGTTCTAATTGTGCCAGTCAATCTGGGAGCAACATTTCAGTGAAACTTATTTTATTCTTTGATATTTTAAATATGTTCATTTAAAAAATAAAATACAAATATAAAGGAACAAAAAGTATTAATAAAAGGATTTGTTCTGTGAGGCCATGTGTAGCCTTAAGCTGGCAGGTTCCCTACCCATAATGTATTCTATGAGCTTCCCTACCCTTTCCAATAACAATTTGCCATCATCTCTCTTGCAGTTGGGTCAGAGCCAGGTGAGTAGTTCTGGCAAATGGGCTGGAGGCAGTTACGAGTGATGTGAGCTGTCTGTTCTCTTCTTCCCCTGTGCAGCTCCAGGCTGAGATAGCCGCGTCACAGGGTGGTGATGCCCCACATCCTGGATATCAGAATGAACCGGTGGAACAAAGTCTCCTTCCAATAAGGACTAAATATATAGCATGAACATGAAATGAATCTTTGTTGTGGTAAGCTATTGAAATATGAGTGTTTATTTGTAACCATGGATTTTATTTGATCCGGACAAATTCAAGTAGAATTGATGAAATTAGTCTTTTTCACTCCAATTGTAGGTCCCTGGAATTTGGTCTGTGATTACTCCTTGTGAGTTTTTATACCTACTCCCCTTTTCTTCTCCTCGGGAGACTAGGTGGCTTATTTCTCTCCTTCATGATTTTCTCAGTCTTGTAACTGTAATCATCAAGACCTGTGGAAATTCATGGATCCACCATCGTCCAGCTGCCCCCCACCACTCCGTCCCAGTGTCCACCCCCTCTTTTTTGTGCTGCCTCGACTACCGTAAAAGCTCCTCATCTGTCTGTTGCCTTGTTTATCCTGCGCACTGTGCCATGCGGCTTGGAGTGTGCTATTTTCTCAGAAACCTCTTGCTCACGAATGCCATCTGAACTCTTCTTCAGCTGACATTCAAAGTCGTTCGTATCAAATTCATTCACCGTGGAATTTTAACTCCTGTTTTTCTCCCGTATGTCCCTGCTGCCCTAAATGAGGCTGATTCTCTCCGCAGACACATCATTTCCTGCTTTCCTCTCATCAGTTGCTCTCTGGCCAGACTGTTCAAACCATGGCCACCTTTTGAGCCCGGATCAGGGGGCCCTTTCTTCCTGCAGGAGCCCTCAGTAGGCCCAGGAGCTCCCTCCTTCCTCTGAACTTCACGTATGTACAGTCTGCAGCTCACCTGTGTGCTGCCTTTTCACGTTTTAGGTTTCAAAACCTGTCAAGGAAATTGTGGTCTCTTCTTCAATACATTCTTATAGATGTCTACATTTAGACTCTAAGGAATAATCATTTCGTCAACCCCATGCTTTAATAATAGTCTTAAGAAATAACTTAAAGTATGTAAATCTAATTTTTTTCATCTAAAGCATCAATCAATGATTTGGAAAAGGTATGAGCCTGAACAATAATACTGATTATGAATGTTCACCACAAAGTTCTATCATTTTATTATTATTTTAATTATGAGCTTAGTTTTTCTTTTAATGGCCCTGTAAGATCTATAAAGTTTCAATTCTATCAAGAAAATGGAATGAATTGGTGTGTCTGAGTAAAGCTAAGGCCTACGAGCTTACTCGAGATGTACTTGTATTATCAATTTACTAAGTGAAAGATGTTCTTCCAGACGCCAAGTGTTATGGGTTGAATTGTGGATCCCAAAATGATTTGTTGAAATCCTAACCCCCAATACTTCAGAATGTGACCTCATTTGGTAATAGGGTTATTGCAGATATAATTAAGATAAACTCATTCTGGAGTAAAGCGGGCTCTTAATGCAACATCATTGACCTTGGGATAGGCAAACAGACACACCAGGAGAACCTGGCAATGTGAAGGCAAGGCAGAGATCCGAGTGATGCCTCTATAAAACAAGGATTGCCGTTGACTCAGAAACTGCGCTACAGGCAAGGAACACATTTTCTCTCCAAACCCTCAAGAGAAATCAACCCTGCCACATCTTGATTTTGGACTCTAGAACTGTGAGAGAACTTTAAAAAAAATATTGTTGTTTGTCGCCAAAATGTGGAAATAGCCTAAATGCCCACCAACCCAGGAATGGATCAACAAGCTGTGGTATATGTATACTATGGAATACTATTCAGCCATTAAAAAAAATGGAGACTTTACATCCTTCGTATTAACCTGGATGGAAGTGGAAGACATTATTCTTAGTAAAGCATCACAAGAATGGAGAAGCATGAATCCTATGTAGTCAATTTTGATATGAGGACAGTTAATGACAATTAAGGTTATGGGGGGGGAAGCAGAAAGAGGGATGGAGGGAGGGGGGTGGGGCCTTGGTGTGTGTCACACTTTATGGGGGCAAGACATAATTGCAAGAGGGACTTTACCTAACAATTGCAATCAGTGTAACCTGGCTTATTGTACCCTCAATGAATCCCCAACAATAAAAAAAAAAAAAAAAAGAAAAAAAAATTGTTGTTTTAAGTTATCAAGTGATACTTTGTTAAGACAGCCCTGGGAAACCAGTACACCTAAGTATCCAATATTACTATATTTAACAGTAGATATTATATTGATAACAGGGGTCTGTGAACTATGACCCATGAACCAAATTCTGCCCATTACTTCTTTTTATAAATATAAAATTATTGAAACATAGCTGTACTCATTGCTTTAGGATTTATCATGGTTTCTTGTATGCTGTAATGGAAGAGTTGAGTAGTTATCACAAAGACTATCTGACCCACAAAACCTAAATATTTACTGTCCGGTCCTTCACAGAAAACGTTTGCCAATCCTTGATATATTCTACTAAGACTTTAGTTAAAAAGTTGGAAATGTGTAAGAGTCTGCCTGCAGATTTCTGATTTGGCTCTCAAGACATTCTTGCTGTCTGTATTAGTTGGGACAGGCCAGGCTTTGCTGCACTAACAAACATCTCTCAGATCTTGGTGTTTTAACATAGTAAAGGCCTATTTCTCGTTCATGTAATATCCTTTGGCAGCTGGGCCACTGCTCAATGCAGTCATTTGCAGTGGATTCTCAATCTGAAGTCTCTATGATCTCCTACTCTTCTGCCAACCTTGCAGATTTAGAGAGACAAGGGAATTGCTCCAGGTCTTTTCATGCCCCTGTCTGGAAGTGACATACTTCATTTCCTCTCCTGCCCACAGGCAAGAAACAGTTATGTGACTCCGACTAACTAACAAGAGCACACAGAATATTTACATGTACTATTTAGCTCCCCCATACTTATACCTTGATGGAATATGAGTACTAATAAGACCATTTGGTTTCAATGACCCCTGAAACCAAAATATATTCTCCGGTCACGTTGTTGAAGAGTCACAGATGAATGCTACCTATAATAAGGTAATTCCTTGAGAATCTCTATTAGCCATTCATAAACTTGTGACTTTTATAAATAGTGGGATGGAGAGTTTATGAAATACCTTAAATGATGTTTTTTGTTTGTTTTTTTACTTTGGCTATTGCCAAAGAAATACCTGTGTGACATATAGTGTGTTAAGGTTAATAACTCTCATTAAGGAATCTGGCCGGGTGTGATGGCTCATGCTTGTACTCCGGGGATCTCTTGAATTCAGGAATCTGAGACCAGCTTGAGCAAGAGTGAGACCCTGTCTCTACTAAACATAGAAAAAAATTAAACTGTCACAGAGGTAGGTACCTGTAGTCCCAGCTATTCAGGAGGCTGAGGCAGGAGGCTCTCTTAACCCAGAAGTTTGAGGTTGCTGTGAGCTAAGCTGGCCCTATGGTACTCAAACCCAGGTAACAGGGAGAAACTTTGTATAAAACAAAAAATAAATAGCAAACCCCCCCAAAATTAATAATAAAACTTTGCAGTCCCAGCTGTTACTAGCTACCTGAATGAGGGTCAAAGAATGAAGTAAGGGCTCAGGGGAATATTGTTCCATTTATCCCCTACCTTGTGGGGGAAGTCATCTAGAAAAAAGGTGCTCAGAAGGAAAAGTGCCTGTGGCAATGTTTGCAGCCCCTGGTGCCAGATCCCATGATGATGGCGGTGCTTCTTCGTCCCCTGGTGGTGGGGCCTGTGCAGATGCTGTCAGGACGAGGTCATTCCTCATTTTCCTACTTCCTGCCATTGGACACTGTCAAGTCCTTCATGCTCTGGCCCACTTCCTGCCTATACCACCTTGGCCACTGCTCTCTTGCTTTCCATGTGTACCAGAGTGGCGTACTGGAAGGGAAGAATAGCTTGGGTCCTCTTAGAGAATTTCCCTGCGTCTCGCCAGAGCCTTTTCACTGTGTAGCCCAAGGGAATGGGTGGGTGGCTCTGTGATCTTTGTCTTCATTTAAAAGATTTGTTTTTGCACATCCACTGAAGCTGATCCTTTTCTTCCCATCACCTTGGTGACATGTTAGCCTTGAAGTGTATCCGAAATGCGAGTGTTACTGACTGATTGCTGCTAAACATGCTGGTGCAGACATTTCAAAAATTAGTGAGAGGGTTTTCCTTTTGTTTTCTTTTGAGCATGGTCAAACCAGTTTGCTCGAAAGTATAATTATATACTCCGATTTTCCTCATAAAACCTCAAAAGCATGGT
Organism: Nycticebus coucang; assembly: GCF_027406575.1. NCBI lineage: Eukaryota > Metazoa > Chordata > Mammalia > Primates > Lorisidae > Nycticebus > Nycticebus coucang. Next base: position 67,543,184 of record NC_069788.1, read on the forward strand.
ATAATCACTTGAACCATTAAGCTATCTAAATATGCATATCCAGGCCAAGAGTAAATAAAGCCAAGAAAAGAATATTCCAGATATTCCAGAAAAAGTAGTAGAGCTTTATTATACATAGAGTTGTCCTTTGCATGACAACACAAAATAGGTATTAAGACTCTAGACAGGGCTGCGCCTGTGGCTCAAAGGAGGCACTGGCCTCATATAATAGAGGTGGTGGGTTCAAACCCAGCCCCGGCCAAAACAAACAAACAAACAAACAAAGACTACAGACAGTGTGAATTCATGTGTCTTACTAGAAGAAAATATATATATATTTTTTTGCAGTTTTTGGCTAGGGCTGGGTTTGAACCTACCACTTCCTGTATATGGGGCCAGTGTCCTACTCCTTTGAGCCATAGGTGCCACCCTAGAAGAAAACGTTTTAAACTATAAAATCAAGTTGCCTCATAAGCAGTGCAATACAGATATATGAGTTACTGAACTCATTAGATTTTAAGTCATATACATATTCATTGAGAATAAAAAATATTAAGTGGATCTCAGTAGTGGATGAAATCAGTGACACTTACATGAATTTGATTAATCACATAAGCATGATTGGAAGCACGTAGTAAGAAATTAACTGCTTACCAACTCAAACTTTATTACTGTCCATGTAAGAATCTAACAAAATTATACCTTTATAGTATATAAAGTTTGTCCAAATCCATAATCTCACTTATTTGCATTTATATTTTATGAGGTAGGTATTATGATTCTCATTTTGCTGGACAAGAAACTGTGGCTTCATAGGTTGAATGACCTGCCTAGAATCACCTGGACATTAAATGATCTTGGGGCCCAAGTTTCTGATGCCAAATACAAGTTCAAGAGGTTCAAAAAATAGAAAAAAATTACTGTCAGCTCTTAATTAGCCATCAGAGCTCTTCAGTGTTCATAAATGGTTCTGCGTGACTTAGGAGTTACTGTTTTCCCTGCTTGTAGAAAATTTCACATCTATGACATGCCTATGTTTACTCTCAATGTACCTGACCATTGCAGGTATTTTGATTTTGTTCTTGGGTATGTTTCTTTGTTTTTTCACCTCCCATTTTTTTTTTTATTAAATCATATCTGTGTACATTGATATAATCATGGGGCATCATTCACTAGCCTTGGGTATGTTTCATTGGTAAGAGTTTAGGGTAGCATTTTGTTTTCCCTTAGGCACATTTTATACGTGAAGTATATAATCTTAAATGGTGAAATAATTCAATCATTTTGTTGCAGGAAAACAAAGCCCGATGGAGAGGGAGAAACACCCCAGCATCCATATTTAAAAGAGGAAGGGCTTTACTTCAGCTGGCAGAGTCACGGCGGACTAAAGTCCAAAAATGGCCAAGCTCTCCAACTGGCTCTGTCTTTTCCCTTCCCTTTTATCTCCAGCCAAGGGTTCCTTGTCCTCGGGTACCCTTCTCATTGGTCAGTTTGAATCGAGCTGGAGAAGGTGGGTGTGGGCTCTTACAGAAGCTAAGCTGTTACAGAAGTGGAAGCAAGCTTTAGTTTCAAGGTCCAGGAAGTTAAGTTTCTACAAATTCTTAAAAACTCAGTCACTATGGGGAGAATTTTGAGGTGTGTTTTGAGGCTTCTGTGAGAAGCCTTTTTTTTTTTTAGACTTTATTTTTCCTGGGTATTCTCTCTCAATGTCTTTCTTTTTTCCTTTTTTAAATTCAAATTAATATGAGGGTACAATGTTTAGGTTACATTGTTTTCACTTCCAGGGTAAGTGCCATTTGTAGAAGAGCCCCTCACCCAGGGGGCGTGTTGTACACCCTCATGATATGCACACTGAGATCCCGCCTCCTGCCCTCCCTCCGTCTGCCACACGTCCTCCCCCATCTCCCCTCTCTCAATTTCTAAATGAAAAAGGCTAAGGAAATTTCATTTTGAAAAAGATTAACTTTTATTTTTGCATTAGGTTATTTGATATGCTTCCCATTTTACTATACATAAGTACCCAGTATGTGTAAAAACACGAAGTAATTTATATGTGGAACCAATATTAATTATCCTAAGAAAACATGTCATGATAGTGGGAAAAGTCCTGTAATAATATTAAACATAAAATAATAATCTAAAATATTTATTGGTAATGTAAATGTATTAAAATCCAGGACCCAACATCTCTGAGTGCAGAACACCTATTTCCAAAGTACCTTGATAAATTTCCTCTCCCCTTGGCCATCAGGAAGCTCAGAGTCTAATTTACAGCATACTTGCATGTAATGCCATTTTCCATTTCTTCAAGATTTTTCCTGATACTTTGAATTTAAATCAGTGGGATATACATTTCAATTCTAATTTGTCTCGATTCCATTTTGGAAGTTGATGTGGTTTGTTGAACATCATTTCAACATTTTTTAAACACCTACTATCTAGGAGATCTGGGGATAGGAAGATAGGTAAAACAACAGACTCTCCCTCAAGCTAATTGTAAATTCACAGAGAGAACTAAGTAACTAAAGATGCAAACAAATAGCACATGCATAGATTTAAACATAAGTCTAGAATGCCACATGAATCAAATATACCCTTTCCTTGCTAAGCAATTAAAAGTAGAGTAGGTGCAAAACAGATATTTGTTTAGTGAGTGCATAGATTCATGCTCGGCTAAAAAAATTATACAATATAGATATAAATACATAATAAATAAAATTTCAGATAAAACAATGTTTCATTTAAAAATCTGAGGAATGGTATAACTAATCCTGGAATGATCTCAAAAGAGACAGGACATGGGTGTTTAAGTCCCCTTTATCCCACCACTTCAAGGGACAGAGCAGCTGGGAAGTGCTATCTACTTCTTTTTATTTTTATTATTAACTTATTAATTTATTTATTTAGAGACAGCAGCACCTGTAGCTCAGTGAGTAGGGTGCTGGCCACATACACTGAGGTTGGCAGGTTCAAACCTGGCCCGGGCCAGCTAAAACAACAATAACTGCAACAACAACAACAAAAAAATAGCTGGGAATTGGGGCGGGTGCCTGTAGTCACAGCTACTTGGGAGGCTGAGGCAAGAGAATCACTTAAGCCCAAGTGTTTGAGGTTGTTGTGAGCTGTGACGCCACTGCACTCTTCTGAGGGCAACATAGGGAGACTCTGTCTAGACAGAGTTGTCATTGTTGTTTAACAGGCCCAGGTGCCCTAACCACTGAGCTATGGGTGCCCAACCTGCTATCTACTTCTTGGTGTTTTTAAGTGCCCACTATTTGAAGTAGGGGATAAAAAGGAGGAAAAGACATTTAAAAAATTATCTTAAAGTGAGATACGATGGCTCTAACCAAATGGATCATTGATGTTGCATGCTTTTATGAAGCTAACGGTGCCCTACAAATATGTAAAGTACACTGAGAACTGATTTGGAGAGGAAAAAAATGCTTATTGAAGATGTCCTATAATGCTTTTAGACAATCTACTACAGAGAGCACTGAAAAGGTCCTTAAGTAGATTTGACATAGTCAAGAGCATCTTGTATCTTCCAAAAATGAGCAGCAAGCCAATGAGAAAAGTTCTGTATGTCTTGCTAGGCATTCTATAACCCCGCAGCCTATCTTCAGAAAGGCCTGTATAGTGCTTCTTCCTTTTCCTATCATTTCCTGAAAGTGGGGAAGGTTGAGGCAAAGGGAGAGAAATGCTTTGCAAAGGCACTCCAGATGGGCTATATTCAGTTCCTCTCACCTGTGCTTGTTATTCAACCTGCCCATCCTACAAAAAGTCCTCTTTGTCATGCAGATCTGTATTTCTAAACGTGTTGCAAAACCTAAGTAAGACTTGCTAAAGCAGTCCAATCTTGTTTGTGCAGCAAAAAGAAGGGAAGGTTGAAAGCATTCTGGCCACCAAAAATCATGGCAATACATTTTACTCTGTTCACCAGCTCTTCCAAATTTATTAGGTCTTTGCTGAAATGCAATTGTTTTAGCTTAAAACCCATCAGTATATGAATGGCCTTAATGTTCACAGGGTTCTAAGGAACAGAAGGAACTGAGGAAAGAGGTTCTAGGTCAAAGCCTTCTTTGAAAGAAACTTGCAATTGAGGACAATTCAAAAGATTGGGAGAAGGCTTGGATTTAGATCCTGCTTCGGCCTTAAACTGTTTCGAATTGAAGTGTCATTTAATAATTCATGGCACCAACAGTAAAAAAAAAGGTTAATAAAGGCATAAACACTCTTGGGTTATTTCTGGATGAGTTTTTTTGTAAGGTTCCTCACAATGGGTGGAATCTTATAAAAGGTGCTGGCCAGGCCCAGAACCTTCTCCCTCTGCCTTCCTGCCTCCTGCATCAGCAGGTCGGGAGAACAAGCAGACACAGGGTTCCTTGCTCCAGACACACGCTGCTCGGGGATAATGTCGTCGACTTTAGCTCTTCTATCTGATTATCTCCATGTGAGCATGTTTATTTAGGTAATCATTCCAGGTCATATTTATGAGATCACTCTGGCTTTTAAAATGCTGTCTGTTTCTGTTTCCTGGGAAGCTTTATCAGAGCTGGAATTTTGGATACTTACCAAGTCTGCATCAAGCCTTCAATTGCATCAAGGTTTAAGGCAGGCTCTAAGCAAAACTGGAGGTAGGAAAGATTCAAAGTTTAGTACTCTAAGGCCCTCTTTCTGATATTTCTCCCACTTTCTCTTCCTTTTACTTCTCTTCTTTCCCATCATTCACTCTTCCCAATCAAAACTCTCCAAGGCACTACAACACCTGGCCCACTTCTTACAAAAGCTCCTGTGTTCCTGGGCTCCCTTCTAGGCCTAATTATGCTGGTAGGTACTGGGGTCCACCCAGCCATGGGCCTCCCTTGGTCTCCAGGCACATTGTACCCCCAACCCCCAGAGACAGTGTGCATCTAGGGCCAGAAGGGGAGCCCTTCATAAACAGCAAACATGCTCATTTCAGTACTGTGCTGTTGAGCCCTTAGGTCTGGAGTGGGGCCTAGGAACCTTTACATTTAAAAAGTGTAATTCTAGTTAACATAACCAGTGTGATGAAAATGTGTCAAATGGTCTTTAAAACCAGTGTATGGTGCCCCATGATTGCATTAATGTACACAGCTATGATTTAATTAAAAAAAGTGTAATTCTAATTCAATCAGAAATTAGATATGTATTTTCCAAAGGCTGCGTTTACTCCGAAGAGAGTGCAAATATGATGAATTTTAGATATGCAGGTGGAGAAGGTGGGATATTTTCAGAAGTATTTGCTTAAACTGATTAAGCTTTGAGGACGCTCAGGACCCAAGGCAATCTTTTCCAAGAATAATATATTGTTGGATGGTGACCCCTTCCAACGCCCTTCTGCTTTGTTTGCCTGAAGGGAGCTACAGAGGATGGTAAAGATAAGGTCGCGTGGAAACTCACCCAGGTGCAACCAACCGATAGCCAATCAAGAAGCTTCTATATAGAAAACTCCCCTCTGAGTCATGGAACACAGCTTTTTTGTTTTGAAAAAAATTGTTTTTTAGGGAAGAATATTTCCAAATTTCTAATAATGCACCCAGTTATTTGTATAGTTCAACCATCCTCAGCCATTTTGGGATTAGGAAACCTATGCTTTTAAAAACGATTGATGACCCCACAGAGCTTTTTAAAATGCAGTCACATACGTCAACATTGACTGTATTAGAAATAAAAGTGAGAAGTATTTTTAATAGTTATTTATTCATTCATATAAAATAACAATAATAAACCATTTCATTAATGTCAATAACACCTTCTTATGAAAAATACGTGTATTCCAAGACAAAAATAATGAAAGAGAAGAATGGGATTATTTTACCTTTTTGCATATCTTTTTAGTGTCTGATTTAAGAGAAGAAAGCTTGATTGTCATACGTGTTTTTGTATTCAATCAGTTGACTGGTTGTGATGCCACACTTCAGGCAGGCTTTAAGAAATATCCTTACACACTTGTGGGTTTATGCTGTTTACAAAGGTGCATAGTGTCTTGGCTCTATTATCAAATAGCTTTGACCTTGTGGACCCTCCACAGCATCCTTGGTACATCTACTTTGACGACCATGGGGTAGCTCCTCCTTCCCTTCCTGTCTTATTTCTTGGTTCTCACATGGACAGGATTTTATATACAGATGTAGTGGAATATTTTTCTTTGTGAATACAACACACAGTTGTAGTTCTTAATATTACTTTTAAGAATGTTCTAAAAGAAACATGTCATTGCAGCAGCATGAGAATAGTCCTCTTTTGTAAATGTTTACGTGTTGAATAATGTTCATGAGTTGGATTTCATCTCATGTTGATTCTTTCAAGAATAACATTCTATTTCAAAAAGCCTGCCCTTCTGGAAATGTAAGGAATCTAGGAATTGGGACAAGTGATGGTTAAAGGTGAGACCCACTCAACTTCACATGAACCTCGTTCACTTTGGAAATGGGCAGTTGGATGAATTGCTAAAATGGATCAGCAGCTGAATTTGCTTGTCAAATAAATGCCAGACGTGTCTGGATATACCTTACACAGTGTCCCCTAAAGATTAAGAATCGAGTGGTAGTAGAAATCTGTCATGGACCTGTGGTTATGGAGCATAGATTACGTGTGTGTGCCAGTGTGTGTGTGTGTGTGTGTGTTGGAGGGTGTGAGGCAGTGGTTCATAGATTGTAATGTATACATTTTTATGACATAAGCACAATGGTCATAGGAAACATACAGTTTATTCTATGTTGGTGAGGATGCAGAGAAAAGGGAACTCTTACACACTGCTGGTGGGAAGGTAAATCAGTGTGACCTCTATGGAAAGCAGTATGGAGATTTCTCAAAGAACTAAGAGTAGATCTACCATGGGATCCTGCAACCTCATACTGGGTATCTTTGCAGAAGAAAATAAGTAAGTATGTCAAAAAGATACCTGCACTCAGACATTTATCACAGAACTATTCAGTTGCAAAGATATGGAATCAACGTAAGCATCCATCAGCAGATACTTGGATAAAGAAAATGTGCTGCGTGTACACAATGGGATACGACTCGGCCACGAAACGGAGTAAAATTGTATTTCATAAGGCAACAGGGATGGAACTGGAGGCCGTTATCTTAAGTGAAACAAGCTGGATGTAGACAAATAAATATCACATGTGCACATATATTTTGGGCCCAGTTATGAGTAAATGGGTGCTAAAATGCGTGTAGACATGGGCATATACAGTGGAGTGATAGACAGTGGAGATTTGGAAAGGTAAGGAGCTGGGAAGGGGGTGGAAGATGAGAAACTACTTAACAGGATACCGTACATGTTATTCGGGTGCTGGATACCCTACAAGCCCTGACTTTACCATTACACAATCTGTGCATATAACAAAATTGCACATGTACTCCTTGAATTTATGTAAACAAAGGCAAAAAAATAAACTTCAGTATTAGTAGTATGCTGATGGCAAACCTATGTATTCTGCCTTTGTTTATGGATAACTTGCCTCTCTCTATATGCACGTATATAGTTCTTTGTTGTGATTATCTTTCAATTTACAAGCAAGTTTCCCCAGGTCAGAGTGTCTCATGTTCAGTGCTCTGGTTTAATGGGAATTGTGATATTAAGTACATGTCAGAATTGGGCCTTGGAACTGTGCACAGCCATTCCTTAATCAGTAATGATGACAAACACGTCCTGATTGGGGACGTGCATGTACAAATACCTAGATGTTTACAGTCCGTCTACCATTCTCCAGTTATACAGCTTTGATAAAAATCTGGCCTTTTTATTATATCTATGTCAACATTTAAAACTAATTCACTTCTTATAGACAGAAACTAATTAGAATGTATATATTCCAATATATCAAGTAAAATTAAGAATTTATTTTAGATTTTGAAATGTTCTTCTCATGTTTTTATTGTTTTGTTTTGTTTTACTTTGGTTCTTAGAGACAGGGTCTCACTTGGATGAGTGCAGTCATAGCTTGCTGGAACCTCAACTCCTGGGCTCCTGCCTCAGCCTCCCAAGTAGCTGGGACTACAGGTGTGAGCTTCTGCTCCTGGCCCATGTCTTTATTAATTAATGACTACATTTCTTCATTTTGATTTTAAAGCTTACTTGGAAAAAAAAAATCCTTGGAGTTTAAAAAATTTTACTTCTTGTATTATTATACAGAGACTTGATTAAATTCACAACTATTATTTCCATAGTGATATGTAATCCCAATAACCTCATTCATTTTTAAATAAGAATACTGACCCCGGAACTCTGGCCCTGGAAGTTCTGAGCATCTCCGTGCTGTGGTTGTGTCCAGACCCCTTGCACACCTATGTGCCCCTTCATTCTTACACTTCCTGCTGCTTCTGCTCAACAGCTTGAGCCTCTGCCATTGTCCCCCTCCATCACTAGTCTCTGTTCATCTTTTCTCATCACTTATCAGAGCCTGATCCCTGTTCTTAATGTCTCTCCCCCACCCCACTCCATCCCCACACACAAACCCATCCCCACGGGGACTTACGGTGAACTCACTTCCAAGACCCATGTGCAAGCATGGAAGATATGGCTGGAGGGTGGGGGTGCATGCTGTATGCCACACCCATGTGCACACAGATGTGTGGTTGTGTGGGGGAGGGGCCTTGGGTTAGTGTGCATCATTTTGGTGCGGCTAATGCAATCTGCTTTCCTTGTAGATCCTACTCCATCCCTAGACTTCCAAACAGCAGGTATACTGGTAGCATCCTGCCACCTGACTTCCATAGATATCGTTCCATTTCCAAAGAGATTTCTTGAAATAGGCCACGCAATGGGGCAGGATCCAAAATAAGTCCTGTCGGGTAATAAGACCTTCCAATGTGAGACATCCAGTTTACATTTTGGGTGATTTACTGTCTGCTGTTAAGCCTACCCCACTATAGCCCACTCATAAATGTCTGGGAAAAGATCAAGCAACTGAAATTCCAGGGTCCTACACTGAAAGTAGGGGAATATATGAGCTCTAAGGCAACATAAAGGGAATCAATAATATCTGTGAAGCAAGGAAGGTTATTTTTTCAATTCCAGCAAACATTTTGCAGAGTAAACATGGCAGGCTAATGAACCTCCTTAAATTCCAACATGTCTTGGGTTTACATAGTTGCAAATTAGACTTAGCAGTGCGTGGTGCTATGGAAAATCCAGCACAATAGAGTTACCCCTTGAGTTAATCGTGTGAAAAATCTTTGCAATTATTTTATCAGTCCAGATACAGGGAAATGACTGTTTCAGTCCAGATGGACGTAGAGGGTGGACGAGAGAGAGAAAAAAGGGAATCCCAGATGATCGGGAGCCAAAGTGACAACAGAAAATGAGAAGGATGCCGTTAGGATGCAGCTGGAGGCTTAATCACTTAAGGATTTTGCCAACAGCATGGCACAACATTTAAAAAAATGTAACTATTTGTACTACATCTCGGTTATCAATCCTTCTCCAGTTCTATTTATTGAGCATTCACTATGTGTTCCATGCAAGGCATTAGACGTGGGGACAAAGGTGCCGTAGACACATCCCTGCTCTCAGGGAGTGCAGGTCCAGGGGAGAGGATGACGCGGTGCAGTCTGATGGGGCAGGGAGCTCAAGAGAGTCAGCATATCAAGGACTCACCGGGTTCAGTCTGGGAGTCCAGCTGGCAGACTGAGGGGCAGTGGGTGCAGCCCTGGGGTGCGCCAGCCTCTGGGGGCTTCCACAGTAGGTACAGTAATGCTGCTGGTTCCCTGTGGAAGGCCGCATGAAAGGAGCAACAAATACAAGGGGCAGAACCTGTGGGACGGCTGTGGTATGCCGCCCAGGGGCAGGGGGACGTGGGGGGCACGGGGGCCTGGGTAAATGCCGATGATGGAACAGGATGAGGCAGGAAAACAGGGGGAGAAATAGTGCCAGGGGTGGGAGAGGGGAGTGCGATCATTCTTTTGTTGTATTCATTAAGATTCCTGATAAAATAACTCTTCTGGGAGCAAGCAGGCAGAGGTTTCCTGACAGAAAGGTTACCTGAAAATAGGTCTGAAAAGCAAATATGATAAAGTCAAAGCACAGGCTTACATGTTAACAGGGAAGTGTTATGCAAAGAAAATCAAATTAAAAAAAAACAAAAAACAAACAACTCCTTAATACTCCTTCCCTTTCAGGAGCAATGCTTGATGAGACACTATTAGGATGTCATTTTTTTCCTCCTTCACAATTGACTGCAGTTCATCAGGTTAAATCAAGTGAATAAAGAACCATCACAGTTAGCAGGCTTAGCCACATTCATCCTTATCTCTGTTGTATGAAGTGTATGAGAATTGTTGTATCTCTGTCAGTGATATCTGCTTTCATCTGTATTTATTTCTTAATTTCTTTATTATTCATTCATTCATTTGCAATAGAGATCATTTCATTTTTCCCCCTCTAATCAAATATTCTTTTTCTAAAAAAGAAATTCTATGCTATATATCCAGGGAACACACCCTTTATACCTAATCCCATGCCCTTTCTTTCCTTTCCAGAAATAACTATTATCCTTTAATTTCATGTTTTTATTTCCCTTGAACATGTTTCTTCTTTAACTAGGAGTCCTTTTGTATATGTACACCTAATGTTGGTTTTTGCTGATTTAAACTTTATATAATTGCTACCACATTGAGCTGAGCCTTCTGCAACATGATTGTCTTCCTCAATATTATATTTCTATGTTGATATATAGTAATCCATACAGTTTATTGATATGAACTGCTATATACACTATCCTATTATGTGAATATACTAGATGTCTTTATACATGTAATTTCAGTATCCATTTCAATTTTTGCTATTTTTAAATAGTAAAAATAGCTATTTGAACATTACAAAAATAGCTGTAATGAAGATTCTATGTCTTTGTGTATTTGGTTTCTCTAAGGCATATACTTAGCCATAGTGCAGCTGGGTTCTAAGATTTATGCATCTTCAACTTAACTTGGTAATTATTGGTCAGATTATTGTCACTTTATCTCTACAGTAATTGTTCTAGTTTTATTCCCACCAGCAAAGAATGAGTCCTCTTCTAAATTCAATTCTTGAATTTGGAACAATTACATGCTAACATCGTACTAATCTGATGTCCATATAAACAGTTGGTTTCTTCAAACTATTCTTTCCTGTTCCTTCAAGTAACTTTCATCCATTCAGAAAGGTTTTCTTGCATCTGAAAAAAAAACAAAACCTACAACAAATAAAAAAATGTGTGTTTTCAAGACTAATACACACTTTCTCTTACTGCTAAAAGTAATGCTCATTTTATTTTTTAGATGCTGTATAATGCTTTCTTTTTTGACCAATTATTTATTTATTTATTTATTTTTAGAGACAAGAATCTCACTTTATCACCCTGGGTAGAGTGCCGTAGTGTCACAGCTCACAGTAACTTCCCAACCTCCAACTCCTGGGCTTAGGTGATTCTCTTACATCAGCCTCCTGAGTAGCTGGGACTACAGGCACCTGCCACAACGCCCAGCTATTTTTTGTTGCAGTTTGGCTGGGTGTTGGGTTCGAACTTGCCACCTTCAGTATATGGGGCCAGTGCCCCTACCCACTGAGCCACAGGTGCTGCCCTTTTTGACCAATTATTGAAACAACATCTTTGTGGGTGAAACTAGTTACCTTCTAATTAGATGTTTGCATATTTCCAAAAGAAAATGCATTCTGTAATCACTGCTTTCAGTTAAATATATATATGTGCCTTTCTGTGAAGCATCGTTTTACTGCAGGTAATTTATGCCAGGATTTATTGTGCAAAGTTGGAGAACAGTGTATCTAGAAGTCTGCTATCTGGAAAGTTGAATAACTGTAATTAAGATGAGCTTTAAAATACAGTGATCTCAAATTGCAAATGGCTAGTCAATACTAACCTAACTAATTTGGGGTAGATACACCCAGAAAAAGAACAAATATGTTAGCAACATAACAAGAAAAGAGAAAATACCCCTAAAAGAAAAAAGGGGGCTATTTTCAGAACTTTTAAGCTATAGAATAACCTTTGTGTCAGACAATAAGCAAAAGGACCTTTGGTGAGACAGTATGTGTTATTTACTTTATCTTTAGTTAAAGCTGTATGCTTTGATAAAATTTTATCAGCATATTCAATTTCAAGAAAAAAAATCCCAAGCATTATATACACATTCAAAGAAGATACCCAGGCAGTTGCCTATATAAGAAATAGGCTAATTTTAAAGCAGGAAGAAAAGTAGGATCCTTAACATAGTGTAAATAACTACTGGGCATTGAAATTAATTGTCTTGTCAAAAAGAAAGGCAACTTTAAAGATTAAACTACAATATAATCCTAGTCCTTGTGAAATATTTCAGGAAAAGAAGGCCTTAGTAATTCTTACCTATAATTATTAATTCATACTATAAAAGACAAGATATCATGAAGTACCTGCAGCAATCACGTGGTACCTACCTCCTGCCTTACCCCCCACCACAGTCACCATGTGCTCACACACGCGCGCCATTACTGCCATCGCTGTCACTAACTGCCACCACACGTTGCCACACACATGCACAGACACACACTCCAGTATGGCAACCACCACCATCACACGATTATGCACACACACTTACACTCCAGTGCAACATTTCAAATATTTTACAGAGGAAAAGCAAGCAAAAGGCTGCACAAATTATGACATAGTGACACAGGTATATCCAGAATAGTGAACTAGTTAATTCAATTACCATTGTGCATCCATTAATACGTTACACAATTTATTCCAAACCACTTTTTTAATTGCAAAGTAGATTCAATTTCTTGATATTTCACCCTATTTCTTTCTGCTTATCTGGTTCTACTGTCTTCTTCCTCCCTCATGGCTTGTATTATCCATCTTAAATTACTTTTATTTACTTTTATAACCATTTAAGTTTTCTATTGTATTACATTTGAAGTGAATTTCCAGCACTATTAAGAAGAGATTAATAATTTTCAAGGTCAAAAACATTACCTGATATAATAATGTGAAATCTGTGTAATAGTGCTTAAAATACCTTCTCTCAGTGAGAAAAGCAATTGAACCCACTAGTTTAAATTTAATGTGAAAAACAATAAAATGTCTTCCTTGAATGCTTCATGTAAGATATTTAATATATACATACATTTTATTCCCCTAAATTCTATATATGGTTATGACAGAACAATTTTATCTAATTTAACTGATCAATCACTTTGGTAGACTTAGTTTTGCTTTTAGGATAATTCTATATAGTCTATGTGTATGGATTTATATGTACACGTATCTTTATAAAGCTGCAAGCTATGGTCAAGATCGAAGGTTTCTATAAAATAATTTTTATGGGAAAGAAAAATTTATTAGTCCTTTTACACTATAAAAGTAGAAAACAAAAGTTGCTAAAATTACCCATATAATTAATATAATAATATGATGTTTCTAAAATAATCTGAACTCAAAAGCTTATACTGTTTTATAAACATTATTTAAGATCTGTTTTTTTTTTTTTTTTTTCATGAACTGGAAGAGTTAAAAATCCAACCCCCAGAAGAGAGAAAGAGACAAAAAATAAAAAAAGAGAGAGAGATATAGAGAGATGATTACAAAAATACCCAATTGTATAATTTGAGAGGCTATCATGAAAACCAAGAGAAACCAGGGAAATAGACAGAGAAGGCTTTAGAAAGGACATAAACATCTCAGCAGATTTGAGTTGCCAAGGATGGATATAGACCCTACACTGAGGGCCCCTCACTTCTGGGGGGAGTCCCTGTGTGTTCCCGGAGTTGTAGGGTATTCAAACTGCCCAGGAATCTCTAAATCTGCACATCTTTAATTCTGAAATCCTAATGTGGGGATTTTTCTTAACGTACAGTGCTTTCCAGATACAGTTGCCAGAATTAGCAAATAAAAATACAAAACTCCCAGTTAAATGTGTATTTCAAATAAACATCAAATCATCTTTCAGCATAAGTATGTCCCCTTCAATATTTTGAACATATGTATAATAAAAATGTATTTATTGTCTGGCTGAAATTCAAATTTAACTTTATCCTCAGATCGTATATGCTTTAGGCTCCATGAAACCCAAATCTACCAGGTTTTCTTCTAGTGCAAGGAGAAGTATTCAATTAGGAAACATAAAGAATCATTAGAATACTTCTTTCAGGATTGGAAGAACATTTAAGGAACCTGTACTGTAATCCACTCAGTCCCCTAATTTGTAGATGGAGAAACTGTCGTGAGATCAGTTGAGACAGACATCTAGGACCAAACTCCGCGCCCACTGAGGCTTTACGGTCAGCCCAGGCTGAGCCCTGTCCTGCTGAGAAAGCTCTTGTTCCTCCTCTGGCTGTTTGGTGCCTCTATCTGCAGCTTCCAGAGGAAAGCTGTGAGTCAGCAGGGTTTGGTCAGGCTCAGTACATGTCTCTGCTCTTTCACAATGACACGCCAGGGCACCCAGGGCCACTCGGCTTATCTGACTGTCAGTGATCTCATCATATTGCCTCTCCACCCATGCCTCCCTCCTCCCAAGCTGCAAGGTACCCTGAGATCTCGCCAGGTTCTCAGCAAACTGTGGAGGGCTGGCTCCAGGAAGCTGTTCCATTATAGTGGCTCTTTAACCATTAGAGCCCTTTGAGAATCCAATAAAAGGTATAATCTTCTGGCTGGGTGCGGTTGCCCATGCCTTTAATCCTAGCACTCTGGGAGACCTAAACAGACGGATCACTTGAGCTCACAAGTTCAAGACCAGTCTAAGCAAGAGCAAGACCCTGTCTCTAAAGATAGTAGGGAGTTGTGGTAGGTGCCTATAGCCCCAGGTACTTGGGAAATTGAGGCCAGAGAATCATTTAAACCTAAGAGTTTGGGGTTGCTGTGAGCTATAATGCCATAGTACTCTATTGAGGACAACAGTGGGTTTTGTCTCAAAAAAAAAAGAAAGGAGAGAGAGAGAAAGGAAAGAAAGAGAGAGAGAGGAAGGCAGGCAGGCAGGCTGTTAGCTTCTGGTCTCTAAAGGGTACAAACGCACAGGCCAATTTTGCATCTAATTTCGGGGGACTCACAGAATTCCCGATGCCCCCTTTTTGGGCCCACAGGTTAAGCACCTCTGCATCACACTTAGCCCAGGATGGGACACAACTGGCTCATTCACAGGGCAGAGGGAAGCAATATAAGACCTTCTGGAGAGGCTAAGTTGCATTTTAAGTAAGGAAAGAACAATGTTTGGAAAGTCAGGGAAGTTCTCTAATAAAGGACTTGAGGCTTTGAGAACAGGCTGTGCCTTTCCAAGCACATCACAGCCTGAATCGCCACTCTGCCTGTGCAGACTGTGATAACCACAGTAGCAACAGGCAGCATTCAGCAAGTGCTCACTACAGGCCCGTGCCAGGAACGCCGACGACATCTTTGTGAGGCAGGTGTTGTTATCAATCTTTTTTTTCAGATGAGGACATGAAAGCCACGAGAGCTTAAATGACGGGGTCACGTCCAGCACGTCCAGCATGTCCAATCCCAGAAGGGTGTGAAGCGGCTTGACTATATGCTGACTTCCTTGAGGAGGCCGCCACTGTCCCTGTGAAGGTTCAGTTACAATGCTGGGTTTAGAGATCGTAATATCTGATCCGCCCGCTCATCATCCTTCTTTTCTGCCCCTTCATCTGGTAAGGGGAAAAGCCAAGGGCTGCTTGAGGGGGGTTAGTTTTGGGAGCGTTTAGGGACGTATAGATTTCCAAAGCCTGATCAAAACAGAAGAGTTTGGATCCACTGTTTTTTTGAGACAGAGTCTCACTACTTTGGCCCCAGTAGATGCTCTGGCATCATAGCTCACAGCAACCTCAAACTCATGGGCTTCCAGGGGTCCTCAAACTACAGCTGTAGGGCCACATGCTATGGTATGATTGTATTTGTTCCCATTTTGTTTTTTTACTTCAAAATAAGATATGTGCAGTATGCATAGGAATTTATGCATAGTTTTTTTTAAAAAAACTATAGTCCGGCCCTCCAACGGTCTGAGGGACAGTGAACTGGCCCCCTGTTTAAAAAGTTTGAGGCCCCCTAAGAATTCTCTTGCCTCAGCCTCCCAAGGCACCTGCCACAGGGCCTGGCTATTTTATTTTATTTTATTTATTTATTTTTGTTGTTGCTGCAGTTGTCATTGTTGTTTAGCTGGCCCAGGCCGGTTCAAACCCGCTAGCCTCAGTGTATGTGGCTGTCGCTGTAACCACTGTGCTACGGGCACCGCGTCTGGATCCACTTCCTAAAAAGCATGTGGAGTTCACACAGCTTCTTTCTCCTCAACATTTTCTTTAAAAACAGCTTCAGGTGGAGCACTCCTTATTTGAAATGCTTAGGGCCAGAGGTGTCGGAGTTCAGATTTTGTGAGTTTATTATATATTTTTTTGAATACAGGAATTTACATATCTAAGAAGGTATCTTGGGGCTAGGACCCCAGTCTAAACAGGACATTTGTTTATGCTTTTCCTATACACATGGTACATACCACTCGAAGGTCATTTCCTGTTTCCCTCGGGGATGCTGGATCTACCCGTGTGTCTGCATGTTGACCTCAGCCCATCACAAAAGGTCCAGTATGCAATTTTCTACTTGTGGTGTCATATTGGTCCTCAAACAGTTTTGGATCTAGGAACATTTAGAAATAAATTTGGGGGGGGCGGCACCTGTGGCTCAAAGGAGTAGGGCGCCAGCACCATATGCCAGAGGTGGTGGGTTCAAGCCCAGCCCCAACCAAAAAAAAAAAAAGAAATTTTTGAATTAGAGGTGCTTAACCTTACTATGACAGAAGACGTGGGGCTACTGTCTCAGTAACAGAAATGGATGAATTAGCCCTGTTTCATTACCCCCATTTCAGAGCCATTGTTTTAAAAATCACATATGTCCTATCCTTTGGCTGAGTGGCCTGAACCAGCTGTTTGGGTGATGGAAAATACCAAATTAACTATGATTTTGCCTGGTCATCGAGACATGGAGGTGACCTAAGAGTAAGTCACTTCTAGTCCAGATTCACTGTGTCACCTGCCAGATGTTCCCTCCCTGCGGATCCTCTCAGCAGGGACAGTTAACTGTCCCTCATCCTTCCTCTCTCCTCCTCACCCCAATCTCCAGCCACAGACACTGGGGCCTTCTTCAAGGATCCCCATTCTGCCTCCCATAAGTGTCACAGCAAGACAACCTCTACTCTCTTTCCCCACATTTCTGAAAAACAGGCTCCTCTGTGTTTGGGGAATTCTCCAGTTAAACCCCCCTGCTTATGGTCATTCTAGCGTACACTTTGTGAATTTAAACCTTTTGTGAATTTAATGTGGTCTAATGAGCTTTGCTTAGGAAAAAACTGTTCTTGGGTCACAGAATCACATTTGTTGCTCTCAGCAGCCAGCTTCTAATTACATGCTTTTGATTACCAGGGCAACGAGGGGAGAGACTGGGTCCTCTGGGTGACCTCGTCACTACCAACAGAAAAACGAAGAAAACAGCAGGCGTTCTGTCTTGGATGGAGCATTACCTTTCGTGTATGAAGACAGCACATTTACCGAGTGACTTTATCTTGATAACATTGCTGACTGGTGACTGCTCCTAGAGCAACTGCTGTATCTTTGTAGAATTTGAACTGCTTGAGAAAAGAGATATTCCCCCCCTTTGGAATTTTCTTTACTTTCAACACACACTGTTACACACACACACACACACACACACACACACACATGCGCATACATTCCACATTACCCAATACGCTTCTTTTTACTGAGTGAGGATTTATTTTTCTTAAACGGATTGGCATAGAAATGTTAAATGTTTCAGGGGAAAAAAATAGGCAGCTTAGAAGCTTCAAGTTATCAGGTGTAGGGAGAAGCCACGTTTTTGTCTCTAGGGAAGTAAGAATTTTCTTTGGAACACTGATAGTATAGTTGGCCAATTGGGAAGCATAAGCTTGGGCAACAGAAGCTGCAGGGGTCTCAGGCTGTCCAGATCCTACCTGTGCCCTTACCACTGTGACGTGCACTAGCCACTCCCCTCAGGGCCAGAGAACCTTTTTTCTTTCTCTGAGTCTTTCTCTGAGTAGTGAAGGCTGCTTTGCCCACCTATGAAGCAGGCTACAAGTTCCAGAAAATTAACACTCCTGGGATCAACTCTCAATCAGTGACTGACTATTGGTACATGGATCAGATATCCATGCTTCTTAAAAAACAATGCACAGTGACTTTGTGAAACAACAGTAGTTTATCACTTCCCATAACCCCCTAGGTCTGCCCACATTTGGGCAGGGTTCGTGTGGGGTAACTTTAGTTTTATGTGACCTTGGGGCACTTTGCATCCAGTTGGCACCTACAAGACGGGAGGGCCAAGAAGCCTTCCTAGACGTCAAGCACTTAGATACTTCTCTGAGTGGCCTCTTTCTTTCTACCCATTGTCTCATTTTTTAGTAGATAAGTCTATGTTCTTTACAGGATGTGACAATGGGCCTCCCCACAGAACGTGAAAGTGGAAGCTTCTAAGAGACTGTCTGAATCCAATGGGCCCAGTATCTCTTCTGCCACCTTCTATGATAAAGGTATGTCTCAGACTCCATCTTTCATGGTGAGGAACCTCAGGCCTGTGCATACAGGCAGCGAGGCATGGTGGTTGTCACATTTGGAGCCCATCTGCTACGGGGTACCGATATCTAGCTTCCCAGACCATCAGATCTGACTACCTTCAGGGCGTGCTGAGCTGCTGACTGCCCTGCAGAGTCAAGAGTGGAAACTCAAAGATTTCTGCCATTTCCATCCCACTTCCTCTCTCCCTTAACCACGCTGCTTGAGATTACCTCCCAAATATACATCTTGAACTCAACGCTTTTTCTCAGGCCTGCTTTGGGGGAACTCAAACCTATACCCTAGGGAGTAAGGGTATTTAAGGCATAAATGGGAAGTATTTGTATTTCTGGTCAGTTGAAAACTGTGCGTGGGAAGAGTGGGCAGGTGAGAGAAACAGAACAACTTGTTCTTTTTTTCCAATTTTACAGCCCTAGGGCTAAACTCGGAGGCTTGGGGTAAGGAATATAAAGGAAGGAATGTTTCCCACCTCTCCTTCTGTCCCCTGAGTGGCATCCCGGGAACGGGAACGTGGGTGCATCCTCTGTAACACCCCACCCTAGAAGAAGCACTGAGAGTTACTCTCCACTAAGAGGCTGGGGAGAGTCACTTCCAATGCTGCTGTTACCTGCTTTTTGGCTAAAAACTGTGTCTCCCATTCAGAGCATGATGACTAATAACTGGTGTGGGATGCTGATGATGGGGCTGTTTTCTTGTTTTAATCTCTGCATTAGGAAATGTAAATGAAACCTGATCGTACTAAAAGTAAATGTCATATTTGTCACATTTTAGCAATAAACATCATTTATTTAGAAATAAACATCAATCCTGAGAAAACTAGCTCCAAGCGAATTGGGATGTTAGCTTTCAAGGACTTTGTTCCCAGCTGTGCCCCCAGGGGCCAAGAGCCAGGACCCAGACCTAACAGGGATTTAATAAACATTTGTTGAATAAGAGAATCTCTGTATTTTGGGAAAGGGTGACTAATGACAAGGATAGAGCTGCCATCGCTCCTCACTCACCACCATCTTACAGGTAATATAGCAGGGAATAAAGGATCTTAAAGGAAAATGGGAATAATTATTTGCTGATACTGATGGAGTAAAGTATAGAAAAAGCTGACTTCTATCTTACTGTTACACAGGAAATAAACTGTTATGTATTTACTGTAACAAAATTCTGAGCTAAAAAATAAGAGAGAAGAAGAATACTTTCAAAACTTACATAGCTAACACAAATTTAAATGGGAAGTTAAGGTCAGGTGTGCTGGCACATGCCTATAATCCTAGCACTTGGGGAGGTCAGGTGGGAGGATTGCTTGTGGCCATGAGTTTGAGACTAGCCTGAGCAACATGGTGAGACCCTGTGTCTACGAAAATTTAGTAGGGCATGGTGGCACATAGCTGTAGAGCCAGCTACTTGGGAGGCTGAAGCAGGAGGATCATTTGAGCCCAGGAGTTTGAGGTTACAGTGAGCTATGATGATATCACAGTATTCTAAACCAGGCAACAGAGTACTACCCTGTCTCAGAAATAAACACATACATACCTACTTACATACAATAAATGGAGAGTTTGAATAACCACATATTTTCTTTGATCCTGGCCTGTTAGATTTCTCTTCTATAACCTCAAATTAGGTTATTGTATTTACCTTGGGGCCCGTCTTTCCACCCTCTTTCTCTCTCAACTTCTTTCACTTCCTGAATTTTTGCTCTCTTCTTTGTCCAGGTTCCATTCACTCACTATCACTCAATGCATATTACTGAGCACCTACTACGTGCCACCTGCACTGCGCTGGGGTGTGGAGATGGACAAAATGGGTGGGACACAACCTGCCTGGAGCTCATTCACTGTAGGGGAAGGCAGAGAACAGATCATCACAACTATCATCATATAAAAAAGAAATAGCTACAAACCACAGTAAGCTCTGAGCTTGGGTGAGAGATGTTAAATAATTTGTTTTTGACGTGTGAAAAACATTACATCATATAACATAGAATTTAAAAATACATTTTATATATTAAAACATTATGCATTTAAACAAAGCTGCACTTAGCTCTAGTTTCCTGTACAGGCCTAAGCAGGCAGCACTCAGGACTGACGATTGTCCTCCAGCTCCACTGATATCTCATCCTGTGTCCCAGTTCCTCTGGTTTAGTAGTCCCCTCTTATCTGTGCAGGACATGCTCCAAGACCCCCGTAGAGACCTAAGATTGTGGCTAGTACCAAATCTTAAACACACCATGTGTTTTCCATTTGATCCCCTACATAGCTGCTAAGTGGCTCATGGCAGGGTGCACATACCCTGGGGATCACTGGACACAGCACCGATTCGCAGCCCAGGCAGTCCAGAGCACAGTTGCATCATGCTACTTGGAACAATGTGCAGCTTAAAGGTAATGAGTTGTTGTTTACTTCTGGGATTTTCCATTGAATGTTTTCTGACTGTGGTTGACCACAGGTAACAGAAACTACAGAAAGCAAAACCATGGTTGAGGGGTGGGGGACTACTGAGTCTCTGATAAAGGAAACTGTGCTGAGTCATTATTGGCTGGTAAAGAGCTGTTTTGTTGACTCTTATCAAGAGAAGCAATAGGATCACAGAACAGGGATATTTAAAAGAATTTCAGGTGCTAGTGGATGACAGGTGGGGGAAGGAGGAACTGGCTGATACGTCAAAATAACATGTAAGTGGTCAGGGCTTCAGCTCACTTGTAAGACTGTGATACAGTAATGCAAAATATTCCTTTAATGCTTCAGCCCTGCATTCAGTAATATCTTTGTGGTCTGAAAGAGATAACACCGCCCTCCCAAAGGATTTGCTTATGTCATTTTTCTTTGGGGAGAGGGTGGTGTACTCAACTATTTGATTTCTACACAGTGTACCTGCCAACTCATTTTAAGGGGAATATGACTGCCTGACACGGCTAGGTTGCAAACTTTGTTACTTTGGCAGTAACCACAAAATGGAGACACATTTCACATTTATTCCTTGAAAATCCTGAGGCAAAAATATTCTTCTTCCTTACTTTAGGCTCTATGAAATATTCTATTTGACTTCCTCTCCAAAAGCTGTCTACCTCACACTTTTAAATTCACCTCTTATATTTATTTCCTCCCCAAAACTCTGCCTAGGCCAAAATAAACTCTCCTGAATTGTGTTAAACCCTGCTCATTAATGTCGCAGTTCTCAGATGTCTTGTTCTATTTTCCCCACCAAATGGCCTCAGTCTCCCCCGTACTCTGCTTGCAGATGCTTTTGTGCTTGTTTATTCCATTTCACTTCCAAGTCCATTTATTACTATTGTTTGTACAGTGCCAAGTGCATATCACTACTCCGATAAATTGTAAATTAATGTTTTTGCTATCATGCATAATCATTATGCAATTCACCCATCATTATCATCATCTCTGAATGGAGGTGTCATCTTAAGAATCTTTTCAAATTCCTCAGCCTCATTTGTATCCACATAAAGTTTCTTATCATATTCATTTCATTTTAAATAGTTTATTGTTTTTCTAAAATTGCTAGATGTTCCTTGTAAAAATTTAAGCAACCTAGAAAAGTATAATGAAGGAAGTAAAAATCACCCTAGACTTTATCATTAAAATTTCAATGCATTCGCTGTTCTGGAAATTTCTCTGTTTTATATACACATGTAGACAGATGCATGTAATTTTACATAAACATAGCATAGTCATGTATGCTGCCCTATACACATTATTTGTAGCCAATTAAATGGATTGCACATCTTCCCATGTCAATACATGTATCATAGATAGTCATTATCATTTTTAATGTTTTCACATCATTATATATATATATTCTATATACAACAGTTTGCTGTAACTATGTTGTTTCTCAGTTTTTACTAATCTAAACCAAGCTATACTAAAGACTCCTATGCATGTGATTTTTTGCACTTGTGGTATTATCTCCTTGGAGTAAACTCCTAGAGGTGGAAATTACTGGGTCAAAGAATATACACAGTGCTACACCTTAATACATATTTTGATATATATTGACATTGGTTGTAACCAAGGCACACAAATAGTGCGTGGGAGCTTTCTAGCTTGTGTTTTCTCATCATCTCATCACTGTGTCCAAAAATATTTTGTGGGGTAGGGGCTGCTAATTGCAGAGCTGGGAGAACAATAACTCAGCAACAGTTTTTAGATATTGTTTTCCTTGTTAACAGTGGGGTGTGGTTAACACCTTCATCCTCACATCGAGATTCTGCTCCTTTGTTTTCATCATCTGAATGAGAATTTCACAGGAATATCACACAAAAAGATTTTATGAAAGTCAATTTATATGAGCACCTGAACCCATTACACAGCATAATTCACATTTGATATAAAGTGACAGTTGCTAGTAGCTTGCATCGGTATTCCCTTAGACAAGACAGTTGCTCACAGGAATCATTCTGAATTGATTAATCCAGGAATAGATCAGCTATAATGCTGCAATATTCTGACACCAGGGAAAAGGAACTACTTGTGCATTCTGTGTGATTTTTGCCCATGCAATTTTACATTACTGAGCTCATTAAGGCCATTAGGAATCTTATCCACCTAACAAGCCTGGCCTCCCAGAATGAATATAGGAAAGCGTGGCTCTTTTCTTTTGGCTTTTGTTTGTTAAAATAGGTATAGTGAATTAAAAGATCCAGATGTTCCTTGACTTATGATGGAGTTATCTCCCAATAAACTCATCTGTAAGTTGAAAATATCCTAAGTCAAAAATGCATTTAATCCACCTAACCTACTGAACATCTTCACAAAACCTAGCCTGGCTTAAACATGTTCAGACACTTACATCAGCCTACAGTTTGGCACAATTATATAACACAAAGATGATTATTTTCTAATAAACTGGTGAATAACTCATGCATCTTATTAAGTATTCTACTGAAAGTGAAAACCAGAATGGTTGTATAGGTACTTGAAGTATCGTTTCTACTGAGCGCATATTGATTCTGGACCAACATAAATGTTGAAAAATCATAAATCAAGCTACCATAAGTTGGGGACTGTCTGAATATACAGTTGACCCTTGAACAACACAGGTATGAACTTGGGCAGATCCACTTATACTGATTTTTTTTGCTACTTTTGTCACTCTTAAGATGTCAAGACCAACAACTCCCCTTCTTCCTCCCCTCCTCAGCCTACTCAATGTGAAGGTAACAAGAATGAAGACTCTTATGATGAATCACTTCCTCTTAATGAATAATACATATATTTTCTTTTCTTTATAATTTTCTTAATAACTTTGTCTTTTCTCTAGTTTATTGTACACGTAAGTATACAGTATAAAGTATAACACACAAAATATGTGCTAATTGACTGTTCATATATAACCAGTAAGTCTTCTGGTAGATAGTAAGCTATTAGTAGTTAAGGTTTTGAGGAGTCCAAAGCTATAGGCAGATTTTCACCTGTGGACTCAGCACCTCTAACCCCTGTGTTGTTCAAGGGTCAATTGTATATTTCTGTGATATGAATCTAATTAGATGAGGGTAGAGTAAATTATAAAAAAACATAAACTCGTCTAATGTGATTATGACCTTAGGAAACTGATGTATTAATTAGCTATGAAATCTACAGTAAGAGTCTCAGGAAAATGAGGTTTGAAAAGGCGCATCCACGCAAAGAGATATTCTAGAGATGGTGGTGGGGATTACAGGAAGGGAGACAGACAAGGATCTCCAGTTCAGTGGATTTTTGTCTCCTTTTGTGTTATTTTCAGATCTGGTATCTTCTCAATAATGAGCTTTGCCTCTATAGTCTTGACAGTAATTTTCTCTATGGCCTTTGTCCAGCCAGTTCATACCCACAGGCTGGTCATAGTTAAAATACTAATGTCTATGTCCCATCCTTGGAGATTCTGAATTCATCTTTCTGGAGTGTGGCCTACTGGCATCATTTTAAAATGCTGACATGAAGCCAATGTTAAGAATAACTGATTTAGATAAAAAAGCATTCAAAATGAATGATTAGGTACCAAGTATTTTTTAAATTCTTTCAACTTTTCCTATATCTCATTCAAATCCAACCAGTTGAAATCCTTCCATTACTGTAATTATTTCCATAACTTTTACATTTAAAAGTAGCTACATTACCCATAAATTAGGGGAGTGGATTTATCATAGTGATAGAAAACTATTACAAAGTAATTTTCATGTTGTCACTGTTGACACGTTAAAGCTAGGGGAGGACTTTTAAAACTTTATGTATAGGGCGGCGCCTGTGGCTCAGTGAGTAGGGCGCCGGCCCCATATGCCGAGGGTGGCGGGTTCAAACCCAGCCCCGGCCAAATTGCAACAAAAAAATAGCCGGGCGTTGTGGCAGGCGCCTGTAGTCCCAGCTGCTCGGGAGGCTGAGACAAGAGAATCATGTAAGCCCAAGAGTTAGAGGTTGCTGTGAGCTGTGTGATGCCACGGCACTCTACCTGAGGGCGGTATGTGAGACTCTGTCTCTACAAAAAAAAAAAAAAATATATATATATATATATACTTTATGTATATATGAGCCACCTGGGGAGTTTATTAAAGCTGAGATTACTGTATGGAGAAACCTCAAAGCACTCAACCTAGACCTCCCATTCGATCCTGCAATCCCATTACTGGGCATCTACCCAGAAGGAAAGAAATCCTTTTATCATAAGGACACTTGTACTAGACTGTTTATTGCAGCTCAATTTACAATCGCCAAAATGTGGAAACAGCCTAAATGCCCACCAACCCAGGAATGGATTAACAAGCTGTGGTATATGTATACCATGGAATACTATTCAGCCATTAAAAAAAATGGAGACTTTACATCCTTCGTATTAACCTGGATGGAAGTGGAAGACATTATTATTAGTAAAGCATCACAAGAATGGAGAAGCATGAATCCTATGTACTCAATCTTGATATGAGGACAATTAATGACAATTAAGGTCATGGGGGGGAAGCAGAAAGAGGGATGGAGGAAGGGGGGTGGGGCCTTAGTGTGTGTCACACTTTATGGGGGCAAGACATGATTGCAAGAGGGACTTTACCTAACAATTGTAATCAGTGTAACTGGCTTATTGTACCCTCAATGAATCCCCAACAATAAAAAAAAAAAAAAGCTGAGATTACTAGGTCATGCTCTTAGAAATTAGGGTCTCAGGGCTCAGAGGAAGCCAGTAATTTGCTTTTGTGACATGCATCCCAGTGATGCTGACATAAAGGGGGCCCTAGGCCATTCTTTGCCAGCACTGACAACACTAACGGTCTAGACTGCAAACTGGATCATGGTCTCCCATGTGGCAGACCTTCTGAAGACTTGGTAAGAGCAATTCAAGAAATGTGAAAAGGACTCCAGAATTTTTCCTTTTATTTTCAGCCAATTGGCCCACATATAAATCCTCACCTGCTCTGGGAAGGCTTCAGATAACTGCCTGAAATTCACTGTCAAGAAAGAATTACATAGAGAATAAAAGAAAAAAAATCACATACTTACAACTCAACTACTTGAAAGGGTAGATATAAGAATGAAGAAAATGATGCAAATAAATACGGTACATGTAAAGTGATAGAAGAGATGTAAAGAAACAGAAAACAAATATTTTCCTCCTATTTGCCAATGGTAGGCAAGAAGGAAAAATTAAATATAACTGTAGATGTTTTTAGGTAGTACACAATTGACAGAAATATCCATTCAAAATTGGTTTGAGCAAAAATAAATGTGCTGGGCACAGTGGCTCACACCTGTAATCCCAGTACTCTGGGAGGCTGAGGCAGGAGGATTGGCTGAGGCCAGAAGTTTAAGACCATTCTGAGCAAAAGTGAGATCTGACTCAAAAAAAAAAAAAAAAGAAAGAAAGAAAAATGAGCTAGGTGTGATGGTACACACCTGTAGCCCAAGCTATTTAGGAGACTGAGGTAGAAGGATCACTTGAGCCCAAGAGTTTGAAACTGCAAAGAGCTGTGATGGCTCCTCTTCACCCAAGCCTGAGTGACAGAGCAAAACTCTGTCTTAAAAAACAAGATATTGACTCAATTATCTGAAAGGTGTATGGGCAATGGTAGCTTCAGGCATTATCTGCCTGGAGCTTTAAGTATGCCACTTTGTTCCCTTCCAAAGCTCTCTCTTTTGGGTTAGCCTTAAGCTAGGCTGTGTGTGATACTTCTAGTAGAACTGGGCTTTTTCCAAATGGGTAAAGCAACCATAGTGTTAAATCTTCACACCATTAAATCTGTCAGAAGAGAGAGAATGCTTGGCTTTCTACCTTTCTAATAGGCTTGCCAACACCTATGATCAGCTCTATAACATGAACCAGTCACTATGGCCAGGGGCATCATCAGATTTGCTTAATGGCTTGAAGGCCAATGACATCCCATCACTGGAGCTGAGACAGGACTCATCTCCATCTGGTAGAACATAGATGATGGGGGAGGAAAATCTGTTTCACGAATATGTGATCTACTCAGGACCATAGAGCCCTTGACTGTCCACTAGAAATAATGTTCACTGAAAACAGTTTTTCTTGCGTCAGTAAGCGCACATATGCTTTGGAACACATTGAAACACTTCTGAAATTTTAAGGAGCAAGAACTACCACAACATTTTTTTGTGCACAAAAAAGATGAGGACGGAAGCAAAGGATTATGAGTTGATGACTCATCAGGGCAACTTGGTTTTGACCTCCCTGAGCAAATGTGGGATTAATCTAAGTTTAACAAGAGATAGGAACTGACAATCACTAAAGGTTTCCTGTACCTCAAACCCCAGAAAATACAAACTGGCAATTCTGTAGATGTTTTGAAACATGAAATATGCACAGAATAATGAGAAGTGGTTAATGTGTCAAAGAAGAGATGTTTATAGAATTCCTACATATTCTCTGCTCTCTCAACTCCCACCTTCCAAACTGTTTCCAAAAGACAATTCAAAACAATACATCCCGCCTTTCTTTTATGGATTTCTTCTTCAGTTTTCAGCTGTCACTTAGGGTCTTCTGTCTTTATGTCATCTCCACTGCTTCTCTTATTTTTAATATTTCCCTTTTGCTGATGAACCCTACAGTGAAGAGTTACTCACTGTGTTCTACTAATCATTCTAGGAGTGATGGAGAGAGACTTACAGTACATGCAATAGTCTCTACCTGTTAGTACACTAAAACACAACAAGATAAAAATAATGAAAGTAATCTAGTAAAATAAAAGTCAGCATTGGGGAATTCAAGCCAAGTCAAGTCAAAGGAGAGGTCCTTCTATATGTGGGCCATGCAGACCAGGACAGTTTTAAAATTCCATGAAAGTGGCTCTGAGCTTTCTAACAGCCAACACAAAGGAAATGGATGCAATGATCATCTACCTGATGCATGAAATAGTTAAGATTAACACACCACTGAGGACCAAGAAAAGTCTGATATCCCAAAAGAATTTCTTCCTGTGGGTCAGTGTGGAGAAGCCCCTGTGTGATTCAGTACAGGGGCTCCAACGAAAAGTTTCATAGATTTGTTTCTCAGAATGTCCACAGATTGATAGCATAAACTCAGGAAAGAGTCTATTACATGTAAAAGAAGTTCTATGGTGCTAAATGGGAAGGGCAGACTCAGTGCCTGCAGCTCAGCATCTAGGGCACTGGCCATGTACACCGGGGCTGGCTGGTTTGAACCTGGCCCAGGCCTGCCAAACAGCAATAACAACTACAACAAAAAAATAGCCAGGCACTGTGGCGGGCGCCTGTAGTCCCAGCTATTTGGGAGGCTGAGGCAAGAGAATCACTTAAGCCCGAGAGTTTGAGGTTGTTGTGAGCTGTGATGCACGGCAGTCTACCGAGGGTGACATAATAAGACTCTGTCTCAAAAAAATAAAATAAAATACTAATTGGGAAGGGCAAAAAGAATGGAGTTCAGCCTTCTGATGGTTTGATTAATCTTGCAGAAGGATTAATGTTTACTCCAAGTTTACTTGGAGAAATGGATGGATGTCATATATTGCCCTATGAAGAGTGTATCAGTGATTTTGAGGTTAGCTATATTCTTTTTTTTTTTTTTTGATACAGAGTCTCACTTTGTCACCGTTGGTAGAGTGCCGTGGCGTCATAGCTCAGAGCAACCTCAAACTCATGGGCTCTAGTGATTCTCTTGCCTCAGCCTCCTGAGTAGCTGGAACTACAAGAGCCCACTACAACACCAGGTTAAGAGGCTAACTATATTCTTAAACTACTCAAAAAAGTTCTGGAATATCTTGCTTATCAAATACAAATCTATGTACTTTAAAAGATAGACTAGGGGAGAATTGGATTGATGTGTTTTATGACCTTTGAAAAATCTGTTAGAAAGCTACCTGTTATCAGTAATGTTGTAAAAATAAATGTCTGAGCTTATGAACTACCATATTGATTTCAGCATTAGACTGAAATTAAAAAAAAAGAAACCTACCTATGTTCAGCTTAACTCTGTGAACCAAAATATTCTTTGAAAAATTATTTCTATTGATATGAGCTTTCTGAAAAATTTGAAGGCAGTTTTTTAAAAAAATGCAATTCATAGGCTTTAAATTCTTGTTCCATTTTTGCATCAAGCAAATTTTACTTTAAAAGTTACTTTAAAACATTTTTGAATTTGGTTTGGTTATATTTAAAGATTTAGCTAAAATATAGAAACCTTCAAACATTTTAAATCTCATTTATCAAATTGACATGCTTAATTTTATTTTATAGGAGATGTATTTCAATTTCACAAACAACAAAAATCTTTCTGAGCACTTAACTCTTATACATTGTAAAATTTCTGATATTAAACTAAACTTAGTAAGATTTCAGTTTAAAATCAGAATCTATCTCAGTTATTTATTTACATATGTTAAAGTGGAGTTATGATGTCATTCTATAAGGTCAAATTCTCTTAAACATTATATCAATATGAAACACTAAATATAAATAGAATTCTTCTCAATCTGGAATATTAATATTAATAAAATAATTTTGCTTGTGGAAAAATTTCTATACTTCTTTTCTCCCCCAGGTTAAATAAGTCATAGATTCTGAAGGAGACAAATACCATCCTGGTGACTGATGTTATTCTAACTAAAAATTATGTATGGACATTTGTCTCAAATCTACATTCAACAATCACTTTTACTACCAATGTGATATAAAAATTTTCCATTGTAAAATGAAAAGATTTGTACAGTGAACATTTATATAGACACCACCAAGATTTGATTGTTATCATATGTTTATCTTTCGATCGTCTCTCTGTACTTTATTATTTTTATGCATTGTGAAGGAAATTGTAGACAACAATGCACTTTCTCCTATATATCTCAGCAGCTATGACGTTAACTAGAGTTCAACTGATACACAGTTTCTTTTTTTGATATAAAATTAACAATCATTGAAATGAATATATTATAAAGGCTCAATTTTGACAAATGGTCATGCCTATCTAAAACAAAACTATCATTAGGATATAGAATATTACCATCTTCCCTAAAAAGTTTCCTCAGGCCCCTTCTCAATCACCTCCCCTAAGAGACAGACTCTATTCTGCCTTTTTTAATCATTGATCAATTTTGCCTTTTCAAGAACTTAGTATTAGTGGAAGCAATCAGCATGTACTATTTTGAATAAGGCATCTTTCATACAACATTTAATGCTTTTGAGATGTATCCATATTGTTGCATGTATCCATAGTTTCTTTTTATTGATAAGTAGGCACATACCATTGTCCATTGTATACATATACCATAGTTCATCCATTCACCTGTGGATAGATCTCAGGCTATTTCCAGGGTTTGGCTGTCATGAATGAAGTTGTGAGCATTCTCAAATAAGCCATTTTGCTGATTACTGAGTTCCTTTGATGAGACTGAAGCCCTGTCTGCTGCACTAAGAAGGCACTGCTGATTTCCTTTTAAAATTTACTCTGCCATGGTATGAAAAGCTCAAAAAGATGTTTCTCTCCTAAGTGCATATTATATAAATATCTGTAAACTCACAGAAGCCTGCAACTCCAACCCAAGTTGGATAGTTTTGCTTTTCCTTGGCTTTTCTGATATGCCATTGCATTTTCTTTTTCATTGTAAAGACTTCTGATGATAGAATACTAATATAACCAAAATGTGTTTTGTGCTTGACTTAATGGAATCTTGAATTCATACTTTTAGGATACGCCAACTCATAAGGATACTAAAAATGGAATCCAATGGCTTTATCATACCCAATAATCTACTAATGAAAATAAATAAACTTCTAGGAAAAATATTCTGAAAACTCTGAAAAGGCTAAAATGCTACTTACTTTCACTTATGGGTAGAAGATTTTTATATGAAATACGGTTGTTAATCTATAAACATCTGTTTTTCTCTTATTTCTCAGTAATAGAACTCCTGAATTTTAGTAAGCCAGGGCCACCAAGAATAAAAACTACTAATAGGTTTCTCAGCCTGTTATACAGTGAAATGTTTTCACATGACTCAATCCAGCCCAAAGGATATCATCTAAAGTGTTTTGAGTAGGTGTATACAACTCCACTGCCGAGAGAGGTACCCACACAGAGCCGACCAGTCATCCTGAGTGGAAGAGGCAGAGATTAGTGTTCCAGAAGGATGAGGTGACGAAACTTGATGAATTAGAATACCAAGATAGAAGAAACTGCATACCTAAAAAGCTCCTGAGACCTGTGAAACCATGTGCATGAGTCTTGCATTCAGTTCCGACCTGCCCATGGGTGGTGGTCAAACTCCATGATACCAAGGAAAGAAACACTTAGAAAATAGTAAACTAAATGCTTCCTGGAGATCACATAAGAAGGGACATGATTTACTTTTCCATCAGTCAGAAAGTAGAGACCTCCACTAATGTAAGGGGTGCTTTCTGGAGTCCTCAGAAGAGTCATCCTTTAGTATAATGGTTTAATTAGCCCCAATATAAAAGCTGCTTTAGACTTGATCCAGAATTTGCTTAAAAGGAGCATAAACGGGTCAATTTAACATTATTTTTATAACAATAAAAATTATTAACATTATTTTTATAACAATAAAAATTTGACAACATGCCAGAATAAAGTCTAGCACTGTTAAAATGAATAAGAAAGAATTTAGAACTAAAAAATGTAAAAATACAAAATATCTAATATCAACAAAAATATAGAGGCATGTGATAAAATATAAAAATATGACCTGCAAACAAAAAACAAAAACAAAAAAATAAATAAAAGCAGACCAAGAAATGACAGAGATGTTAGAATTGGCAGACACGAACTTTAAAACAATTATAAATGTTCAAATAGTATGAATTTTTCCAAGGATGTAAAGAAATATGTGAAAATAATAAGAAGAGAAATTGAAGAAATATATATGCATATTTAGACACATATATTTATACATAATATATGTATGTATATCTTAAAACATTCACTGGATGGGATTAAACTCTGCCTTCCTCCTAAAAAAGATTGGTGAACTTGAAAACATAGCAATATAAACTATACAAAATGAGTCATAGAAAGAAAAAGATTTCACAAAATTAATAGAAGTTTAGTGACTTGTGCAAACAGAAAACATTCTAACTTATAGGTATTTGGAGTTCCAGAAATTCAGAGTAACAGAAAGGAGGGTGCAAAAATATTTGAACAAAGAATTGTCAACAATGTTCCAAATTTAGTAAAATGTATAAACTTACAGACATAAGAAGCTCATAAAGCCTTAAGTAGAATAATCATGAATCAATATGTTGTGCTTATCCTTATCCCAAGCACATCATATGAAATTCCTAAAGTACAATGATAAAAAAAAAAAAATCATAAAAGCAGCCAGAGGAAAAGATCACATTATATGGACAAAGATAAGAATGACAGCTGAAGTCTCAGTACAAGCCAGAAGACAATGGACCGATGGTTTTTTGTTTTATTATTATTATTTATTATTTTTTTTAAGAGAGAGACTCACTTTGTCATCCTCAGTAGAGTGCTGTGGTGTCATAGCTTACAGCAACCTCCAACTCTTGGGCTCAAGAGATCCTCTTCCCTCAGTCTCCCAAGTAGCTGGGACTACAGGAGCCCACCACAATGCCTGGCTATTTTTTTTTAGAGATGGGGTGTCACTCTTGCTTAGGCTAGTCTTGAACTCCTAAGCTCAAACAATCCACCTACCTTGCCCTCCCAGAGTGCTAGGATTACAGGCATGAGCCACTATGCTCAGCCCTTGGACCAATGTTTTTTAAGGACCAAAACAAAAGAAAACAAAAGTTGATCAAACTGGGATTTTACAACCAGTAAAAATCAAGTAGTGTTTTGGGGTACAGCATGTAAGAAGCTCAGAAGACAGCAGTCCGTCCTAACACCGTGTAAAAAGTTAAGCAGACTGAAACATTAACAATTTTTCTAGGAGACAAAAGAGAGGCTAAAACACAGACCAAACCACTGCTCTGAAGACCAGAGAGACAGGCAAATACAGGGAGTTAGAGTTTACTGAAGCAGCGACTCACCTGTGGAAACCGCTGTGGGAACCAGTGCTGGGAGAGGAAAACCTGAACAAATTTCTGGAGGCATTTTCAGTCAGGAAGCCTGCCTTCAAGAAGTGTTCAAGATTTTTCTCTATAGAAAAGAAAATAATATAGGTCATAAACTCAGATCTACATGAATAAGTAAAGAGCATTGAGGAAGGAATACATGAAGGTAAAATGAAAAGTTATATTTTTCTTATTTCTTAGTTGATCTAATAGATAACAGTTTGTTCAAAATAACAGTACCAGCAATGCATTCAACAGTATGTATATATGCTTATGTATGATATATATAAGTGAAACAAAAACATCAGTGATACAAAGAACAAGAGTAAGGAATTGGAATTATTTTGTTAGTATAAGGTACTCACATTACCTGTCAAGTGGTATATATATATATATATATATATATATATATAGTGATATATGTAGTGTTAGATATACTGGTAAAGTGGTATATATAGTATTATTTGAAAGTAGACTTGGGTGAGTTGTAAACATATATTGAAAACTCTAAGGGAATCACTAAAAAAAGTAAAAAAAGAAGCATAACTAAAATGTTCAAAAAAGAAGAAAGTATAATTATATAAAATGCTCAATTAAAACCACAAAAGACAGCAAAAGAGTGGAAGACATAATAGGACAGAAGACATAATAACAGAATCAACAAATAGAAAATAGTAACAGTAAAACATAGTGTAGCTATTAATCCAACTATATTAGTAATCATGTTGAACATCAATTGCCTAAACACACCAATTAAAGGGTAGTGAATATCAGAGGGGCTCAAACTATATGCTGTCTACAAGAAACCCACTTTAAATATAAAGACACATATAGATTAAAAATAAATAGATGGAGAAAAGCTAAGTTATATTGCAAACCCAAACAAAAAGAAAACAGGAGTAGTTACATTAATTGCAGAGAAAGATCAATAAAGTTATCAGGGATAAGGAAAGGCCATAATGATAAAAGGGTCAACTCTGCAAGAAGATCTAAAAATCTTTCATTTGTATGTACCTAACTACAGAGTGTCAAACTAGACAAGGCAAAATCTTATTGAACTGGAATGAGAAATAGATGAGTCCATTATGATAGCTGGAAACTTTACAACCCCCTATCAGAAGGATCAGATTCAACAAGCAGAAAATCAGTAAGAACATAGTTGAATTCAGTAACAGCATTAATCAAGTGAATATAATTGACATCTATAAACTAATTCATTCAAAAAAAGAAGAATACATATTTTTCTCAAGCTCACATGGTACATTCACTATGATAGATCACTTCTGGGCTATAAAACATAATCCCCAAATCAAAAAGAATAGAAATCATGTAATGTCTGCTTTTAGACCACCATGAAATTAAATTAGAAAAAAGTATCAGAAAGATAACCACAAAATTCTCAAATACATAGAAATTAAACAACACACTTCTAAATAACACATGGCTCAAAGGAGAAATCTCAAAAGAAATTAAAAAAAATTTTGAACTAAATGAAAATAAAAATACATTATCAAAATTTATGAGACACAGCAAAAGTAGTACTTAAAGAGAAACGT
This sequence comes from Nycticebus coucang, assembly GCF_027406575.1. Taxonomy (NCBI): domain Eukaryota; kingdom Metazoa; phylum Chordata; class Mammalia; order Primates; family Lorisidae; genus Nycticebus; species Nycticebus coucang. The sequence goes on from NC_069788.1 coordinate 67,577,794, forward strand.
ATAATCTATGCATATATTAGAGAAGAAATATCTAAAACTAGTAATCAAAGCTTTTACTTTAGAAACTAGATAGGGAAGAATAAATTAAATACAAAGCAAGAAGAAAAAATAAAAATTAAAGAAGAAATGAATGAAATTTAAAATAGAATATCAATAGAGAAAATCAATGAAATAAAAGAAACATATTCTTTGAAAATATCAATAAAACCACCAAATATTTAACCAAACTAAAAAGAGAGAGAGAGAGAGAGAAAGAAAGAGAGCACATAATAATACCAGAAATGAAAGCAAGGATATTATTACGATCCCATCAACATTAAAAAGATAGCAATAATAACAAAATGAACAATTTTATGTCTAGAAATCATTTTTTTTTTTTTTGCAGTTTTTTTTGTCCAGGACTGGATTTGAACCCACCACCTCCGGTATATGGGGCCGGCGCCCTACTTCTTTGAGCTGCAGGCACCACCCTATGTCTAGAAATTCTACAACCTAGATCAAATGGACTAAATCCTTGAAAGACAAAACCTACCACAACTCACATAAGAAGAAATAGACAATCTGAACAGTCTTGTTCCTACCAGAGAAGTTAAATTGATAATTACTGAGCTTCTAAAACAGAGAGTACCAAACATGAATAGATTCACTGATGAATTCTATCAAATATTTAAGGAAAAAATTACATCAATTTTCTACAATCCCTTTTAGAGAACAAATACAAAGGGAACACTTTCTAACTCATTTTATGAGGTCAGCATTACTCTAATATCAAAACCAAAGACATTATAAGAAAAGAAAAGTACAAATAAATATTTCTAATGAACATAGATGTAAAAAAATCCTAAAGAAAATGTTAGTAAATCAAATCTACAATGTATTAGAAGAACTATACACTATGACCAAGTGGGATTTATCCTGAATATGCAAGGCTGGTTCAACACTTGAAAATTGTAATCCATAACATCAACAGACTAAAGAAGAAAACCCACATGATCATATCAATGGAGACAGAAAAATCATTGACAAGTGTAACATTCATTCATAATAAAAACTGTTAGTAAGCTAGGCATATGGGGAACTTCCTCAACTTCATGAGAAGCAATCATCTACAAAAAAGACACAGATAATGTCAGAAACTGAATTCAGAATCTGGATAGCAAATAAAATCCAATTAGAATTCCAAGAAGTAACCCAAAAGATATCTCAAGAATTCAACAAATTCAAACACCAAATGACCAAAGATTTTGACACATTGAGACAAGAAGTTGCAGCCCTCAAAGATCTGAGAAACACAGTAGAATCCCTCAGTAACAGAATGGAACAAGCAGAAGAAAGGATTTCTGACATTGAAGACAAAGCTTTCGAATGCTCCCAAACTCTCAAAGAGGAAGAGAAATGGAGGGCAAAAACAGATCATTCTCTCAGAGAGCTCTGGGATAATTCAAAGAAAAGCAATATTCGTTTTATAGGGATCCCCGAAAGCGATGAAGTGGCTTCAAAAGGCACAAAATCTCTTCTCCATGAGATTATGAAATAGAACTTTCCAGACACGCCAAGAGATTCTGAAATTCAGATAGCAGACAGTTTCAGAACTCCAGCATGACTCAACTCAAATAAGACATCTCCCAGACACATCATAATCAATTTCATTAAAGTTAATATGAAGGAGAAAATTCTGAAAGCAGCCAGACAAAAGAAAAACATTACCTACAAGGGGAAGAATATTAGAATAACTGCAGATCTCTCTGCTGAAACCTTTCAAGCTAGAAGAGGATGGTCATCGACTTTTAATCTCCTAAAACAAAATAACTTTCAACCCAGGATCCTGTACCCACCTAAACTGAATTTCATTTCTGAAGGAGAAATTAAATACTTCTTTGAGATTCACATGTTGAAGAAATTTGCCATAACTAAACCAGCTCTCCAGGATATTCTCAGACCTAACCTCTGTAATGACCAGCATAATCCTCCACCACAAAAGTAAACCCACCCAGAAATTTTTGATCAAATTCCAACATCCACAGTCGCAAAAGTATTAAAAATGTCCACCAAACTCTCGAAAGGCTTATTGATATTCTCAATTAATGTGAATGGTTTAAATTATCCTCTAAAGAGGCACAGCCTGGCAGACTGGATACAAAAACTCAAGCCAGATATCTGCTGCATACAAGAATCTCATCTTACATTAAAAGACAAATATAGACTCAAGGTGAAGGGATGGTCATCTATACTCCAGGCAAATGGAAAGCAGAAAAAAGCAGGCATTGCAGTCCTATTCGCAGATGCAGTAGGCTTTAAACCAACCGAAATAAGGAAGGATAAGGATAGACACTTCATATTTGTTAAAGGTAATACTCAATATGATGAGATTTCAATTATTAATATTTATGCACCCAACCAGAATGCACCCCAATTTGTAAGAGAAACTCTAACATACATGAGCAACTCAATTTCCTTCAGTTCCATAGTAGTTGGAGATTTTAACACCCCTTTAGAAGCGCTGGATAGATGCTCCAAAAAGAAGCTAAGCAATGAAATTTTAGATTTAAACTGAACCATTCAACATCTGGACTTAACACACATCTACAGAACATTTCATCCCAACAAAACTGAATACACATTCTTCTCATAAGCCCACGGAACATACTCCAAAATCGACCACATCCTAGGCCACAAATCTAACCTCAGCAAATTTAAAACAGTAGAAATTATTCCTTGCATCTTCTCAGACCATCATGGAATAAAAGTTGAACTCAATAACAACAGGAATCTGCATAAAATATGAAAAAAAATCTGAAAGAAATCGACCAATACTTGGAAGTATCCCACCTACCAAGACTTAGCCAGAATGAAGTGGAAATGTTGAACAGGCCTATATCAAGTTCTGAAATAGCATCAACTATACAAAATCTCTCTAAAAAGAAAAGCCCAGGACCAGATGGCTTTATGTCAGTATTCTACCAAACCTTTAAAGAAGAACTAGTACCTATATTACTAAACATCTTCTAAAATATTAAAAAAGAAGGAAGAGTACCCAATACATTCTACGAAGCAAACATCACCTTGATCCCTAAACCATGGAAAAACCCCACAAGAAAAGAAAATTATAGACCAATATCACTAATGAATATTGATGCAAAAATACTCAATCAGATCCTAACAAACAGAATCCAACAACACATCAAAAAAATTATACACCATGACCAAGTGGGATTTATCTCAGTGTCTCAAGGCCGGTTCAATATACATAAATCTATAAATGTAATTCAGCACATAAACAAACTAAAAAATAAAGACCATATGATTCTCTCAGTTGATGCAGGAAAAGCTTTTGATAATATCTAGCATCCCTTCATGATGAGAACACTTAAGAAAATTGGTATAGAAAGGACATTTCTTAAACTAAGAGAGGCCATCTACGGCAAACCCATAGCCAATCTCATATTGAATTGAGTTAAATTGAAATCATTTCCACTTAGATCAGGAACCAGGCAAGGTTGCCCATTGTCTCCATTGCTCTTTAACATTGTAATGGAATTTTTAGCCATTGCAATTAGGGAAGAAAAGGTAATCAATGGTATCCACATAGGGTCAGAAGAGATCAAACTTTCACTCTTTGCAGATGACATGATCGTATATCTGGAAAACACTAGGGATTCTACTACAAAACTTTTAGAAGTGATCAAGGAATACAGCAATGTCTCAGGCTACAAAATCAACACCCATAAATCTGTAGCCTTTATATATACCAACAACAGCCAAGCCGAAAAAACAGTAAAGGACTCTATTCCATTCACAGTAGTGCCAAAGAAAATGAAATATCTGGGAGTTTATCTAACAAAGGATGTGAAAGATCTGTATAAAGAGAACTATGAAACTTTAAGAAAATAAATAGCTGAAGATGTTAACAAATGGAAAAACATACCATGCTCATGGCTGGGAAGAATCAACATTGTTAAAATGTCTATACTACCCAAAGCAATATATAATTTTAATGCAATTCCTATTAAAACTCCATTGTCATACTTTAAAGATCTTGGAAAAATAATACTTCGTTTTATATGAATCAGAAAAAAACTTGAATAGGCAAAACATTTCTCAGACGTAAAAACAAAGCAGGAGGAACCATGCTACCAGACCTCAGACTGTACTATAAATCGATAGTGATCAAAACAGCATGGTACTGGCACAAAAATAGAGAAGCAGATGTCTGGAACAGAATAGAGAACCAAGAGATGAATCCAGCTACTTACGGTTATTTGATCTTTGACAAGTCAATTAAAAACATTCAGTGGGGGAAAAGATTCTCTATTTAACAAATGGTGCTGCGTGAACTGCCTGGCGATGTGTAAAAGACTGAAACTGGACCTGCACCTTTCACCATTAACTAACATAGACTCTCACTGGATAAAAGATTCAAACTTAAGACATGAAACTATAAAAATACTTGAAGAAAGTACAGGGAAAACTCTTGAAGGAATCGGCCTGGGTGAATATTTTATGAGAAGGACTCCCCAGGCAATTGAAGCAGTATCAAAAATACCTTACTGGGACCTGATGAAACTAAAAAGCTTCTGCACAGCAAAGAACATAGTAAGTAAAGCAAGCAGACAGCCCTCAGAATGGGAGAAAATATTTGCAGGTTATGACTCCGATAAAGGTTTAATAACAAGAATCCACTGAGAACTCCAATGTATTAGCAAGAAAAGAACAAGTGATCCCATCTCAGGACTTCAAAGGAGTTGAAGAGAAACTTCTCTAAAGAAGACAGATGCACGATCTACAAACACACGAAAAAAAGCTCATCATCCTTAATCATAGAGAAATGCAAATCAAAACTACTTTGAGATATCACCAAACCCCCGTAAGAGTAGACCACATAACAAAATCCAAAAACCAGAGATGTTGGCGTGGATGTGGAGAAAAGGGCACACTTCTACACTGTTGGTGGGAATGCACACACACTAATGTGTTCCTTTTGGAAGGATGTTTGGAGAATACTTAAAGATCGAAAAATAGACCTGCCATTCGATCCTATAATTCTTTTACTAGGTATATACCCAGAAGACCAAAAATCACAATATAACAAAGACATCTGTACCAGAATGTTTATTGCAGCCCAATTCATAATTGCTAAGTCATGGAAGAAGCCCAAGTGCCCATCGACCCACGAATGGACTAGCAAATTGTGGTACATGTATACCATGGAATATTATGCAGCCTTAAAGAAAGATGGAGATTTTACCTCTTTCACGTTTACATGGATGGAGCTGGAACATATTCTTCTTAGCAAAGTATTTCAAGAATGAAAGAAAAAGTATCCAATGTACTCAGCCCTACTATGAAGATAATTTACAGCTTTCATATGAAGGCTATAACCTAACTGTAGCACAAGAATATGGGGAAAGGGCCAAGGGAGGGGAAGGGAGGGGGGAGGGTAGGGTGGGGGGAGGGCAATGGGCAGAGCCACACCTATGGTGCATTTTAGAATGTGTACAGGCAAAACCTACTAAATGCAGAATACAAATGTCTACATACACTAACTAAGAAAATGCCATGGGGGGAGGAGACAAGATGGCTGACTGAAGACAGCTTTCCACAGAGGCTCCCGTCCAGTAGGAGAGTTAAGGACAAAAATTCAGCAAGTAACCTGGTGGATTTGAGCTGCACTAAGAAAGAAGGTTGAAGAATACACGTCAACCCCGCTGAGGTGAGCTGCGACCATAAGGATACAAACAAAAGGTACAAAATCCATCACCAAGTGGAGGGAGACCCCTCCCCCATGAGAACAGCTCAGAGTACCCCACAAACAATCGGGCAGAGCTCAAAGGTCTTCCCACTACACTCCACGGGAGAGAACCTCTAAAAACTGGACCTACCTCCCATACTAGGGTGCCAGGCATAAACCTGCATAAACTGTATATAGTCTCTACCTGGAATTCTGAGCTCCCAGCGCTCCCCTTTACTCACACTGAGGTCTGGAGGCCAGTCCCGGTCAGCAGAGAGGGGACCACACCGGAGTGGCAGTTCCCTGAGGCACAGTGAGACAGCCGTCTTTTGGGGACAATACGGCCAGGCATAAAACTGTGTAAAGCTGTGTGTGTTCTCTGCCCACAACCCCAGGCTCCCAGCACTCCCCGTACTCCCCTCTGCTCTCGCTCCAAGGTCTGGAGGCCTGTTCTCCAGGGGTCCAGACTCTTGGGTGTTTGCTTGAGGGGTGTAGACAGTGCTGGGCTGCAGACAGTGCAGACTCTGGGATATGGGAGCAGACAGAGGACGGTTGGCTGGAAGGGAGCTACACTGGAGCAGCAGTTGCCTGAGCCATAAAACAGCAGCCCTCTTTAGCTAGCAATACAGCTTACTACCGAATATTCTGAAGCCACACCCCCTGTCTTCCTGGGCAACCAGAGACTCTGAGTATAGGATTTGCCTGAGGCTACTCCAACTTGCAAACTGGGGAAACTCCCAGGGTGGGGCTGACCCAGAGGTCCACTTTACTAAACCTAAGACGCACCTGGCCCTCAGGGGATCGTCAGCCTATAGACAATACAAGAGCAAAGACAAGCTGATTTGGAACTCAATTCAGCTTCTCTTCTGCAGGGGAACGGCAGATTTGTTCTGTTCTGTTCTGTCAGTAACATTAATCAGGGGTGAGACTGGACCTGAGTGAAAACCCCCCAACCTTCATCAAGCACCCAAGGTTGTTAGGCCTCACCTCCTCCTGCTAGAGAGAGGCAGAGCGCAGCGGCCTGGCAGACTTCCTTGTGATTCAGGCAGGTGCAAACTCCTGGAGTACTGATTCACTACAGGCAACTGGGTCAGCCAACTGCAGGGCTATCAGTGATGGGGTGTGACAGCGGTGCAAGGTGGGGAAGGAGGCATCAACCTTCCCAGACTGATCTATTGGCTGGGTGGCTCCTCCTGACTCCATGCAGCACTGGAGCAAGCCACACCAGAGTAGTCACCAGACTACTGTGATCCAGTTCCCAGAGACCTCTTAAACTCTCTCACCTGAGACAGGTGCAGACTGAGACAATTGATTTGGACTTTTTGAACTGAACCAATCGCCTGAGGACAAATCAGGTGGTGCCTGGGTGCACAGTGGTAGGAAGGTTTGATTCTTCCTTTCCAATTGTTTGCCGGTGGGGGGGTGGGGTGACTTAATTGCTGATATTTCTCCACAGCTGAGACTTCAATCCAGAGTATCTGTTTCACTAGGGTGGAACAGAAACCAGCTGAAAACAAGACAGAAACATTTAGCCCCACCACACCAGACGGGGCCCCAGTTCTCAGGCCACAATACTGTACAGGCCCTCGACAAAGCCCCAAGGGAAAAAATCAGAGGAAGTAAAACAACCATGGGGCGGAATCAGCGGAAAAACTCTGGTAACATGAATAACCAGAATAGATCAACCCCCCCACAAGGAAAGATATGGCAGATGCAATTGAAGATCCCATTCATAAACAACTGGCTGAGATGTCAGAAATCGAATTCAGAATTTGGATTGCAGACAAGATTAACAAAGTGGAATTAGGAATTTGAGGAGAAATTCAAAAGTTGTCTCAAGAATTTAACGAATTTAAAGACAAAACCACCAAAGACTTAGACACACTGAAGCAAGAATTTGCAGCCCTCAAAGATATGAAAAACATTAGAATCCCTCAGCAACAGAATGGAGCAAGCAGAAGAAAGGATTTATGACATCGAAGATAAAGCCTTTGAACGCTCCCAAACTCTCAAAGAGGAAGAGAAATGGAGAGCAAAAACGTATCATTCTCTCAGACAGCTCTGGGATAATTCGAAGAAGGTGAATATCCCAATCATTGGAGTTCCAGAAACAGATGAAGTGGCCTCGCTGGGCACAGAGGCCCTTCTGCATGAAATTATGAAAGAGAATCTTCCAGACATGCCTAGAGATTCTGAAATTCAGATAGCGGACAGCTTCAGAACCCCAGCACAACTCAACCCCAATAAGACATCCCCCAGGCATATCATAATTAACTTCACTAAAGTTAATATGAAAGAGAAAATCCTCAAAGCTGCCAGGAGAAAGAAAACCATTACCTTCAAAGGGAAGAATATTAGAATGACTGCAGATCTCTCTGCTGAAACTTTTCAAGCCAGAAGAGGGTGGTCACTGACTTTTAATCTCCTAATGCAAAATAATTTTCAACCCCGGATCTTGTATCCAGCTAAACTGAGTTTCATTTATGATGGAGAAACTAAATACTTTAATGACATTCATATGTTGAAGAAATTTGCCATAACCAAACCAGCTCTTCAGGATATTCTCAGATATCCTCCATAATGACCAACCCAATCCTATACCACAAAAGTAAACTCACTCAGAAACTTTGGATCAAACTCCAATTTCCACACTGGCGAAAGGATTAAAAATGCCCACTGGACTTTTGAAAAACTCGATACCCAAAACTTCACCAGAATTATCAATATTCTCCATTAATGTGTACGGCTTAAACTGTCCTCTAAAGAGGCATAGGTTAGCTGACTGGATACAAAAACTCAGGCCAGATATCTGTTGCATACAAGAGTCACATCTTACCTTAAAAGACAAATATAGACTCAGGGTGAAATGATGGTCATCCATATTTCAGGCAAATGGTAATCAGAAAAAAGCAGTTGTTGCTATTCTATTTACAGATACAATAGGCTTTAAACCAACAAAAGTAAGGAAGGACAAGAATGGTCCCTTCATATTTGTTAAGGGTAATACTCAATATGATGAGATCTCAATTATTAATATCTATGCACCCAACTAGAATGCACCTCAATTTATAAGAGAAACTCTAACAGACATGAAGCAACTTGATTTCCTCCAGCTCCATAATTGTCGGAGATTTCAACACTCCTTTGGCAGTGTTGGATTGATCCTCCAACAAGCAGCTGAGCAAAGAAATCTTAGATTTAAACCTAACCATCCAACATTTGGATTTAGCAGACATCTATAGAACATTTCATCCCAACAAAACTGAATACACATACTTCTCATCAGCCCATGGAACTTACTCCAAAATCGATCACATCTTAGGTCACAAGTCTAACCTCAGTAATTTAAAGGAATAGAAATTATTCCTTGCATCTTCTCGGACCACCATGGAATAAAACTTGAGCTCAATAACAACAGGAATCTGCATACTCATACAAAAACATGGAAGTTAAATAACCTTATGCTGAATGATAGCTGGGTCAGAGATGAGATTAAGAAAGAAATCGCCAACTTTTTGGAACAAAACAATAATGAAGACATGAACTATCAGAACCTCTGGGACACCGCAAAGGTAGTTCTAAAAGGGAAATTTATAGCACTGCAAACCTTCCTCAAAAGAACGGAAAGAGAGGAAGTTAACAACTTAATGGGACATCTCAAGCAACTGGAAAAGGAAGAACATTCCAACCCCAAACCCAGTTGAAGAAAAGAAATGACCAAAATTAGAGCAGAATTAAATGAAATTGAAAACAAAAGAATAATACAACAGATCAATAAATCAAAAAGCTGGTTTTTTGAAAAGGCCAATAAAATAGATAAACCTTTGGCTAACCTAATCAGGAAAAAAAGAGTGAAATCTCTAATCTCATCAATCAGAAACAACAAAGATGAAATAACAACAGGCTCCTCAGAAATCCAAAAAATCCTTAATGAATATTATAAGAAACTGTATTCTCAGAAATATGAAAATCTGAAGGAAATTGACCGATACTTGGAAGCATGTCACCTTCCAAGACTTAGCCAGAATCAAGTGGAAATGTTGAACAGGCCCATATCAAGTTCAGAAATAGCATCAACCATACGAAACCTCCCTAAAAAGAAAAGCCCGGGACCAGATGGTTTCACGTCAGAATTCTACCAAACTTTTAAAGAGGAATTAGTACCTATATTACTCAACCTGTTCCAAAAGGTAGAAAAAGAAGGAAGACTACCGAACACATTCTATGAAGCAAACATCACCCTGATCCCCAAACCAGGAAAAGACCCAGTAAGACAAGAAAATTATAGACCGATATCACTAATGAATATAGATGCAAAAATATTCAACAAGATCCTAACAGAATCCAGGAACACATCAAACAAATTATACATCATGACCAAGTCGGTTTTATCTCAGGATCTCAAGGCTGGTTCAATATACCTAAATCTATAAATGTAATTCAGCACATAAACAAATTAAAAAACAAAGACCATATGATTCTCTCAATCGATGCAGAAAAAGCTTTTGATAATATCCAGCATCCCTTCATGATCAGAACACTTAAGAAAATTGGTATAGAAGGGACATTTCTTTTTTTTTCATATATATATTTTTTTTTTGTAGAGACAGAGTCTCACTTTATAGCCCTTGGTAGAGTGCCGTGGCCTCACACAGCTCACAGCAACCTCCAACTCCTGGGCTTCAGCGATTCCCTTGCCTCAGCCTCCTGAGTAGCTGGGACTACAGGTGCCCACCACAACGCCCGGCTATTTTTTGGTTGCAGTTCAGCTGGGGCCGGGTTTGAACCCACCACCCTCAGTATATGGGGCTGGTGCCTCACCAACTGAGCACAGGCGCCACCCAGAAGGGACATTTCTTAAACTGATAGAGACCATCTATAGCAAACCCACAGCCAATATCATATTGAATGGAGTTAAATTGAAATCATTTCCACTCAGATCAGGAACCAGACAAGGCTGCCCATTGTCTCCATTGCTTTTTAACATTGTAATGGAAGTTTTAGCCACCGCAATTAGGGAAGAAAAGGCGATCAAGGGTATCCATATAGGGTCAGAAGAGATCAACTTTAACTCTTCACAGATGATATGATTGTATATCTGGAAAACACTAGGGATTCTACTACAAAACTCTTAGAAGTGATCAAGGAATACAGCAGCATCTCAGGTTACAAAATCAACATTCATAAATCGGTAGCCTTTATATATACCAACAATAGTCAAGTTGAAAAAACAGTTAAGGACTCCATCCCATTCACAGTAGTGCCAAAGAAGATGAAATATTTGGGAATTTATCTAACAAAGGACGTGAAAGATCTCTATAAAGAGAACTATAAAATTCTAAGAAAAGAAATAGCTGAAAATATTAACAAATGGAAAAACATACCATGCTCATGACTGGGAAGAATCAACATTGTTAAAATGTCTATTCTACCCAAAGCAATATATAAGTTCAATGCAATCCCCATTAAAGCTCCACTGTTGGGCGGTGCCTGTGGCTCAAGGAGTAGGGCGCCGGTCCCATATGCCGGAGGTGGCAGGTTCAAACCCAGCCCTGGCCAAAAAATCACAAAAAAAAAAAAAAAAAAAACTCCACTGTTATATTTTAAAGATCTTGAAAAAACAATACTTCATTTTATATGGAATCAGAAAAAACCTCGAATAGCCAAGACACTACTCAGAAATAAAAACAAAGCAGGAGGAATTTCGCTACCAGACCTCAGACTATACTACAAATCGATAGTGATCAAAACAGCATGGTATTGGCACCAAAACAGAGAAGTAGATGTCTGGAACAGAATAGAGAACCAAGAGATGAATCCAGCTACTTACCATTATTTAATCTTTGACAAGCCAATTAAAAACATTCAGTGGGGAAAAGATTCCCTATTTAACAAATGGTGCTGGGTGAACTGGCTGGCAACCTGTAGAAGACTGAAACTGCACCCACACCTTTCACCATTAACTAAGATAGATTCTCACTGGATCAAAGATTTAAACTTAAGACATGAAACTATAAAGATACTAGAGGAGAGTGCAGGGAAAACCCTTGAAGAAATTGGTCTGGGCGAGTATTTTATGAGGAGGACCCCCCGGGCAATTGAAGCAGCTTCAAAAATACACTACTGGGACTTGATCAAACTAAAAAGCTTCTGCCCAGCCAAAAACACAGTAAGTAAAGCAAGCAAACAGCCCTCAGAATGGGAGAAGATATTTGCAGGTTATGTCTCCGACAAAGATTTAATAACCAGAATCTACAGAGAACTCAAACGCATTAGCAAGAATAGAACAAGGGATCCCATCGCAGGCTGGGCAAGGTATTTGAAGAGAAACTTCTCTGAAGAAGACAGGCATGTGGCCTTCAGACATATGAAAAAATGCTCATCATCTTTAATCATCAGAGAAATGCAAATCAAAACTACTTTGAGATACCATCTAACTCCAGTGAGACTAGCCTATATCACAAAATCCCAAGACCAGAGATGTTGGCACGGATGTGGAGAAAAGGGAACACTTTTGCACTGCTGGTGGGAATGCAAATTAATACATTCATTTTGGAAAGAGATATGGAGAACACTTAGAGATCTAAAAATAGATCTGCCATTCAATCCTGTAATCCTTCTACTGGGCATATATCCAGAAGACCAAAAATCACATAATAACAAAGATATTTGTACCAGAATGTTTATTGCAGCCCAATTCATAGTTGCTAAGCCATGGAAGAAGCCCAAGTGCCCATTGATCCACGAATAGATTAATAAATTGTGGTATATGTACACTATGGAATATTATGCAGCCTTAAAAAAGATGGAGACTTTATCTCTTTCATGTTTACATGGATGGAGCTGGAACATATTCTTCTTAGTAAAGTATCTCAAGAATGGAAGAAAAAGTACCCAATGTACTCAGCCCTACTATGAAACTAATTTAGGGTTTTCACATGAAAGCTGTAACCCAGTTACAACATAAGAATAGGGGGAAGGGGGAAAGGGAGGGTAGGGAGGGGGGAAGTGGGTAGAGGGAAGGGGATTGGTGGGATTACACCAGCGGTGCATCTTACAAGGGTATATGTGAAACTTGGTAAACGTCTGTGAAGCTAGTGAATGATGCCCCATGAATATATCAATGTACACAGCTATGATTTAATAAAAAAAAAAAAGAAAGAAAGAAAATGCCATGAAGGCTATGTTGAACAGTTTGATGAGAATATTTCAGATTGCATATGAAACCAGAACATTGTACCCCTTGATTGCACTAATGTACACAGCTATGATTTAACAATTAAAAAAAATAAAAAAATAAATAAAATATTTCAAATTAAAAAATAATAGATGGAAACTTAAAAAAAGAGAGAGATAATACTACTTACCTGTTAGTATAGCCCAAATTTGAAACATTGACAACACCAAATTCTGGTGAAGATGTGGTGCAATGGGGATTCAATGCTAATGAGAATACAAAATAATACAGCCTGTTTTGTAGACAGTCTTAACACATGCTCTAGCAATAATGCATCTTGGTACTTACCCAAAGGAGTTAAAACATATGTCTAACACAAAATCCTGCCCACGATGTTTATAGCATCTTTATTTATAATTACCAAATCTTGGAAGCAACCAAGACATCCTTTAGTAATTAAATGGATAAGTAAACTATAATACATCCAGACAATGGAGTATTATCCAATACTGAGAATGAACTATGAAGCCAGGAGAAGACATGGAAGAAACTAAAATGCATATTACTAAGTGAAAGAAACCAACTTGAAAAGTCTACGTACAGTACATTTCCAACTACATGTACATGACATTCTGGAAAAGGCAAAACTATGGAGAGAATAAAAGTATCAATGGCTGTCAGGTACTAGGTAGGGGAAATAAACTGGTGGAGCACAGGGAACGTTAGCACAGTGAAACTGTTCTGGATGATTCTATAATTGTGGATTAGATAGATGTTATTATATATTTGCTCAAACCCTTAGAACATGCAATGCCAAGGGAAAACACTAAATTACAGAATTTTGGTGATTATAATTTATCAATGTACATTCAACAAATATTATAGATGTGCCAGTCTGGTGGGGAATATTGAAAATTGGGGATGCTATGACGTTTTGGGGTGGGAAATATATGGGAAATCTCTGTACCCTCTTCTCAATTTTGCTCTCAGTCTAAAACTGCTCCAAAAAAAAGTAAAGCCCTTTTAAAAAGCAAGCTGAGAAGCTATGTCCCCCCATCCAGTACCCCAAGAGATGGTGTGCCACTGTCTCTACCTCTAGCTCCAGAGCAGTCCTGCAGAGGGGGAGAGGCAGACCCTAAGAACAAGTAGTTCTATAGCTACCTGTAAGGAGACTGACTTTATCCAGAATAATGTGGGGAGTTTCAAGCCTAAGAGTAATGGTGAAATCAGTGGTAATTTTGGTGGTAAGCAATTACGAGGAGAGTGGTAGATCCATTATAGCAACATGTAAAATGTAGACCAGCTAGAAATTTAAGAATCAGGAAGAGAAATAGCTAAAAAGAGCCCTCCTCGGGTCAGAACAAGTCTCACTTCCTGCCCTCGAAGACTTCTGGAAAGTGGCCCTGCATTAGAGTGCAGAGAAATTTATAACCTAGATTTTATGGAAAACAATACAAAACTTATGGAATTAGTGAAGCTTAACTGCTGTTTTGACACTAATGAAGGCAGACAAGCTGGAAGCTTAGCAGTGAGATCATGGAAAAGAAGCTCTCACACAGAACCTGGCTAAAACCACTGCCATGTCAGAGCATATCTGTGTGCACACTCGAGTCTGTGCACTCTGAGGAGAAACATCTGAGGCTTCACAGCGCAGCATAAATGCACTTTGCTAAAGAAGCTCGGTCAAATCACTGAACAAAAAAACAACATAGCAATACTCTTGGAAGAGGGACAGTATCCAGACTTTCTACAATATATGATCTGAAATATCTAGTTTTCAGCACAAAATAAGACATACAAAGACATAGGAAAAGTATGACCCATTTATAGGTGAAAAAGCAGGAAAGAGTAACTTTTTTTCTGAGATGGTTTAAATATCATGTATTATACATATGTTAAAAAACTACGGAAACAATGTATGAAGAGGTAAAAGAAAATATGATGGCAATATTTAATATGGAGAATGAAAATAAGGAGATAAAAATGATAGAAAAGAATGATGAAAATTTGCAGTTGCAAAGTGCGGTCACTGAAATGAAAAAAATTTGTTAATAATAACATCAAGAACAGAAGCAATAGAGTTTTGTAGGCGTAACATTTCCATGCATAACTGAAATTAAGCTAGTAGAAATAGAAAGTCAATTTTGATAAATTAAGATGCATATTGTAAGGCTAGAACAACCATAAGAAAATAGCTAAAAAACAACATAAAAAATCATTATAGGAATTGAAATATTACAATAAAAGTATTACTTAATGCAAAAGAAAGCAGTAAGAGGGGAAGAAAGTGAAAAAAAATGTAAAGTAGAGAAAACAAAAAGATGGCAGATGTACATTCAGAAACAAAAAGTAAATATAAATAATGCCATTAAATGTGAATCGATTAAACAATCCAAACAAATACAGATTGTCAGACTGGATTTTAAAAAATGATAAGATTCAACTCTATGTAATATACAGGAGGCACACATTGTATTCAAAGAAAAAGTATATTGAAAGTAAAATGATAGAAAAAGACACATCACTTAAGTCACAATCGCAAGAAAGCTGGAGTGGATGTGCTATCTGATGAAATAGATTTTAAAACAAATACAGATGCTCCTTGACTTACAATAGGGTTATATTCCAATAAACTCATCATAAGTTAACAATATTCTGATTTAAATGTGTGTTTTTCACTTATGGTATTTTCAACTTTTGATGGGTTTATCCAGATGTAACACCATAAGTTGAGGAGTTTATTGAATGTGTATAAATATATTGAAATGTATATACCATCATAAGCTGAAAAATCCTAGGTGGGGAACCATCTGTAATATTACTAGAGATAAAGAGGGACATTTTGTATGATAAGAGAGCTGATCTGTCATGTTACATTATGAAGATAAAACAATGATAAACACATGTACATCTAACAGCACAGCCCCAAAATATATGAAGTGAAAACTGACAGAATTGAATGGAGAACTGGGCAGTTCAACAAAACTGCTGAAGACTTTAACATCCTACTATCAATAATGAATATAACAACTAGGCACATGACCAGCAAAGAAACAGAAGACTTGAATACCCCCATAAACAAACTAGATCTAACAACAGCATAATATAGATTCTTGTGGCCATGAGGCAAGAGGAATGAGAATGAAAGCAACCCACTAAGGATGGTGGAGGGAAACTGTGGAAAGAACCTGGCCCTTGGCAACATTAATGAGCAACTGAGCTAGTCCGGCTGTCCTTGCCAGGACACATCTCATTACTTGAGACAGCTGTTAGGCTGGTTCTTTGTTTAGTTGAAGACAAATGCATTCCTAACTAATAAGAGAAGAAAAGGTAAAATGTTTATATAAGAAAATGGGCAAGGACAAAACTTCTAAAATATTTACCATTTATTATGTAAGAAGGTAATTATCTCCTTACATGTACCTCATACCAGGCATACAGGTATATTTTTCTGTATTTAGTCTTTATAGAAGTTATTATTATATTCCATTCATAGATGAGAAAGCTGAGGCTAAATTGGAATAAATACCTTGTAGAAGATGATAGCAAGGAGCAGAGAGAGATTTGAACACTGACTTGTCTGACCCTAAGTTTAGGCTGTTTATATGGACTTACGTCATTCCTTTGAGGTATTGCCATGGCTTTGTTTTGTATGTACAAAAATGTTTCATCATCACTATGTTCACCTCTTAGTATTTATGAGTCTTTTCTATCAGGGATTTTCTTTTCTATTCTTCTTTTGAAAACACTGCCCAAATTTTGCTTCATTTCTAATCAATGCCTTAGCTGGGGATTATATAAACTGGTAATTTAGTACCTTAGCAACCAGTTCTACCACAGGATTAAATATAAAATTGCTTTAGTTACAGAACTCAGAGTACAAAAATATTGGCTTACACCAGAAATTGTTTTCTCAAAGGTTCAACGTCTCTTCTAGAAGAAACTATCTCCAATTAAAATTTAAACAGAAAGTGTGACTATTTTTAATTCTAAAATTTTAACTCTTAAGGCCAATTTTATTTTACTTCATGCAAAGATAATCTTTTGTTAGACAGAAGAAGATAGTCTTATTACAGAAAAGTTTGAAACTACAAAGGTATGGACTAAAGAAAAATATTCACTTATTTTCATCTCTAATAAATACTATTTTAATGTCCTTGTCTTTTTGCTATTAGTCTTAGATATTTTTAACTTTGCTTAATTGTAATCTCATATTTTTTATATTTATACAATTTTGTATTCTACATTTAAATTAATTGTTGTATCGTCAGCATTTTTATATGACATGTTTTTATAAGCTATGCATTCCTTCACTCTTTCACTTCCTTCTTTTAAGCTACTAGTTTTTTGAGAATGATATAGTAGTCTTCAAAATGCTTATTAAATAGGAGGAATGCTATGATGAAAGGAGATTGTGTGCCTGCATATTAGTAACACAGAATTTACTTATTGAGTACACCTGATATACTCTCCGTGCTGCAGCTTAGCTGTCTTAGTTGTGTTTTGTTTTTGTTTTGTTTTGTTTTTGAGACAGAGTCTCACTATGTTGCCCTCAGTGGGTGCTATGGCATCACAGCTCACAGCAACCTCCAACTCTTGGATGTAAGAAATTCTCTTGCCTCAGCCTCCCAAGTAGCTGGGACTACAGGTGCCCACCACAACGCCCAGCTATTTTTTTTTTGTTGTTTAGCTGACCAGGGCTAGGTTTGAACCAACCAACCGCAGTGCATGTGGCCAGTGCCCTAACCACTGAGCGACAGGTGCTGAGCCCATGTTTTTGTTTTAAATTGCTCTGCATATGTTAAAAAGGGAAGTATAATTTAAAAAAGGAAAATGAAAATGGAATTGGTGGAGAGGGTTTTTAGTGCAATAATTTTTGGTGCTTTTATTTACAATCACAATTAGACTCCAGAAAAATTGCAGGAAAGTAGATGAAACTATCTTATTTATTTGCAGAGTGGCCTAGGAAGAACAATAGAAAGGTTAGATGTAAAATCCTCCTTGAGAATGTGAAGGAGGATTTTTTTCCCCTTACCCCAAATTACCCCGAATTATTAGATCATAATTCGGTCATAATGCATGATGTCCTGAATAAGGAACGTTACACTTTCCTAATTGGTGTATCATAATTTTATGGACAGTTTTAGAATTTTTTGCAGATAAAGAAAATAAGAAAACTGGAAAAATAATTGAAAGTGGATTGTGTGTGTTTGTGTGTTTGTGTGCATACATGCCCATGGGCATTCCTATACTAATTAATTTGGAGGTTGTGTGTATTGGTAACTGAACTCTTCTTCCTTTTAGTATTAACAAGTGGGCCAGTACCCAGAGATGAGTATCAATAGCATTCTATAATTATCCTTTTGGTTATAAATATATGAATATTATAAACATAACTCTGCACACATATGTAGATATACATGTTTATGCATATTTAAATATAGTTATAATTATATACATAGTATATAAAAGTGTTACATATAATAAATGCTGTTTCAACTACACTACACTGGCTTTAAAGAGTTAGTCACTACTACCCTGTTAGAAAATAAAACTAACTGACTTTCAGAAATTTGGAAATAGAAATGAACTTGGCTTACTCATGGGCGGGGAAATGGTTCAGCTGGCTTGAGCAGAGATACTTAATAGGAGTTTGAAAATCAAGTTGAATAGAACGAATGAAGTAATAAATGATAAATTAATACAAAGTTTTAATTAAGCTTTTTTTATTTGCCTCATTCCATATCTTTGTAGTTATAATTGCAAAATAAAATCTCCCATATATCTACAAGTTCTGAACAGGTAAACAGACCTAGGCTCCCACAAAGTTAAAGATAAGGTCAAAAAAAAAAAAAAAAACCTGCATTTGCCCAGAATGAACAATTTTTCACAGAACTTCCGTCAGATTACTAAATGTTAAGTGTGCGTGTTCCTTATCGGAATTTCCACTAAAAGGGGCCAACCAATGGGAACCCAGTAATCACAGGAAGGAAGGGATTTTTTAGTGCCACACAGCAACCTCAGCCATTTTCTGCCTTATTCCATGATTTTATTGCTATATCCAGTGAAAGCAATTCGCCTGGGTCTGTTTCCAGGTGGCAGTTCCATAGTTTGGCTTCACTTTTCTCTTTCCACCTTTCTACTATCAAACTTTTCTTTCAGAACTCTGAACCTGCTTCTATTCTCCAAGGACGTTAGCTACTTATGGGAATTCACTAATCTGTACTGATTTCTCAAGCTGATACATAATGGCTAGCTTATCTCCTGTTTCTCATCATCCAAACTTCAAATTATCCCCACGTCCTTCCTCCCCATCATCAGTTTTTATCTTTGGTCACTCATCAAGTCTTTTTTATTTACCTTCAGATTTTCTCTTCCATCCACAGATTATTGGGAAGTGTGTTGTTTACTTTCTGGGTGTTAGATTTTACTATTGCCTTTCTGTGACTGATATTTGGTTGCATCCCTTGTGTTGGAGATTTCATGTTTTAATTTTCTCTTGTTAACTTGATTGGGGAGAAAGGAATTTCTACCTCAGGGTTATGGAGATGGCACACTTACCACAATAGAAGCTGTACAGATGAGACTAATAGAAGTTTATTAGCATATATGAAGAAGGAAGGCACTGCACACCACACAAGGTCACACTGGGGTTATATTTGGGAAGAGGGTGAATCCTATGGGTTGTGTGAGAAAGGCTCCGTAGTATTAAGAGGATGAGGTGTCCCCTGATTCCCACAGTGGTATGTTATTTGTTTGTTTGAATAAATCTACGGCTGGCAGAGAAACTTGCTACTCAGTGATATGCAGGAACTGTGGCTGTTCCTCTTTACAAGGAGGGTTGTTTGGCTAGGTGACCTTCACACTCTTCACAACAGTAGAGAGGAAGGGAACTTGTGGCTACACCAGATGAAGCACTCTCAATTTCACCAAATGTCAAGACAGCACGCAATATTGGGCCTTTGCAGCTCAGTGCCTGTAGCTGAAGTGGCTAGGGTGCCAGCACATACACTCAACCTGGTGGGTTCAAATCCAGCCCAGGCCCATCAAACAATGATGATGACTAAAAAAAAAAAAAAAAGCCAGGCATTGTGGCGGGTGCCTGTAATCCCAGCTACTTGGGAGGCTGAGGCAAGAGAATCGCTTAAGCCCAAGAATTGGAGGTTGCTATGAGCTGTGATGCCACAGCACTCTACCCAGGGTGACAGCTTGAGACTCTGTCTCAAAAAAAAAAAAAAAAAAAATTGGGCTTTTGCTTTGTGTCTTATGCCCTATCTTAATTATTTTAAATCAAGTGGGCTTGTTTTATGGCTCAGGACATGGTTGGTCTTGGTCTATATTCTGTGGGCACGTGGAAAGTGCATTCTGGTGTTGTTTGGTAAAGAGCTTTATAGATGCCAATTAGATTCTGTTGGTTGATGGTGGTTTTGAGTTCTTTGATATCTATGCAAATTTCCTGTCTAGTCATTCCATTCATTGCTGAGGTCTCCCATATAACTGTGCTGTTTCCATTCAATTTTATGAGTCTTGGCCTTACATAGTTTGTAGCTCTGTTGTTTGGTACACACATGTATAAGAAAGATTATTACATCTTCTTGGTGGATTGAAACCTTTATAAATGTCCCCTTTTGTCTTTGGTAATTTTCTTTATAGTCTTTCTTATGTTAATACCACCATTTCTGCTTTCTTTTGATTCGGGTTTACATGATGTGTATATATACTAGGTGTGTGTGTGTGGTGCACACATTTTTTTTCCATCCTTTTCCTTTCAACATGATCATATTATTATATTTGAAGTGAGAATCTTATAAAAAGCATATAGTTGGGTCAAATTTTAAAATTTACCCTGGTCACTTCATACTGGTAAAAGGAAAAATACAACAAGAGGACATTTCAATTCTAAATATTTATGCACCCAACATAAACTGTCAGATTTATGAAACAGGCCTTAATTGGTATGAGCAATGTTATATTTTAACATCATGTAAAGCTTGGAACTTTAACACCCTTCTTACAGAACTGGACAGAACCTCTAAACAGAAACTAAACAAAGGTACAAATGACTTAAATGTGACCCTAGAATAATTAGGCTTAGTAGATATATACAAAACACACTATCCCAAGTCTAAGGAATATATGTTCTTCTCATCAGCCCATGGAACATCCTCCGAAATAGACCATATCCTAGGACACAAACCAAGCCTTCACAAAATCAAAAGAATTGAAATCACACCTTATATCTTATCAGATCACAAGACAATAAAGGTAGAACTCAACTCCAACAAAAATTTTCAGCCCCCCACAAAGGCATGGAAATGAAAAAACCTTATGCTGAATGACAGTTGGGTCAAGGAAGAGATAAAGGAGGAAATTATTAACTTCCTTTAACATAACAAAATGAAGATACAAGCTACCAAAACCTGTGGGATATTGCAAACTCAGTCCTAAGAGGGAAATTTATTGCATTAAATGCCTACATCTGAAAAGCAGAAAGAGAGCACATTAATAACCTACTGAGTCATCTTGAAGAAATGGAAAAGGAAGAGCAATTCAATCCAAAACCTAGCAGAAGAAAAGAAACAACCAAAATTACATCAGAAATAAAAATTGAAAACAAAAGAATCATTCACAAAATTAATGAAACAAAAAGCTGGTTCTTCAAAAAGATAAATAAAATCAATAAACCTTTGGCCAGATTAACTGGAAACAGAAAAGTAAAATCTTCAATAACCTCAATCAGAAATGAAAAGGAGGAAATAACAACTGATACCACAGAGATACAAAAGATTGTTTCTGACTACTACAAAAAAGCTCTATACTTAGAAATTTGATAATGTGAAGGAAATGGACCAAGACCTGGAATCACACTATCTCCCTAGACTTAAACAGGAAGAAATTATCTTTTGTATGACCAATATTAACCACTGAGATTGAAGGAACAATAAAAAATCTTCCAACAACAAAAAAAAACCCTGGACCAGACAGCTTCATGGAATAATTCTACCAAACCTTCAAAGATGAACTTGTACCTATACTCCAGAACCTATTCCAAAACATTGAGAAGGAAGGAACCTTCCTCAACATAGTCTATGAACATCACCCTGATTCCAAAGCCAGAAAAGGACCCAACTTAAAAGGATAATTATAGATCAATTTCACTAATAAATATCAATGCAAAAATACTCAATAAATAAAATCTTGGCTAATAGATTGCAGCTACACATTAAAATAATTATACATCACGATAAAGTAGGCTTCATCCCAGGGATGCAAGGCTGGTTTAACCTACACAAATTCATAAATGTAATTCACCAGATAAATAGAGGCAAAACAAAGACCATATGATAGATCATCTTAATAGATGTAGATAAACCATTTGATAAAATTCAACATCCTTTTCTAATAAGAATGGCAGGGGAATGAGAGAGAGGGAAGGAGGGGGGTGGATGGATGTGCTTCCACTTAATGGGCATAATGTTAGGGTATCTGACATACTCCTTGGGGGAGGGACACAATTATGACCGGGACTCTACCTAACAAATGAAAATATTGTAACCTAATTTTTCGTACCCTCACATTTACCCGAAATTAAAATGAAATAAAATAAAGGGAATAAATTAAAAAAATAAAATTCACCCTGCCAAACTCTGTTGTTTAGTTGATATATTTAGACTATTTACATTTAATGTAATTACTGCTATGTTACTCTGCCATTTTAGGTTTTATTTTCTATCTTTCTGCTTTTCATTTGTTTATTTTTTCCTGCTTTTCTGTGGGTTATGTGAACAATTTTTAGAATTCAATTTTGGTTTATTTACAGTGTTCATGAATATATCTCTTTGTAAAGATTTTTTAGTGGTCACTCAAGGTATAACATTATATAAACATAAGTCATCACAGTCTACTGGCAACACCATTTAGTAGTTCAAGTGAGGTATAGAAACTTTACCACCTTCTCTTTCTTTTTTTCTTAGAGGCAAGATCTCACTATATTGTATATTGTCAGGAGTGCAATGACTATTCACAGGTGTGATCATCGCACACTGCAGTCTCAAATTCCTGGTCTCAAGCAGTCCTCCCAACTTCGTTTCCTAAGTGAGTGAGACCACAGGTGTATGCCACTGCACCCAGCTCTTTATCTTCATTTATGTCCCTTCATCCTTCCACATTCATAATATAATTATTACGAATATTTCCTTCATATGTATGTAGAACCACATCAAACACTGCCATAATTATTTTTGAAAATCAAACATGATTTAGAGGATTCAAGGGAGAAGAAAAATTGATATTTGCCTACATTTTTTCTTGTTATGATCATTATCCTTCCTAACATTTCACAATTCTGGCTTATATTGTTCCCTCTGTTTAAAAGCATATTTTAGAATAGGTTTGCTGGCAATAGTTTCATGTAGTTTTTCAACAACTTAGAATGATTTTCCCTTCATTCCTTAAAAATATTTTTACTGGACATATAATTTTGAGTTGACAGTTTTTTACTTTCAGCATGTGAAGTATGTGCCAGTTCCTTTTAGCTTCCTTGACATATGATGAGAAACCCACTATCATCCAAATTATTCTTTCTCTCTAAGTAAGGAGTTGTGCTTCTCTCACTGCTTTTGATACTTTTTCTTTGCTTTTGTTTTCAGAAGTTTGACTCTTTGTTGTAATGTAGTTTTATTTTGTTTAGATTTTGTTTAGCTCCTTAAGTTGTAAGTTTGTGTCTTTGGTCAACGTTGAAGTTTTCAGCCATTGTTTCCTTGAGCACTGTTTTTTAGTCCCAACCTCTTTTTTCTCTCTTTCTAGGACTCCAATAACATGTCTGTTAGATATTTTAACAGTCATGTAATAGTCTCACATGCCTGAGTTACTGCTCACTTTTTTCTGTTCTATTTTTATTGTTGTTAAAATTATGTAATTTCTATTCTATCTTGTAGTTCACTGAATCTTTTCTCTGTCTCTTCCATTCTTTTGTTGAGTCTATCCACTGAGTTTTTAAAATTTCAATTATTATGTATTCAGTTCTAAAATTTCCATTTGGTTCTACTTTATATTTTCTATTTCTTTAATGAGATGTTTTGTTTTTAAAATATGTTTCAAGCATGTTCTTAATTACTTATTATAGAATGTTTGTTATGGCTACTTTAAAAATCTTTGTCAAAAATTCCAATATTTCTGTTGTCTCAGCATTGGCATCTATTACTTGTATTTTTTCATTATGAGATCATCCTGTTTCTTGGTATGATGAGTGATTTAGATTGAAACTAGGAGTATTGAATATTATGTTATGAAACTTTAAATTGCATTAAATCTTTTATTATAGTTGTTTTTTCTGATCCCTTTTAGAAGGGGAAGGGACGCACCCTTTTGTCATTGCTGGTGAGGATAGAAACTCAGGATCCCCACTCAGTCTCTGCTGATACCCCCAGGAGAGGGGGGTCTTTGTGATTGCTGGAGTGATAGGAGTACTGGCTTCTCCTAGGCCTACAGATATACCTCTTTGGTGACTGGCTGGGAGGTGTAGGAGGATTTGAATGCAGCTTATCATGCCTGCTGACACCATGGGTTGTAGTAAAAGTTCTCACTCTTCACTAGGCCTTCTCTGACACCCTCCCATCAGGTAGACAACATGCCTTGTTAGTACATCATTGGGGGAAGTCCAGGCTCCCATATGGTCTACACTGACACCTCATGGAGGCACTCATGTCTGCCCTTTGGAGACGGAGGTCTGGGCTCCCTGTTCTACCTTCTCTGACATAACCCTGGCAGGGAGATTGAGGAGCCCCCATTACAGGTTGGTAAGGATGGAAATCTAGGTTCTGAAACTTAGTCTTTGTTGATGTGGGTGTAGCCACAGGTTTTGTTTTTTTTTTCTCTTTATTCCCTGTGGTGTTTGGCTACAGTAGTAGACTGTTTATTTTTCTAAAACCATTTTTGTCTGGCTAGACTACCACTTTTTTGGTATATCGGCTCAGGAGAGAGGGATTTTATTGATTTTTTTTTTTTTTTTTGGTCTTTGTTGACATTTCCAGGCTTTTTGCTTTTCTAGTATCACCTAGTTTTCAATATATGAAGAAAAAAAAAAAAACAGACAAAACCAAAAACAAGCATAGGGAGCTCACTACCATGTCATATCTCAGGTCCTGAAGGTCCTAACTGGCTTGTCTTCTTTCTACCTTTCAGGATCTCCTTCTGATTTTACATAATGCCCAGGGTCTTGGGGCAGTTTAGCTGTACTCAGCAGGAAGAATAGGAAAAACTATTTCTACTCTATCTCTCTGTGAGTGGAAGTGCCCCCTATTAGGTCTTTTTGATTTGATTACCTGATTACAGAAAATGCTTGGTTTCCATGAGCTTTGTGTTGTCATGTAAGAATCCCCCAGTGTAGACCCTTGGTGAGATACTCAGAACTCCTCTGCTCAGCGACTTTGACTCAAAGTCTCTACATAAGTCTGGCTGAAGCTTTTAGGGAATTTTCTTGAAACTTTCCTGGAATATTGCAAGTCTCTTGTCATCTGGTCAACTTCTACTCTCCTCTCCTTCAGTGATTAGAAGGCTCTGCCTGCTGACTCTGGGTCTCTCCTTCTTCTGCTCTTATAGGGATTTCCCTTATGTGTGTACCTAATCTCACCTCAGCATCTACTTTCAGCATCAGGTCTCAGAGGACCTGAGCTAATGTAATTATCAGGTGTTTTATCTGTCTCCATCTAGCTTTAGGTATAGATATAGAGGCATCTCTATATTCACAGTAGGTCACATGTGTTATGCAGGACATTTGATAGTCACAAAGTGTCATAGATGTGGAAATTCTGATGAGGGCAGGAGCAAGGTGGGTCACCAATAGCCAAGTGACTAATTCCCACATAACAACTGCATGATATGGTTCAGATTCATTCCCTTTTAACATTACAGGTTTCCACATCATCAACTTTCACAGTTAATCATGGGTTTTTAAAACAACAAACTTCTAAACTTCAACAAACTTTCATCTTCTGAAAGTAGATGCTGAGGTGAGATCAACTTTCACAGTTAATCATGGGTTTTTAAAACAACAAACTTCTACACAGCCTTTGTAGAAAGAATGTTCTGTAGATGTGGAAACATACTATGACTGCGCAGTCCAATAAGGTTAGCCACTGAGTGTGGTTACTGAGCCCTTCAAATAAGGCTAGTGTGACTACAAAATTTTTGTGTTATTTAAATGTTTAAAATCATTTAATTTTAACTAAGATTTAAATTTAAGTAGCAACGTGTGGTTAGTAGCTCCCATAACGAACAGTGTCAACTTGTATGTCACAATCCCTTGCCTGAGGGTTTGCTGCCTGAGGTCAGGCCTCTATCCTCATATTGCCTGAGCTGTTACGATAGACCTGTTCTAACTCCTACTTATCCTCTATGGTGTCACCAAGGTGATTTTTCAAAAGCAGAAAATCAGGTCACTTCCCAGATAAAAAGACATCCCATAGGCGAAACTGTGACTTACCCAATTGTTGCACTCTCTCCTTTTCCCTTGTACCTACCACCATATGTACCTGGTGGCTTTTACGCCTGATAAATGTCTACTGGGAGAAAAATGAACATACTTGTTATAATTATAATTAGAAACTGTGGGTCATCCTGGAGATAGTTTGTCTTAAATTACCCTAATTTGGGGGGAAGTTGGCAAGCTAACGAGGGAATATTTGGGGGAAGTGGCATAGACACGCACAACCTGTATGAGACAGTCTATTCAGGTGAGCTGACCCCATTGCCCAGCATCCCCTAGCTACTACCAATGCGCATTTCTGGCCCTCTTCCAAAATGACCCTCTATGAAATAGCCATCAGGGTTAAATGCCATGGCCTGGAATCTGCCAGGTCAGATTCTCAACAAGAGAAAATCACATTTGTAAAACATTAGACACCGTTCTTTAATCCAATGAATTTCATTATTTCATTAATAAATCCATTGTTTTCCTTTGCCAGGCCTTTCCCCTTTCCTTTGAAAGGTAAAACATGACAAAAACGACTGCAATCAATAGAAAAGCTCACTTAAGTTCAACTTTTGCCACACAAACCATTTTGCGTATTAGCCGTATTTTCATCTCTCAGGGACAAGTGCACACACGCATACACAAACACGCACACAAAACCTCCCTTGAGTATACGTTTGAATACGTGAGATCCCCAATGTGCACATGCACTTTTCTCTTCTCCTTCCCTCCCTAACTTTCTGTTTTCGTCCCATCGGTGGGTTTTCCCAGCAGAAAACACCCCTCCTTCCCATCTCAGTCTTCTCAGTGGGGGATGCACTTGGTTTTTCAGCTCAGTGAACTTTCCTTTTTTCAGAGAGAAGATTTAATTGCAGGGTTTCAGATTAAAAAAAAAATGTGTAGACTGGGAGACTGGGGAAGATCAGCCATATTAGAGGAATGTGGTTTGCTCAAAAATGAGTGGCGTAAATCCCCTGCTTTTTGCTGGCAGGGAACTCAGAGAAAAAACTCTTTGGCTGTTGTTGAAGTAATCCGTATTTGATTATATTTTTTTCAGACAAGTACTTGATTCACTTGGAACCCAGTCCCTAGGCTTGACACGTGGTTAAATAAATCTACAGTTGCATATGTTTTTCATGCGCCCATGATTAGATAATCTCGTAATTCAGTCACTCTAAAGTTGCCTCCCAAATATTGTTACACACAGCAGTAACATTTAATTAGTTTGCAACTCGCAATCCTGACTCTGACTGTTTTAAATCCCTTGCCTGCTTTATCTTTAGTGACAAACTTATACTGTTTTAATTCAGATAAGTCATGAAAGATGATCTTATTATTATTACCATTATTAGACTTGTCCTTTCCTTGACGAGAGGCTAAGGGAGTCACTTGCAGATAAAGCCAGCTACAAACTGAAGGGAAAAAGTTATCACCTGCAGTGACCCGTTTATTGGAAACACACCAAAATCAAGTGGTAAGAAACAACTCTACCTGCAATCACACATCAAGTTCTCATTTTCCATTCTGGTACATTAACATTCAACCATTAAATCTGACTTCCCTGTGCATGTCAGTAGCTTTATGCTTCAGCTCAGAGAACAGAATTCTCTGATTTGGCCTCCCACCGTTCAGCTTTTTGTTGTGGCTGCATAGCAAAGCTCTTGTCATCTTAACTCCTTTAGAAAAGGCATTGCAGAAGTTCCTTATAAACGGGAGGTGCTTACTGGCAGACTGAAGCTATCATGCAGCTGGGTATACATTGGTTTCCAATGCGAATATCTCTCCTGGACACATTGTCAACAGAGCAAACTGATGCAGTTTAACAATTTCCTTGTCGGGCGGCGCCTGTGGCTCAAGTGGTAGGGCGCCGGTCCCATACGCCGGAGGTGGTGGGTTCAAACCCAGCCCCGGCCAAAAATCAAAAAAAAAACAAAACAATTTCCTTGTCAACAGGACAATGATGTAAAAAGCTCATAAGAGGGACATTTTTGTAAAATCTCTGCGTATTTAAAGAAAGCCAGGTATGAAAAAGTACTGTCTGATGCCACATACCCAGTGTTCAAAACAAGCAAAAACAGTCACAGGTGTTGGAAAGCAGGGTAGTGGTTTCTCCTGAGGGGCTGGACTAGGAGGGGACATAGAGTTGCTAGTAGCATCTTGATTTTTACCTTAATTATGGTTACATGGGTGTGTTCACTTTTTAGGATGCATGGAGCTGTACACATACGCTGTGGACACTCATGTTCTGTTTGAATCATGCACTTCAGGCAGAGGTTAACACTAAAATATCCTAAAAGTATTCTTCCTACAGGTCATCGGAATAAGGATCTGAGTGTTTGGACCCAGAGCATCGGCATTTAGATCACAGGGTGGTTGTGCCTTCCCAGTCTCAAGACTATTAAACACCCAAATGCAACACTCTAAGTGACCTGTCGCAGGTATTTTTCTGAGAACATAAGCCGATTGCTTGCTTTCCCAGTGCATAAACATGAGTCGAAGGTGATGAATTTTCCACGAAGCACGCTACAGCTAACACAGCTCTGAGAATAAACACCAGGGCCTCTGCCTACCGAGAGAGCCATTTTAAACAATACTCCTCGCCACCTCCAAGCCAACTGCCACCAAACAGTTGAACAGGAGGGTAAAAACCCAACCATGCTACAAAACCCAGCACAGGAAGTCAGAAAGCGTGGGTAATGATATTTACTCAGAGCCGGATTCACATCCTACTTAACGCCACAGGAATTCTCAACAGTTGGTCTCGACAACTCTGGCAATTCTGAGGCTCATTAACCTATTTGCAGGTGCTCTGCTTTGGGGGATGGGGTGTGCTGCGTGCAGAGAGAAACATTCTCAGAATTCTCTGACGAAGCCTGCCGCCTCCGGTCAGAGTTAGGTTTCTGACGTGTTTCAGGGCTCAAGATAGGAAATGAAAGCTTTGAGTGATTCTAAAGTGGAGAGTTTTAAAATCAGAAGTGCCATGATACATTAAATAGCAAACTCATTGTAGTGAGGGACGTGCGGGGTAAATAGTCTTCTTCTGTGGTTGAACGAACCTTCCCAGGCTACTATTTATAAAATCAGGCTATACTAAGCGCTGCTGCCCATTCCCAAGTCTGAACAACTAAGATCGACAGAAGTGAACCACAGCATTTCCTCCTGTCCCTCTTTTATTTCTTAGGACATGGGTCTATGTTTTTCTGCTGAGTGGCAAAGTGGGATTTCTGAGTTAAATTGTTCAGCCCCAACAGGCTAAGCCCTGGGAGCTGGGCAACTCTCATTTGGTGGTTTCTATTATGACCTGCCTTTGAGAATCCCATTGTTTCTAAAATGCCAAGGCTGCACAATCTTTCGCTGGGCACACTCCTTTTCGAGACATTTTAGGATTTGCAAATTGCCCTAAACTCTTTGTTGTTGTTGTTGCAGTTTTTGGCCAGCGTTGGGTTTGAACCTGCCACCTCCAGTATATGGGGCCGGTGCCCTACTCTTTGAGGCACAGGCACCACCCCCATGGCCCTAACCTCTTTTTCTCTGTGAAAGGACCCTTGAGTTCCCCCTTCACAGTGGGGTCTTTGCTATATAATAAATTTTCACAGTGGGGTCTTTGCTATATAATAAATTTTCACAGTGGGGTCTTTGCTATATGATAAATTTGCTCTAACAAGGTTTTGTCCAGGACTCACAGGAACACACCCCTGGATGGGGGCCAGCACCAGCCTGCCTTCTGCTATATATTTGCTGCCCAGAGAAGGGTGGGAGACAGTCTCTTGGACATTTATGGTCAGTCTGTTTTAGTTATCCTTTTTGATAATTACCTAACAAATAACATTTCTCCCAGGAATACTTAGGAGCTAACTCTTTTGCTATCTCAAAGTCTTAAGCTTACCTGTGAGAGTGTGTGGGGAAAAGCTCAGAGTGTCCAGGGCAAATGATTAAACTGTAGCTTTTGGGATTGGAGGGAGAGCAGTCAATCATATTCTACTTTCTAGGAATAAAGTAGGGTTCTATTTCTTAGCAAGGCAAAAACTGGGACATAGGACTACTGACCCTGTCCAGCCATGTTGCCACCAGCTCGGACCCCACCCTGTCATTTGCGTACTTTTGTAAAACAAATCTATATTAATCTTCCAAAAGCTGGAGTAAATCTTCTACCAGTTCTGCAGGGACACAGGATTGCAGGGATGAGCTGACTGAGAGGGAGGGAAGTAGCATTTTATGGAGTCTTCACATTTTATGGAGTCTTCACATTTTTCTGACAATACCCTGCAAAGATTTCTTGTTGAAATGACCAAAATGTTGAAAAGATGAAGGCTAATTCTTTACTACCATGCCTTCACATTGGTCTCTCAGTGCTATTTTATTCGTGTGACACTGACCTATGTCCAGTATGATACCTTCATATATGTATTTCATGAGGTATTTCCTATATGCAATAGCCCTAAATAAAGCAAAGGGAGCTGAAAAAAAGTTTACACCCCACCAAGGAAGATGGGCTGTCCAACCTTTTTTCTCCTGCTACACACTGGAAGAGTAAGAGTTGTACAAACACCAGTGCCACACATTAAATGTACAAACACTAATGAAAGCTGATTAGCAACAAAAAAGGTCTGTGCATACTTTTGTGATATCTGACACCACGGATAAATGAAAGAAGTCCTCGCAAAACCAGACTATGGCCCCCAGGCCACAGGATGGACACCCCCTTGGAAGACAGTCTGAATTAGATCTTATCAGCATCTTAAAGGGTAAGATTTGATGATGATGAACAGATGTACCTTCTTCAACAAGAAGAGTAAAGTTCTGAGGAGAAAATACTGTTCATGTGTCTGGGATTGCCTCCTCTAGAATGAGAAGAGAGAAACGATATACATGATATTGATACTACATTGGAGACTGTGTACTTAAGGAAGACAACTAAGCTGATAATTTAAGTATGGAAAGATGTGCACGTGCTTGAATGATTCAGCTGTTTCCATCTACCTGCTCTAACAACCTCATATGGAGCATCAACAGGAACTTTGGGTTCTTTGGCCACTTGTAGACTGGTTATTATCTATTCATTGAACTCCCAGATATCTGATGTAGCTGTACTGTTAGATAAAAGGCAGATTAATCATTGTCTTCAGATGAAACAACTTCTGTTTGAAACTAAAACAAAACCTTTCAGCCCATGTCAGCATAAAAACTATAGTCCTTATAAAGACATACAAAATAGAATACAGTCTGGCCCCCAACCTCTCCTTAACTCATTCTGTCCTGGCAATCGTGGTGCCCTTGTGGTTCCTTGGACATCCCAGCAGACCCCTTCCTCAGGGCCTGAATTGTCTGAGATACTCCCTCAGCATGGAACAATCCCCTCAATACTTACTTTTTTTTTTTTTTTTTGTAGAGACAGAGTTTCACTTTATTGCCCTCAGTAGAGTGCTGTGGTGTCACACAGCTCACAGCAACCTCCAACTCCTGGGCTTAGGCGATTCTCCTGCCTCAGCCTCCCGAGTAGCTGGGACTATAGGCGCCTGCCACAACACCCGGCTATTTTTTTGTTGCAGTTTGGCCGGGGCTGGGTTTGAACCCGCCACCCTCCGTATATGGGGCCGGCGCCCTGCTCACTGAGCCACAGCCACCTCCCCCCCTCAATACTTACTTGGTTCACTTTTTCACTTCCTCAACCCTTTGCTCACTGGTAACCTCAGTGAGGCCCACCTGCCCCACCCATTTAAGAATGTAGCCCTTCTCTTAGCACTCCAGGTTCCCTACCCTACTGAGCATGGCCAGCCATTGAGTTCTTGATATGTGCTGAAGTCTGGTGGTAACCTGCTTAAATTTTGTCCCCAAGGACATTCCATATTTTAAAAAATAATAATGCTTAGTTATTATGGTTACATTAAATTGTCTACTTTCTCCCCAGAAAGAGCAGGGATTTTTGTTTGTTTTGTCTGTTGATGAATTTGCAGAACCTAGAAAGGGGCCCAAAACAGAGGACTGACTTGTATGTATTTGTGGAAGGAATGAATAGTCGAATCTGTTGGAGCTTTGGTGAAGAATTAGGTATACGGAAACCTTAGCAATAAAAATAAAAATGATTACTGCTACCATTAGAAAATAGCACAAAGTGTATCTAAGTAAGGCAATATAATCTTGGATTAGAAATGACCAATATTGGCGGTGCCTATGGCTCAGTCAGTAAGGCGCCGGCCCCATATACCGAGGGTGGCGGGTTCAGACCCGGCCCCAGCCAAACTGCAACCAAAAAATAGCCGGGTGTTGTGGCGGGCGCCTGTATCCCAGCTACTCGGGAGGCTGAGGCAAGAGAATTGCTTAAGACCAGGAGCTGGAGGTTGCTGTGAGCTGTGTGAGGCCACGGCACTCTACCAAGGGCCATAAAGTGAGACTCTGTCTCTACAAAAAAAAAAAGAAATGACCAATATTTATATAATCAAAATAATTTCAATGTTGAGGATTGATTAAACAATTTTTTTTTAATCTTTACTGGGAAATGAGGAGAAAGGAGAAGAGGAGAATTTATTTCTGATCTATTATAGTACAGCATCATAAGATAAAGTCTGCAATTGATAAATCAAGAAATCATGGAGAAAGTATATTATTTATAAATATGTAATTGAATTGTATTGAGGTATATATGAATTGCCTCTGAGGATGTGAGAAAGAATGGGGTTAGGAACTGACATTTTTCATTATAAAATATATTACTATTTGATTGTGTATATTTCCTCAGTAAAAATAAAAAATTATGTAAAAAGGAAACATACTCCATAAGCATCTTTTTTTGGAAAGTACTATATTTCTCTCCAGATTTTTTTTCTTGAAGAACACTTTCAGATAATTATTACTATTTATTCTACAAAATTTAAAATTAGATATCGGAAGTATTAAAATTACTAGATTATTGAAAAGTATTATATTGTGTTACGTAAAATTCATAGAGACTATTTAAACACTTTCAATGTTGGCTGGATGTTTAGATTTTTAAAGTAATGTTTTTGCAAGAAAGTTTTAATTTCTTATTATTTACATCTGAAACAAGAAATATGCATTAATGAGAAATAAGTAAATAAAAATTTAAGGATTGTCTTTTGGTTGAAAGTTACAGTGCCATTTAAGTGAGTTAGTGACTTGTTTTGGCTATACCACTAAGCTCATGAATGAACTTCATAACAAAGCAGATAATAGCCACAATAAAATGCAAGGCACTAGGTACACTCACGGGTATGTATAAACATAAATAAAAATAAATTTTACATATTTTTTTAGTTTATTGATTAAGCACAAAAGACTAAATCAAATTCTATCATCCAGAAGATGTCTATATGAGGTGTGACAATTAAGTCTGTGAACTTGGCACCACGTGCTTACGTTGGCAGAACTGTACAAACAACTTGATAAGGTTTCATAACCTTGGTACCTCAGTGCCTCACAATTGTATTTCTGTTGATGTGTGGCATCAACATTCAGTGCCATTATGGGGTTTTGTGTGTTGTCATAAGAATGTCAGAGCTTAAATTAAAGTAATGAATGAACATTTGTAAATTTCTTGTTAAGCTTAGCAAGAGTGGAAGTGAAATCAGGAACATGCTTTCCCACATTTATGGTGATAATGCCATGAAGAAAATGGCACTGTAAAAATGGATTTAATGTTCTTATGAAGGAAAAGAAAGCATCACTGATGAAGAGAGGTTAGGGTGACCAGTAATGAGCAGAACTGACCAAAAACATTGCAAAAATTTGTCAAAATGTGCATCAAAATCATTGGCTGTGAGAAGCATAGCAGACCAACTAACCATGGATAGAGAAACAGTTAAGAAAATCTTAACTGAAAATCTTGGCCAACAACTCATGGCTCTTGCATCATGACAATGCACCAGCTCACATGATACTGTTCACGAGGGAGTTTTTGGCCAGTTAACAAATAACTGCACTGGAACACCTTCCCTACTCAGGTGAGCTTCCCTACTCAGGTGAGTAGGGAAGGTGTTCCAGTGCAGTTATTTGTTAACGCCATCATTTCCTTGTACCCCAATGAATTTTTTCTTTACTCGAAGATATAGAAAATATTGAAAGAAGACATTTTTATGACATTTGGGATATTAAGAGTTATATGATGACAGCTTTGATGACCATTCTGGAAAAGAGTACCCAAAATTGCTTTGAGGGATTAAGTAGGCTGTGACACTGGTAAATAGCTTCCTCTTTTCTTTTTTTTTCTGAGACAGAGTCTTACTATGTTGTCCTTGGTAGACTGCCTTGGTGTCATAGCTCACAGCAACCTCAAACTCTTGGGCTTAAGCGATTCTCTTGCCTCAGCCTCCCAAGTAGCTGGGACTATAGGCACCCACCATAACGCCTGGCTATTTTTTTTGTTGCAGTTGTCATTGTTGTTTAGCAGTCCTGGTCTGGGTTTGAACCTTCCAGTCCCGGTGTATGTGGCTGGGGCCCTAACACTGAACTATGGGCGCCGAGCCTAGGACGAGTTCTTGAAATTAACTGTCAGACCTCGTATGTACCACGACAAGGCCTTGACATAGGCCTCTACAACTTCTGATTACTAATGCATGCACTTTGAATGTGTTCTCAGAATCAGAAGTCATTTTAAAAATAGTATCATTTTAATTATTTTCGTTATTACTAAGACCACAATAATGGCTTCCAACAAACACCATGTATTTACCTATTTACAATGATCTCTATATATGTGTGTGTTAAGGCAGATTCCTATCTAAATATTAGGTTAGGCTTGGTGCCTATAGCTCAAGTGGCTAAGGCGCCAGCCATATACACCAAAGCTGGCGGGTTTGAATCCAGCCTGGGTCCACCAAACAATGATAACAACTATAGCCAAAAAATAGCCAGGCATTGTGGTGGGTGCCTGCAACCCAGCTACTTGAGAGGCTGAGGCAAGAGAATTGCTTAAGCCCAAGAGTTGGAGGTTCTTGTGAAATGTGCCCCACGGCACTCTACCCAGGGCTACAGCTTGAGACTCTAACTCAAAAAATAAGTAAATAACAAATATTAGATTAAATGCAAGACATGTATAAATAGATACTATCTGTAGACATGAAATTTTATAAATTATTAGGATATACACACAGGTGTATCTATAGGTATGTGTAATATACATGAGTATAATAAACATGAGTATATTACTTTCAGTTGTTACCTAGTAATAGGTTGGTGTATAATATAACAACTTTTAATTCGATTAGTCTATGAACATAATTAAGAGATGAATACAATGAAGAATGTAAATTACTTAAGTGAAATTATTTATAATGATTTCAATAAGTGATTATTTTTATTTTTGTTTTTGCTTTTGTTTTTTTGAGATAAGGTCTTGCTCTGTTGCCTGAACTAGAGTGTTATGGTGTCAACGGAGCTCAAACTCTTGGGCTCATGTGATCTTGATCTTCCTGCCTCAGCCTCCCCAGCAACTGAGAATACAGGTGCATGCCACCATGCCTTGCTAATTTTTTTTTTAATTTTATTTTTTTGGTAGAGACAGGGTCTTGCTCTTGCTCAGGATAGTTGTGAACTCCTGGCTTAATGCAAATCCTCCTGCTTCAGTCTCCCAGAGTGCTAGGATTACAGATGTGAGTCACCATGGCCAATCCTATGTTTTCTTTTGTTATAAAATTAACAGTAAAAAATTTTACCTTAAAAGTATGATGAAGTCTGGCTCAGCACCTGTAGCTCATCAGCTAGGGAGGTAGCCACATACACTGGAGCTGGTGAGTTCGAATCCAGCCCGGGCCTGCCAAAAAACAGCAAAATTCATGGGCATTGTGGTGGGTGCCTATAGTACCAGCTACTTGGGAGGCTGAGGCAAGAGAATTGCTTACGCCCAAGCGTTTGGAGTTGCTGTGAACTATGATGCCACAGTACTCTACCCAGGGCAACAGCTTGAGACTCTTGTCTAAAAAAAAAGGATGATGAAGTCTTTTAAATATAGCCATGTGCTTACTCCTATGATAGTATTCATTGCCTAGTGTTGTGACCGACTTTTCTCTCAGTCATTGACTCTTAAGCATCATTCAGTTTGTGAAAAGAAATAAAGAAAAGAAGGAAGGAAGGGAGAAAGGAAGGCGGGCAGGCACCGGTGAAAGATTCTCAGAATGAACAATCCATTTGGCTATCTCATTTAATATAATATGAAAGTCATATAGTGAAAAAGAAACATAAAGCTACTATCTAATTCTGTCACTTTGAGGCAAAAAGTTGTCTGGTCTGTGTTAGTAAAGAAGTAGTGAAAACCACATCATATTTTTCTGGAGACATATGGACTGACTTTACATCCAACAGAGAACACAGAGAATTGATTTGAATGAGCCAGGGCACCTCTAAAACAACCTCTAAAAGGACGACAAAAGAGCTCTGAAGGGGCAATCTGAAGTGTGTCCTCAGTTCAGTGGGGTACACAGTGGGCACTGTGGCATCAGGCAGACCGATATGGCACAGGGTGGATGACTATCATACACTGAACAGGGATCACCCCCCACTGCAGGGTTTTTAGTCACATTTTTCTGTGGTGGTCCCTACACATTACTCTGTTACAACTGGGCAGGATATGCCAGGAGCGACCCTGTCTGCCACTTCGAGTATACAAAGTGCATTCCTTCTGAATCAGATGAATGAGAAAGTCCCGCAGAGTCTTTCAGGGCTGAGGGAGAATAAAGCCAGTTTCTATAGACCAAGGGATGCTTATCCTGGGACCCTAAGATAAGTCAAGGAAGGATTAAGGACCCCAACTAAGCTCCTGAAATACAAGGAGTGAGGCAGACAGCCTGTGTGAATGCAGAGAGAAGCAACAGGACTCCAGCGTGAGTCTCACCAAAGCCCCCTGCATCTCCCCACATCTTCTCACGGTCTCCATGGTGGGGGAGGTGGGCCCTTCTGTGGAAGTAAAGAGGACCCTTGAGCGGGTGTCAAGCAGTGAGAGCACCAGCATGGAGCTCTCATGAAAGAACTCTTTCAGAAACTCTTCTGAAAACTTGATTGACAGGATCACCTCCAAGGTAAAGGTAGCAAAGTTACCAACACATTAACTGCCATGTGAGTTGTATTTAACTTATGCTCGTTTTGAGCTGGGCATCTCCTGAAGCATCTATAACTCACATGTCTCTTGACCTATTTTGACCTAATGAAACACAGTGGCCCCAAGGAAAAAAATTTTTTTTTTCTAATGTGGCAGTCAATTTAAAACAGGAGGGGAGGTAAGCTGCTTTTGAAGGTTGTGAAAACTGTTTTCGGTATGTTCTTCCACCCAGAACAAGCAGGTTGTAGACCTGTCCATGGTTGTAGTCAAGCAGAACCAGAAGCAGCCTCAGGCCTGAAACATAGATTCTTCACGACAATCCTCTTGGTTTATATTTTGCTCAGCTCTCGGGGTTCTAAAACTTAGACTTTGTGTTTCTCCCACCTATGGAAAGCCACTATTTTTTGCACTCCTTCAACCCTTTAAAATGTCAGATGATACCTCATCAGGGTTGGGGTCAAATCCCATTGCAGCACATTCTCAGAGACTCTCTGAGGATTTGGTTGCACTGAATATCATTTGATATCAGAAAAGAGGCCCATTGGCTGAAGATCAGGAATCTCATTATTATGATGACATCTATTATAAAGTTATTTGATCTGTGTTCACACTGGGGATTAGGAGAAAGCGTTGGAAGGTGATTTTTTTATGCTATCATTTATTGAACATGGCTAGATTTAACTTCATTTTTCCCGCATCTGGGACTGGCATTTTGGCTTCAGGTTAAATTATCTTCCCGGTTTCTCAGGCACTGACTCCATGCTATAGGGTTTGGGTTGCAAATATTGAGAGGGTAATGCTTAAACACAAACAAAATGTCTCACTGATTAAATGTCAGAGTGTGGTTTGCTTCCTGAAACTCAGGGAGAGAAGCCAGAGGTCCGGGCTCCATGCCCAGCTCTTTCACTGATATTCAGGGGTGACCTTGGGGGAAATTATTTAACTGTCTCCTGCTTGTGGGCTGTGACAATTGGGGGCATTGCAAGTATATTCCTGAGGTCAGCAGGTTATTTGCATATTTTTGATCAGTGTTGGATTGCATGGAGTTTTCTCCCACTGTCCACTTGTCTACATGAGAACATGACTGAGGCCATTTGTTTAAAAAAAAAAAAAATACTAACAGGTAGCTCTAGATGGAAGGCAGTTCTGGTATTAATGGTACCAATGATGACATCATCTTCCAGGACTAAAAATAGCAATGAGTAAACATTCACAATGCTTTTTCTTGTATGTATCATTTTCAACCCATTTGCAAGAAAATCTATTTTCCCTGTAAAATAAGCCAAGCTTGCATATGGTACATTAAAAAGCACCATTTTCCATCTCCCATCGAATCGTGTACTAAATTGCACAGGAACTTAAACTAGAATTAGACTGACTTGTATCCTTACTTTGGCAAGTTGCTTAACTTCTCTGTGCCTCAGTTTCCTCTTGGTAAAATTGTACCCATCTAATGGGCTTGCTGTGAGGATGAATTAGTCCACACATTTAAACTGCTAGAAACTGCTAAGTGCCTGGTACTTAGGAAACATTTGAGAATGCTTGCTATCAAATTGTTGTTGTTCGTGTTGTCCTTGGTTAAGATTAGCCCGAGGAAAGAGTGCATGCTACTACATTTCGAAAACAAGGAGGAATTGGTTATCCAAAGTGGAAGGAGTAAGAAAATCAGTTACAAAAAGGAAATGCGTTGCTTTAATTAAGTTTGGAAGAGAAAACAGATCTTGGCCAAAGGAGCTGGAATCCATGGTTCCATGTCCTCCAGGAATCACATGAACATTAAACATTTCACAATATTGTTCTTAAGGCCACAAGTGTCTCCTGCTATATTGAAAGCAGGAGACTCAGCTTCGAACAGGAGGAGAAAGGGTTTAATTCAGATCAGAGCCCTAGACAAACCGGACGGGTGCTTAAGCTGTGGTGCACCATGCCACAGCTATCAGATGTCCACATAGCTGCGTCCAGCCAATGGCCAAATGTGTACCATGCTCCAATTAGATCAGGAACGGTTGTATTGACTTTCCTCTGCATTAAAGCCCCTTTACCCTCATTAGGACTAACAGGTGTATCCTTACACACGGGGCTCAGATCTGCCACCCATAACCCCCTTCAAATCCCATTTCATGGCTAACATTGTTCATGCTCCAGGAATCTACTTCTCAACATCTTTGTCCTAAGTCCTTGAAACAGTATACGGCTGAATGCTATGGAAAATTTGGAGTTTTATTCCTGTGGTCAACATTAAGGAGTGCAATTATTTGGGACAAAGATATATAAATTAATTAATATATCAGCTCTTTCTATTCTTGCACAACAAAGTATTGTTTCTCGATGTTGGCCAGCATTAATTCCTTGCTTCTCTTATTCCAATTTCTGGTTCTGGAAGTACTTGCAAATTAGGGAAATCTTCACAAGAGTTGCACATGGCTAAAAGACATTTTGCTACCTTTAACAATTCATATTATTTTGAATTTATATATTGATCTTATTCTGTTGCTTCAGCTAGAGTACCATAGCATCAGCAGAACACACAGCCACTTCAAACTCCTGGGTCCAAGTGATCCTCCTGCCTCAGCCTCCCAAGTAGTTGGGACTACAGACACCTGCCAAAATGCTCAGCCAATTTTTCTACTTTTAGTGAAGATGAGGTCTTGCTCTTGCTCAGGATGGTCTCGAACTACTAAGTCAAGAGATCCTCCCACTTCAGCCTCCCAGAGTGTGCTACGATTATAGGCATGAGGTATAACCACATTACAGTTATCACCACATCTTGCCTGATACCAATTCTTAATGTTGGCAACTAGATAGATGTTGAAATCTAGAATTATGGATAGTTTTGTAAAAATATTTAATAAATTGGGCTGTGCCTGTGGCTCAGTGAGTGGGGCACTGGCCCTACATAGCGAGGATGGCGAGTTCAAACCTGGCCCCAGCCAAACTGCAACAAAAAATAGCCAGGCATTGTGGGTGGGTGCCTGTAGTCCCAGCTACTCTGGAGGTTGAGGCAAGAGAATCTCCTAAGCCTAAGAGCTGGAGGTTGCTGTGAGCTGTGATGCCACAGCACTCTATCAAGTGTGAAAAAGTGAGACTCTGTCTCTAGAAGAAAAAAACAAACAAAAAACTTAATAAGCTAAAAATGTTGATCTGGGCACCGTGAGTCTGGGGAGATAGGACTCCAGGCATCTCTGGCTGGTGGGATCTGCCTATCATCACCCCTGAGAGGATACAGAGAGTCAGCAAGAGACTTCTGGACCCCAAGAGGAGGACTAAAACAGTGGAAAACCGGCAAGTGGTCGCGTGTGTTCAATCCGTCTAAACCCACCCGCAACTGTAAGTTCAGTAGCAGCGAGACTGCAAACCAGAAAGGCCTTATCTGTGAACTGTTTTGGTGTCTTTGGAATTGGCACTCAGCTGAACTGCCTTGGGGAGAGCCTGAGCGGGAATGTGGAGAACTTTGGCCTTTGTCTAGGGCCCCAGTCTGAGCCACTGAGCCAGACGGAGCTAATAGTGTTTGGCTCTGGGTCATAGGCAGCCATTGTGAGCGATCTACCCCGGCAAGCTCCGCCCTCAGGGTCACAGAGCTAGAATTGGGTGGGAGCTGGTAACCCAGCGACCAAGTAGCCTAAGGGCGGGGTCTGAGCTGCCTTGCAGCCCTAACCCTCGGGGGCAGAGGGACACCAGTTTTGGCACACAGGGTAAGTGGATACCCACTTCAGCAGTGATTCCAGCGACAAGCACTTCCCTGGGAAAGCTTCTGCTCAGCAAGTGAACAAGTTCAAAGTGCCTTTTAAGTGGGCTGAAGAGAGATTTAGGGTGTCTACCTGCTGGGGTTTGAGAAACTAGCAGCCTCCAGTCGTATCAGAACTGTGATTAACATCTCATACCCCAGAAGACCACGTGTTGCCCAGACGATATTCAATAACATATACATACTGCTTTGTTTTTGGTTGTGTTTTTTTTTTGTTTTTGGTTTCGTTGTATTTTTGGTTTATTTTGATGTTGTTGATGTTGTTTTGTTTTTTAAGTTCAACGTTTTCCATACAGATCCTTTTTCTTTCTCAATTTTTCTGGTTTAATTATAATTTCCCATTGCTGCCTATTTCAATAATTAGAACTTCATTTTTGTTAGTGTTTCTAACACTATTATTTGGCTTGCCACCCAATTTTATCCTGTAAAGCTTTCTGTTTGCTTGTTTCGATTTGATTTATAGCAT
The DNA here is from genome assembly GCF_027406575.1 of Nycticebus coucang. Lineage (NCBI taxonomy): Eukaryota > Metazoa > Chordata > Mammalia > Primates > Lorisidae > Nycticebus > Nycticebus coucang. The sequence goes on from NC_069788.1 coordinate 67,619,428, forward strand.
TTTTGTCTTTCCTCTCTACTTGGTGGAGGTGGAGTACTGTGTCTGATCAGGTTAGCAAAGAGCTGCTGACCTCAAGGGAACCACCCAACTGGGCAACCCCAGAAGGTGGTTTTTTTTTTAAGGTTGTATCAAAGTACCCTACTGTACACCTATATTGCTCTGTCTCCCTCTTTCTGTACCTCTCTTCTTTTTGTCAATATTCCTTTTACCCACCCCCTCTCCTTTCTCTATTTTTCTTTTTTTTTCTTATCACTCGGTCCTTCTTTCTTTCATCCCCTTTTTGCTCTTCAACCTTCTCACCAGTCTGGTCCTGTGACCCTTAGTCTGCAGGCACGAGAACTTAAAGAGCAAGAGGAAGTGAAAGGAAAATTAGGGCAAGGAAACAGATAAAAGAAATCACTCATGAGGAAGAATCAGCAGAAAAGTCCAGGCAACATGAAGAACCAGTCCAGAACAACCCCGCCAAGGGACCATGAGGTAGCTACTGCAGAGGATTCCACCTATAAAGAAATGTTAGGAATGACAGAAAGGGAATTTAGAATACACATGTTGAAAACACTGAAAGAAATGATGGAAACAATGAAGGAAACTGCTAATAAAGTGGAAAATAACCAAAAGGAAATTCAAAAACAGAATCAAATAAGAGATGAATGATGTGAAGAATATAAAAAGGATATAGCAGACCTGAAGGAACTGAAACAGTCAATTAGGGAACTTAAAGATGCAATGGAAAGTATCAGCAACAGGTTAGACCATGCAGAAGAAAGAATTTCAGAGGTAGAAGACAAAGTTTTTGAGATAACTCAGATAGTAAAAGAGGCAGAAAAGAAGAGAGAGAAAGCAGAACGTTCACTGTCAGAATTATGGGACTTTATGAAGCGTTCCAACATACGAGTTATAGGAATTCCAGAAGGGGAAGAAGAATGCCCCAGAGGAATGGAAGCCATACTAGAGAATATTATAAAAGAAAATTTCCCAAATATCACCAAAGATTCTGACATACTGCTTTCAGAGGCATATCGGACCCCAGGTCGCCTCAACTCTAACCGAGCTTCTCCAAGACATATTGTGATGAACCTGTCCAAAGTCAAGACAAAAGAAAAGATTCTGCAAGCTGCCAGGAGTAAGCGCCAGTTGACCTACAGGGGCAAATCCATCAGAGTGACCGCAGACTTCTCTAATGAAACATTCCAAGCAAGAAGACAATGGTCATCTACCTTTAATCTACTTAAACAAAACAATTTTCAGCCCAGAATTCTGTACCCTGCTAAGCTAAGCTTCAAAATTGACGGAGAAATCAAATCATTTACGGATATACAAACATTGAGGACATTCGCCACAACAAGACCAGATCTACAGGAAATACTTCAACCTGTTCTGCACACTGACCACCACAATGGATCAGCAGCAAAGTAAGAACTCAGAAATTAAAGGACAGAACCTAACCTCCACACTGATGCAAAAGATAAAACTAAGCAATGGACTCTCACAAAATAAGATGAAAAGGATACTACCACACTTATCAATTATCTCAATAAATGTTAATGGCTTGAATTCCCCACTGAAGAGACATAGATTGGTTGACTGGATTAAAAAACACAAGCCATCCATTTGCTGTCTGCAAGAAACACACCTGGCTTCACAAGACAAATTCAAGCTCCGAGTCAAGGGTTGGAGACAATTTTTCAGGCAAATGGAATTCAGAAGAAAAGAGGAGTTGCAATCTTATTGTCAGATACATGTGGATTTAAAGCAACTAAAGTCAAAAAAGACAAAGATGGTCACTTTACATTGCTCAAGGGAAAAATACAACAAGAAGACATTTCAATTCTAAATATTTATGCACCCAATTTAAATGCTCCCAGATTCTTGAAACAGACCTTTCTCAGTCTGAGCAATATGATATCTGATAATACCATAATAACAGGGGACATTAACACTCCTCTTACAGAGCTGGGCAGATCCTCTAAACAGAAATTAAACAAGGATATAAGAGATTTAAATGAGATCCTAGAACAACTGTGCTTGATAGATGCATATAGAACACTCCACCTGAAAGATAAAGAATATACATTCTTCTCATCACCCCATGGAACATTCTCCAAAATTGATCATATCCTGGGACAAAAAACAAATATCAACAGAATCAAAAGAATTGAAATTTTACCTTGTATCTTCTCAGACCATAAGGCACTAAAGGTGGAACTCAACTCTAACAAAAACGTTCGACCCCACCCAAAGGCATGGAAATTAAACAATCTTCTGTTGAATAACAGATGGGTGCAGGAAGAAATAAAACAGGAAATCATTAACTTCCTTGAGCATAAAAACAATGAAGACACAAGCTACCAAAACCTGTGGGATACTGCAAAAGCAGTTTTGAGAGGAAAATTCATCGCTTTAGATGCCTACATTCGAAAAACAGAAAGAGAGCGTATCAACAATCTCACAAGCCATCTTATGGAATTGGAAAGAGAAGAACAATCTAAGCCTAAACTCAGTAGAAGAAAAGAAATATCCAAAATCAAATCAGAGATCAATGAAATTGAAAACAAAAGAATCATTCAGAAAATGAATGAAACAAGGAGTTGGTTTTTTGAAAAAATAAATAAAATAGATAAACCATTGGCCAGACTAACGAGGAATAGAAAAGTAAAATCTCTAATAACCTCAATCAGAAACGATAAAGGGGAAATAACAACTGATCCTACAGAGATACAAGAGATCATCTCTGAATACTACCAGAAACTCTATGCCCAGAAATTTGACAATGTGAAGGAAATGGATCAATATTTGGAATCACACCCTCTCCCCAGACTCAGCCATGAAGAAATAGAGCTCCTGAACAGACCAATTTCAAGCCTTGAGATCAAAGAAACAACAAAAAATCTTCCAACCAAAAAATGCCCTGGTCCAGATGGCTTCACTCCAGAATTCTATCAAACCTTCAAGGAAGAGCTTATTCCTGTACTGCAGAAATTTTTCCAAAAAATTGAGGAAGAAGGAATCTTCCCCAACACATTCTATGAAGCAAACATCACCCTGATACCAAAACCAGGAAAAGACCCAAACAAAAAGGAGAATTTCAGACCAATCTCACTCATGAACATAGACGCAAAAATTCTCAACAAAATCCTAGCCAATAGATTACAGCTTATCATCAAAAAAGTCATTCATCATGATCAAGTAGGCTTCATTCCAGGGATGCAAGGCTGGTTTAACATACGCAAGTCCATAAACGTTATCCACCATATTAACAGAGGCAAAAATAAAAATCATATGATCCTCTCAATAGATGCAGAAAAAGCATTTGATCAAATCCAGCATCCTTTTCTAATTAGAACACTGAAGAGTATAGGCATAGGTGGCACATTTCTAAAACTGATTGAAACTATCTATGACAAACCCACAGCCAATATTTTACTGAATGGAGTAAAACTGAAAGCTTTTCCTCTTAGAACTGGAACCAGACAAGGTTGTCCTCTGTCACCTTTACTATTCAACATAGTGCTGGAAGTTCTAGCCAATACAATTAGGCAAGACAAGGAAATAAAGGGAATCCAAATGGGAGCAGAGGATGTCAAACTCTCCCTCTTTGCTGACGACCTGATCTTATACTTAGAGAACCCCAAAGACTCAACCACAAGACTCCTAGAAGTCATCAAAAAATACAGTAATGTTTCAGGATATAAAATCAATGTCCACAAGTCAGTAGCCTTTGTATACACCAATAACAGTCAAGATGAGAAGCTAATTAAGGGCACAACTCCCTTCACCATAGTTTCAAAGAAAATGAAATACCTAGGAATATACCTAACGAAGGAGGTGAAGGACCTCTATAAAGAAAACTATGAAATCCTCAGAAAGGAAATAGCAGAGGATATTAACAAATGGAAGAACATACCATGCTCATGGATGGGAAGAATTAACATTGTTAAAATGTCTATACTTCCCGAAGCAATCTACCTATTCAATGCCATTCCTGTCAAAGTACCAACATCGTACTTTCAAGATTTGGAAAAAATGATTCTGCGTTTTGTATGGAACCGGAAAAAACCCCGCATAGCGAAGGCAGTTCTTAGTAACAAAAATAAAGCAGGGGGCATCAGCATACCAGATTTTAGTCTGTACTACAAAGCCATAGTGGTCAAGACAGCATGGTACTGGCACAAAAACAGAGACATAGACACTTGGAATTGAATTGAACACCAAGAAATGAAACTAACATCTTACAACCACCTAATCTTTGATAAACCAAACAAGAACATACCTTGGGGGAAAGACTCCCTATTCAATAAATGGTGTTGGGAGAACTGGATGTCTACATGTAAAAGACGGAAACTGGACCCACACCTTTCCCCACTCACAAAAATTGATTCAAGATGGATAAAGGACTTAAACTTAAGGCATGAAACAATAAAAATCCTCCAAGAAAGCATAGGAAAAACACTGGAAGATATTGGCCTGGGGAAAGACTTCATGAAGAAGACTGCTATGGCAATTGCAACAACAACAAAAATAAACAAATGGGACTTCATTAAACTGAAAAGCTTCTGGACAGCTAAGGACACAATAACCAAAGCAAAGAGACAACCTACACGATGGGAAAGGATATTTGCATATTTTCAGTCAGACAAAAGCTTGATAACCAGGATCTATAGAGAACTCAAATTCATCCACATGAAAAAAGCCAACAATCCCTTATATCAATGGGAAAGAGACATGAATAGAACTTTCTCTAAAGACGACAGACAAATGGCTAACAAACACATGAAAAAATGTTCATCATCTCTATATATTAGAGAAATGCAAATCAAAACAACCCTGAGATATCATCTAACCCCAGTGAGAATGGCCCACATCACAAAAATCTCAAAACTGCAGATGCTGGCGTGGATGTGGAGAGAAGGAAACACTTTTACACTGCTGGTGGGACTGCAAACTAGTACAACCTTTCTGGAAGGAAGTATGGAGAAACCTCAAAGCACTCAACCTAGACCTCCCATTCGATCCTGCAATCCCATTACTGGGCATCTACCCAGAAGGAAAAAAATCCTTTTATCATAAGGACACTTGTACTAGACTGTTTATTGCAGCTCAATTTACAATCGCCAAAATGTGGAAACAGCCTAAATGCCCACCAACCCAGGAATGGATTAACAAGCTGTGGTATATGTATACCATGGAATACTATTCAGCCATTAAAAAAAATGGAGACTTTACATCTTTCGTATTAACCTGGATGGACGTGGAAGACATTATTCTTAGTAAAGCATCACAAGAATGGAGAAGCATGAATCCTATGTACTCAATCTTGATATGAGGACAATTAATGACAATTAAGGTTATGGGGGGGGAAGGAGAAAGAGGGATGGAGGGAGGAGGGTGGGGCCTTAGTGTGTGTCACACTTTATGGGGGCAAGACATGATTGCAAGAGGGACTTTACCTAACAATTGCAATCAGTGTAACTGGCTTATTGTACCCTCAAAGAATCCCCAACAATAAAAAAAAAAAAAAAAAAAAAGAAATGATAAAGGGGAAATAACAACTTTACCTAACAATTGCAATCAGTGTAACCTGGCTTATTGTACCCTCAATGAATCCCTAACAATAAAAAAGAAAAAATGTGAAAAATAAATAAATAAATAAATAAATTTAAAATATTAATTTTAGTTAAATGATTTAAAGAATTGATATTAATTATGATTTCTATTTAAGTAACTTATTATACATTTTGATTTTGTGCATCACAAGTTTTATTTTTTCTTGTATTTTTTTTTTTTATTCTTGGGGATTCAGTGAGGGTACAATAAGCCGGGTTACACTGATTGCAATTGTTAGGTAAAGTCCCTCTTGCAATCATGTCTTGCCCCCATAAAGTGTGACACACACCAAGGCCCCACCCACCTCCCTCCATCCCTCTTTCTGCTTCCCCCCCATAAACTTAATTGTCATTAATTGTTCTCATATCAAAATTGAGTACATAGGATTCATGCTTCTCCATTCTTGTGATGCTTTACTAAGAATAATGTCTTCCACTTCCATCCAGGTTAATACGAAGGATGTAAAGTCTCCGTTTTTTTTTTAATGGCTGAATAGTATTCCATGGTATACATATACCACAGCTTGTTAATCCATTCCTGGGTTGGTGGGCATTTAGGCTGTTTCCACATTTTGGCAATTGTAAATTGAGCTGCAATAAACAGTCTAGTACAAGTGTCCTTATGATAAAAGGATTTTTTTCCTTCTGGGTAGATGCCCAGTAATGGGATTGCAGAATCGAATGGGAGGTCTACCTTGAGTGCTTTGAGGTTTCTCCATACTTCCTTCCAGAAAGGTTGTACTAGTTTGCAGTCCCACCAGCAGTGTAAAAGTGTTCCCTTCTCTCCACATCCACGCCAGCATCTGCAGTTTTGAGATTTTGTGATGTGGGCCATTCTCACTGGGGTTAGATGATATCTCAGGGTTGTTTTGATTTGCATTTCTCTAATATATAGAGATGATGAACATTTTTTCATGTGTTTGTTAGCCATTCGTCTGTCATCTTTAGAGAAAGTTCTATTCATGTCTCTTTCCCATTGATATAAGGGATTGTTGGCTTTTTTCATGTGGATGAATTTGAGTTCTCTATAGATCCTAGTTATCAAGCTTTTGTCTGATTGAAAATATGCAAATATCCTTTCCCATTGTGTAGGTTGTCTCTTTGCTTTGGTTATTGTCTCCTTAGCTGTACAGAAGCTTTTCAGATTAATGAAGTCCCATTTGTTTATTTTTGTTGTTGTTGCAATAGCCATGGCAGTCTTCTTCATGAAGTCTTTCCTCAGGCCAATATCTTCCAGTGTTTTTCCTATGCTTTCTTTGAGGATTTTTATTGTTTTCATGCCTTAAATTTAAGTCCTTTATCCATCTTGAATCAATTTTTGTGAGTGGGGAAAGGTGTGGGTCCAGTTTCAGTCTTTTACATGTAGACATCCAGTTCTCCCAACACCATTTATTGAATAGGGAGTCTTTCCCCCAAGGTATGTTCTTGTTTGGTTTATCAAAGATTAGGTGGTTGTAAGATGTTAGTTTCATTTCTTGGTTTTCAATTCGATTGCAAGTGTCTATGTCTCTGTTTTTGTGCCAGTACCATGCTGTCTTGACCACTATGACTTTGTAGTACAGACTAAAATCTGGTATGCTGATGCTCCCAGCTTTATTTTTATTACTGAGAACTGCCTTAGCTATATGGGTTTTTTCCTGATTCCATACAAAACGCAGAATCATTTTTTCCAAATCTTGAAAGTACGATGTTGGTACTTTGACAGGAATGGCATTGAATAGGTAGATTGCTTTGGGAAGTATAGACATTTTTAACAATGTTGATTCTTCCCGTCCATGAGCATGGTATGTTCTTCCATTTGTTAATATCCTCTGCTATTTCCTTTCTGAGGATTTCATAGTTTTCTTTATAGAGGTCCTTCACCTCCTTCATTAGGTATATTCCTAGGTATTTCATTTTCTTTGAAACTATGGTGAAGGGAGTTGTGCCCTTAATTAGCTTCTCATCTTGACTGTTATTGGTGTATACAAAGGCTACTGACTTGTGGACAGTGATTTTATATCCTGAAACATTACTTTATTTTTTGATGACTTCTAGGAGTCTTGTGGTTGAGTCTTTGGGGTTCTATAAATATAAGATCATGTCGTCATCGAAGAGGGAGAGTTTGACCTCTTCTGCTCCCATTTGGATTCCCTTGATTTCCTTGTCTTGCCTAATTGTATTGGCTAGAACTTCCAGCACTACGTTGAATAGTAAAGGTGACAGAGGACAACCTTGTCTGGTTCCAGTTCTAAGAGGAAAAGCTTTGAGTTTTACTCCATTCAGTAAAATATTGGCTGTGGGTTTGTCATAGATAGCTTTAATCAGTTTTAGAAATGTGCCACCTATGCCTATACTCTTCAGTGTTCTAATTAGAAAAGGATGCTGGATTTGATCAAATGCTTTTTCTGCATCTATTGAGAGGATCATGTGATCTTTATTTTTGCCTCTGTTAATATGGTGGATAACGTTTATAGACTTGCGTATGTTAAACCAGCCTTGCATCCCTGGAATGAAGCCTACTTGATCATGATGAATGACTTTTTTGATGATAAGCTGTAATCTATTGGCTAGGATTTTGTTGAGAATTTTTGCGTCTATGTTCATGAGTGAGATTGGTCTGAAATTCTCCTTTTTGTTTGGGTCTTTTCCTGGTTTTGGTATCAGGGTGATGTTTGCTTCATAGAATGTTTTGGGGAAGATTCCTTCTTCCTCAATTTTTTGGAAAAATTTCTGCAGTACAGGAATAAGCTCTTCCTTGAAGGTTTGATAGAATTCTGGAGTGAAGCCATCTGGACCAGGGCATTTTTTGGTTGGAAGATTTTTTGTTGTTTCTTTGATCTCAAGGCTTGAAATTGGTCTGTTCAGGAGCTCTATTTCTTCATGGCTGAGTCTGGGGAGAGGGTGTGATTCCAAATATTGATCCATTTCCTTCACATTGTCAAATTTCTGGGCATAGAGTTTCTGGTAGTATTCAGAGATGATCTCTTGTATCTCTGTAGGATCAGTTGTTATTTCCCCTTTATCGTTTCTGATTGAGGTTATTAGAGATTTTACTTTTCTATTCCTCGTTAGTCTGGCCAATGGTTTATCTATTTTATTTATTTTTTCAAAAAACCAACTCCTTGTTTCATTCATTTTCTGAATGATTCTTTTGTTTTCAATTTCATTGATCTCTGATTTGATTTTGGATATTTCTTTTCTTCTACTGAGTTTAGGCTTAGATTGTTCTTCTCTTTCCAATTCCATAAGATGGCTTGTGAGATTGTTGATACGCTCTCTTTCTGTTTTTCGAATGTAGGCATCTAAAGCGATGAATTTTCCTCTCAAAACTGCTTTTGCAGTATCCCACAGGTTTTGGTAGCTTGTGTCTTCATTGTTTTTATGCTCAAGGAAGTTAATGATTTCCTGTTTTATTTCTTCCTGCACCCATCTGTTATTCAACAGAAGATTGTTTAATTTCCATGCCTTTGGGTGGGGTCGAACGTTTTTGTTAGAGTTGAGTTCCACCTTTAGTGCCTTATGGTCTGAGAAGATACAAGGTAAAATTTCAATTCTTTTGATTCTGTTGATATTTGTTTTTTGTCCCAGGATATGATCAATTTTGGAGAATGTTCCATGGGGTGATGAGAAGAATGTATATTCTTTATCTTTCAGGTGGAGTGTTCTATATGCATCTATCAAGCACAGTTGTTCTAGGGTCTCATTTAAATCTCTTACATCTTTGTTTAATTTCTGTTTAGAGGATCTGTCCAGCTCTGTAAGAGGAGTGTTAAAGTCCCCTATTATCATGGTATTATCAGATATCATATTGCTCAGACTGAGTAAGGTCTGTTTCAAGAATCTGGGAGCATTTAAATTGGGTGCATAAATATTTAGAATTGAAATGTCTTCTTGTTGTATTTTTCCCTTGAGCAATATAAAGTGACCATCTTTGTCTTTTTTGACTTTAGTTGCTTTAAATCCACATGTATCTGACAATAAGATTGCAACTCCTCTTTTCTTCTGAATTCCATTTGCCTGAGAAATTGTCTTCCAACCCTTGACTCGGAGCTTTAATTTGTCTTTTGAAGCCAGGTGTGTTTCTTGCAGACAGCAAATGGATGGCTTGTGTTTTTTAATCCAGTCAGCCAATCTATGTCTCTTCAGTGGGGAATTCAAGCCATTAACATTTATTGAGATAATTGATAAGTGTGGTAGTATTCTATTCATCTTATTTTGTGAGAGTCCATTGCTTAGTTTTATCTTTTGCGTCACTGTGGAGGTTAGGTTCTGTCCTTTAATTTCTGAGTTCTTACTTTGCTGCTGATCCATTGTGGTGGTCAGTGTGCAGAACAGGTTGAAGTATTTCCTGTAGATCTGGTCTTGTTGTGGTGAATGTCCTCAATGTTTGTATATCCGTAAATGATTTGATTTCTCCGTCAATTTTGAAGCTTAGCTTAGCAGGGTACAGAATTCTGGGCTGGAAATTGTTTTGTTTAAGTAGATTAAAGGTAGGTGACCATTGTCTTCTTGCTTGGAATGTTTCATTAGAGAAGTCTGCGGTCACTCTGATGAATTTGGCCCTGTAGGTCAACTGGCGCTTACTCCTGGCAGCTTGCAGAATCTTTTCTTTTGTCTTGACTTTCGGCAGGTTCATCACAATGTGTCTTGGAGAAGCTCGGTTAGAGTTGAGGCGACCTGGGGTCCGATATGCCTCTGAAAGCAGTGTGTCAGAATCTTTGGTGATATTTGGGAAATTTTCTTTCATAATATTCTCTAGTATGGCTTCCATTCCTCTGGGGCATTCTTCTTCCCCTTCCGGAATTCCTATAACTCGTATGTTGGAACGCTTCATAAAGTCCCATAATTCTGACAGTGAACGTTCTGCTTTTTCTCTCTTCTTTTCTGCCTCTTTTACTATCTGAGTTATCTCAAAAACTTTGTCTTCTTTCTTCTGCATGGTCTAACCTGTTGCTGATACTTTCCATTGCATCTTTAAGTTCCCTAATTGACTGTTTCAGTTCCTTCAGCTCTGCTATATCCTTTTTATATTCTTCATATCGTTCATCTCTTATTTCATTCTGTTTTTGGATTTCCTTTTGTTTATCTTCCACTTTATTAGCAGTTTCCTTCATTTTTTCCATCATTTCTTTCATTGTTTTCAACATGTGTGTTCTAAATTCCCTTTCCGTCATTCCTAACATTTCTGTATAGGTGGAATCCTCTGCAGTAGCTACCTCATCATCCCTTGGCGGGGTTGTTCTGGACTGGTTCTTCATGTTGCCTGGAGTTTTCTGCTGATTCTTCCTCATGAGTGATTTCTTTTATCTGTTTCCTTGCCCTAATTTTCCTTTCACTTCCTCTTGCTCTTTACGTTCTCGTGCCTGTGGACTAAGTGTTACAGGACCAGAAGGGTGAGAAGGTTGAAGAGCAAAAAAGAGATGAAAGAAAGGAGGACCGAGTGATAAGAAAAAAAAAGAAAAATAGAGAAAGGAGAGGGGTTGGGTAAAAGGAATATTGACAAAAAGAAGAGAGGCACAGAAAGAGGGAGACAGAGCAATATAGGTGTACAGTAGGGTACTTTGATACAACCTTAAAAAAACTCCACCTTCTGGGGTTGCCCAGTTGGGTGGTTCCCTTGAGGTCAGCAGCTCTTTGCTAACCTGATCAGACACAGTACCCCACCTCCACCAAGTGGAGAGGAAAGACAAAAATGCTATAAATCATACCAAAACAAGCAAACAGAAAACTTTACGGGATAAGAATGGGTAAAAAACCAAATAATAGCAGTAGAAACACTAGGAAAAATGAAGTTCTAATTATTGAAATAGGCAGCAATGGGAAATTATAATTAAACTAGAACAATTGAGAAAGAAAAAGGATCTGTATGGAAAAGGTTGAACTTAAAAAACAAAACAACATCAAAACAAACAAAAAAAACAACCAAACCCAAAAAAAAAAAAAAAAAAGAAAAGAAAAGAAAAGAAAAACAAACGAAAACACAACCAAAAACAAAGCAGTATGTATATGTTTTTGAATATTGTCTGGGTAACACGTGGTCTTCTGGGGTATGAGATGTTAATCACAGTTCTGATACGACTAGAGGCTGCTGATTTCTCAAACCCCGGAAGGTAGACACCCTAAATCTCTCTTCTGCCCACTTAAAAGGCACTTTCAACTTGTAAACTTGCTGAGCAGAAGCTTTCCCAGGAAAGTTCTTGTCACTGGAATCACTGCTGAACTGGTTATCCACTTACCCAGTGTGCCAAAACCGGTCTCACTCTGCCCCTGAGGGTTAGGGCTGCAAGGCAGCTCAGACCCCACCCTTAGGCTACTTGGTCACTGGGTTGCCAGATCCCACCTATTCTAGCTCTGTGACCCTGAGGATGGAGCTTGCCGGGGTAGATTGCTCACAACGGCTCCCTGTAACCCAGAGCCAAACACTATTAGCTCTGTCTGGCTCAGCGGCTCAGACTGGGGCCCTAGACAAAGGCCAAAGTTCTCCGCACTCCCACTCAGGCTCTTCCCAGGCTCTTTGGAGTGCCATGTCCAAAGACACCAAAACAGTTCACAGGTAAGGCCTTTCTGGTTTGTAGTCTCGCTGCTACTGAACTTAAAGTTGCGGGTGGGTTTAGACGGATTGAACACACACAACCACTTTCTGTTTTTCCACTGTTTTAGTCCTCCTCTTGGAGTCCAGAAGTCTCTCGCTGACTCTCTGTATCCTCACAGGGGTGATGATAGGCAGATCCCACCAGCCAGAGATGCCTGGAGTCCTATCTCCCCAGACTCATGGTGCCCATGCAAGGAAGCTGTTACTCGGCCGCCATCTTGCTCCGCCTCCTATATATATATATATATATATATATTTTATTATTAAATCATAGCTGTGTGCATTAATGTGATCATGGGGCACCATACACTGGTATTATAGACCATTTGATATATTTTCATCACACTGGTTAACATAGCCCTCCTGGCATTTTTTTAGTTATTGTGTTAAGACATTTACATTCTACATTTACTAAGTTTCACATATACCCTTGTAAGATGCACTGCAGGTGTAATCCCAGCAATCACCCTCCCTTCACCCACCTCCCCCTCCATCCCCTCCCTTTCTCCCTTCCCTCTATTCTTAGGTTATAACTGGGTTATAGCTTTCATGTGAAAGCCATAAATTAGTTTCATATTACGGCTGAGTACATTGGATACTTTTTCTTTCATTCTTGAGATACTTTACTAAGAAGAATATGGTCCAGCTCCATCCATGTAAACATGAACGAGGTAAAGTCTCCATCTTTCTTTAAGGCTGCATAATATTCCATGGTGTACATATACCACAATATATTAATCTATTCGTGGATCGATGAGCACTTGGGCTTTTTCCATGACTTAGCAATTATGAATAGAGCTGCAATAAACATTCTGGTACAAATATCTTTGTTATTATGTGATTTTTGGTCTTCTGGGTATATACCTCGTAGAGGAATTATAGGATTGAATGGCAGATCTATTTTTAGATCTCTAAGTGTTCTCCAAACATCTTTCCAAAAGGAATGTATTAATTTGCATTCCCACCAGCAGTGTAGAAGTGTTCCCTTTTCTCCATATCCATGCCAACATCTGTGGTCTTGGGATTTTGTGATACGGGCTAATTTACTGGAGTTAGATGATATCTCAAAGTAGTTTTGATTTGCATTTCTCTGATGATTAAAGATGATGAGCATTTTTTCATATGTCTGTAGGCTGTGCACCTGTCTTCTTCAGAGAAGTTTCTCTTCAAGACCCCTGGCCAGCCTGCAATAGGATCACTTTTTTTTTTCTTGCTTATACGTTTGAATTCTCTGTGGTTTCTGGTTATTAAATCTTTGTTGGAGACATAACCTGCAAATATCTTCTCCCAATCTGAGGGCTGTTTGCTTGCTTTACTTACTGTGTTTTTGGCTGTGCAGAAGCTTTTTAGTTTGATCAGGTCCCAGTAGTGTATTTTTGAAGGTGCTTCAATTGCCCGGGGGGGTCCTCCTCATAAAATACTCGCTCAGATGGATTTCCTCAAGGGTTTTCCCTGCACTCTCCTCTAGAACTTCTATAGTTTCATGTCTTAAGTTTAAATCTTTGATTCAGTGAGAGTCTATCTTAGTTAATGGTGAAAGGTGTTGGTCCAGTTTCAGTCTTCTACAGGTTGTCAGCCAGTTCATCCAGCACCATTTGTTAAATAGGGAATTTCCCCACTGAATGTTTTTAATTGGCTTGTCAAAGATCTAATAACGGTAATCAGCTGGGTTCATCTCTTGGTTCTCTATTCTGTTCCAGACATCTACTTCTCTGTTTTTCTGCCAGTACCATGTTGTTTTGATCACTATCGATTTATAGTATATTCTGAGGTCAGGTAGTGTGATTCCTCCTGCTTTGTTTTTATTTCTGAATAATGTCTTGGCTATTCGAGGTTTTTTCTGATTCCATATAAAACGAAGTATTATTTTTTCAAGATCTTTAAAGTATGACAGTGGAGCTTTAATAGGGATTGGATTAAAATTGCCTATTGCTTTGGGTAGTATGGACATTTAAACAATGTCGATTCTTCCCAGCCATGAGCATGGTATGTTTTGCCATTTGTTAACATTTTCAGCTATTTCTTTTCTTAGAGTTTCATAGTTCTCTTTATAGAGATGTTTCACATCCTTTGTTAGATAAACTCCCAAATATTTCATCTTCTTTGGCACTACTGTGAATGGAATAGAGTCCTAAACTCTTTTTTCAGCTTGACTATTGTTGGTATATATAAAGCTACCAATTTATGAATGTTGATTTTGTAACCTGAGACGCTGCTATCTTTCTTGATCACTTCTAAGAGTTTTGTAGCAGAATCCCTAGTGTTTTCCAGGTATAGAATCATATCATCTGCAAAGAGCGTAAGTTTGATCTCTTCTGACCCTATATGGATACCCTTGATCGCCTTTTCTTCCCTAATTGCAGTGGCTAAAACTTCCATTACAATGTTAAAGAGCAGTGGAGACTATGGGCATCCTTGTCTGGTTTGTGATCTGAGTGGAAATGTTTTCAATTTACCTCCATTCAACACGATATTGGCTGTGGGTTTACTGTGGAAGGCTTCTATCAGTTTAAGAAATGTTCCTTCTACACCAATTTTCTTAAGTGTTCTGATCATGAAGGGATGCTGGATATTATCAAAAGCTTTTTCTGCATCAATTGTGAGAATCATATGGTCTTTGGTTTTTAATTTTTTTATGTACTGAATTATATTTATAGATTTACATATTTTGAACCAGCCTTGAGTCCTTGGGATATAACTGACTTGCTCATGATGTATAATTTGTTTGATTTGTTGCTGGATTCTGTTTGTTAGGATCATGTTGAATATTTTTGCATCTATATTCATTAGTGGTATTGGTCTATAATTTTCTTTTCTTGTTGTGTCTTTTCCTGGTTTGGGCATCAGGGTGATGTTTGCTTCATAGAACGTTTTGGGTAGTTTTCCTTCTTTTTCTACATTTTGGAACAGGTTGAGTAGTGTAGATATTAATTTCTCTTTAAAGGTTTGGTAGAATTCTGACGCGAAGCCATCTGGTCCCGGGCTTTTCTTTTTAGGGAGATTTTGTATGTTTGATGCTATTTCAGAACTTGATATGGGCCTGTTCAACATTTCCACTTGATTCTGGCTAAGTCTTGGAAGGTGACATGCTTCCAAGTATTGGTCAATATCCTTCAGATTTTCATATTTCTGAGAATACATTTTCTTGTAATATTCATTAAGGATTTTTTGGATTTCTGAGGAGTCTGTTGTTATTTCATCTTTGTTGTTTCTGAATGATGAGATTAGAGATTTTACTCTTTTTTTCCTGGTTAGGTTAGCCAAAGGTTTATTTATTTTATTGACCTTTTCTAAAAACCAACTTCTTGATTTATTGATCTGTTGTATAATTCTTTTGTTTTCAATTTCTTTACTTCTACTCTAATTTTGGTTATTTCTTTTCTTCTACTGGGTTTTGGGTTGGAATATTTTTCCTTTTCCAGTTGCTTGAGATGTCCCATTAAGTTGTTGACTTCCTCTCTTTCCGTTCTCTTGAGGAAGGCTTGCAGTGCTATAAATTTCCCTATTAGGACTGCCTTTTCAGTATCCCAGAGGTTTTGATAATTCTTATCTTCATTGTCATTTTGTTCCAAAATTTTGGCAATTTCCTTCTTAATCTCATCTCTGACCCAGCTATCATTTAGCATAAGGTTATTTAACTTCCATGTTTTTGTATGAGTATGCAGATTCCTCTTGTTACTGAGTTCAACTTTTATTCCATGGTGGTCTTAGAAGATGCAAGGAATAATTTCTGTTCCTTTAAATTTACTGAGGTTAGACTTGTGACCTAAGATGTGATTGATTTTGGAGTATGTTCCGTGGGCTGACGAGAAGTATGTGTATTCAGTTTTGTTGGGATGAAATGTTCTGTAGATGTCTGCTAAATCCAAATGTTGGATGGTTAGGTTTAAATCTAAATTTTCTTTGCTCAGCTTCTTATTGGAGGATCGATCCAATACTGCCAAAGGAGTGTTGAAATCTCCAACTATTATGGAACTGGAGGAAATCAAGTTGCTCATGTCTGTTAGAGTTTCTCTTATAAATTGAGGTGCAATCTGGTTGGGTGCATAGATATTAATAATTGAAATCTCATCATATTGAGTATTACCCTTAGCAAATATGAAGTGACCATTCTTATCCTTCCTTACTTTTGTTGGTTTAAAGCCTATTGTATTTGTAAATAGAATTGCAACACCTGCTTTTTTCTGATTACCATTTGCCTGAAATATGGATGACCATCCTTTCACCCTGAGTCTATATTTGTCTTTTAAGGTAAGATGTGACTCTTGTATGCAGCAAATATCTGGCCTGAGTTTTTCTATCCAGTCAGCTAACCTCTAACCTCTTTAGAGGACAGTTTAAGCCATTCACATTAATGGAGAATATTGATAAGTCTGGTAAAATTTTGGTTATCGAGTTATTCGAAACTCCAGTGGACATTTTTAATCCTTTTGCCACTGTGGTAGTTTGAGTTTGATCAAGAGTGAGTTTACTTTTGTGGTAGAGGATTGGGCTGGTCATTATGGAGGATAGGTCTGAGAATATCCTGAAGAGCTGGTTTGTTTATCGCAAATTTCTTCAACATATGAATGTCATTTAAGTATTTAATTTCTCCTTCATAAATGAAACTCAGTTTAGCTGGATACAGGATCCGGGGTTGAAAATTATTTTGCTTTAGGAGATAAAAAGTCGATGATCACCCTCTTCTGGCTTGAAAAGTTTCAGCAGAGAGATCTGTATTCATTCTAATATACTTCCCTTTGTAGGTAATGGATTTCTTACATCTGGCTGCTTTCAGAATTTTCTGCTTCATATTAACTTTAGTGAAGTTAATTATGATATGCCTGGGGGAATGTCTTATTCGGATTGAGTCATGCTGGGGTTCTGAAACTGTCTGCTATCTGAATTTCAGAATCTCTTGGCATGTCTTGAAAATTCTCCTTCATAATTTCATGGAGAAGGGCCTTTGTGCCTTGCAAGGTCACTTCATTACCTTTACGGATTCCAATGAGGCAGATATTAGCCTTCTTTGAATTATCCCAGAGCTCTCTGAGGGAATGATCCATTTTTGTTCTCCATTTCTCTTTGTCTTTGAGAGTTTGGGAGTGTTCAAAGGCTGTGTCTTCAATGTCAGAAACCCTTTCTTCTGCTTGCTCTGTTACTATGGGATTCTACTGTATTTTTCAGACCTTTGAGGGCTGCAAATTCTTGCTTCAGTGCATCAAAATCTTTGGTGGTTTTGTCTTTTAATTCGTTAAATTCTTGAGACAACTTTTGAATTTCTCCTCGAATTTCTAATTCTGACTTTTGAATTGCTCCTCGAATTTCTAATTCCAAATTTTCCTCCATTCTATTAATCTTGTTTGCAATCTAAATTCTGAATTTGATTTCTGACATCTCTGCCAGCTTCAGTTACATCTGCCATATCTTTCCCTGGGGGGGGGAGGGGGTTGATCTATTCTGGTAATTCATGTTATCAGAGTTTTTCGGCTGCTTCTGCCCCGTGATTGTTTTACACCATTTGAATTTTCCCCTGGAGCTTTGTTGAGGACCCATACAGTGCTATGGCCTGAGAAACTGGGGACCTGTTTGGTGTGGTGTTACTAAGTGGCTCTGTCTTGTTTTCAGCTGTTCTCTGTCCAACCCTAGTGAAACATTTACTCTGGGTTGAAGTCTCAGCTGTGGAGAAATACCAGCAATTAAGTCACCCCACCCTCCACAGGTAACAATGGGAAAAGGAAAATCAAACCTTCCTACAACCACAGACCCAGGGCACCACTTGGATAGTCCTTGGGTGATTGGTTCAGTTCAAAAGGTCCAAATCAGTTGTCTCAGTCAGCACCTGTCTCAGGTGGGAGAGTTTAAAAGGTCCATGGCAACTGGATCGCAGGGGTCTGGTGACTACTCAGATATGGCTTCCTCCGGTGTTCCATGGAGTCAGGAGGACCCACCCAGAAAATAGATCAGTCTGGGAAGGTTGATGCCTCCTTCCCCACCTAGCACCTCCATCACACCCAGTCACTGATAGCCCCACAGGGCTGTGAACCAGTTGCCTATAGTGAATAGATAGTCCAGGGGGTTGCACCTGCCTGAATCACAAGGAAATCTATTTCTGCTCAGCCAGGCTGCTGCGCTCTGCCTTTATCTACCCTGTTTCCCCCAAAATAAGACATCCTCCGAAAATAAGACCTACTTACAGGAAAGATAAGACGCCCCCTGAAAATAAGACCTAGTGCATCTTTGGGAGCACACCTTAAAATAAGACACTGTCTTATTTTTGGGGAACCCGGGTAGCAGGGGGAGGTGCAGCCTGACAACCTCAGGCGCTTGATGGAGGCTGGGGGGTTTTCACTCAGTTCCAGCCCTGCCCCTGATTGATGTTACTGACAGAACAGCACAGAACAACTTTGCGGGAATTGTTTCTGTCCCTGCTAATTCTTCTGCAGAAGAGAAGCTATTTTGATTCCCCAGAGCCTGCACCTCAGGCCCTGTCTTTGCTCCTGCAGGTTTGTATTTGGTTAGCTGTCAGTTCTAGCCACCTGTCTTCCTTTGTCTATAGGCTGATGATCCCCTGAGGGCCGGATGCATCTTAGGCTCAGTAAAGTGGTCCTCTGGTTCAGCCCCACCCTGGGAACTTCCCAGCTCTGCGCTTGCATTTCTAGTCCCCACGCTCCACTCAGGACGGTACCGCCTCAGGCAAACCCTTTACTTACAGGGCCGGCATTTCCATCCCAGATCTGTTCTGTGGTGGTTGCCACCTGAGTAGATGCCCGGCCTCCTTTGGTTGCCCAGGGAGACAGGGGGTGTGACTTTAGAATATCCAGGAGTGAGCCCTATTGTTGCCAAAAGATGGCTTCTGCTCTGCACCTCGGGGCACCGCTGTTCCGGTGTGGTTTCCTCTCAGCTGACTGTTCTCTCCTCACTCCCATGTGGCAGAGTCAGTACTGACCAGCTGCAGTTTAGGCCCTGTCCACACCCCTCGAGAAATCACCCAAGAATCTGGACCTGGGGGACAGGCCTCCAGACCTCAGAGTGAGAGTGGATGGGAGTGCTGGGAGCTCAGAGTTGCAGGTAGAGAATATATACAGTTTTATACAGTTTTATGCCTGGCAGGAGAACGCCGTGAAACCCTAGTAGGGGAGGTAGGTGCAGTTTTTAGAGTCTCTCCCCTGGTGTGTAGTGGGAGGACCTTTGAACTTTGCTCATTTGTTTGTGGGGCACTCCAGCTGTTCTCATGGGGGAGGGGACTGCCATCCACTTGGTGATGGATTTTGTACCTTTTGTTTGTATCCTTGGGGTTGGAGCTCACCTCAGCGGGGTTGATGTATGTTCTTCAGCCTTCTCTCTTGGTGCAGCTCTTATCTACCAGGTTACTTGCTAAATTTCTGTCCTTTAACTCTCCTTCTGGATGGGAGCCTCTGTGGAAAGCTGGCTTCAGTCAGCCATCTTGTCTCTGCCCCCCGCCCCCAAATTATATTTTTAATCTTTTGGTTTATTTCAGACCATAGAACAAATTATATGAAAATCTTTTTTTTTTTTTTGAGACAGAGTCTCACAATATTGCCCTCTGTAGAGTACTGTGGTGTTACAGGTCACAGCAACCTCTAACTCTTGGGCTTAAGCAATTCTCTTGCCTGAGCCTCCCAAAGAGCTGGTACTACAGGCACACGCCACAACACTCAGCTATTTTTCTTTTTTTTTTTTTTGCAGATTTTGGCTGGGGCTGGACTTGAACCCTCCACCTCTGGCATATGTGGCTGGCACCCTACTCCTCACTCGGCTATTTTTCTTTTTTTGCGGTTGTCATTGTTGTTTAGCTGGTCTGGGCTGAGTTCAAACCCACCAGCCTCAATGTATGTGGCTGGCGCCATAACCACTCTGCTACAGGCATTGAGCCTGAAAATCTTTATTACAACAACATTACTGATGTTTTGCTAAAATGAAGGCAAGAAAAAATATATGTCCTACATGCATAGTAATGTACAAATTATGTACATCTTTATGTTCACGCGAACATTGCTAGCCTGTTCACAGAATACCAAGACACCCATGATAATAATTAATTCTACTTTCTTTAACATTTCTTTTGATATTTTAGAAAATAACTTTTAGATATCTAAAAACCATATCTTTTCATATTTTTCTAAATTTATCATTAAAAAAGCTTATTTGTTAAGGTAGGTGGGTAGTATAGTTGATTCTCATTATTCATGGTGGTTATTTTTTATAAAGTCATAGAGAACACTCTATTGTCAAATACTGAACTATTGCCCTTGGGGAAATGCATGTTAGGTTCCTGGTCACAGCATTTTCATCAACTGGTCAATACATAAATTGTTTCTATTTTAAGACACCTTATTTACCATTTGTTATTGATTCATTAATATCGAACTCAGGGCCAATAGTGCTATGTCTCTCATGCCTGAATGAAGCCTCTTGAGAACACCTTGTGTTCTCCATAAGGCCTAGGAGCCCTGCATAGCTCTTCAGCTCTATGCTTAGGGCCATTTATTTTTCTTTTATTTTTTTGTTTTTATTTTTTAGACAGAGCCTCAAGCTGTCACCATGGAAAGAGTGCTTGGCATCACAGCTCACATCAATCTCCAACTCTCGGGCTTAAGCGATTCTCTTGCCTCAGCTTCCTAAGTAGCTGGGACTATAGCCACCCTCCACAATGCCTGGCTATTTTTTGGTTGTAGTTGTCATTGGTGTTTGGTGGGCCCAGGGTGGATTCAAAGCTGCCACCTCTGGTGTATGTGGCTGGTGCCTTAGTCGCTTGAGCTACAGGCACCAAGCCAGGGTCACATTTATTATTTATTTATTTATTTGAGATAGTCTCACTATGTTGCCCTCAGTAGAGTGCCATGGTGTCACAGCTCGCAGCAACCTCCAACTCCTGGGCTTAAGCGATTATCTTGCCTCAGCCTCTCAAGTAGCTTGGACTATAGGCGCCCCCCACAATACCCAGCTATTTTTTGGTTGCAGTTGTCATTGCTTTTAGCTGGCCTGGGCTGGGTTCGAACCCACCAGCATCAGTGTATTTGGCTGGTGCCATAACCACTGTGCTACGGGTGCTAAGCCTGTTTAGGGTCAATCTAAATAACAAAACCACCAATGGAAAGCACTAAAATGCAAAAACCATAGTGCTACTACATAGACTGAGGAAAGGACACCCATTTACTGGGTGAGAGCTGAAACCAGAAGGCAAAGAGTCATCTTTTTCCTCTTAGCTGGGACATGTGCATTGGCAACTCAAATTTGTTGAGTGACTCAATAATTGATTTTGGAGTTCCACATAAATTTTAGCTAGTAGACAAATTAACAAATAATCTGAAAATAAAGAGAATCAATTGTACATATTTTATATAATAGCATTTTAGCTTGATTTGTAATTTAAAATAGTCATATGGTATATGAACTTCTGTTTGTATTCTTAGGCCCCACAGATGTGAGGAATGGAACTGGAATACAACATTTGTTGCTGAAGTTACATATTTTGGTATGTTTGATAAATTTAGGTAAATATCATAAGAGAGATAATTCATTTTAGAATAGATTTTTTTTAAAAAGACTAATTTAAATGCTAAGGAAAATCTGCTGCAGCCAATGCTCTAACAGAAAAAGTTAAAAAGATCCAAAAAAAAAAAAAAATCGCTGTGCTATTTTTCTAACCAAATCATACATTTCAATATTAAATGAATATGTCTCTTAATACCAGTAAAATAAGAAGGTGTTTTAGACTCAAAACAGGGATGCATTATAGATAATTGTGAGTAGTTTTGTGCCACTGGAAGGGAGAAAATGATTGTGGATGTATGGAATGAATGTAAGAGATTAGACAAAGATAATTCAAACCAGGCAACTTTGTAGGAACTGTCTCCAAAGGTTGCCCTGGAGAGCCTCGGTTTCTCAGATGATAGCAATGAAGAAAGGGAGGTAAATGAGGCAGCTGTTTGGAGACTAGAGGATGTCAGAGCCATGGTAACCAATGGAGTGTGTGAATGTGTTTGTGTGTGTGAGAGAGAGAGACATAGAGAGAGAGAAGATGAACAGAGAGGCTGATCGATGATGATCACAGGTTGATAACTACCCTGTTTCCCCGAAAATAAGACATCCTCTGAAAATAAGACCTACTTACAGGAAAGATAAGACATCCCCTGAAAATAAGACCTAGCGCATCGTTGGGAGCACACCTTAAAATAAGACACTGTCTTATTTTCGGGGAAATAGGGTAGTCAGCTGGTCATCGCTGGTCCCATTAGTTTACTTTTGCTTTTGTTGCCCATCTTTTTAGTGATATATCCAAGAAACATTCTGTGGATCAAAGGAAACAATCAGTCAAGTGAAAAAGAAACCCATGGGATGAAGAAAATACTTTCCTATCATATATCTGATAAGGGGGTAACATCCAGAATATTTTTAAAAACTACAACTCTACAACAAAAACCCATATAACTTGATTAAAAAATGGACAAAGGGTTAGAATAGACATTTCTCTAAAGCAGATACACAAATGGCCAGTAAACATATAAGAAGATGCTCAACATTACTAATCATTAAAGAAATGCAAATCAAAACTATAGTGAGATTTCCTCATTATAGTAATCAGAGTATGTTATATGTTAAATAACCAGAAAATAACAAGTGTTGGTGAGGCTGTGGGGAAATTGGAACCCTAGGCACTATTGGTGAGAATGTGAAAGGGTAGAACTACTGTGGAAAACTATATGGGAAGTCCTCAAAAAATTAAAAATAGAACTACTATATGATCTAACATTCTCACTTCTGGGTCTGTATCCAAAAGAAATGGGAGCAGAATCTTGAAGAAATATTTGCAGACTTAATGTTTCTAGCAGCATTTATTCACAATAGCCAAAGGTAGAAATAACCCAAATGTCCATTGCCAGATGAGTAAACAAAGTATGGTATATACATATAATGGCATATTATTTAGTATTAAAAAAGAAAGAAATCCTTGGCCAGGCACGATGGCTCATGCTTGTAATCCTAGCACTCTAGGAGGGTACCCTTGAGCTCAGTAGTTCAAGACTGACCTGAGCAATTTAGTGGGGCATTGTGACAAGCACCCGTAGTCCCAGCTACCCAGGAGGCTAAGGCAAGAAGATTACTTGAACCCAGGAGTTTGAAGTTGCTGTGAGCACTTCGGCCCTAGCACCATAGCACTAATCTGGGCAACAGAGTAAGACTCTGTCTAAAAAGAAAAAAGCAAATCTGACACATGCTACAACATAGATCAATCTTAGTGATGTATGCTAAGTAAAATAAGCTGTTACAAAACAAACAAACAAATATTGTGTAAATCCATTTATATGAACTATCTTAAGGAGTCAAATTCATAGAAGCAGAAAGTGGAATGGTGTTTGAAAGGGTTTGGGAGGAGGGGGAAATAGGGAATTGTTCAACAGGTATAAAGTTTTAGTTTTACAAGATAAAATTTTCTGGAGATTGGTTGGTTGCTCAGTAGTGTAAATATACTTACAAAGGTTAAGGTGATAAATTTTATGTTTTATGATTTTTACCACAATTAATTTTTTTGATCTTATTAAACAAAAGAAAAAAATCATCTATAAAATACTAGGCAGTATTGGTCTTCCTTCTAACGTAGTCTTTTTTTGTTTGTTTGTTTGTTTGTTTGTTTGTTTGAGACAGAATCTTACTATGTTGCCCTGGGTGGAGTGCCCTGGCATCATCATAGCTCACAGCAACCTCAAACTCTTGGGTTCAAGCAAGAGTTGAACCCTGCCTCAAATGGTTGGAACTATAGGTGCCCACCACCACACCTAGCTAGTTTTTTTTCTATTTTTAGTAGAGACGGGTCTCACTCTTGCTTAGTCTGATCTTGAACTCCTGAGTTCAAGGGATCCACTCACCTCACCCTTCCAGAGAGCTAGGATTATAGGAGTGAGCCACTGAGCCCACCGCCATCCTAGTCTTCATGAAATAAAATACATCCACAGAAATGTCATTGACTCTTAAATTTCTTTTCTTGTGTATAAAAAGAAACAATTAGACTCAAAATAATGAAGAATTGAATTATTGTTTACTGGAAATGGTTAAAAAACAGGCTACAAGATCAGTTTACAGGAAACTTGTAAGTGGGAGTTAGTCATTGAATGAATGATTGAAATATACAGACTTCAGGATCAATGCTATTATTATCTATAATGATTCAGACTTAAAAATTTTTTTCCACTTTTTGGTGTAGTAGTTGAAAATGATCTTAATAAATAACTTAGTTTTCATAATGATGCTAAAGCGATTCTAATTTATTTGGAAGCACCTCCAAATTGCTATACAATATCTCAGTCCTTTGTTATCTTAGCTACCAACATAATAATTTGGAGAAAACCTCTAAGTACTTAGTTAGATCCCTGTTACCTGAAAAAATGTTGAAGTAACACCAATAATTACAATTCTTATCTCTATTTAAAATAGTAACATTATGGTCTTCTAAACTAACTGTAATACTTAAAATAAATTTCAGGAGGCTAATTTCTATGTAACAGGAAAATATACCCCTAATGAAAGAATCAAGAAAATTGCATTTCTACCTGTAGAGGATAACGGGGACAGGATGTAAGCGATCGTTCTTCTGACTGGCCCTGCTTAGTAACTGAACGGCTCAGATGGGTCACAGTTAGTTCTCACTATTTGTCCTCATCCCTGGCAGTATTAGTTATCTGTTGCTATGTATCCAATTACCCTCACATTTAGTGGCTTAAAACATTTATTGTTTTTTATTATTTATTATTTTATATTTTTATTATTTATTATTAACATTCTCTGTGGCTCAGGAAATCTTGGCCCATGGTTTAGTCCTCTGCTTCTGGTCTTTTACAAGGTGTCCACTGGGGCTGTAGTCATCTCAAGGTTTGATTGCAGGAGATTTGCTTTGAATGTTGCTTACCTGGTTGTTGAAAGGATTCAGTTCTTTGGTCTGAGGGCAACATTCATCCAACCAAGTGAGAACACCCCAAAGAAAATGCCCACAATATGGAAGTCTCAACCTTTTATGACCTTGTCTCAAAGTGGCCTTCTATCATTTTTGTTGTATTCTGTTTCCTAGAAGAGTTCAATAGGTCCAGCTCACATTCATGGGGAGAACATTACACTGGGCATGAGGACCATTGAGAGCCGTCTTAAAGACTTCCTGTCACACCAGCTTTAACACAGATATGTTTCATTTGAATTTGTGTTTCTATTTGATGTCTAAAGGAGGTAGGAAAGGTTTATAACAGGGAGGTAGAGAAGTAAGAATGGAATCAATGTTATATCCATGGAAATGGGCAGCAGATCCAAGGAATGTTGAGAGAGAAGAGCTTGAGAGGTTTAGGACTTACTAGAATTTTAGCCATTCTAAAGATGCAATCCCATGGAGGACCTGGACTGCAGCAGTCTCTGCCTGCATCTGCTCAGCCTCTCTCAGAATGATTCCATTGCAGTTGGGGCACCTGCAATCACTGTAGCCACATTCCACTAGTCAACCGCTCCACAAGTTGGAAATTTGTCTCATGGATGATTTACACCCATTGATGATGTTACATGTATGAAATAACTTAGGAGGAATTGATATCTTTATCATATGGAGTCTTCTAATTTAACACATTTACATTTGTTTGTTTTTACTTTTGTATCTATCAGACATGATTTAAGGTTTTTTCCCACAAAGTTTATATATCCTAGTTAAGTTTCATCTTAATAATTTATCTTCTGCCATTTTTGTCATTTTTCATGCTTTATAAAGGATACTGATTTCTAATATGTTCTATTAACTTATTGACATAATTTACTATAAGCAAGAGTTTTTCAGAAAATTTATTTTACCATTAAATAAGTGTATTATCTATAAAATAGTGATCATTTTTCCTGTTCCTTCCTAATTTTATACTTTTATTTGTCTTATCAAATTGCATTGTCTAATGCTTTCGGGAAAATGATAAGAGTAAGAATTATAAAAGGCACTTACATCAGGTCCTATAGTTTTGTATTTCTCAATTATCTATTTTAGATGGTATCTGTTGACCTCTATTATGAAAAATGAAGACTTTTGCTTAAATATACCATCTTCTCTCTCTATTCCTATTTCCCAATTCTGATTAGTCACGTTATCATTTATTGCCAAAGTTTATAGTCCTTAAATTCAATTAGCAACTTTTAATTAAGTCTTACCTGTTTTGTTCTTATGTATTTATTCTAGAAGAATATTGAACTGTTATGATTACCTAAACATTATTCATAAAGAGATCCATAAAAGACTTATATGATCCTGTGACAATAACCTTCACTATTCCAAGGAGAATATCTGATTCCTATCGACTTGATTCTTCTTAAATTCGTGCCAAGACTTGTTTACCACTTCTTGATCACACCTCAATGTTACTCCTCTGATGTTTCTTTTGAAAATTTCTTTATTTCTGGAGTAAGCTCTCAGACTTTTCTCCCCTAATCTTGTGCTTTATTGATTAGTTGGCTGAGTACATAGAATGTAAAGACCAAATTCATTTCCTTCAGAATTTTGAGTGCTTTGCTACCTTGACTACCATTGTCTACTGTTGCTGATGAAAGGCTTGGTACCAATTTATTTTTTATCCCTTGCAATGTGGCTAATTTCCTCTCCTCTTTTGGCAAGTTTTTAGGATTTTCTTCAGAATGCTAACATTTCAACAATTTGGGTCCAGGGGTAGGTTTCTTCATCTACCTGTTTAACTCTCACCAGACATTTTCAGTATGAAGGAGTCTAATATTTTTCACCTCCTAACTCTGTAAGGGTTTTGAGGTTCACAGAGATAAAGCAGCCTGGTCTTTCCATTGTGCTGTGCTTATAGTTAGGGAGTCTACCTGAAGGCCATGATGAAGACTACACTTGGGACAGAGGAAAAAACACTTTGATTTTACTTCAGGAGGTTAGATAGCTGCAACCTTGATATTTTGATGCTCATGACCATAATAATTAATAATAAATTGATAAATTTAAATTTGTAAGTTCTCTCTACTATAAAAACTGGAAGAAATACTTGAATAGTTACATTTTCATGAGCCCCTCCCTAACTATACCTCAAGCAAACTACTTCATGACTGTGAAGGGGAGAAGGGCATAGTAATCATGTCAGTAGGAGTAAGCAATAGGAGAGTTTGGGATTCCTCCTTTAACAAGCCCACCCTGTTGATGGAGGAGAGAGGCTGATATATCCTATATACATCATCCTCACATGCTCTCGCACACATATCAAAAAATCATAGTTGATTCTTTTAAATAAATTAGAATAAACTGGGATAAGCAAGATCATGTGCTCTCAATATATCACAGATCATCAGGGAACTTATGAGTCATGATGTTTCTAAGCCAGGGAGTTCCCTGGGGTCATGTTGCAAATCAGTGATAGAGTAAATAGTAAGTTTTTTTAAAAAAAGATATCAAATTCTTTCCCATCATACAATCGAGGGCCTATTCCTTTGCCTCTTTTCTGTACAGGCAGTGAGAAAATTTTCCATCACTAACAAATTCTCTTTAATATATTGAACTATTTAAGCCATAAATAATATGAGCTAGAATCTCTCGCTCCCAACTTGGTGGTCAGCTTCCTGAGTAGATGCATAGAAAGGGGGGCCATGTACCAAAATTCCAAAGGCCATTGGTCATTGTTATGGCACATTATGGGCAACATCCTCTACTGGACAGAGGAAATTATAGTGAGTGACACACAACCAAGAGAGATACTCCGTGCAGGATCTCTCAGTGGCAGCACTGTTGACATTTGAGGCTGGATAATTTTTTGCTGTGGGGGTGGCTGTCCTGTGTGTTACAGGATGTTTTGAAGCACCCCTGGCCACTGCCTAGTACATGCTAGTTTGTGAGAGCCACAGGGATCTTCAGACTTTAGCAAACATCCTGGGGGAAGCAAAATCACCACCATTGAGAACCACTGATCTATACCAATTTGATAGAAAAAACACTTCTTGGTAAATAATTCTGGAAAAGGCACAATCAGTTTTCTAAAAGACATTATCATTTTCACACTGGAGTCTTTGAAGATTATGTACTAAAACATAAACATTCCAGGCTCTGGAAAGAGGCAAAGAATTTTTCTATAAACACAGTGAACCCTTGGGACTGTCAGATAGCAATACTGAAGTACACAAAATAAAATTCTGTGTGTGGCATGAGAAATAAGTTTCTGAGGAGATTCTTCATCCCAGCCTTGTGTTACTCATGGTCACAAACATGACAATTAATCTCCGTGTGCAGGCCTTTCTGCTATGCAGTGTCTAAACGAGATCAAAAAATACTCTTACTTTGGAAATGGAACAACTATTTGTAAAGATGTTTCAGACAGCAGGATGCTCTGGTTGGTGCCCCTTAAATTCTATTTTTGCTGAGAGGAGTGGTTGCCTTAGAAAAGAGACTCTGAAACTTGGACTATGTTAAATCACTTCTGGCTGCGCATTTTTGCTTGAATAAATTTGTTTAACGGTCATAACTTGTGCCCTGAAAGATAATCTTGTGCCAAATGTTTGGAAGGTGAATGAAGTTATTACTCAGACTGCCTAGGAGGCTGAAATAGAACAATTTCCAGAAAAGCATTTGGATTTTTTGACTGTTGCCCAATACTGACATTTCTGACTTCTATTTACTGTATTGACAATGGAATGTGGCTTAAGTTGCCTATAAAAGGAATTTTCTGTTACTCTGACTCTGGCCCAATCTGTCTTTCCTAGGTGGGGGGTAGGAGAAAATCTGTCAGGGGGTGAAATGGGAGAAGTAATAAAATGTGAAAGGTTTCTTGTGACAGAAAGGGAGTCTTTAAATTAATGCAGCTTATTTGTGAATTCCAAGTATTATTCTATGCTAAGCTTTCAAAGAGTGTTAAATCCTTAGATAATATGGAGATAAGCGTGTATGTACATATGTATAAATATACACACATTCACGTGCACACATATTTGATCTCTTTAAGGATATCTAGTTCTACAAAACCACCATCACAGTGCAAGATGAATCTTGTTGGATTTGTGGGATGGTAGAATTGTAAATGAATTCTTCTCTCTGTTTTTGAGTGTTTCAATAATACTTCTATGATGCCATTTGCTAAATCAGCCAATCAGTTGATTAGTCAGCCAAGCTGGCCTCAAAGGACCTGGAGGTCTGAAGGAAGATTAAGGCCCTGAGCTTCCCGAAGGAACATATATCAAAGCTTGAGTTGAAAAGAAACCAGCAACACAGGAATCATGACTCCAAGCCTCTCCTTTGGCCAACATTTCTGAATATTTAGCAGACTCTTATTTAGAGGAAGAATAAACAAGGAATACATATATTCCCCAAGAGAGCAGAGAAGACGTGAACAGCTCCTTTATAATGGCAGGGCTAAGAAGATGAGAAGCAAAATAATGAAGGCAGCCAGCAGCACATGAAAGGAGGGAGTGCCGAACAGAAGTTCAAGGCTTTGATAAAATCCAGAGATGCCATTTTCAGGCCTCTGCCCGCTCTAACCTGGTAAAAAGGGAATGCTCGTCTTCTCGCTTTGCTTGGCTCAGAAAATGGAAAATTCAAAGGAAAACTTGAAATGAAGAAGCAGCAAAGGTTATGTGGCTTCTTTCATAATAGATGTAGTAGCTTCCAATCAGGCCAGAAATGTTCCCTAAAATAAATAAGTAAGCATGTGAATAAATAAGTAAATAAAGTGCATTACCTTCAGATGCTATCACACTGAGGAAAGCAAATAGAGGACATGAGAGGTTGGATACTGGTCTTTCAAACCAGAGCAGAATGAGAAGGCTGCAAGATGCCTTCAGCAAGCAATGGAATGGGGATGGTGGAGTTGCTGGGCAGCAGGAGGAGGCTTTCCTTTGATCTTTTAACCCTGTGCCCTGCTCACCTGCCCCCTCATTCCACACTGCTGCCGTGAGATAGAAGGAAGAACCTGACTCTCTCTGCCCACCCAACTGAAATGCATCTGTCCTGTATACCTCTAATACGCCCGAGTGAATGCTACCTAGTCATACTTGGATGCACAAATGTGAAAATATTTTCTGAACTAAATGTGCTATGCGAATGGAAGTTGTGAATGTCAGGAATAATAATGCATTGAAAGACCTGGTAATTCAAAGTTTCATGCTGCTGCTACTGTTGGTGAGAAACGTTTCTCAAAGCAACCCAGAGGTACAGCACCACCTGGTCTGTGTGCTCATGTCTTTGCTGACTGTTTGCATTCAGGCAGTCAGTTGAATGGCCAATTATTTGTGTCCATAAATCATTTCTTTAAATCTTTAGGCCAACAGAATTCTCTCTGGTTTTGCCATATTTTTCACTACTTTTACACCATTTCAATCCACCACATTAATTCCCTCTTTCATTAGGTTAAAAGGAGACTCTGGCTAATCTAAGGAAAGAAAAATGCTCAAATTTCCTCTTAAATAAAGGGGTGGTTAAAAAAAAAGGAAATATTTGGGGGTAAGGCAGAGTAGTGTCTATAATGTATCTATTTTTCTGTGTTTGAACCAATCCAAAGAGGCTTAAAACAGCAGTCATTTCTTAGTTTATGTTTCTGACACAGCAGTTTGGACTGGGCTTAGCAGGGCAGTTCTGCTGGTCCTGCCCACACTCACTCATCTGTCTGTGAGTGAGAAAGTCTTCTAGGGTCTGCTTGTCTGAGGTAGCCTTGCTCATGTTTGGCTCTTGGTGCTGGTTGTCAACTTGAGTGCGATGGCTGACTGGGTCAAGTGTCCCCAACATGTGGCCTATATTTATGGTAGTTTCAGGATCCCCAGGGGGTAGCAATAGGACAACCCTGACCTGGGAGGGTTTGAAGACTCTCCTTGAGTTATATTTTCTGATGTCCCATTAGTCAAAGGAAATCACATGTCCATCCCCAGATTCAATAGGTTGAGAAATAAACTCTTGATGGGAGATGCTACCAAGTTATATTGTAGCAGCATATACACAAAAAAAGTGGGAGAGATTTAGGGCCAGTTTTACAGTCTACCTTATATGGCTATGGTATATATTTTAGGTGGTTCTAACAAGGCTCATTAGGAGTCCATTCAGGCCACTTTTTCATCAAAATATTGAATCAATAACATACCTGTAAGTGGCTTTCCAATCATTGCTGTTATTGTTATAAATACCTTGATTATAATGAAATGTGACTATATTCATGTCACTTGCACCTGTTGGTCTCAGTCCCACCTGCGGGACTAGTCACACAGAACAAGCAAGCTCTCACTTCCATGTGACAGCCCTTCTGGTTTAGAAGACGGCTGCCTTGGCCTTTGGGCCCTCCCTCCTACAGGCTGCTCATCACAGGTCCTGCCAGATATGATTACAAAACCTCTAAAACATTCCTACTTGCTTGTCTCCATTTCTTCCTCAAGTGGAAAATCAGATGCCTACTTGAGCAGAAAGTGACATAGCAGGTACGGTCCACTAGCATGCAAAAAGGGGACAACCCTTTCCTTCACCATCGGTTTTTTCCTTCCTTTAGGGGAGCCTTAAATCACACTGTAACTCCGATTGTTGGGGAACCACAAGTTCCCCCCACCTATACACAGATGCTGTTTTGGAAGTTGATATCAATACTTACATTTTATTCTTGTCAAATTTCAACCAACAACATTGATACTATTTTTCCTTATCATTGAGTTCTCTCAGGATTCTTATACAGGCTTGGAAATTATTTTGACAACACAGATGTCATCCATGAATCCAGCTGATGTGATGGATAAAGTATTGCACAGGATAAGGCTTAAAACAAAGCTCCAAGGCAGGCTACTAAGAACTTACTTACATTTCTCATTCATTGTAACCAAGACAATTCGTCTACTGATGGTGACAAGGTCACATCACCTTGTTTTTATGCGCTCACCTCCATTCAGGGTCTCAGTGGAGACTATGTGGAATGGGTCACTAAAATCTAGGTACGTGGTGTCTATCTTATTCTTCTGATTCAACAGATTAATTACCCTGCCCACAAAAAGTGATAATTGTGTTATTCCAGTAAAAAAAAACTGCCTTTTATTAAATTTTCACTAATTATGCCTTTAATAATTTCTGGGTTTGCCTTTAATCTCTCCAGTCCATATTAAAAAATCATGGTAGCAATCATCTCTGAATTCTTGGTATTTTTTCCATGCTCATAGTTTACTCCCCAAGGAACACTGACAGTGAGTTTGGGTGGCTTTGCAGCCAGCTCTCTCTCCAACTCCTGGCATGTTACTCCTCTTGGCCTGCAGAGTTGCTTATGGTTCATTCGAAGGCGGTAAAGTGAGAATGTGTCTCTACAAAAAAAAAAAGAAAGAAAGAAAGAAACTGTGTGCTTTCCTTGTTTAGCTCATACAAATTAATTCCTTTGTTCAATGTGCGTTCATTAAACCAGTGTCATATGCACTGGTTAGGCATTGGAGAGAAGACAGACAGGACTTAAGTCTGGATGGGATGTTGATGCCATGTCTATGGGTGACACTGACACTGGGTCTATGTGAGATTTTGACATTATATCTACGGGTAATACTGATACCACATTTGCGAGTGATGTTGATGTCATATCTAAGGTTGAGAGACGGTGTGCTGTGTGGGTGCAGGTCTTGGAGAGTATTTGGAGGTTGTGTGTATGTGCATGGGGGGTGTGTATGGGAGAATGTCTTGGAGGTGCAGACCAACAATACCATGCTCACTTTGGTGTGTATGCAGGAGGCTGCCTAACTACGGCCCTGGGCCTTTTTGATGGAACCATCGTACATTTACATTTTAGTCAAGAAGACAAAAAAAAAATCAATTCACATTTGCAATCAACCCAATGATGATGTTATGGAGATACGTCATGGAGCTGTAGGAACTCAGAGGCGTACCTCACTCAGAGTGGACACCGGGAGGGCAAGTGGTGGCTGCAGTAAGATGTGGTGGTGGATGCATGAGGTTGGGGCATTCAGACAGTGCCTGTGGGAATTTCTAGGGGTTTGTTTTGGCTGGAGGCCCCACTAGGGAATGCTCATGCCCAGAAATAAAGCCAGAGAATTGCTTTTTAGGTCATGCTTTGGCGTTTGGAATGCTTCTGTACACAGTGGGGATCTGATGACTAGTTTCTAGTACGGAAATGACATAATCAAATTTGTGAGTTAAATAGACCTCTCAAGAAAGAATTTGGAGGATGGCGTAAGATGTGAGTTATGAGGTTCTTGTGGGAAGCTAAGAGACACAAAGTAAAGAACTGAATTAAGACAGTAGCAGTGAAAATGGAAATGAGACACATTTATCAAGGAAGTACCTTCAGGAATGGAAAGGTCTAGGCAATTGATGGGATTAGATGGAAGTATAAAGCAAAATTCAGGATAAGTCTCTTTATTTCTGGCTGTATAAATTGGATGAAAGATTTTCATTCATCGAGAAAGAGAATAAAATTTGGTTTTAGATTAGTATTTCCAGGGTTACACATATTTCATTAAATTTTAATTCATTTTGAAGTGGACATGGTGGCTCATACCTATAATCTCAGGACTTTGGGAGGCTGAGGTAGATGGATCTTCTGAGCTTAAGAATTTGAGACCAGCCTGAGCAAAAGCAAGACCCTGTCTCCAAAGAGTAGCCAGGCATTGTGGTGGGGGCCTGTAATCCCAGCTACTTGAGAGGCTGAGGCAAAAAGATCACTTCAACCCAAGACTTTAAGGTTGCTGTGAGCTGTAATGCCATGCCACTCAAACCCAGGGAACAGACTTACACTCTGTGTCCAAAAAAAAAAAATAAATTAATAAAATAAATTAATTCTTTTAAGAATTTTCTAAGTAGTCACATTTATTTCCTATGTATCTCTCTTTTTTCCTTACTATTCTGATGGCTTAATCAGATGAAAATATTCTAGAATACCCCAAAGCTCCTGAACTGTTTTCCTCTTTAGTAGTGTCCCATGCATTTGAGACACCTGGGTGTCTTCCTTAAACTTTTAAAAATCTGCTTGCCATTTGACCTTGTATCATGTCCTCACCCTGGTACCAAGACTTGACTTTCACCTAAAGCTCCCACTGAGTTCACTTTACTAGGAAATTTTTCTGAATCGACTTTCCCCCTTCCCATCCAGGACATGAAACGAATGGCAGCGAGTCTAGAATTTCTCAGGCACTCTGCATTTTTGCTGGGTGAGACTTAGAGCTGGTGTCTTGGTGTTAGGAGTTCATGATCACTCACTTCTTGTTCTTGCTTTAGTGTCAGTTTCATGATTTGTTTCAAAAACAAGCTATCCATTCCCTATACTTGGCTGAGAAATCTGTTGGATATAATCCTACCATTCAGGATTGTATCAGAGGGTGATATTGAATCATACGTGCAAAATTTCAGGCCTAGACTAGGCTAGAAAGTCTGACTAATGCTTTCTTTACAGGTAAGAAAAGCAAAGTCCAGAGTGATTGCCTGAGATGTATAAGATCATACACCTGGGCAGTTAGAGAAAGAGCCAGAGCCAGAACATATGTCTCCTGACTTTCTGCCAAAATTTGGATTATCTTTCCCCCTTGGTAGGAAGTCAGACACTAGGACTTGGGTAAAGAATGTGGAGTATTTCACTCCCAGCACTGCTGGAGCCGAGTGACGCACTAGGGATGCAACATGGAAGTGTCTGATGGCTGAGATGCTGGGAAGATGTCCTTATATAGTAAGAGGAAGACCCCTGGGTATGGACGTAGCTTTAGCTACATTCTTCATCCTGAAGAGCCACAGCTCTGTGCATCTTTGACCCAACAGCTTTCCGACTTCTCAGGGGCTACACTGACCGCTGGACGATCTCACTGGAAATTCACGGCAGCATCAGAAAGCTGTGTCCACTCGTCACAGATTTTGTACATTTCCTTTGCACTAGTTCAGGAATAAACCTAAAACAAAGTGGCAATTAACCAAGTGTAATTTGTTTTTGCTCATCTCTCAACTCAAACCAGTCCTCTGTGGTCTGGTCTATTTCAGGTGAATTCCAGAAAGTCGCCTTTCACAACTTCTCCCTGGAAGCAGGGCACCAATTATGTCTCATACAAATAAAATAAAGAAATAAAGCAAGCTCTGACAGAGAGAGGGGTGTGTTGCTCTGAGAGGGTCATATAGATCCCACACCTGCCAAGGCTGTGCCTAGAAGCCACCAAGCCCTGAGCAGATGGGGGTGAGTCATACGTGGTCCGTATGCCACATGCTGACCTGTTGGGCTGTAGTGTGAGTGCTGCCAAGCGAGTCACCACCTCTAACTAGTCTGCAAGGGTGGCTTCCAGAAACTGCTCCCAAGGAGAAAGACCCCCATGTAAAAGATGATGTCACCCATCTCCCTGAGGGAATGCTGTAATGGACTCTGAGGGGAGAGCTGTAATGAGCCACAGTATTGGAAGAGATCCTGGAGGGCCAGGAACAAAGAGCAGATCTAGCACTATGTGCCAGGAGTCTTACAAATGATCATGTGTTTTATTTTTTATTTTAACTTTATTCAAATTAATATGAGGGCACAATATTTAGGTTACATTGTTCTCACCTCCAGGGTAAAGTTCCATTTGTAGAAGAGCCCCTCACCCAGGGGGCGTGTTATAAACCCTCACAGTGTGCACAGTAGGTGATGTTATACACCTTCACAGTGTGCACAGTAGGTGATGTTATACACCCTCACACTGTGCACAGTAGGTGTGTTATACACCCTCACACTGTGCACAGTAGGTGTGTTATACACCCTCACAGTGTGCACAGTAGGTGATGTTATACACCCTCACACTGTGCACAGTAGGTGATGTTATACACCCTCACAGTGTTCACAGTAGGTGTGTTATACACCCTCACAGTGTGCACAGTAGGTGATGTTATACACCCTCACAGTGTGCACAGTAGGTGTGTTATACACCCTCACACTGTGCACAGTAGGTGATGTTATACACCCTCACAGTGTGCACAGTAGGTGTGTTATACACCCTCACAATGTGCACAGTAGGTGTTTTATACATCCTCACAGTGTGCACAGTAGGTGATGTTATACACCCTCACACTGTGCACGGTAGGTGATGTTATACACCCTCACACTGTGCACGGTAGGTGTGTTATACACCCTCACACTGTGCACGGTAGGTGATGTTATACACCCTCACAGTGTGCCCAGTAGGTGTGTTATACACCCTCACAGTGTGCACGGTAGGTGATGTTATACACCCTCACAGTGTGCACAGTAGGTGTGTTATACACCCTCACAGTGTGCACGGTAGGTGATGTTATACACCCTCACAGTGTGCACAGTAGGTGTGTTATACACCCTCACAGTGTGCACGGTAGGTGAGATCCCGCCTCCTGCCCTTCCTCCTTCTGCCCTGCGTCCTCCCCCTCCCCCTTCCCGCTTCCCTCTATGCCTGAACTGAACTACAACATTTTGTTATTGTTCTTACGAACATATAATTGTTTATATATTGATTTCATATGAGTATGAAGTACATTTATTTTCCCATTCTTGCAATACTTTACTGAGAAGAATGTATTTCAACTCCATCCAGGTAAATGTAAAAGCTGTAAAGTCTCCATCTTTTTAATGGCTGAATAATATTCCATGGTATACCGATCATACATTTTAAACACCCTCCTTCTAGGATATTGAAATATTTTCTTGGTAGAATTTAAAATCTATCACAGACCCCAGGATGAAAAAGTCTAAAAAATCCAGGTTGACAATGAGATACAAGATGGTCCTTATTCCTCACATTTTCTTGGACACTTAAAATTAATTTTTATTTTACAGTTGAGTGATTTGTGGATACATCATTCTCACAGCCCCCCAAAATGTGCCTGGCAGTTCTACTGAGAACCAAGGGATGCAATCCTTTCACAGGTTCAGGCTGTGTGGATCAACCTGGGGAACCTCTGGCAAACCTGGAGTGACCCACAGCTCTTCAGAGATGAGAGCAAACTTAAAGAAATAAATCACCAGTGTGGATGGTGGGACTAGGAAACACTGCAGGAAGAATAGCATTTCTGTTTGTTATCTGCAGAACTGGGTGGTCACTGGCTTTCCACTCTTTTGATTTTTCAGACAACTAAAATAGAACCAACTTGACTCTCTGATGTGAGGAATTATCTACTTTGGAGGAGAGAGAAATGTGACGTCTCTGCTACTCTACCTTACCCCAATTGTTAACCTAGAATGCTCTTGCTGTGTGTGATTTGTTATAAGTAAGGATGAAAAATGCAAGCTGGGGTCCTCAAACCTTTCCCATTCTGTTGGTGGCTCATTATCCCACCCAAAATTTCTGGGGATAAATGCCCAAAGGCACCAGTCCCATTGATAGACCGTTGCAATGCAACATAGTTTCTTTTAAAAGAGAACATGCAATAATAAGACAACACCACCCACACTGGTAACTTATTTCTTTAAGCTTGCTTTAATCTCTGAAGAGCTACAGGTCACTCCAGTTTTGCCAGAAGGAAGCTCTATGTCCACACAGCCTGAACCTGTGAAAGGATTGCATCCCTTGGTCCATTTCTCAGTAGAACTGGTCCTGTGAGGTCTATTCTATAGGGTTATCAGAATTATGTACACACAGATCACATAATTGTAAAATAAAAATGAATTTTAAATGTCCATGAAAATGTGAAGTAGAAGGATCATTTTATATCTCATTGTCAATGTAGTTTGTTTAGACCAGGGGTCCTCAAACTTTTTAAACAGGGCACCAGTTCACTGTCCCTAAGACTGTTGGAGGGCCGAACTATAGTTAAAAAAAAAAAAAAAAGAAAACTATGAACAAATTCCTAGGCACACTGCATATATCTTATTTTGAAGTAAAAAAACAAAATGGGAACAAATACAATCACACTGCCTCATGTGGCCCGCGGGCCATAGTTTGAGGACCCCTGGTTTAGACCTTCTTATCCTGGGGTTTGTGATAGATTTTAATTTCTACCAAGAAAAATGATCTTGGGAGGTGCCTGTGGCTCAAAGGAGTAGGGCACCAGTCCCGTATACTGGAGGTGGCAGGTTCAAAGCTGGCCTTGGCCAAAAACTGCAATAAATAAATAAATAAATAAAATAACCCAAGAAAAATGATCTGAGTGTCCCTCAAGAAATGAACTTGAACTCAAGTGACTGGATCTTTTTTTGTTCACTAGCACTTAAACTTTCCAAAAGAAATAATTAGATAAGATTATGTCTTTGTCAAATACTGCTATGGCTAGGTGATGCCAACTATCTACTTATAAAGTGGCAGGTCTCTCTCAAGCCTACTGACATTGGGTAGGACCCTAGCCGTTATCCAATTCCCGTCAGCTTCGTGCAGAGTACACATAGTAACTGAGCTCACCCCTCGAACAACGCATTCTGTGCAGGTCAGAGCCATTGAAGGAGGACAGGGGATTTAGTGCCATTTTTTTCTTAAAAGTTTTGTGGCATTGCAGGCACATAAGACTTCATGAATTCCTCTAGTGCATCTAGCACCCCACGGGACTCTCTTACTACTTAGGTCATCTCTGTAAAGCTACACTTCAGAAGGGATTTTTATTACAAGTTGAATATCTCTGATCCAAAGATCTGAATTCCTAAATCCTCCAAAACCTGAAACTTTTTGAACCTGAACATGAAGCCACAAATGGAAAATTCCACATCTGACCTCTTGTGATGGGTCACCATCAAAACATCTGAAGACTTTGTTTCATGTACAAAATTATCAAAATCATATACAATTGCCTTCAGGCTATATATGTAAAGTGCATAGAAAACAGAAATAAACTTTATGTTTAGATTTGGGTCCCAGACCCAAGATATCTCATTATGTATATACAAATATTCCCAAATCCAAAAATATCCAAAATCTGAAACACTCGGGTCCCAAGTATTTTGGATTAGGGATACTCAATCTATATGGCAACATCTACTTTCGCTACACATTTTGAAAATATTATCAAAAGACTTACCTGTTAGGGCACCTCTCTGAAGTTCGTCAGAGAAAGTTTCAGATGGTCTTGTGATCCCCCAGATGAAAGAGATGACAGAAGTGCAAATTATTGGCATTGGGAGCTCAAGTGCAGTTTTGGGGGAAATTAAAATAAGAACAAAGGAAAGGAAATTAAATTCAGGGCTGGTCCTTAAAAGGTTGAGTTCTGATTTTGATCTTTAAAAAAAATATCTTCGAGGAAAAGCTGTTTTCAACTCTGTCCACCTTCTAACCTTTTATAATGTCTTTCATCTACTGCAAGATTTGAGGGGAAGGAGGGAGTTGATGGTGATACAATTATCATTGGACATAACATTTAAAAACAACTTGTTTATATAAAATCATGGGAGCTGTACACATCTGTCACAAATATCTAGGTCAGCACAAGCAAAGAGTAAAAAAGTGTTAACTTGGAAGAAGCATAACAAAGAGGCAGCCACAAACTAACATTCCTATTCTACTATTCTCTCCTTGCTACTTATCCTTGCTACAGACACAATGTTTCAGTATAAACCCTGTAGGCAGTGGAAGGTGTTACATTGTTATCATGGAGTTCTTTTAAGAATTAACTGTGGGGAAGGGAAAGGGGGTAGGATGGGCAAGGAAGGGTGATTGGTGGGATTACACCTGCGGTGCATCTTACAAGGGTACATGTGAAACTTAGTAAATGTAGAATATAAATGTCTTAACACAATAACTAAGACAATGCCAGGAAGGCTATGTTAACCAGTGTGATGAAAATGTGTTAAACGGTCTATAAAACCAGAGTATGGTGCCTCATGATCGCATTAATGTACACAGCTATGATTTAATAAAAAAAAAAAAGAATTAACGCGTTGCCCTCACTCTTTTCCTCTTTTTTCTTAGCCTGTCTGGAGAATTTGGTCAGGTGGACGGTCACTTTTAATGCAATCACTGTTTAGACTGCAAGATAGGTTTGCAAAATTCTTATAGTTTATTCCCTCATTAATGAAAATTAAGACAATTTCCCCAAAAATATTTCACTAGAACAAATAAAATATTTTAAAAATTGGCGTTGGGTGGTGCCTGTGGCTCAAAGGAGTAGGGCGCCGGCCCCATATGCTGGAGGTGGTGGGTTCAAACCCAGCCCCGGCCAAAAACTGCAAATTTTTTTATTTTTTTATTTATTTTTAAAAATTTTTATTTTTATTTTTTATTTTTTTTATTTATTTTATTTTATTTTTTAAAAAAATAAAAAAATGGCGTTAATCTTAAGAAATACAAGGAAAGCACAATTTATGTTAGTGGTCCGAGCCTGGGGTCGCGAGACTGAAGATCAGCTCCCTTCCTCAATTCTCAGTAACTGAGATGTGATCTGCTCTGAGTCTCCCTCTCAAAGGCACAGAGAAATTCAATAAGGGAAACATTGTTACAATTCTTTGGAAAATGTTAATTGAAGTACAGTTAGAAAGGATGAATGACTGTATGCTTGTGCATATGTGTGTGTGATTATAATAGGAAATAAAAAAAACTCACTCTTGGTGGTGGAAGGGCTTCAGGTAGTGCCCACCTCAGACAAAGTGAGATGAAATGGGCTGTTTGGGGGGTACCACTTCCTACAAGCTTCCCAGTGAGAACCACTTTTCTCTACTCTGTCCCACTAAATACAAACACAGCAATGACCCTGAGTTGTCACCACCCACCCCGAATCCCTCCTCTCCGTCTCCTTTTCAAGCTTTCTTATCTCTCTGAAAAGCAGTCTCAGACGCTGTGATAACATTTGCACTTGTCATTCTCTCCCAGGTCTTTTTATATTTTAACCTGGAACAGTGTCTTACCTAATAGGAGTGGCAGAGATCTGGGCTCCTGTTCGTTCCTTCATTTCTGTGTCCATTAATCTTTTGATCAATGATTCAATAAACATTTACTGAGTGTTGACCGTGCCACACAATGTGCCTGAACCGGAAATGCAACTGAGGAAGACGGGAGCCTGGTATGAGCCCTTATGAAGCTGACTTGGAAATAGACACATACAGGAAAAGACACTCCAAAGGGGGCGGTGCCTGTGGCTCAAACGAGTAGGGCGCCGGCTCCATAAGCTGGAGGTAGTGGGTTCAAACCCAGCCCCGGCCAAAAACTGCAAAAAAATAAAAGACACTCCAAAGGGGGAGGGCTTTGATGGGACAGACTAGGAAGCTGGGAGAAGCTTCCACAGAGGCACAGAGGGAAAAGGTCTTCAGACCGACTGCTTGGGAGATGCTGGGGGCAGCTGTGCAGATTCTGATGCCCACCAACAAATAGGGCTAGTTTTGTTGAGAAGAAACTGATTAGGAAAAGAGGAAAGGTATTGAATTGGGAGTCAGATGCCCTTGATGGGGCCTCAGCTCTGCCTCCACCAGCCATGTTTCTCTGGAGAATTCATTTAACTTTTTTGAGCTTCAGCTTCCAGAAGAATTGACTTTTATGTACTCGATCAGTTTTAAAGGTTTATAACAAAATGTCTTACTAATTCCTAAATTAACCCTTTCAAGTTGAGGGATTATAGTCTAAGGTCCAAAATGGAGTTTTCCTTGGACATTTACAAAGAATAAATTTATCGTCTATCCACTTTTTAGTGAAATTATTTATTTGCCACTAATTAGGGCTGGACCTAGAATTTTTATGAAGATTTGATGCAAGGGGCATGGTCAGATGAACAATGGACATGTGCTCTGTGTTACCACCCACAGGCAATGAACAATGGGCTGATAACTGGCCTGGGTTGCTCTGCAAAGCTCAGCTGTCCCCCTGTAACATCTTATCATATCTTATCACATCAGGATCAGAATCCTTCGATCCGTTGCACATGGTGAATTTAAGGAACCTAGCCAAGGGAGTGGGGTGTAATGACAAAACATTAAAGGAAAGAATAATTTTAAATCAGGTAAGTACACTTTGTTATGCAAACTTTCCTTGTCATTGAGCAGTAAAAATCCTGACCCCAGTGGAGCCAAATCAGAATAACAACTTATCCCAGGCATATAATTATGAAAATTGAAAGGCATTTTGGATGTCATTGGATCTGAACCTACACTTTAGAGATGAGGAATTGAGGCTCGAATAGGATAAAATATTTGGCCAAGAACCCAGAGCTGGTTGAAAGCAGTCCAAGCCCAGAATTCTGATTTTCTGATTTCCAGGCTTTGAGGATCTCTTTCCTTCCTCTTGCAGTCTACTCCAGATTTTACCTTTTCTATTCAAGGCGCACATTTCCAAAGATATCCTTGCCCTTCTTGGAGACCATGCTGGCTCCTCACCTCTAGAGAGGAAGGATTTTCTTACTTGTTTTTAAATATACCCTTGCAGCTTCAGATCACTCAGCACCCACCCTGGGCGTGCTTCTTGAGAGGGTCTCCTCCTGGCCTCTGGAAATCCCATTTCCTTTATTGTCTGTTTTGTTCATGGCCCAATTACTGTCCCTACTTTCAACCAAAAGCAAGATTGTTGAAGAACCAGTTGGAGGACTCGTTTCCTCGCCTTCCATTATTTTGGGGTTTGCATGCATCTCTCGAGACTTGAATGTCATCAGTGTGGAACAGATGCTGGAGACATCAGGGCCGGACACAGACCTCTGTGCCAATTTTGTAATGCCTTTAGGGGAACTGTGCTCTGGGCCAAACCCTGTTCCTGTGTCCCCGCTCTTCAGAGGGTGTGCTGACAGACAAGACAGAAAGGCAGCTGGTCCAGCAACCTTGAGCTCCAGTACCAGCTTCCTCCCCTCAGCAATGAACAGTTAAACCACTAGAAGCGAAAATTCATGCTGCTGCACTTCCCTTTACCCCCTGGTAGAAAGAACATAATTTTTAATTAAAACAATTTTTGGCAAATGAATCTTCACTTTTTTCTGAGAAAGGAAATATAGCTATGTTTTGCTTTCTTTTTAGAGGTAACAGTGAATAATTTGGGTACATACCTTACAGGGAAAAAGTCAGTAGACAGCAACAAAAAGAGCAAGATAAATGATGATCGTATTGATCGAAATAGAACAAAGACAGTTTCAAATCCATAATCTCTAAAAATCGTTACACACATGCACACACTTACTGTTAGGAGTTCTTAGGCAATCAATAAGCAGACTGTTAGTAAATACTTCTGTGAAAGGCACTGCTCTGGTAGCTTTTTCTGATATCTGGATTCAAAAATGCAAGTGGCCTTACAAGAAGAAAAGTGGGAGATGCTTTCAGTAAGAAGAGAAGGAAAGTGATAATATATCCTGTATGTGCTCTGACATTGTGCTGTCAAAGCCAGGTCACTGACCTGTTGGTTATTTTAAGAAGGGAAATTCTAGGAGCAGCTGTGATTTGGCCATGAATAACTTACACACCAAAATTCTAAAACTGAGCCCTTCTTGTCCTGTCTCTCTAAGTGCCTTTTGGGGGCATCTCAGGTGATCATTCCCCCAGAGCCGTGCTGGTGTTCATGGTCTTTTTCTTCTCATTAGCTCTCTTCACTTGCAAGCTTACTATTGGCTTCAAAGGACTTTGCATGGTTGGAAGAAGCAAAGAACATCAAAGCACACGCGTAATCGTTGTTACCGTCTCAGACCTTTTCTATCAATTCAATTAAATAATTAAACTTGCCCACATTTCAAAAGCTCCCAATAACTCCCATTGCCTTCAATTTTAACCTCAAAATCTCACTCTTGCCAGTCGAAATTCTGTCAAAGCTCCCAAACTTCCCTTGACAATGGTCCTGACCCTTCCCAGCTGCACTGGCTCCTTCCTGATCCTGTCTGATTCTTTGATTGATTCACTGGTTTGAGTAAAACTCAGCATCCACCTTTCCCTCCAAAGTCCTCCCAATCATGCAAACTGGAAGAAACCTGTCTCGGCACCCGTAGCTCAGTGGCTGGGGCCCCAGCCACAGACACTGGGGCTGGAGGGTTCGAACCCAGCCCAGGCCTGCTAAACAACAATGACAACTGCAACCAAAAAATAGCCAGGCATTGTGGCGGGCATCTGTAGTCCCAGCTACTTAGGAGGCTGAGGGAAGAGAATCGCTTAAGCCCAAGAATTTGACGTTGCTGTGAGCTGTGACACCACGGCAGTCTACTGAGAGTGACACAATGAGACTCTGTCTCAAAAAAAAAAAAAACTGGAAGAAACTTGGTCCCAGAAGTGCATTCTACAGCCATGTGGTAGGTAGGTCTATGTAGCTAAGTGTTTTCTGTGTCATGGTGTTTTGTAGAGAGGATCATCTTCCCAGAGCTAAAGAAAATACAAGTTATTCAAAACCATGATGTGATAAAATCAACCTTAGGACAAATGTTTTAAACAACAGCAAACATTCATACCCTTTGCTTGAATATCCTTTTGTTTATCACTTGATTAAAACTGGAAAATTTTTGTTGCTAGAGGCTTTTGTTCATGACATGTGTCAAGGCACAAAAATTCAGTTGGTTTTGACTGGTACTGACATTTTTCTCCCAACACGGTCATTTGCAGGTAATTTTTTTTTTTAAAATTACACCCTGCTTCTGTGATTAAGTAGATCTACTCTTTGAATGGAAGATAAAAATCTATGAATCCACATCAAATCTTAAACATGAACTGTATCACCCTTAAAGCATACTAGTCTGGAGTCTTGTCCTAAGGAGGGACTCAATGAATAT
Organism: Nycticebus coucang; assembly: GCF_027406575.1. Taxonomy (NCBI): domain Eukaryota; kingdom Metazoa; phylum Chordata; class Mammalia; order Primates; family Lorisidae; genus Nycticebus; species Nycticebus coucang. Next base: position 67,664,132 of record NC_069788.1, read on the forward strand.
TATGGAAATAACTATTGAGAATTTAGCTTACTGGAAATCTAAGTGATTATCAACATTGCAGACTTGGTGTGAGCCCTCACTTGTTATCTGATTTCCCAATAGGAAATACAAATTCAACCTTACCTTTATCTTCTTCCACGTCTTTTAAGAAAGTTTTAAGGGCTTTGGCATTTTAGGATCAGCCTTTTCTTAAACTGTATTTCATTCATACTGAATATGTATCTGTGGTTTTATGAGATACTAAGTGTATTCAAATAATCATCCTACTGACTTTACAAAAGAGTTATGTTTATGGAGGTGTTTTTCCTTCTAATTGGGAAAAAGGACGAATTTTTTGCTTATTTTCTGATTACCTGAGGGTCAGTGAAGCAGATTAACTGCCAATGACTTGTCCCATCTCAGCAACAGCAGTACTCCTGAACTCGTGACCTACACCTATTCTAAGGACAAACAGCTAACTTTCCAATCTGGTTTTAAGTAGTATTTAAAAATGATAGTCATTTTTTTAGGCAAATGTTTTCCTTTGTTTTGTTTAGACAAATGTCTCACTCTGTGGCCCCAGGCTAGAGTGCCCTGGCATCAGCCTAGCTCACAGCAACCTCAAATTCCTGGACTCAAACGATTCTCCTGCTTCAGCCTTCTGAGTCACTGGGACTAAAGACCACTAAAATTTTTCTATTTTTAGTAGATACAGGATCTTGCTCTTGCTGAAGCTGGTCTCAAACTCTTGCGCCCAAGGGATCCTCCTGCCTCAGCCTCCTAGAGTGCTAGGATTATAGGCGTGAAACCACATGGCCAGCCTGGGGAAAAGTTTTGATGTTTTTTTCCTTGTAATTAGTTTAAGTGGATCGTCCTCGAGTGGAAGATCACATTCTATGAATCAATAAGAGTAATCAGTATTAGTTTAGTTTGAACGATGTATAAGGCAACAACTAAGAATCCCACAAAAACCATCAAAAGACTTGTCACTGAACCACAGGCACTGTGTTTCCTGGTCTTTTTCTTTCAAATGTCTCTTCCAGACAAAGACAGATATGTTAATGGATTTCTGCCTAGTCACTGGTAGAAAAGGATGTTCGTCTTTGAGTCATTAGGGGCGATGGGGTATAAATGCCATTGCCAGTTTGGATGCACTCTTTCAATAGCTCAGGGTTGCTGCTGTGAGTTTCATAGACTCTCCACGTATAGAAAGAAGGCTCTAGGATGTCGCTCTATGACATCCTGCCACATGTAGACTGCTGGGTATGCAGGGACCTCTGAGATACCTTGCTCTTTGTGTCAGCCACACCTGACCACTGGAGAGTAAAAGTCCCTGAAGGTCCCTATCTCTGTGTCTTCCAAGATGTTAGATCTTTGGTGGGACCAGAGCAAGGGGCATTCAACTCCACTCAATTAAAATAATAGTTTACTGAAATATCTGGATCACCAACTCACATTCCTATGCCAATGATTCTACTGAATTACATAGGACAGTGTCTTTCTTGTCCAGAATTATATCCTTAGCACTCAGTCAATGCCTGCCACAGAGCAGACATTGAGTAAACAGATTTCAACTAGGTGAACTTCATGAGCTGCTGGGGGTAGAGGTAAAGAAATGCAATATCTTGTCTCCTTAACTGCTGACCATTCACAGCTATCAGGTCCTTAAGCTCCAATATCAGCCCTGAAGGGCAGCTAATAGAGACGATAGTGTTCACACCACCTTATGCCTCATCTCTGAGGGTTTCCTGCATAAGCCTGCTGCTGAACGGAGTTCAGTGAGGTCTTCTGTGATATTGGCCCAGTTAGAATTGCCTAGTGCTTTCTGCTAAGACTAGCATTCCTTGGCTAAGGCTGGGTGTAGTTTGACCTGGATGGATGGTCAGTACCTGCTATGTCACGGTGGTCAAACACTTCCCTCTTAACAGGACCCTCAGGACCCTCTTTTGAGTTTACTATTCTATGACTTTGTTAAAGCTAGTTGATTTTCCCTCCCTTCTCTACCACATTGATGGTGAAGAGGAAATATTTGCTCATTCACAGCACTCAAGCCAGACTAAATACTCACTTTTAGTGAGTATGTCTGGGAAGTTTTGCTATTAGTACAAATTCTAAGAAATGAAAAGAAGAAGTTATAATGTGTCCTTACTATGATATAAATGTATATGTGAGGATATATGTGAAATGCTATGGAAAATCTATCTAGTGGTTAAACCAGAGAACAGAAATCAGAGAATTATTCACTATGTCTGTACATGCTAAAATAGCTGGTTATCTTTGGCAAATCAGTGAGCCTCTCTGTAACTTGGGTTTGTTGCAGAGGTGACTAACAATTTAACCATTCTTCTAGTTAGTAGGCTAAGAATTCCCTCTGCCCACCTGAGAGCTCTGCTCTGAAGAGATGCCATTGTTCTATGTCACAACCCACTGGGCAATATGAAGACAAGGACCTTCTGTCCTGTCAAGTGGTGGGAACACAGTACCTTGAACAATGCCTGGCCCACAACAGATGCTCAAGGAATAGTTGATGAGGCCATCAGTGAATCATTGAGGTGCTCAATACGCCCAGTGAATCTGCTCTTATTCTTAACAGAGTCACAGAGTTTGTTCTATTCAAACAGACAAGCTCGCTCTGGATTTTGTAAGAAGAAAAAAATAAATCAGCTCTCAGCTTTTTCTTTTTTTACTATAAACGAGACCAAAAAAACCCCTAAAACATTTGAAGTCATGTAATGTGCAAATACAGACACCAAACATTATTAAACAAAATCCAATTGTTTTTAATTGAGCTCAATCAAATTGTTTCTCACTTTGAGAATCGGCAAATACATCTAACTTGCTTGGCAGGCACTTTCAACACTTCAGAAGAAATTGCTGGATTAACAGAAAGAATCTTAGAGAATTGCATATGGAAATTAGAAAATTGAATTCTATAATATCCAATTGATTTAAAGAAATGAAGCGCCTATTCCTTTTCCTGCTGGGCTAATTTTCTATTCTAATTGACTATAAGGTGGCATTCAGCAAGTATCAAATAGCTGCCTGGGTCTCCAGCCTCCTTTCCCCTTCCCTGACCTTAGGTTGACCCTTCACCTTTCACTTCACAGCTAATTAAATCCAGGGACAGTTCAGTGAGACATTCTTCACTGAAATATTTAGTGAGGGTCTTGAATTCCTTCAGACTTGTCCCAATCACTATGTCTACCTCCCACAGTACATCTGCTTCAGTGTCACAATATTTTGTCAGAAAACTACAGCACTGCCATGGTAACACCATAAACCTGTCCCTCACCCAGCTCTTTAAGGAGTTTATAAAAGTCCAGCTGTAAAAATTGGCCCTAAGCTGTTTGAGCTGGTTGTTTTAGGTACAGTAGTTAATATCTTTTCCCTTCTTTTTTCACCACTCCCACTCCAAAACCATTCACTAAAAAACATTGACAAAGTAATTTAACATTTATTTAGCCATCAAAGAGTAAACTGGAGTTGAGCTCAAGTTGATTTTACTTTTCTTACTACTCTGCTGCTTTCTAAGATCAAAACTGTCACCTCTTTTTTTTTTCCCCAAGTGGGTGAGTTTAGCTGAAATCAGAAGTTGGTTTTTTATCCCCCTCTCATTTCCTCTTGCTTGTAAGTCTTCACTTCCCCAAGTGCCTTTTAAATTCAGTGAGAGCCTCATATCCAGGAAAAATACACTGGTGTTCCTGGAAGGGAACAGGGCTGGGAGGGACAGATCATTCTAGTACAGTTAACCCCCATTTTTCTGGAACACACTTAACTCTACTCAAAATGGGGTGAAGTTGTTCCTTTCATTTTTGCTTTTTTCTTCAAAGCTACATGAGGTATCTGAGTCTCCCTTTTTCCTAATGGTTAGAGGTTTTCTCTTTGCACTGATTTGGGTATATGCCATGAAATCCCATTTGTCCTTGTCCTAAGTTTTTAGACAAATTTGGATGAGGTTGGACAAGACAGCTCTGTGTCACCCATGGAAAGGAAGTTTCATAGGGTGTTTTTTCCTCTTCCAAGAAAAAGGACCAAAACAGTGAGTAGATAACTGCAGCTGGAACAGAGCCTCTAAGAGAGAACATTGAAATTCAGCAGTGTGGTGACAGGAGCCTCTAAGTACAGAAAGGGAGGGAAGTGAAGCAGCTAGCCTAGCCAGGATTAGCTGGGAAGCAGAGAAACTTCCCAGCATAGGAACAAAGTAAGTCAGAGTGCTCCACATCCCCACCTCTGCAGTCCTGGCTATATCAGAGCTCCTTGACCCTCACAGGTCCCAAGACTAGCATAGGAAGCATTGGCCTGGTTTGAGAGATGGAGCTCATGCTGGATTCCACCCCTCCACCTCTCCATAAAAGGCAACTGTATGGTGCTATTTTGAGGGCCCAGCAGCCCAACAGCCATGACATCGCTACATCCCTGGAGCCCACTGACATCCCCCATGTCCACCCAGGCTGCTTAGAACTGCCGTATGATCCAGGGGAAGGGAGATCAGTGTCAAAGGGATGCCAGCACCTCCTTGTTTATTGCAGCACTAATCACAAAAGCTAAGGTGTGGCTATAACCTAAGCGTCTGCCAAAAGATGAATGGGTAAAGAAAAGGTGGAATTATATATACATAATAGAATGCTATTCAGCCATAAAAAAGAATAAAATCCTGCCATTTGCAGTAATATGGTTGGAACTGGGGGTCATTATGTTAAGTGAAATAAGCCAGGCTCAGAAAGACAAGCATTGCGGCGTGTTCTCTCATGTGAGAGTTAAAGGCGTTGCTATCACAGAGGCAGAGGGTAAAATGACAGATACTCATGGCTGAGAAAGGTAGTGGGAAGGACATGTCGAGGTACGGAAGAGGGAGGTTGGTTAATGGGTACTTAAATACGATCAGATAGAAGAAATAAGTTCTCATGTTCTGTCGCACAACGGGGAGACTATAGTTAACAGTGATGTATTTGTACATTTCAAAACAGAGGAGATTTGAAATGTCCCCAACATGAAGAAATAAATGATAAATGTGTGGGATGATAGAAGTCCTAAATACCCTGATTTGATCATTACACATTGTATGCGTGTATCAAAATATCCCATGTACCCCCAGAATATGTGCACATACTATGGATCAATTAAAAAAAAATATGTAAGTGCAATTATGTTCATTTATATAACATTTAATAGGTTAGATGCCCTTAAGCAAAATCCATTTGAAGGTTTTGATAGAGTTGTCACTTTGGCGAAATTACCTCAGGGCCAATACAGAATGCATGTAAGTAAATAGTTTCTGGCAAAAGGAACTCCAGGGGCCAGAACTGCGTATGTAAACAAAACCAAGCTAGGCTGCCTCTGGACAAAATGGGTGGGGTCTGTTCTGAGGCTGGTAAGCTAAGGCTTGTGTCCAAAATGCTTCAGAAGTGACTCTGATTGCAAAGAACCAGGCTGGCCCAGGCCCAGTGATGTCAGAGAAGAGGTTGAGGAGCTTGTCTCTGGGACCTTCCGTCTTCTGTTTTCCTGCTTGTCTACCTTACGTATGAGCACAATACTTGATACCTAGTACAGTCACTCAATGTACAGGCTCTTTGTGATTGATTGGATTTTACCTTTTAAATTTCTAATTACTAATTACCCCAGAAAATACAAAATTACATCGAAAATCAAGAGAGTTGCAATGTCTTGAGACTGTTCACTGTGACCTAGCAAATGGGACAACTCAGCTCAAATGAAAAAAAAAATCCCCCTCTTCTCCATTGACAGTGTGTGGCAATAACATCAGAGTCCTCAGTTATAAAATGACAGAGTCCCAGAAGAGTTGCTATGTAGATAGTTATCAGACAGCTTTAAAAAACTGTTTTCATGCACTTGGCAGCTTGGAATTTCCCCTCTCTCCCCCACCACCTTGATGTCAAAAGCAGCTACAAATGAGGAGCAACTCTGTCAAGGGCCACTCAAGTTCATCTGAGATTACTCTGGAAAGTCCCTCCTATGAGTGGGTCAGTATGGTGCATTTTGTAGGATAAATGGATTTCAATACAACCACCATTCTCAACCATTCTAAATGTCTGTTATATTCCAGGCAGAGGCAAATCCACAGAAAGGTCGAGTCATTTCCAGTTTCCATATAAAAATCAGAGTTTTCTATGTATTAGTGGGATGAAGCCAGGTAGATGGATGAGATCACCTACAAGGGTGAGATGGGAAGGAGTCAATGTCAAAATCTTGAGTAACACCAGTGTTTAATAATTAAACAGTAAGAGATAAGCTTGAAAATGGCACTCTAAGAAGTGGTCTGAGATGTAAACCAGGATAAACCAGGAGCATGTGGGTTTCCAGAGAAGTAGCATGTTATGAATTGAATTATTTCCTCCAAAATATATACACTGAAACTTCAACCCCAATATGACTGTATGTGGAGGTGGGTCCTTTAAAGTAAATAAGGTTAAGTGAGGTCACAAGGGTGGCTCTAATTTACTATGACTTGTTTTAGGACATGGACACACACACAGAGGGAAGACCATGTGAGGACACAAGCCAAGGAGAGAGGCCTCAGAAGAAACCAACCTTGCTGAGCCCTGGCCTTCAGAACTATAAGAAAATACATTTCTGTTGTCTAGGTCACCCAGTCTGTGGCACTTCATTATGACACCTCTAACAAAGTAATACATGCAGCAAAGAGCCATAGTTGGCCTATGAAAAAGCTGTTTGGGGGAATAATAATGAAGATGCAAAAAACTATATTGGAACATGTTGAGGGCTAAGCCTCAGTTAGTAAATAATGTGGAGAGTGTGTGTGGATAATTCTTTCAAGAGACTTGAATGTGAAGAGAATGAGAGAGATAGGGTGATAGGCTGGGAGAAATGTGGGCTTTCAAGATGACAAGGATTAAACTTGAAAAATGTCAATGATGAATAAAGTCATCTATGCAAAAATCACCTTAAAAGGCAAAATATCTCTCAGATTAAGGAGCAGAATGACAATTCAATCACCATTGCAACAGCTATAAAAACAACAAATCAGTAATATTATTTATTGAACAACTAATATAAGCCAAGTTAGGAACTCCAGGCTTTATATATTTTACCCAATATTCTCTTCACAGCATAATGCCTGAAGCCTACTACGTATTCAATATATATTTTCTGAATGAATAATGAATGACACTACAAAGTAGGTGCTATTATTATTCCCAATTTTTATGTGAGGAAGTTAAGGGTGAGATAGTTTCAGTAACTTTCCCAAGGTTTCTGTGGCTGTAAAGCATAATCAATAATGTAGACGCATTTAAAGAAAAGATGCGTCAAATAAAGGAAAATGCCGTAAGTAAAAATAAAGAGACACGAGAAAGGCAAAACTGAGGACTCGTCACATTGCTGTCCAGGAGAAAAGGCACCAGGTCAGCAGCGCTATTGGGCTTGGAGAGTAGAACTTTCTCCTGGAAAAAAAGATGCAGGAGGCTGGGTGTGGTGGCTCACACCTGGAATCCCAGCACTCTGGAAGGATAAGGCAGGTGGATCACCTGAACTCAGGAGTTCGAGACCAGCCTCAGCATGAGAGAGACCCCATCCCCCATCTCTAAAAAAATAGCTGGGCATTGTGGTGGGCAGCTATAGCCCCAGCTTGGGAGGCTGAGGTGAGAGGATTGCTTGAGCCCAAGAGTTTGAAGTTGCTGTGAGCCATGACACCACAACACTCTGCTAAGGGTGACAAAGTGAGACTTTCTCAAAAACAAACAAAAAATCTAGTGATTTCTTTTTAATTTAGTGATTATGTTATTCCAACACTCACACTCCCCACCTAGGAGCTGGGGGCCAGACTGGGGACTCTGTCTTGTTACAGACCCCTGTAACAATTCTTAGTAAGAACGGAGGTGGGGAACCTACAGCCTTGGAGCCACACATGGCCTTCTGGATCGTTGAGGGCAGCCTTTTGACTGAATCCAAATTTTACTGACTCCAAATTATTAAAATCCTTTTAATAAAGAGATTTATTCTGTGAAGTTTGGGTTTGGTTCAAGGGCCACACTTGGGGATCTGGAGGGCCACATGTGGCCTTGAGGTCAAAGGTTCCTCACCCCACTGGACCCTCCAAGAATGAGACACCAAAATGCCAGAGATTTATTAGGAGAGATACCTTTGGCAGAAAGAGGGTGGCATGCAGAGGAGGCTGAGAGAGCCATCAGACTGTGGAGGAGAGAGGGAAGAGAGCAGGATGGTCTGGAGGAATCTGTTAGACCACAGCTGTTCTAACAAAGTATGCGTATGGATGAACCTCTGCACCCATGGGCTCTGCACCTGCAGATTCAACCCACTGTAGACTGAACATTTCAAAAGATTAAAAAAAAAAAAAAAAAGAGGCGGCACCTGTGGCTCAAAGGAGTAGGGCGCCAGCCCCATATGCCAGAGGTGGTGGCCTAGCCCTGGCCAAAAACTGCAAAAATAAATAAATAACAAAATAATACAAATACAAAGCAAATATAGTAAAGCAACTGCTTACATGGCATTTACATTATATTAGATATTATAAACAATTGGAGATGATTTAAAGTATATGGGATGATGTTCCTAGGTTACATGCAAATACTGTGCCATGGTATATAAGGGACTATAAGTATCTGCAGGTTTTTGATGTCCAAGGGGATCCTGGAACCAATTCTTTGTGGATACTGAAGGATGACTGTATTGGCAAAAAGCTGATGGGAAGTCCTGGAGCCATGGATGCCTGTCAGAGAAGTCCTTATCTTCTTGGAAGGTTCTGTTTCATATCACTGCCCCACTCAGTCATTGATGAGGGGCAGCCCAGGGAAAGCATGGCCTTGGGCTTTGACATGTGTGCTGCCTACTGTAGCAGAGCCTTGGCACCAATGTGATGGCATATTTTCAAAGTGTAATAGTGGAGCTGTTGGTCAATTATGCCACCTAAAGCTGAGATCTGAAAGTCCTATTATCATAGCCCATGTCTATTTGTAGCCTAGAAATCAATGTAATTATTTATTTAATAAATGAATGGAAATAAAAGGACCAAAGGGAATCTGAATAAAAAAAAAATTGTAGTCTTTTGTTAACTACCTAAATATTCATAATACCACTCAGTTAAATAAGTCAATCAATAGCATTATAATTCAGGCAATTGGTACAAGATTAATCTTTTGCCATAAATGTTTATAATATATTGATCTCTCCTAAAATGGTGATTTCATATCTTTTAATAGACAAGATAAGATAAAGAAGAAGGAAAAGGGGGCGGCGCCTGTGGCTCAAGGAGTAGGGTGCCAGCCCCATATACTGGAGGTGGGTTCAAACCTGGCCCCAGCCAAAAACTGCAGGGGGAGGGAAGGGGTGAAGAAGGAAAAGACACTCTTTCTGTTCCGCTTTCCAGTGACCTCATTAGTCACCAGTCTTGGATCAGCCAGAACTGAACTTTGCCTTTTCTTTCCTTCCATATTGTAGCCCTCCTCCCATGCTAGTCCCTATTGAAGTTGTTCCTTCTATAGGTATTACTTCACATAGACCCAAAAGTCAAACACAAAACCACTGGTTCTTGATACATTTTTAAAAGGAACCCACTCATCCATGAATACCCACTCATGTTTTTATAAAAATGTGATTCAACAAGCATATACTGAGAACATACTTTTTGCAAGATGGGATTGAGTGAGCCAACAGTTAATGATTTCTAATAAAGGAAATAAGCAAAGGAGAACAACTGGCCTGCTGTTCCCAGCACTGTGCACTAAGACTCTTGTAGTTTAACATGTTTTTTTTTTCTAAAAGCTGCACACTGAGTCATAGAATAAAGAATGCTTTTTACAGGGCGGCGCCTGTGGCTCAGTGAGTAGGGCGCCAGCCCCATATGCCGAGGGTGGCGGGTTCAAACCCAGCCCCGGCCAAACTGCAACCAAAAAATAGCCGGGCGTTGTGGTTGGCGCCTGTAGTCCCAGCTGCTCGGGAGGCTGAGGCAAGAGAATCGCGTAAGCCCAAGAGTTAGAGGTTGCTGTGAGCCGTGTGACGCCACGGCACTCTACCCGAGGGCAGTACAGTGAGACTCTGTCTCTACAAAAAAAAAAAAAAAAAAAAAGAATGCTTTTTACGCTTCCTTGTAAGTCAATACCAAAGTCAGAAATGTTACATAAAATTTTCTAATCCTGCATCACACTGAACAACTACCTTGAGATTGCACTACTTTTACAAACTGAGCACCTTAATGCCTGAGATCCATTCATCTGGGGTCCAAGAGAGGCTAAATAACTGTACTTTTGCAACTAAATATTGATTTTCAGCATTCTGTCATGTTAGACATACCATTTCTCTGGAACAAAGCACTTTTTTTTTCAGTGTTGAAGAGGAAAAAAAATAGCCATAGGACAGATTTTCTTGCCTCCTAATATTTTTAATATTTACTAAACAAAAACTTCATTTTAAAATTTGCCAGCAACCGTGTTCCTTTTGCTTCTGTTATTCTCCACAGTAATACCTGTGCATTTGGGATTTAAAGCGGGAGAGAAGAGAGGACCCCATAGCAAAAGAAAATGGAGTGAAAGAAGCCAGAAATTAATAACTATATAAAAGATTTTGCAACTATCTTTTTTCTTCGTCTAAGGATTAAAAACCTCAACTCCCCTGACCACGGAGCAGCTGACCAACAATGTTCACTGTTTTTTTTTTTTTTTTAAGTTTCTTTACAGTTTTATCATCTACTGTTTCTAGGAAAGAACAAAACCACTGCAGAACCTCACTTACTTTTCTTGAAGTATGGATTTACTGGGAGCTTTATGCATAGGAGGTAAAGCATGCCAGGAGGTAAAGCAATTCAGACAAGTTAACACACCTTTCTTGGGTCTCCAAAAGTCTATTTCCTATTATAAAGCTTCAAGACATCGTCCTAGACAGATCCCTAAGAAGTGCCACCTAGTGCTTTGTTGACCTCGGAAATGGTGAAAACAGGCTTGGAGATAGCAATCAGACCTGTATGTGCAGCCCTCTGAAGCCAGAGGCTACTGCTCTAAATTGTGGCGACACTGTGTTCTTTCCAAGACTTGACGTGAAACTACTACACATGGACGTATGAATGTCAGAGACGTCTGTCAATTTTATTTCAAACAATAAACTATGATATTTTTATGTGTGGTCTTTGGTCAATAATTCTAGCTCCCATTCTTATTTAGTTTGGCCACGCTTCCTGGAATTTTATGGCAGAAATAAGCCCAGACTTCCTGTACAGATGAAAATCTATATAATCTTTATCCTAGTTTGCAAAGACTTCAGAAAATGTGATTATGCAATTTTTCTTCCCGAAAGTTCTTTGTCTGTTTTTGCCTTTTCAGTGGTTCTCATTTCTGTAAAAGTTTTCTTTTTTGTTTGTTTGTTTTTGTTTTTTCAAAATATATACATGAGGACTTTGTCTAGGTAATTTCTTCACTCATTTTCCGGATTGCAGTAATTGTTCTTGTCTTACACTTTGCTCACAGATCCTATATCCTAGATTTAAATAATTCCAAAGGCCTTCTTTTTACTTATTCATGGAATAAGTTAGTTGAATGTGTTTCTTGAGCGAGGCCCACCCTGGGTGCTGCTATGCAGTGGTTTATATCTATAGCTATTACCCCATGCTTGATTGAGGCTGGTTCTTTTCCTTTAAGTTTGCTTAATCCTCACATTGTTAACAAATCAGGGAAAGAAAAAATAGGGGAAAGGCTGCTCCTTCCCTCTCTCCCTCCCTTCCAGCCTTTCTGGAAGGGAGGAAAATCTTCCTAGAAATCCTCCAGGGCTGCAGACCCAAACTTTTCCGGCACAAGGGACTAATTTTAAGGAAGACAACTTTTCCTTAGCAGGGTCTTTGTCCTGGGGGTTGGCGACTGTATCTCCAGAGTTTTCCCCTGTTTTTTCATTGACTGGGATTTCATTCTAAGACCACTACAAAACCTATCTCTACCAAAAGGTGGGATTACCATGTTTGGCTTAGACTAACCCTTTCAGATGGAGTAGATGTTGGGGAATCAACTGCAAAAACTACACTAGCCATGAAAACAAATCATGAAGTGGGAGATAAGAAGTGATGAACCATAAAAATATATAAAGTGCTCTGTGTGTTAAATCTGTACAAATTATTTCTAGCTAGGGCTTAAGAAAAAGCTAACTTTCGAAATGAAGATTGGATTTGAGTTGAGAAAGATAGAAAGGAACGCTTTAATTTGCCAATCAAGAAATGACAATGGGAAAGAACAAGGCAGTGTAAGGTTATGAGTGACACTGGGGAGATCAAAGGTATACGAATGTGCACTGCTTAGCTTTGCTGTGGTAATGAATAACTACCGCCTCTCAGAGGCGTCTACCCACCACCATGTACATCCTGCTCATAGCTCTGCTGGGAGCCTGCAGTGCTGCTTGACCCGCACCCAATGTCTTCTTACCGCTGGAACCAGGCTGAAGGAGAAGCCCTATCTGGGACATACTGCTCACATGGCAAAGAGTAGAAACCAAACCTACACTGAAGTTTCTACGGGTTTGGTGGTCTGAAGCTTTCGCTCTGAGATGAAACCTTATTCGTGGCATCTTGCACCTGCTACCTGTGAGAAAGAAGGTGCTGAGAGTTTTTGAGATCTGGAGGCAGCAGGTGTCGCAGGTGTGCTGGTCTCAACCATGCTCCAAGTTATCTAGGACATGGATAGTTTCACCATAGGTCAAGAACAAAAGAAGGATCTCCAAACCATTCCAGGCCAGTAGATAAGGTGCTGCATGACTTAGGCACTTTGGTCTGCCACATCGTCGTATGGGGATGAAATGTCTGAGATGCTGTGTGGAATCTCCAAAAGCCTCAGTGGGACAATCACCATGCAGAACTTTAGAATTGGGGTGCATAGCTATGCCCTCTTCTGCCATTAACTCTTCTCCTTATGAGGAACAGCTGCTGACCTGCTCTTGGTAGTGAATGGATGTCTCACGGTAGGAACCAAATTACTATCTCACAGACCACAGTTGCCTTTTCCTTCATCCTTCCAAATTTTGTGTATGGGTAACACTGGTGAATTCTAACCATGAGCAAGATAAAGTAAAGGATTTGGGGAAAAGCAATGCCTGACTTTTTTGGCAAATGCATGGGAGGTTCAGGGTGGGGAGGTGGGGGATGGGGTAGTTGGCAAAGGCAATCCGCACAGAATAGGAGAGGAAAATGAGATGGGAAGGACAGACTGGGACTTCATCATGGAGGTCCTTGAATGCTAACTCAGTAGAAAGACAATAGGGAGACTTTTAAGTTGGTAAATAGAGAAATGGCATGATTGGGGATTTACTTTGAAGGTCTTTCAAATTCTCTATAGGTAGGAAAGTGACAGTGGACCCAACAGAGTCATAATACTCTTAACTGTGTTCCTTTGTGCCTGGCACTGAAACATATGATATTCTTACGTTACATTCTGTAAGCCTTTATAGAGCATGCTTGCGAGAGAGATTTTATCATCCCTCCTTTAAATATAGGAAAACTGAGATTCAGAGAGATTAATGAACTGGCTGGACTTCTCTTGATTAACAAAGTGTAGGAGCTGGCATCTAAGCAGGTGTTCTGGATTCCAGCATACAAATTCTTTCCACCACATTAGGTTGTCTCTACCTGTGAGATTAGACAAAGAAGTGGTGCCCAAAAGCCAGAGAGTGTCCTGGGGCAGGTAATTTGGAGGGACTGAACCCTCCTCTGTGCATTCTTTCCTTCATTTGTTCCTCCATTCAATAAATAACTTATTTAATACCAAGAAACATTCCAGACTCTGAAAGGGATCCTGTTATTATAAAAATAGGTGAAGGGCTAGAAGTTACACAAATCAGAAGAGATTTGAAGAGTACTATTTGAAGGGTACTATTTTAAACCATGAGTGTTATAATTTGGGTCCAGGTGAATCAAACTCTAGAAATTATAATTGCTAATTTGCCACCTAGCCCCCTCTGAGTCTAAACTCCAAGAGGGTAGAACGATCTATGTCTTTTTCATATCTCCAGTGTCCTGTACATAATTCATCAATCAAGATTTGATGAGTGAATGTTGGGGTGCCTGGCTGAACAAGTAAGAACCACAGATAATTCACTTCAAGGGCAATGGCAAGAATCTCCTGGTAGGTTTTCCCTTGTTGATGGTACTGGTCCTTTAAACCTGGAGTGCCATCTCTCCCTTACACATTCCCCAGATTCAGTGAGAATAGCCTAATATCTCTCTTCCTCCCACAAGTCTCACTTCCCACTAATGCTTTGCCACAGGATAAAGTGTCTAAAACAGAGACCTCTCAAAGTAGTTTTGATTTGCATTTCTCTGATGATTAAAGATGATGAGCATTTTTTCATATGTCTGAAGGCCGTGCGCCTGTCTTCTTCAGAGAAGTTTCTCTTCAAGTCCCTTGCCCAGCCTGCGATGGGATCCCTTGTTCTTTTCATGCTAATGCGTTTGAGTTCTCTGTGGATTCTGATTATTAAACCTTTGTTGGAGACATAACCTGCAAATATCTTCTCCCATTCTGAGGGCTGTTTGCTTGCTTTACTTACTGTGTTCTTGGCTGTGCAGAAGCTTTTTAGTTTGATCAAGTCCCAATAGTGTATTTTTGAAGCAGCTTCAATTGCCCAGGGGGTCCTTCTCATAAAAAACTTGCCCAACCCAATTTCTTCAAGGGTTTTCCCTACACTCTCTTCTAGTATTTTTATAGTTATCTAACTCCAGTGAGACTAGCCTATATCACAAAATCCCAAGACCAGAGATGTTGGCGTGGATGTGGAGAAAAGGGAACACTTTTGCACTGCTGGTGGGAATGCAAATTAATACATTCCTTTTGGAAAGAGATATGGAGAACACTTAGAGATCTAAAAATAGATCTGCCATTCAATCCTGTAATCCCCCTACTGGGCATATACCCAGAAGACCAAAAATCACACCATAACAAAGATATTTGTATCAGAATATTTATTGCAGCCCTATTCATAATTGCTAAGTCATGGAAAAAGCCCAAGTGCCCATCGATCCACGAATGGATCAATAAATTGTCGTATATGTACACCATGGAATATTATGCAGCCTTAAAGAAAGATGGAGACTTTACCTCTTTCATGTTTACATGGATGGAGCTGGAACATATTCTTCTTAGTAAAGTGTCTCAAGAATGGAAGAAAAAGTACCCAATGTACTCACCCTTATTATGAAACTAATGTAGGACCTTCACATGAAAGCTATATCCCAGTTCTAACCTAAGAATAGGGAGAAAGGAGAAGGGGAGGGGAGGGAGGGGGAAGGAGGGGGATTAATGGGATTACACCTGCGGTGCATCTTACAAGGGTATATGTGAACCCTAGTAAATGTAGAATGTAAAGGTCTTAGCAAAATAACTAAGAAAATGCTACAAAAGCTATGTCAACTAATGTGATGAAAATGTGTCAAACGATCTGTGAACCAAGTGTATGGTGCCCCACGATCATACTAATGTACACAGCTATGGTTTAATAAAAATAAATAAAAAAATAAACAAATAAATAAAAAATAAAAAAAAAAAACGGAGACCTCATTTACCATGTTATTCTCCAATGACAAAGGTCCTCCATTTGACTCCAAAGCTTAGCCTGATGTCCAAGTTCTCTTTGAGAATTTGCCTGCAGTCCCCCTTTTAGGCCTTATCTCCATCACCTGCCATCTTTGCCTGGTGGTTTCTAGGGGGGGTTCCCAGCAGGTCAGAGGCTTTTAGCTAATGGCGGTTGGATGAATGAGCCTACAGATTGAGTGATAGGGAGACTCTGCTTGGCTCTGAGAGGCTTTGATCCAGCCTTCTTTGTCTGGGTGTTCATGCTGGTTATAGACTGCCCCATGGCCTATTGTCTGCCCTAAAAACAAAGGACAGACTTTCCATGAATTTCCATCCTAAAACCCCTCCCCTAGGTAGTGGTAACCTTGGGTAGTGTGACACTGACCAGGGGTGGCCCTGGTGAACCAGCCTGTGGAAGACGAGGGATTTAAATCCAATATGCCCTTGGATCAGCCTGCCCCATGTTCACCCTGACTCTGTTATTCTGACTAATTTGCCCTGTGGTGCAGGCTAATTTGTGAAAAGAGAAGATGTGCATTTGACCATTACGTGAAACTGGGGCTTGCACTGTGAATCACTCCATGCCTTACATCAAGACATGTACTCAAAAGGGGGTAGATATCATTTTTTAAAAATGTCCAATAATGTTGAGGATATGACCAGACCTGCTCCCTTTCAGCTAAGAAATAATTCCCTCTCCTTTGTGGCAGCTATGAAGGTGACAGCCACCTTTTATCTTCCCTGACAAGGTAACTCAGACATTTTCCTCAGGGAAAGGCGATTGATCATTTGGTTCTGCTCAAGAATAACATGGAGTGTGTGAAGGCATGCACAGAGCTCTGTTCTTTATAGCTGCCTCCTTTGAAAATGTGTGAGAACACATAGGATGCTCTTCATTAGACAAGGAGCCCACTTGGGATTTTTATTTCTAAAGGCTCTTGAGTACTAGGGGTTATGACAAGAGCCCATTTTTGTTCCACAATGTAGAGCAAAAGGGCTCTCCTCAGCCCTGCAAATATGCCCCTGAACTAACTACTCTGGTCAACATTGATCTGTCCCCTCTTTGAACTCTTCAAAGCTCTTTCTAGCTGAAACTTACTGCAGAACATTTATTATACATATATTATATTGGGACATTTGCTGTCCTCTTACGTTTCATGTTGTTTCAGGTAGATTTAAAACTTCTCTAGGATGAGGGACCTTACTATATGCTTTCTTAGTAACCCCTGCAGGGCTCAGGATGAAGCTGAGAACATAAATGGGTGTGCGGTAAATAATTTAGTGCATATAGTCCTAAGCCCAAGGAGTAAAAAGGATGTGTGAGAGATTGCATTATGCCAACTTCTTTTGGGGCAACTTTGTAAGAAGCTATCATCAATTTATAACTGAACATTATTTCCTTTTGTAACCCAGATAACAAACAATGTTCCAAGACCAATGACACATCTGGTTTCCTAGCAACCTGAAACTGATCTCTCAGCCTGTGCTAACATGAGTATGGTTTTTAGCAAGAGGACTGAAACATCATCACTTTCTTGAACCTAACAAAGGTGCATCTACATAAAGAGTTCTATGCACCTGCCTGTTGTCAGATCTTCAAAATGATAAATGAGAGCTGCCAGGAGGAATTTCACAGAGTAAAAGTGATTGGATGAGCTATTTTAGGAAAAACAATTGACATATTAAAATTTTTTATTCAGACTACAGAAAGACCAGTAAAAGTTAAAAATTTTATAAAATCATGAACATAGGTTTGGTGCTTAAAGCTCAGCGGCTTGGGCGCCAGCCACATAAACCGGGGCTGGCGGGTTTGAACCCAGCCTGGGCCTGCCAAAGAACAATGACAACTACAAAAAACATTAGCCAGGCATTGTGGTGGGCACCTGTCATGCCAGCTACTTGGGAGGCTGAGGCAAGAGAATCACTGAAGCTCAGGAGTTTGAGGTTGCTGTGAGCTGTGATGCCATAATACTCTATCGAGGGTGACATAGTGAGACTGTCTCAAAAAAAAAAAAAAAATTGAGTGACCATAGAATTATCAACCTCGTACTATAATTCTACCACTTAAAGACACTTGGCAAACAATGGGCTGGGAGATGCTCTTATTTAATGATCACATGACTAAAGATTAAATAGATCTTAAAAGTACTAAAATCAATTAATGGTGCATAGAGCCACAATATATTATTAAAGAAATCAGGAACACTTGGAGTTCTTGGGCTAAAAGGCAAATTACCATATTTTCTTGCAAAAGTCCTACTTGATGACCTTCTCAGACATATAATACTGAGGGACTAAGGGTATTGGGCTTCCCTATTATTATATATATTTGATTCTTACTCTTAGTCTGAAATTATTATTTTCTTTCTCTGAATTTCTACAGAATTTTTTTCTGTACCAACAATATAATCTGTGTATTTACTCAATTCCATTATAAATATGTGTCACTTATCCCCCTAGATTTAGGGGTCTTTTATGACAAAATAACGATAAGTCTGGTGAAGATAATTCAAGCTAACATTTATTATGCTCCTACTGTGTGCCATGCTTTTTGGCCTTTATGGATTCAGACTCATTTAATCACATTGCATTGATCTTTGCATGCCCTTTAGGTCTACTAACATTTGGAATAAAATTGTCTGTTAAATCAACAAATGGTAAGTAGGTTCTAGGGTTTATTGTCTGTTTGGGTAAGTTGGAAACATGGCAGCTCTCACCGAGATGCAGACGCCTCACCGTTTTTTCTCTATAATTTTTAGAAGCCTATTTTACCAAGCAGGGAGCGTCAAATTTTCTAATGGCGTATTTCCCTTCCAGTGGTTATCAGCCTAGTAGTTCCACAGTAAATGCCCCTGGACTTATACATGCCATAGTACTAATTGTGAGAAGTGACTCAACACAAGCAGTGATAGTGTGGGGACATCGCTGAGGGTTATGTACAGGGAACATGCTACCATTTCAGATTTACTAGGCAATCAAATCAACACACAGTGTACAATGAAGACCTTGAGATATAGAATCCCTAATTCACATATTCCAAAGAAGCTCTGTAATGAGTTTGAGAGGTCCCTGTGTATTTCTAACTAATTTGTCTACATCTGTTGAAGGTGGGTGGGTTCCAAAATGCCTGGGTTTTGAAATCTCTGAACACCATGAAAATCGTAAAAAAGAAACTCTGAGTGTTATTCCAAAGCTCAAAAGAGTTTAAAAATAAATCCCAAACATCCTCAAGAAACTCCCACTCTTCGGGAAATTATTAACTTGTGAGTAATGCAAAGACATTCTCAGCACATTCCTAGTTACATAGCCCATCATCTTCGTTATTTACTCTTAGAGGGAGCTCTTCTCAGATTTCTTCTCAGATTTTTCATAGACTCCCAAATGCATAGAATGGCCTCCCAAAATAATTGATTCATGCTCCCTTTTTCTAGCACCCCTCGTTTCCCCTAGCCTCGGTGTGGCCTTTTCCTGGGGGTGCCTTCCTCTCAGGGAACGCATGCCCTGGGCTAATAGAGGTTGGGAGGAGAGAGATGCAGGGAGGTAAGGGTAGAAAACCATGGCAACCGGTCTTTGAACTCCCTCATTACCCTGAAAAACTCTGAAGTGGCCCAGCTTTGTAGCAGTCTGTGGAAATTCCTTTAAAGAGAAAGTTGGACCTTGTAGAACCTTCTCTGATTAGGAGGAGACTCTTAGATCCTGGCTCTCAGACTTTGCCTAAGTTTCTTTTCGGTGGTGGGCGTTAAGTCAAGATGGCTGAATTCCCGAGCTTTCTGGATCTATGTGAAAGTTCTCAGCCTCTATCCAAGCCTTTTTCTCTGCCAAGTGTTGCGATAAAACTTGTGAGAACAGGTTTTCCTTGTGAGGTAGCTGATGCATCTGCATCCATTTCTGGCAGAAAACCAAAGTAAAAAAGGATTTAGAGAATTGGTACAGAACATTATAGGGGCTTGATATGAATTTGGTTTAGAAGTTTAATGATTATTCAAGGGAATGTGTTTTTTGTCTGACCTTTACTCCAGCAATTTCTCAGAGCACTCACACTAGCTCTAACACAGCATAACCAGCCAAGACCCAGGCAAGTCACTTTCATGGGGATGAATTGTAAGACTTTTACCAATTCAACAAGATCAGCATGTGGCCTAGGAGATCATTTTTCAGCAATGAAACTCCATAGTAATAAGGCCTTAAATCTCAAAGGCTTTTTATGTGAGTTATCACTTTTAATCTTAGGAGAGAATTGCTCCATCTGTCTCATAAATTCATTGATTCTAATATCTCAGTTAAAACGTCTTTTCTCTTTAATAAGAAATATGTATCCTTAGCTTTCCTGCAGAAATAAAGAGGGAACATAGCTAGCTGTTGTGCTCTATAGGAGCCTGAGGTCTCAATCTGCCCTGGTGGCAGTGCCGCAGTCACTTTTAACCTTTGTTTCCCTCTATGCAGACCCAAGGGAATAGCCAGGAAGACCCATTAACTGCTGAGAAGCTGGGGCTCCCCAACTTCCTCTTCTTAGTTCTGCTTGGGAAAAGCCCTGTAGGATACCAAATGCTCATTACATGCTTGGTGAAGACCTACTATACTGACATGTACATGTGCTACATGTCTGGTCTAAGAAAATTAGGTCAATTTAAGGAGGTGGTCAATGTAGGGAGGGGTCAACTATGGAGGTTCTACTGTATAATCACCCCAGCCCCATGACTCTGAAGTTTTAAGATTATCAATAAATGCAGGGTTATAAGGCACTTTGGGTATCTCATTGAAATCTTAAAACAACACTTTGAGGTTGATATTATTTTCCATTTTGTAGATAAAAAATCAGAATTTTGCTAAAATTAAGTAACTTGTAGAAAGATGAACAGAACATGGATTGAAATCATATCTTTGGATTCATCTGCAGTGGAGTAAATTCACCACATCCTTGCTATTCGAAGCATGTTCAGTGGACTACCAGCATTATCTAGAAGTTTGCTAGAAATGTAGAATCTCAGGCATTCCTCAGACTAAATTAGCATTTTAAACCAGATCCTGGTGATTTGTGTGCACACTAATATGTGAGAAGTCCTGCTTTATACTGTAACTATCGCTAACCAAGGGGAAGTTTAGTTGAGGCCCTAAACACAGAATGACTTAATGAGATAGATATGTCCCTGGTGAGGACATCAAAACAAGCTCATTCTAACTTTGTATTATGCACCTGAAGTTAATCTCAAGACTTAAATCCCCTCAACTTGTGTTTAATTTGATCAAGTTAATTAAAACACAATCTCAACCTCTATGGCAGGTGGACACCTGCCCAGTACATCTTGGGAGAGATGCAGAGCATTGTTTTTATGTGAATCTTTTTGAAGGTCTCTGATGAAAACAGGCTTATAACTTCTATTAATTCTGTAGCCTTAGCTGATGTGGCTTTTGTTTTTGAGACATAATCTCATTCTGTCACCCTGAGTAGAGTGCTTTGGCATCATCATAGCTCACAGCAACCTCAAACTCCTGGGTTCAAGTGATTATCTTGCCTCAGCCTCCCAAGTAGCTGGGACTACATGCAGGCACCTGCCAAAATGCCTGGCTAGTTTTTTTTATTTTAGTAGAGTTAGGGCTCTTGCTCTTGCTCAGGCTGGTCTCAAACTCCCGAGCTCAAGCAATCCACCTACCTCAGCCTCCCAGAGCTGATGTGGCTTATAAGAAAGCCCATGTAGCTTGAACCTTCTTCATAGAGATATTCATGGAGAAGCAATATACATTTTTTTATTTGAACAAAAACTGCTTTTGATTTCCCTGATAATTCATAGTTGTAGGGGCTAAAGAAGGGTTGGAGAGGGAAGGCTTCAGAGTCCCCAAGGGAGGGAAATTGCCTATGACTTCACTACCCTGCCCTCTGAGCTTTCTCTGCAAGTGCTGCATGGGTCATTCAGGGCCTGTCTTTAAGATGGCACTATTTAAATGAAAATAATCTAGACTCTGGGTGGCGCCTGTGGCTCAAGGATTAGGGCGCTGGTCCCATATGCCAGAGGTGGTGGGTTCAAACCCAGCCCCGGCCAAAAAAAAAAAAAAAAAGAAAATAATCTAGATTCTTATCTCCCATTATTCCCATTTTCCCATAGCAATTGTCAGGAAATCAAATGGCATGTTGTCAAAGATTGGGGAAGTTCCGTTATCCACGATGCACACACCATCTGTCCTCTGAGACTAGAAATTGTATTGTCCGTGAATATTCATTGATATTCTAGAAACCTCAGGTGGTTGATTAAGAGCCACAAGTTCTACTGCACATAGGTGATGCCTTTAGGAAAAGATTCTGGTCCATAAGCTTAATTTGTTCAGTTAGGACACTGGAACACAGAAATCCAGACTCATCCTGACAAAATGACTCCCAGAGGAACATATTCCTACTGCCCATTGCGAGATGAGTCTCTGAATGTTAAGTGAAATGGAGCCTCGGGCAGAGACGTGATTACTCTTTTCTGTGCAGGCTGCCACACCTGGCATGATTCAGGCTGCTCAGATGACTCTACTAACAGAAGACAAGTGTGAGATAATTTTTAGCACCATTTTTCTCACACTGTAGATGTTTAATTTGATCATGTATATTATTTTACCTCTTCCTGTTCTTGAACAAATATAGTACCTCTAGCAACAGTCTGTCTGGAATCTAGTCCAACTTTGTCTCTTTAAGAATCCAAATCCAGTGTGCCCTATTCCACTGTTCATAACTCATCCTCTTGGGTTCTCCATTATGAATTTCTAGGTATTCCATGAACGCCTTCAAATCCAAACCTATGTTGATACAAGAATGGACTCTCTATAAATGCTTACTGTATGCTTGGTACTCCAGGGCAAGTTAGGACCACCAAGGGTGAGTAATCCAAGTAGAACGTTTATATGAGAGACTCCAAACAAAGAACCAAATCTCAAGTCACGTAAACCCTATCCAGGAAGCTGGAGACATTTAACAACTCCCTATCTTGGAAGACCACTTACTACTATAAGATAGTTACATATATAAATAAATACTTATTTTATTTTAAAATATGGATAAAACATTTATTATGCCCTTGGACAGATCACATCATTGTCCCTTACATAACAGCTCCACCTTTTGTTAGAGTTGTCAGCTCTTCTTTGTGGAAGTTCATCATAATAAATCTTCAACTTGGATAGAGTGGTTAAGTTGGTGGTCCCAACTTACCCAGGAGTAGGAAGCACATAGTAGGCATTCAGAAATTATTCATTCAATGGATAATTACACGATTGGAAAGACATGACAAAACAAATTTAATTGGATTTCCTAAGGTTCCCATATTGGGCCCCCAACTCCCACTTTACACTCATACCTACCATTCGAGTTGCCTTCAAGGGCTCAAGAGACTATCAGCTGCTCCAGATACTGAGGAGTTTCAGACCCAAAGCTAGCAACTATATCCTAAATCAAAACCACACAGGCTGAGTTCACTCTGTCTACTACTTTAGAACTATTGCTTTCCATAGTCAAACACTCAGCAGTGGTAAGTAAGAAATAGTCCTTGAGTGGAAAATATTTGTAAAAGGAACAAAAGTACATGGTGTCGTTTTTCCTAATGACATCGTGGAGAGCCAGTGTGTAATAAGAGAGGGAAAACAAAGAGACCTGATATTATAATATGCCCTTCTTTCAAATACGCAAATAAGACAAGCCCCCTTTAGGGGGAACGATTCTGGCAGAAATAATTACTCCATACTTATTGCTGCTGGAGCTGTTGGCCACACAGGGGGAAAGGAGGGACAAGGTAGAACGCCTTGGGGGAAACCAATGGGCAGTGAACAATCTACAAAGGCTCAGCTTGGTCTACCTGGAGAGAGGAGTGTATATTTTAAAATATCACATTTAATTAACACTTAAAGAGGGGAGTGAAAAAGCTCACACCAGTGAGGCCAGGCAGCTTTTGTATGAAACAGATGAAGGGGAAAAACCTGATTAGGCACTGGCCTTAAGTACAGTTTCCTTGGATTTCCTTTTTCCTCTTTACCATGTAATAACATGGTTTAAAATTAGTTCTGACAGCTAATCAGAATGAGTGGCTTTTTCTTTTCCTGGAGTGGTTAACAAGTGCTGTGCATTGTGCCAACACACCATACTGCTGAATGGATGTGGGAAGGAGAGGACTGATTAGTTATTTCATTGCAGGCAGTTCTGTCCTTCCCTCCGGTTGAAGCAGAGGAGTCCTGAGGTGTTACAGTCTGCCTGGTGTCTGAGGGCAGCCCGGGAGTATTGTAATCCAGCTGGCCTAGTCCGGGGGCTCTTCCTCTCCCTCCCTTCTGGCCCTGCCCCAGCTCTCTCTGCTGCCTCCCCCTCATAGTTACTTCTGCTTCTCATGGCACCTTGGAAGTCTGTACTGTAAAAATGAAGTGTTGAACTAAATTTAGGTTTTAAGGATAAAGCAGGAAGTAGCTAAAGACAGAAATACAAAATCAAATCTAACTCTCTCTTTAGGAGAAGAGCTTGGGATCCAGGAGGCATCTTCAGAACAGGACACGCAATGTCACAGGCATATGTGAAGTAAGGTCATCCAGGTGAGAGGGCAGGTGCTTTCTCCCCCGGGTGTCCTTTACTTGGTTCAAGGGAGTTTTCTCTCCTCACCAGGAGTTTTGCTTTTGGAAATGCTTTTGGAGTGTAGTTTGGAATGTGCAGGAATGATCATTGCTAAAAGGGATGTGATGAAACGGAATGGAATGGAATGGGACAGGATGGAGTGGAATGGAATGGGACAGGATGGAATGGAATGGAAGGTAAAGAGCATTAGTATTTTCAAGATGAAAGCTGTACAAAGGGCTACGATGATTTCCACACCAATTAAAAATAATACCAACAGCAAAAGTGGCCAAGGGGGTGATGTCTGAGCCAGACTCAGCCCACGGGATTTCAAAACCTGCCCTGAAGCTGGGTCATGTTCAGAATCTCAAGATCCCAAGTATCCCTCAGACTATAGCTCCAAACACATCCCCCTCTGAGAGAAGGAACCAGAGGAAAGGGTTCCGGGCTTAATGGAGAAACATTTTTTACAAGCTGAGGCCTGAAATGTGGGTACACCCGCTTAGCTGAGGGAAGCCACATCCAAGCCAACGTGCTGGGAGGGCCTGGTTCTTGGCTAGGATCCTGGAAGTTATCCCTTTTAAGTTGTCTTTTGGACAGCACCTGTGGCTCAAAGGAGTAGGGCGCCAGCCCCATATGCTGGAGGTGGCGGGTTCAAACCCAGCCCCTGCCAAAAACTGCAAAAAAAAAAAAAAAGTTGTCTTTTGAGGGAGGAGTGGGCACTTAAATTCTTGAGGCCAGTTTTATTCAGCCTTACGGAGGGTAGTAAACCCTTGAAACAAGAGTGAGCCTTCTTTAGTGTACATGTCCTGACATTTCACAACAGCGTTTTGCTGTGTCAATGAAAGAAGGTCAAAGAAAAAAAGGAAAGTCAAGCCTTTAAAATTGCTTTAAAATGGCTTGGTGCTGGCCACATACACTGGGGCTGGTGGGTTCAAACCCTTCCCAGGCCTGCTAAACAACAATGACAACTGCAACAACCTCAAAAAAATAGCCGGGTGTTGTGGTGGGCGCCTGTAGTCCCAGCTACTTGGGAGGCTGAGGCAAGAGAATCACTTAAGCCCAAGAGTTGGAAGTTGCTGTGAACTGTGACACCACAGCACTTTATCCAGGGTGACATAGTGAGACTCTGTTCTAAATAAATAAATAAATAAAATTGCTTTAAAAGTGTACAGCTAAGGCTACAACAACCGAAACAAACAGACGACTTTCAGAATGGGAAAAGATATTTGCATACTGTGAATCTGACAAAAACTTGATAACTAGGATCTATAGAGACCTCAAATTAATCAACCAAAAAATATCCAACAATCCCATATATCACTGGGCTAGGGAGATGAATAAAACCTTCTCTGAAGAAGACTGACTATGGCTAACAAACATATGAAAAAATGTTCATTGTCCCTAATCATCAGAGAAATGCAAATCATAACTACCCTGAATATCCCCTAACCCCAGGTGATGAGAATGGTCTACATCACAAAGTCTCAAAATTGCAGATGCCGGCATGGATGTGTGAGAAGGAGACACTTTTACACTGCTGGGATCCTGCAATCCATTACTAAGCATCTACCCAGAAGAAAAAGAAAATCTTTTTATCATAAGGACATTTGCACTGGACTGTTTATCGCAGCTCAATTTAAAATCGCCAAAATGTGGAAACAGCCTAAATGCCCACAAACCAGGAATGGATTAACAAGCTGTGGTACATGTATACCATGGAATACTATTCAGCCACTAAAAAAGATGGAGACTTTACATCTTTTGTATTAACCTGGATGAAGGTGGAACACATTCTTTTTAGTAAAACATCGCAAGAATGGAGAAGCAAGGATCTAATATACTTTATTCTAATATGAAGGCTGTAGATGAGCTAATACAAGGGGGTGTAGGGGAATGCGCAAATGGGGAGAGGGGAGGAGGCAGGGGGATGAGGGGTCCCGATGCATGGCACACCTCAACAAACACAATCAGTCTAATCTAATTTTTGTCCCCTCAGTGAATCCCAAACAAAAAATACATAAACCTAGTCAGACCCATTCCTTCCCAACAGAATATTGATGATGGAACAGTAGACAGCAATAGTTTACATTATATAACACTGCCAGCAACAAAGTGGTAGAGATCCTGCTGATTTAGGACTGCCCTGACCAAAAGGTCAGTGTCACTAAAAATATAGGACAAAAGAACATTCATCCAAAAAAAAAAAAAAAAAAGCACAGGCTCTATTTTGGCTGGATGGACACTTGTCCTGTCTTCTTCTTCTTCTTTTTTGGGTGGGGTGGGGGACAGAGTCTCACTATGTTGCCCTCAGCAGAGTGCTGTGGCATCACAGCTCACAGCAACCTCAAACTCTTGGGCTTAAGTGATTCTCTTGCCTCCGACTCCCAAGTTAACTGGGACTACAGGCGCCCACCACAACACCCGGCTATTTTGTTGTTCTTATTGTTGTTGCAGTTGTTATTGTTTAGCTGGCCCAGGCTGGATTCAAATCTGCCAGTCTTCATTGTCTGTGGCTGGCGCCTTTACCACTGTGCTAGGAGTGCCGAGCCTGCCCTGTTTTTTCTTTATTGTAATAAAATAAGTATAACATAAAATTATATTAATCATTTCAGATGTGCAGTTCAGTGGCATACGGTGTACCCATAATATTGTATAACCATTACTGCTCTCTAGTTCCAGAATGTTTTCATTACCCTAAAGGAAATTTGTACCATAAGCCATCCCACCCTGTTCCCACTGTCCCTGAACTCCTAGTAAGCACAAATCTGTTTTCTCTGTCTCTGAATTTGCTTATCCTGGCCACTTTGTCAAATGGAATTATCCAGTATGTTAACATTTGTGTTTGGCTTCTTTCACTTAGCATGTTTTCAAGGTCCATCGATATTGCAGCACATTTCAGTATTTCATTCCTTTTCCTGGCTAAATAATATTCCACTGCACACAGACACCTCATCTAGTTTATCCATTCATCAGTCAGCAGACATTTGGATTGTTTCTATCTTTGGACATTGTGAATAATGCCAATAGAACACTTGTACATATGAAATGCCTGTTTTCAATCTTTTAAGTAGAATACCTAGGAGGAGAATTGCTGGGTCATATAGTAATTCTATGTTTAACTTATTGATGAACTGCCAAACTTTTCCACAGAGGCTGTTCCATTTTACATTCTCACCAGCAATGCATGAGGGTTCCAATTTCTCCCTATCTTCGACAATACTTGCTATTTGTGTTATCATTATTATTATTATTGCCATCCTACTAGGAAGTGGTGTCTCATGGTGGGTTTGAGTTGCATTTTCCCAATGACTAAGGATGCTGAGCATCTTTTCATGTGTTTATTGGCCATTTGTATATATTCATTAGGGAAATAACTTCTCAAATCCTTCACCTCTTTTTAAATTGGTGTGGTTTTGTTCTTGTGTTGCTGTGTTTATATAATCTGGATGCTAGACCTTTATCAGATATAAGATTCACAAATATTCTTCCCATTTTGTGTGCATTCTCTATTTACTGTCTTGATTGTCCTGTTTTTAATGAGAAGACAATAAAAAAGGCACTTAGATGCCATTAGGATAGAAGCAGCCATAAAAATTTTGCTTTAAGAGAAGTTTCCTTGCCATCTTTTGTTTTTCCTCCAGGCCTCTAGTAGGCAACGGCATCCCAAAGCTTCCTTGAAGTAACCATAGCAACGGTAAGTTGTGTGAAGACTCTATGTGCCAGGCATGGTGTCATGTGCCCTACGTGCATTTTCTCCTGTCCTTGTAGCTACTCTGCAATGTAAGTGTCATTATCCCCATGCTACAGATGAGGAAACTGAGGTGAAGATATGTTGCTGAGTGGCCCAAGGCCTCACTGCTCACAAACAGCAGAGTCAGGATCTAAACCCAGATCTGTCTGACTTGGAAGCTGGACCTCGTCCTACGCCCTGGCAGGTTTGTTAAATTTTGCTCTGGGGAACTTAGAGGCCTCCAGATGCTCTTTGGAGCTTTCCTGGCTGTAGACAGGAGTAGAGCCTTTGGGTCTCTCAAGCCAGCACATACTCCAATCAAGGCAGCTCTGCTTTGATCTCTTTCATAATTTGGGGCTCTAATATAGGATTTTGTTTGGGAACAAAAAGAGGCTTCCAGGGCTATTTAAAAAAATTTGAAAACCCCTGCTAAATCATGCTGCTTCATGGAAAAGAAGTCCCGAAGCTCTTGTAAAGTAGGGGTTTCTTTACAGGAAAACCAGTTCTAAGCTTCCTAGACAGAAACCTGGCATTGCTTTTGCACACCTGCACCCACACATGAGCACGTGTGCACACAGACACTGACACGCCCTCCCTCCACCCCCAAGCTCTGCGATTCCTACGCCAGGCAGGCCCTGGAGCTCTGGAGGGAGTTGCCTCTGAACGCCCACTTGCCGTAAAAAAAATACAAGTGGATCTTGCCAGTGACTGCACCCACACTTCCCGGCAGTCTTGGCCCTGCCATTCATCCCAAGGCATGTCACCACCCACTCACCTCTCTCACCTTCCATAGCCTGCTCGGCAGCCACTCTCACCCCAGAGCCACCTTTCTTGTGAAATGAGTTCCAACGAACCCCTAAGGGAGACCTTAGCTCCACATGGTCCCCGATCATGGTGACATATTCAGGAAGAGATCCATTCTAAGGAAACCCACCAGGTGAGGCCAAGTTCAGATAAATAGCTGGGAGGTAAGTGTACTGACTCCCTGCCCAAGGACTTGCTTAGATGGAGAGGCGGCTGCGTGGGCAGGTGAGGGGCCAGGAGCTTCCCGCTGCCCCAGAAAATTTCTGATTTTCCAAGCTGAGGGTGTCTTGGCAGGGTGGAGATCTGGGCCTGGAAATCCCCCTGTTCACAGGACGTGGAGGTCCCTCTGGAGCTCTCTGCACTTCTCTCGTTAGCGGATTCAGGTTACTGGGATGTGTTCCTCGCTGATTAGCACAGGTGTCTGAGGCTCACCCTTGTGGGAGAATGAACAAGTGTCCAGGAAGGAAAGGAGCTTGACGTGGGTGGACAAGGAGTGGGTTCGTGTATTTTCTCAGAGCTGTAACTTGGTTTTCTGAACATTCATCCTGTGTGCCAATAAATTGTTGCCAGATGTCTGCTCAAGCACAATTCTAGTGTGAAATCACTGAGCAGGTTCGATGTTGACTGTTCTGGTCAAAGACAAGGAAGGGGTGCTGCGGAGACTTCCTGCCCCCTAGATAAATTGGGACCCCAGAGCAGATTGTGTTTTATCTTCCATTCCTAGTTTTCTCCACCTTAAACATTGCACAAGGCCTCTTGTTCCCTTCTGCTCTCAAAAGCTACCCAGTTGATTGTGGGGGTTTATTGACAAACTCCTAGTGTGAGTGTTGCTTCCTGGCACCCCTGGCACCAACCATGGCGGATGGGGCCTCCTAACCTTCTCAAAGAAATGGCAGAGCCAGCAGGTGTCAGCAGGCTGTGCCCCAAAGCATGGAAAGGCGCTGCTAGCCTCTAAGCCCCACCCCCACCCCCACCCCCAGTAACTTGCCCCAGAATTATGCCGCCTAATCATCCCTAAATCAACCATCAAAATCACTAGAATAGTAGCCACCCAATATGGGGCTGTTGCTTCCAAAGGCCTTTGCTAACATGCCCGACACAGGACATCTAGGGCTCAGCTGCTGGAGGTGCTCTCTCGGGAAGACCCAGACCACAAGAATCTAATGGGGCGGCGCCTGTGGCTCAGTGAGCAGGGCGCCAGCCCCATATGCCTAGGGTGGCGGGTTCAAACCCAGCCCCGGCCAAACTGCAACCAAAAAATAGCCGGGCTTTGTGGCGGGCGCCTGTAGTCCCAGCTGCTTGGGAGGCTGAGGCAAGAGAATTGCGTAAGCCCAAGAGTTAAGAGGTTGCTGTGAGCCGTGTGACGCCACGGCACTCTACCCGAGGGCGATACAGTGAGACTCTGTCTCTACAAAAAAAAAAAGAATCCAATGGGGCACAGACGAGGACGAGCCCAGCTTTGTCCTGCCACTTGCTGCTGTGGAGTGCACACCCACACCAGGCTACGCCCAGCTCACCTACCCAGATCACCAGCAGCTGTCCCTGGGCACCTGCCATGGGCACATACCCTGAGTCAGCCGTAGAATATTGGATGGCTTCAAGTTAAGAAAATGTCTTTTTTCCTCCATCTTTTTTTCCCTTTCAAAGCCTAAGAGCCCAGCCTAGCTGGTTTCCCAGCATCTCAGATATTTATTTATTTATGTACCTCGTGTTTTGATGGCAAGGAGGACACCCCCGCCACTGCCTCTGTTTGGGAAATCACTAGATGCCCCGTTAGGCCAATCTCCAAAGCCTGACATCTCCCTGCTACATCCATCATGGTACTTTAGATCCTCCAACCACCAGCAAAGAAATCAGCTTTTAATAGGCACCTTGCAAATATTGAAAACCAGCCCAAGGGCACAAAAGAGAGGAGCAAGGAGATTTAGCGGGAGGTGCATGGTAGGCCGAGGGGGGGAGGTGGGAAAGAGGTGGATGGCAGTAGGGTGAGGTGCCGAGTGTTGACCATCTATCTCGATTTTTTAGGGGTATTGGATCTTCCCACAGATCTCAACTAATAAATCTCAGTGATCTTGAATCAGAAATCCCCTGGATTTGATTTAGAATGATGTCCAGAATACTGTGCCCTGAAAACTAACAAGATTTCAACAAGCAAAAAATAGTAGATTTACACTTGACTTACACGAAATCAGGAACAAGAAATCCTCCTCTCTCACCATGATGGGAGTCTCCCTAAAGTCTTATTGCGGCTCTGAACTTTCATAACACAGGCTGTAGGCAGCATTTGGAAGCAATCACAGTTTGCAATTATATGCAATGTGTCCGCCATACAAAATGTGGTTAGCACAAACACCCTCACTAAATTAGCTATGATTTGCCAGATTAATTCCAATAAGCAAAGAGAAAGAAATTCAATTTTCTGACCAATTATGCTTATTGATTTTTCCAGGTCATGCTTCAAAGCAAAGAAATAAAAGTGGTGAAAGTTTAAAAATGCAAAGTGACTTTATGCAGAATCTGTATTTGAAATACCATTTTATTTCTAGTTCAGCAATAACTATCATCCTTGTTATTATTGAGTATATCTAGGATCCCAGCTCTAGAACTGTGCCCCGTCTTCTCACATTGGAATTCAGATAGGTCTGTGTCTGCTGAGGATCTGGGAAGGAGGCTCATGTATTGGGGGTCTACTTTCTGAAGCTTGTGAGCTTTCTAGTGAATAAATTATCTGATCACCCCCATGTTAAATAACCCCTCTATGATAACTAGCAAAATGTATACATGGATGCCATATGATACTTGTATCCTGTTGGTACTGAGTTATAAGTCTACCTTGAGATCAAGATTCATAACATAAGGTAAGTCCCATTGTGAACCATGAACCAAGATGTCAAATTCAAACAATTCTTTTTTTTTTTTTTTTTTTTGAGTGGGCAAAAATGGCACATCTATTTAGGAGACAGGAATTTAGAGATGATTGTTTGGAGGTTACAGGGGTGTCCAGCCTTTTTTCTTCTCAGCTGCACATTGGAAAAAGAATTGTCTTGAGCCACACATTAAATGCACAAACACCAATGAAAGCCTATTAGCAAAAATTAAAAGGTCTGTGCATATTTTTTTGTGATATCCACCACCACAGATAAGCAAAAAGTCATCAATATAATCAGCATGTGGCCCACAGGTTGGACACCCATGGAAGTGTCATTTAGTTTATTAAAAATAGATATATTAAAAACAATCTTCTCCTTTAGAAGAGAGAATGAAAAAACAATTCTAAATTTTTTTTTAGATAGAAACCTGGTGTTGCATTTGTGCAAACCTCTACATCCACACACACACACCCCCTTCTCCACTGATCTATTTCTATCAATTCTCTGATAAAGGCTGTGCTTCTAAGCAGTGGGCACTGTGTAATGAAGCCTGGATTACTTCACACAATGCCAAGATCACTTTGCTGATCGCCTGTTTCCACTTCTTCAAAATTTCTGGGGCTATGAACACAGACTAATTTTGGGCTACTTGTGTGGGGTGAATCCGGGGGGTGCTTATTCCAAATGCTGATTTTTGACCCCTCCCCAGACCTATTAAAAGCAAAATGTCTTGGGAAAAAATCAGGAATCCTGTTTTTTTTGTTGTTGTTGTTTGTTTGTTTCATTTTGTTTTTAACAATATCCCCAGTAGATCTATGCACAAGAAAATTTGGTAACCACACTCAGAAGATTGCAAATAAATTGGTCCACAAAAGAAGCAGACCTAAGGCTTTAACTTCAGTGCCATATTTATCTCATCAACTGTGGCTCTAGGCTCTACCCTAGCTGGGATCATCCTCAACATCCAACGACAAAAAAAAGGAACACACAAAAAATAATTAAATGGGAAGCAACAAAATATGAGAGATAAAAAGCTGAATAATAAATGTTACAATGCCAAAAGTGAAATATTTTTAACTCTCCATGGTGACTCAACAACACCCAAGACACCATTCCTTATACAGCCATTGTAATACATACTTAATGTATTTTCAGACAGACACTAACTTAAGTCAAATGAGAAGCACAGGGCAAAGCAAACTAAAACGTTAACACCGAGATTCCTTTTCAAATAAATATGCTTTATTGATGTGTAGAGTGAAAGAAATTACCAATAGAAATGCATATATTGGGGACATAGCTCAATTTTTTTTCTTTTTTTTCTTTTTACAGTTTATAGCCAGGGCTGGGTTTGAACCTGCCACCTCCGGGGCCGGCGCCCTACTTCTTTGAGCCACAGGCACCTCCCTATAGCTCAAATTTTTTTACTGATAAGGATGTATAATCAAATGTTTGGTGACCAATGCTTTATTCTATTGCTTTAGCACTTTGATAGTTGAAATCAATTTGAAAACTAATTTTAAAAACCCTACAATACAGTGTTATTCTACGATCATGTATGACCACTTTTTTTTTCTTTGAGACAGAGTCTTACTTTGTCACCCTTGGTAGAGTGCCATGATGTCATAGCTCACAGCAACCTCCAACTCTTGGGCTCAAGCGATTCTCTTGCCTCAGCCTCCCAAGGAGCTGAGACTACAGGTGCCTGCCACAACACCCAGCTATTTTTAGAGATGGGGTCTCACTCTGGCTCAGGCTGGTCTCGAACCTGTGAGTCAGGCAATCCGCACCCCTTGGCCTCCTAGAGTGCTAGGACTACAGGCGTGAGCCATAGCACCCAGCCACGTATGACCACTTTCAGAAGATATCTGTGTTTGAATAGAAGACAATGCTTATCCTGAAGGAATCCATCTCTAACAGTTTCAGGTTCTCTCAGGTTAGCAGATAAATGAGATGTGGGATTATAGGAACCTTTTGTAGGAGAAGTATATCCTATAAGAAACTTCTAGTGGTTAATAACTACATCCTTGTCTGGGATCAGGAATTCAATGCAGTTTGTATTTCTCAGTGAAGTCACCAATAGCCTTTCACTGTCCAGGGGGATTTAAAACGTAGTCAAGTCACTTACTGGTGGGTTGTGCAGATATTTTAAGGTGAGGATCTTGTTTGTGTTTTTTATATTCATATTTTTATTCAGATTTTATATAGACAGTTACAGGATCAACCCTGAGGTCTCATCACCCATTGATTAAAAAATAAAAAACGTATTTGTGTTTGGCTTGGAATGAAAAACTCAGTTCTTTAATTTCTCTGCATTCCTCTCCCTTTTAATCTATGCTGCAGCTGGCACATGTCTCATTCTCACTTCCAAAAATGCCAAACATATTTTTAAAAGGGAACCACTTTAGTTAGGGTGATCTACTGTCCTAATTTGCCCAGCACTGTTTCAGTGTCAGCACTGAAAGCCCCACATTCCAAGGAAGCCCTCAGTCCCAGGTAAACCAGGATGGTTAGGCTCCTGGAGCTGTTCTGCCCAATGGCACCGCCAGTAGCTACATGGGACTATTTAAATCTCAAAAAGTTAAAATAGGGTAGAGTTTAAAATTTAGTTCCTCCTTTGCACTGGCAACCTTTCAAGGGCTCAGTGACTACATGTGACTAGTGACTACCTTATTGGACAGTGCAGAGATAGAAATTTCCACCATTGCAGAAAGTTCTACTGGATAGTGCTGAGCTTGTGTTTCCTGCAATAGCCTAGAACTAACATCTTTTAAAACAGTGCCCCAGTCAAGCGTTGAGCAACCTCATGTGATGGGGCTGCCACCTCAGTGAGCACACAGAGCCTGCTGGGTCAGCAAAGCCACAGTGGAAACTTTTGTTTTCCAGACTTTGCATATCCTGATGCATTAAGCTTCTGGGACAATGCCCCCAATCTTCCTGGACCCCAAGAATTTATTAACAGTTGATGGCATTTAGTGGAAATGGGGACATGTCATAAGGAACATTTAACATGACAGCAAGAAAAAATGATTTGGCCCCTTTTAAACCGTGTCCAGAGAGCATGAGGGTCACACTAATTTGGTTCCCATTTATAGATTTCCCCTTGACGAGCAGCATGGGAGAGAGGATAGCTGGATCTAATTGACTTAGAGCCAAAGGAGCCCAGGCATGAGGAGAACCACCTTTGGAATGAGTGGCCTTTAAGTCCACTGCATCTCTACCCCAAGGATCAGTTGGAGGAAGCTACAAAGCGGCTGCAAGTCACCAAGAGGACATCACATTCCCAACATCTCTCCTCCTCAAGGGCAAAGCAAATCAGAAACAGAAACAGGGACAAACTGCCTGTCAGTTTGCAGATTCAGTGCTGAAAGATCTAATTGTGAGCATAGGGATTTATTTATTTCATAAAATGCTGTTGAACACCTCCTTCCGCCCTTGCTCTGGATTCACTGGCAGTCTAGGGGGAAGTTTAACAATGTTTACTGATTTCTAAAGTACAATGTAGCAAATGATGATTTATGAAGATAGTAATTAGTGATGATGATAACTAAAGTTTATTGGAGCTTTCCAGGTGGCAAACTCTGTGCTAAGCGTGTTTTATGTGAAGAAGTACATGACAATATTTTTGGAATATAGATGCTAGAAAGATCCCTGGGTGAAAATATAACATTTTATTTTTCAAGATTTCTAAGAAATTTAGCAAATAAACAAAGCAAAACTCTCTAATAAGTTATTTGGAGAAATAACACAGTAGAGAAATTTAGATGAAGGATTTTATTTTTGTAAATTAACTATTTTGGAAAAATTTTGGGCTTACGGAACAGTGCAAAGATAACATAGAGAGTCTCCAGGTGATAATGGGGTTTTGCATGCAATAGCAGCCAGGTTTCCAAGTCCCAGTCTGCCATTTACTCACTATGTGTCCTTGGAGCACTTATGTGACCATTCACATCCTCAGATGTGGCTTCCCTGATTGTAAAATGGCACAATAATACTGGCTTTAGGAAAGAAAAAACGAGAGAGTGCATGTAAAGTGCTTGGTGCATGCTTTAGTCATTGACATGTTCAATAAACATTAGTACTTATTTTTATTTATATGGATGATATACAGTAGAACCTCTGTAATTTGACCACTTGCAGCTTGTCAACCTGCAGAGGTGGTCAACATGAGGGACGAGGCCTACTGTGTTGATATGTGCGTGTGGTGCATGTCTGGTCTACAAGAATTAGGTCAACTTAAGGAGGTGGTTGATGCAGAAAAATGGTCCACTATGGAGGTTCTACTGTATTTAAAAATATATATATACTGAAAAGAATACCTTAAAGTAATTGTAAGTGGTTGACATCTACTAACTGTAGTTTTAGCTCTTCAAAAATAATCTCATTTCCTTCCTTATCCTACTCTTTTTCTCAAGCTGTTGAAGGAGCTTTTAGTTCTAACCTTTATCCAACCCAAATGGATCAGCCATCTTTTTGTTTCAAGTTGTCAACACATCTCTTCTGACCTAAAGAAACAGAAGGAGGCTTGGCACCCATAGCATAGTGGTTATGGCACCAGCCACATACACTGAAGTTGGTGGGTTCAAACCCGGCCCAGGCCAGCTAGCCAACAAAGACAACTTGCAACAAAAACCAGCTGGGCATTGTGGCAGGTACCTGTCATCCCAGCTACTTGAGAGGTTGAGGCAAGAGACTCTCTTGAGTCCAAGAGTTTGGGGTTGCTGTGAGCTATGATGCCATGGCACTCTACTGAGGATGACAAAGTGAGACTCTGTCTCAAAAAAAAAAAAAAAAAGAAACAGAAGGAAAGGAGAGAAGCTGAAGTAAGTGTACCCATCGTCTTAGCTGCCTTGGGATGCCATTAACAAAAACATGACAGAATAGGTGGCTTAAATGACAGGAATTTATTTCTCACCATCCCGGAGGCTGGGATGTCTAAGGTCAAGGTGCCAGCCCATTTGATTATGGGTGAGGGCCCTCTTCCTGGTCATCACCTTCCAAAGATCCCACCTCCAACTTCCAAATTTGGGAGCAGGCCTTCAACATGTGAAATTTGGAGGGAAGAGGCAGGAACACAAACACCCAGTCTGTAGCGCCCAGCCATGGTGGGAAACAGCAATGTTCTGCTCTAGTCTGTCCAGGGGGCTTGCTGAGGGGCTCACATAGCCCCTCTTAGGAGCTTGGGGGACATGCACAGGGACCATCTCTTCTGTGGGCCTGGGGAATGGTCCACAACGCAGTCTCCCATTGTCTCCCTGCTGAGCTGGGGATGGGGATGAGGGACAGAGAAACTGCAGTAACATCTTTTCTTCCCATTCTGTGATCTCTGAGGCACTGAGAGCCATTTCTCTCCTTCTTGGAACTCCCAAGATTCACAGGGCTCTGGCCCACGGAGGTCGTGCATATATTCCTCCATCCAGACAGTCACACCTGCTGTCTGGTTTCTTGGGAAGAAAATACTTTTAACTAGACAATATTTGTACGATTCATTTAAAATCCGTTTTCTGAGGCTTGAAAATCTGATACACAGATTTTAAATTTTTCCATATTTCTCTTCATTGCCCCAAGGTGACTTCTAATTGTCACTTAGCCTTTCCTTGGTAAAGACAGGCACACCACTCAGCACTGGGAGTCTGTCTGCCTTGTCTCACCTCTCCCTTGCCTCTACGATCCTGTCCCCTTAGCATATGTGCAAGTGGTCTCTCTCTCTCTCTTTTTCAAAGAGAGAGGTGACAATAATTCACAAATCTTGAACTTTAGGTCAATTTCAGTTGCTCTTTTCAATTCCTAAGAAACTTAGCAGTTTCCCAGTGGGAAATTCTGAGTCATTACAGTCTTAATGGAAAGCCCCAGGTCAAGAGTAAAGACTTTTCTTTAGTTTAAAAGCTAATGTTTGCCTTAAGACAACTGTGAAATATGCTTAGAAATTGTTCCCACCAAATGTTTTTTTGGAAAGAATTCCAGCTGCTATCAATGGAGAGCTTAGTGATAGATTTAGCACCTCCACCATGCTGTTCACTGAAGAAACCTTGTAAAAGTTGCTCCTGCAAACACATTCTCTAGCAATGGGGTACTTGCTCTTGACCACACCGGCACTCTGGCCAAGTGGTGGCTGGGAGGACAGATGCATACCTGCCACAAAACCTAATGCCTACCGAGCACTCAGGATCTTCTAGTGTAGTCTCTCTCCTTAGGACACCTCATGTATTGTCTCCTTCAATTTGCCAAGCAATGCTAGGGTATTATTATCATCCCCATTTCACAGCTGAGGAAACTGAGACCCAGAGAGTTTCATAAACTTGCCCACAGTCACACCGGTGGGAAGAAGTGCTGACACTACTGGCCACTGGGTGAAAACACATTGCCTTGATTCACTTTGGAGTGCACACTTCTTCAGAAGCCAACAGCTCACTACAGGCAAGCAGCCCTCACCAAAATAACAGGAAGTAATAGGACAGTCCCTCGTTGTGGTGTAGCAGCTTGAAAACATCTCCTCAGTCATCCTCTGACTCTTTGCAACCTAATAATGACATCACTGATGGCAGACAACAGAACCTCGAACAACAGCAGTGTGTGGGCTGAGGGTTAGACTTTCCTACTTGGCCGCTTAGCCCTGTGGCTTCCAGACTCAGAGAATTCTCTTTTATCTCCTGAGTGAGTGCTCGCTTTGAAAGTTACAACCAGATTGATGGAGGCAGAGTTGCTCACATGAACTCTACAGAAGAGCCACAGACTACATTGAAAACTGTTTTAGGTAACTACCATGGTGGGGAGGGTGTTGTCAAGCAACGCAGCCCTGAATACTGTTGCTGGAGGTAGTGGACTAATTACTGCTCCCTAGAACAGAGAAAAAAAAAAGTCAGCTCCTCAGCACTTCAAGCAAGTTCAGTAGCAAAGAGGCCTTCATGGCTTAGAGACAGACTTGAAGATAAGTGACTACCCTTCATCTACTCCCTATGCTGGCCTTTTCCAAATCATTTTGACTTGATTCCCTTTGGATTCTTAGAAGGTGAACAGGGCGGGGGAAAAGGCAACATCGTGGAGAGAAGTTCTGACAATTTTTAACACAAAATATATAAGACGGTATTAACCGGCATTCAGAGTCAGGAGACTGTTGCTCTAACCAGTTGATCGCCAGCTGTATTTCTGTCCCTGGACCTTACATCTATAAACCATCCTTATATTCAGCAGGCCAAGGCTCAAAGAAATCTACTGTGGTTGAATGTAAGAGGACAGACTGATTTTATATCAGCATGTAATTTATTTTTGGCAGTAGCAAAATAAACTGAAATCACTCTGGGGAGCCCAGAACACCATAAACATTCTAGAAGAGATTGGTGAAAGTGCTTTCTGACCACATGCCTCAACCAACTGGATTAGATCAGGCAATCCCAGACGAATTATTAATATGTAGTACTTCAGATTTCTTTGGCAGGCAGAAAATGTCAAGGAAGCCGACAGGTGTGACCTTTGATTTTAGCCATGTTCTATGAGGCTTCATTTTGTTTTCATACAGTTTGAGGTTGGCTTTCTATTCACAGTGCAGTAAATGATTAACCAAAACAACTTCTTTAAATGAGAGTGAAAAATCTGGCAGGTTTTTTTTTTTTTCTTTTTGGTATTTTGTTTTAAAGATAAGGGGATTTTTTTAAAGCACAGCAACATTTTCCTTGCTTTTATGAAACAATGCCCTATGTTTCCAGGCAGAAAAGTAAAAACTTTCAAAAGGTCATGTGAAGTCATTTTGGCAATGTAGCCAAAGAAGTCAACTAAGAAGCAAAAAAGAATGCATCAGATAAGGATCTTTGACAGCATGTCTTAAAGCAAAATATAAGTATGTACATATATATGTAATACTAAAAGGATTTCACTTTGAAATTTGAAACAAAGACCACTTGTTTGTCAAGGGCTAGATTCATCTTTAGCTGGTCTATATAGAAAATCAAATCCTGCTCCATTATCAGAGCCATTATTGGCATCCTCCCTGAGTACAAGGGTAGGCAGATGTAGAAAGAAGCAATTAAAGGCTTTTCCTCTTCCCAGGGAAAGGAGTTGGTGCTTGAAAGCACTGGATGAGATCCTAACGAGCTTCCATAAGCCTTGGGGGAAATATTTCTCCCTTTCTCCCCGTAGGATCATTCCCTGTCCTACCCAGGATTCACTGAATTTCCCTGGTTTCTAGAGAGCAGTGGACCTCAACTGGGGAGTTTTCTCCCCTGGTAGACTTCTGTAATGTCCAGAAACATTTTTAGTCGACACACTGAAAGTCCCAGTGGCACCAGATAAACAATGCACATCAAAATAGCATGGTTTCAGAAAGTTAAATTGTCATAAGAATCATAGTTTATAAGAGTCAGGCCAGGATCCATGTACCCAACCGAAGCAGAGTGATTAACTGCTAAAATAAAAGATTTAAATAGGACCCAGAGTCTCCTAAGATGATAGCCAAAATGCAAAATGTCCAGAAAAAAAAAAAAAAAGGAAAGAAAAAACCAAACCAAACAAGCAAACCTGCCAGATTGCTCATTGCAGAGTTGCTCTCATATTTATTTGTTTAAAAGGAATTATGTTGGACACAATTGAAAAGTAACAGTTGTACCAAGAATTAGGACACTCACAACTTTAATAAAAAAAAGATAATCCAGTGACACTGACATAGAGATGAATCAAATACTAAAATTATCAGACAGATTTTAAGGCAGTTATAACAATGCTTTAGTGAGTAATTATAAATTGTCTTGAAACAAATGAAAACTAGAAAATATTAGCAAAGAAATAGAAGTTATAAAGAAGAACCATATGGAGATTATAGAACTGAAAGATACAGCAACAGTGATAAAAACTCACTATATGAATCCAGTAGTAGAGTGGAGATGACAGAGGACGGAATCAAAGAACTTGAAGATAGGTGAGTAGAATTTATGCAATCTGAGTAACAGAGAAAAAAAGAGTCTGAAAAAACTGAATAGCTCCTCAGAGATCTGTGGAACATGACAAAAGATCAAAACTTTGTATCACTGGAGACCCAGAAAAAGGGTAGAAAGAGTGATTTTGAACAAGTATTTGAAAAAATAATGGCTAGGCTGGGTGTAGTGGCTCATACCTATAATACTAGGATTCTGGGAGGCCAAGGTGGACTGCCTGAGCTCACGGATTCAAGACCAGCCTGAGCAAGAGTGAGACCCTGTCTCTACAGGCCTTGTGTCAGGGGCCTGTGTTCCCAGCTATGCAGAAGGCTGAGGCAAGAGGATCACTTGAGCCCAAGAGTTTGAGGTTGCTCTGAGCTATGATGCCAAGGCACTTTACCAGGGGTGACAAAGTGAGACTCTGTCTCAAGAAAAAAAAAAAAAAGAAGAAGAAGAAAGAAAAGAAAAAATAATGGCTAAAAACTTTTCAAATTTGGTAAAAGATATAAATCCACCGATTAAGAAATTGAACAATCTCCAAATATGATAAGTCCAAAGAAATTCATGCATATTACAATTAAACATCTGAAAACTAAAGATAAAAATTAAAAAATCTTGAAGGCAGTCAGAGAATGACATTATCCTTGGAGGAACACATTTCTCATCTAAAACTATGGGGGCCAGAAGGAATGGAAAATATTTGTTAAGTGTTAAAAGAACAAGGCCGGGAGAGGTGGCTCACTCCTATATTCCTAGCACTTAGGAGGCCGAGGCAAGTGGATTGCCTGAGCTCACAGGTTCAAGACCAGCCTGAGCAAGAGTGAGACTTTGTCTCTAAAAATAGCTGGGCATTGTGGCCAGCACCTGTAGTCCCAGCTACTCGGGAGGCTGAGGCAAGAGAATGACTTGAGCCCAGGAGTATGAGGTTGCTATGAGCTCTACCAAGGGTGACAAAATGAGACTCTGTCTAAAAAAAAAAAAAAAAAATGGTGAAAGAACTGTCAACAGTGAATTCTATATCTTACAAAACTATGTTTCAGAAATAAAAGGGAAATAAAGCCATTCTCAGATAATGAAAAAGGTATGGATTTGTTAACACCAGACCTACCTATAGGGAGTAGTTAAAGGAATCCATTCAAAATGAATGACAATGATAAAAGAAGGAAATTTGAGGATCAGGAAAGATGAAAGAATAATGTAAAAGGCAGAAAAATCATAAATATAATTAACTTTTCTCAAGAGTTTCATGAATCATTTATGATGATTAGAACAAAATTGTACCATCACTTCAGCATCAAGACTATGATATTTAAAAATGAGAAAGGTGGCCAGGTGCGGTGGCTCACTCCTGTGATCCTAGCACTCTGGGTGGCGAAGGCAGGTGGATTGCCTCAGTTCAGGAGTTCCAGACCAGCCTGAGCAAAAGCAAGACCCTGTCTCTAAAAATAGCCAGGTGTCGTGGCAGGCACCTGCAGTCTCAGCTACTCGGGAGACTAAGGCGAAAGTATCACTTGAGTGAGAGTTTGAGGAAGCTGCGAGCTATAGCGCCATGGCACTCAACCCCAGGGTGACTGTGTGACACTGTCTCAAAAATAAAAAAAAAAGAAAGAAAGATAAAGTGATTGAAATGGAAATAAGAAGCTCATACTTCATCTGAAATGGTAAAATATCAATACCAGTGGACTGTAATATGTCACAACTGTATATTGTCATACCCAGAAAACTCCATAAAAAGATACATTCAAAAACACAATAAATAAATCAAGATGGAGTCCTAAAAAGTTTTCAAGTAACATTTCAAGAAAAACAAGAAGGAAGGAGCAGAAGCATGAGAAATAGTGGAAACAAAGATAAAAACAAATGATTACATGGAGGACGTGAGCCCTGATACATCAACAACGACTTAAATGTACATGGCCTAAATATACCAATTATAAGGCAGATTTTGGCACAGTAGATAAAAACCAAAACAAACCAAAACAAAATGACCCAACTATATGCTGAATATAAGAAACTCATTTTAATTTAATGAGATAGGTAGGTTGACAGTAAAAGGAATTTTTTAAATATCATGTAAGATTTAACAACTTTTTTTAAAAGAAGGCTGTATTAACATCAGATAAAGTAGACTTTGAGAAAAGAAACTTACGAAAAACAAGGAAGAACATTACGTAATAAAAGGATCAATCCTCCAGGAAGACAAAGCAGTCCCAAAAGTGAACTTACCAAACAAGAGAGCCTCAAACTACATAAAGCAAAAACTTATGCAGCTGAAAGGAGAAATAGATTAAACTGTAATTATGATGAACAACTCTAACACCTTTCTCTCTCAGCAAATGATGAAACCATTATGTAGAGAATCAGCAAAGTGCAGGTCACACATATGAGAGCACATGGCATATATATTTCTATACGGACTGCTAAAATGAAATAACCAGAGCTTAACCCCTTCTCGTGGTAAATTTCCCAGGGAAGCAAGAATTCTCATGAGAGTTTCAAAAGCCTGAAACTGGAATGTGCTGATTGGCTAGTCTTGAATATGTTTAATTTTGATGATTAATTCAAGATGTAAAAAATCTACATAAAACACCTGAAATCTTTTTTGAGAAAACTTATGCATTTCTCATTACCGGGGTGTGTGCCAATCATGCAAAGTCTAATGGAGTCTAAAAACAGCATCCCTAGGCAGACAGTTTCTCTTTAATAATTTTTCAGCCCTCTCATAATTGACACACAAACTAATTCATACAAGGGAAATTCACTGAAAATTCTAGAACTTAGGTACAAAATGTGCACTTTAAGAAACAGTGAAAACTCACTAGAAGGTTTTTTAAGACACCCGTTCTGGTCATATTTCTACTTGTTAATAGCTGTGTACTCTGGGCAAGTCCCTTAACCTCTCTGAGGTTTAGTTTTACAATCTGAAAGATGAAGAAGTTGAATGACTGACCTCAAGGGGTTATTTCCTGCTCTGAATTTTATAAACAGTGGGAGTCAATTTCATGCTTGTGAACAGGGTTTTCGGCCTCCCGCTGAAAATGTACCTTCAAAATTACCAACAAACAGCTCTTCTCTCAGTGAATCTGAGATCACCACAAAACACTGCATTTTACTGAGAAAGCAAGCTGGAGAGACCAAAGAAGGCAGATCCAATAAACTTTCCCCATGCAACGGGAAACATGGTGGGCCAGGAAAGTTGTCTTAAACTGAAAACAAACAAATAAAAAAAGACACAGTGACAATTAAAAGGGTCCATGCCTTTCAGAGTTGACTTGGTTTGGTGGCTGGAAACCCACACGGGCCCTCACCAGACTTTAGATGGGGCCCTTATTGAAAGTTTAGGTTTTGAAAAGCAGGCAGTCACAGTCATGGCAGCCTCTGAGAAAAACAAGTGCTCTGGGACATGATAAAAATAACCCAATGGTTGAAACCCTTCACTTTAACTCAGTTCCAAGCCACCTGTGCAGCTAGAGGCAAATGGATGAAGGCTCCTAGGGATACAAAGTTCACTGGAAGGTAGATCCTGGCCTCCCCTGCACCTTGGCTTCAACTGGGCATCAAACACACAATTATTTCTAAAGCCATTTTACTGGGGAGAGGTTCTTTAGAAGGCAGTCCTGGATGACAATTAGTTCAGAGGTAACAATTTACGGTAAAGCACTGAGTGAGATAAGCATGGTAACAATCAGGAAACCCAAGGGCAAGAGACTTCCTAAATAAATATGAAAAATACCAGAATTAGGATTGTAAGGGTACATGTCCAATCTATTGAGAGTAGAGAATAAATGTCATAATGCAATAATTAAGTAAGTGAGGTGAAGGCTACGTTAACCAGTT
Source organism: Nycticebus coucang (assembly GCF_027406575.1). Taxonomy (NCBI): domain Eukaryota; kingdom Metazoa; phylum Chordata; class Mammalia; order Primates; family Lorisidae; genus Nycticebus; species Nycticebus coucang. The sequence goes on from NC_069788.1 coordinate 67,708,360, forward strand.
TGATGTAAGCATTCCAAATTGTATATAAAATCAGCACGTTGTACCACATAAATGCATTAATGTATACAGTTACGATTTAATACAAAAAATTTAAAAAATAAAATAAAAAGAAGAATATAAAAAAATAAATACCAGAGTTGCCCTTTGCAAACCACGAGTCTTTTGCAGCATCTAGAATTTATCTGATGTTATTCTACAAGTAGTCTTGAGGGTACAAAGATGTATGAGATACCCATGGAGGAGCTCACCGGCTGCATCACTTAGGTTTCCAGCAGGAGTTTCAGCTGAGTTTCTCAGCTGGGAGTTTAATCACAGGATTGCTTACCCAGGGATAGGCCTGTAAGAACTGTTGATGGTTCACATATACCCTTGTAAGATGCACCGCAGGTGTAATCCCATTAATCCCCCTCCCCTCCACCTATAGTAAATGTGGAATGTAAAGGTCTTAGCAAAATAACTAAGAAAATGCTATGAAAGCTATGTTAACTAGTGTGATGAAAGTGTGTCAAACGATCTATGAACCAAGTGTATGGTGCCCCATGATCATATTAATGTATATAGCTATGATTTAATAAAAATAAAAAAAAAAAGAACTGTTGATGGTGCAGGTCAGCTTTAAAGAGAAAGGTATCTCAAAAGGGCCTGTGCAGGTTACGAGGGTAAGTAACCCACAAACTTGCCTTGTCTTGAAAGCTGAAAACTATTGGGATTTATGGTTAGTTGTTTGGCAACAGCAGCTAGAAGGCCTCTCTCTGGTGGCAAAATGCACGCGAGCTCCCTCAGACTGTTCACCATAACCTCAAGGACTCGGTGCCCTGCTTGTCCTTCCTTCCTTCCTTTCTACCACTGGGCTTCCCACAGCCGTCACTGTGGCTAGCTCCATGGTGTGGGTGAGCATTCCTGCGGATCTGCGTGGGACTGGGACACCCATCCAGCCCCTTTGGAGACTTCAATTGCTTCTTTAGTTCAGTTGATATCCTGGCTTTGGGAGTGAGATAGTAACCACTCCGGCTCCATTTCATATGAGAAGGAATTGACCAATAAGGCTGAGGGCTGGCCAGCCACAGGTCACACTGTGTGTCCAGGCTCAGACACAAGCCCAGGTCTTTTGATTCCCTGCTCTTTGTACCTCACTCCGCGGTGACCACTGAGGAATGGGTTATATCCTTACCAGGCAACATTGTTGTGTGCCAGTGGCCGTGACTGCTTTACTCAGCAAGCCGACTTTCATCCTTACCTTCTTCCCCACGGTTTACTCATGCGTTCCTCATCAGCTCAATCTTCTGTATATTTAGAATGACAGAATAACGTGCAGTCTAATTTAGGCTCCATTAGTACTTTATGCACACCTCTATTACAGCACTTATCACATCGTGCTATAATCTTTTGTTTACGTTTCTGTCTCTGCCACTTGGCTGGGAGCTCCTCCAGGGCTTGGGCTGTCTTACTCCTCCTCGCCTTCTGTCCCCTCCCCAGAACCCAGCAGCTGAACACTTTGAACATAGTAGGTTTTTAATGAATGAGCCGGCTTTACTGTAAGACTCAGTACACAGTTCTGTCTGGTTTTCACATGTTCATTTATTCAACAGATATTTTTATGAAGATTAATTTTTAATTGCCAAATAAAAATTGTACACATTCGTAGTTTTGAAATATGCGTACGCTGTGGAATGGCTAACTCGTGCTGATTAACATACGCCTTACCTCACATACTTATACTTTCGGGGCGATGACAACACAATGCCTTATAAATTTTCAAGTATGCACTACATGGGACTTGATTACAGTCACAATGTTGTACTACAAATCTCTGAAGTTTATTCTTCCTGTCTTACTGAAATTTTGTATCCTTTGCTCAACTTGCCTCAACTCCCCCTGCCCACCCCCAGCCCCTGGTAACCACCATTCTTCTCTCTGCTTCCCCCAGTGCAGCTTTTCCAGATTTCATGTATTAGTGAGATTATGCCGTAATTATCTCCGTGCTTAGCTTATTTCACTTAATATGATGTTCTCTGGCTTCATTCATATTGTTGGAAATGACAGAATTTCTTTTTTAAGGCCGAATGATATTCCAGTGTGTACGTGTATATCACATTTTCCTTATCTATTCATCCAAGCATTGAATGTGATTCCACATTTTGGTTATTGAAAATAATTCTGCAATAAGTAAGGGAGTGCAGATATCTCTTTGACAGACTGATTTCCTTTCTTTTGGATACCTATCCAGTAGTGGGATTGATGGATAATATGGTAGTTTTATTTTCACTTTTTTAAGGAACCTTCATACTGTTTTCCATAATGGCTGTGCTAATTTAATTCCCACAATAGTATACAAGGGTTTCCTTTTCTCCACATCCTCACCAGCACTTGTTTTCTTCTGTCTTTTTGATAATGACCATTCTGACAAGTGTGAAGTGATAACTTACTATCAGTTTAATTTGCATTTCCCTGATGAGTCGTGCCTTTGAGCTTTTTTCATATATCTGTTTGTCATTTGTTGGTTTTCTTTTGAGAAATATCTACTCAAGCCTTTTGCATGTTTTCTAATTGGGTTATTTGTTTTCTCATTCCACAGATATTTATTTAGTAGTTACCGTAGACCAAACACTATGCTAAGCTCTAGGAATTCAAATATACCATCTCTGAATCCTTGGAGATGACAGCATATAAAAAAAGACTAATTCCTAATCATCATGCAATTTGCAGAGATGCAGAGGGTGTTAAGGAAGACAGGAGGAGCCTGTTTAGTATGGCCTGGTTGAGGAGAGGTTCAGGGAAGAGCTCCTGGAAAAGGAAGCTGCTGAGATGCATTTTAGATAATGGTTATGAGATAACTAGTCAAAGCTAGGAGACGTCAGGGGGAGCAGTGGAGGCACTGGGATGGCACAGCCAGGTGCAGTGGGATACTGTCAGAGTGGTGGTGTCAGAGTAACATCAAGTGTGAGACCAGAGATGAGGCTGCAGAGCACCTGGACCAGGGAGACTGGACAGTTTATTAAAAGTTACAGAACTCGGATGTCAGTGATGTTGATGTAGTAAAGGAACATAAGCCAGGGAGAAATGGGGCATTTTAGGAAGAGTCACCCACTGAGGATGTGAAGAACAGAGCCAGTGGATCAAAGCTGACCCAAGAAAAACAGGAGGCAATCGCTATGTGCTGGCAAGAGATGGAGAAGTGAACCAGGGCGGTTGTAAAGGTATGGAAAGAGTGAGATTGATATGAGGCTGATGTGGGAGATGATCTTGGCAAGATATGGTGGAAAATTGGATCTCAGGAGTAAAGGAAGAGAAGAGACAAAGAAGCCTCCCAGGTGGTGATAAGGCCTCCGGCACAAGCCAGACTAGGGAAGACAGGCCGGGCTGGGGAAGGCAATGAGTGTGCTTTAGACCTACTGAGTTTGAAGTGTGTCTGACTCATTCCATAGATATCCAACAGGTCATTAAAAGTCGGTGGGGCCGGGAGAGGGGCTAGACTAAGGGCCCTCTATGGTCACAAACTGGAGGGTAGTGGTAAGTCATGATCACAGATAAAACCGCAAGGTTGGATGTGTGCTGTGAGATGGACAATCAGCCAGGCCAGCTTGCTGGGAGACACTGACATAGAAGGAGCTGGAAGAGAAAGAGTTGCTGGTGAAAGAGACTGAGAAGGACAGTGAGAGCATCACACTTGGCTCCCTCAGGGCAGACCTCCCTAACCTCCTACCCACTCTGGTTCAGATACTGCTATCCCCTGTAATAAGTTCTCTGCATTTGCCCTTCACAGAAGTTAGCATGGTCATAAATTAACATCTGATGTTATCGTTTAAACTCTGCCTCTCATGCTAGAATATAAATTCCATAAGGGCAGAGATTTTCTCTCTCTTCTTCCTCAGGGAATCCCTCCGGGCCTAGCAGGTGCCTTTCAAATTGTAGTTGCTCAAACAGTATTTGTGGCATTAAAGAATGATGTGCTGGACTCCCAGAGAGTAGCACCTTTCAAAGAATGTCGCTTTTAGTAGCCAAGTGGTCTATGTAATGTTCAAATGATAGTATGAATAATACACTGATTTTAACATTTTTTTCTTTTCTTTTCTTTTCACTTATTTTAACATTTTTAATATTTCCTGTGTAGAAAAGTTACATTTCTGTTAGTTTTTTTTTTTTTAAGTCAGTGAACAGACTTGGCATCCGTAGCACATTGGTTACAACACTGGCTTCATGTACCAAGGGTGGCGGGTTTGAACTCTGCCGGGGCCTGCTAAACACCAATGACAACTGCAACAAAAAAATAGCTGGGTGTTGTGGTGGGCACTTGTAATCCCAGCTACTTGGGGGGCTGAGGCAAGAGAATTGCTTAAGCCCAGGAGTTTGAGGTTGCTGTGAGCTGTGACTCCACAGCACTCTACCAAGGGGGACAAAGTGAAACTCTGTCACAAATAAATAAATAAATAAATAAATAAATAAATAAATAAATAAAGTTTGTGAACGATTCTCTCCTACTTCTTCTAGAAAGGATGTGAGGCCTCCAACTTTGGGAGAGATGGGACAGGCAGGCAAACAGAAGACTTAGTATTAAATATGGATTAAATTTTTGTAATCCATATTTGTAATATTGTAGGTAAGTGGTAACACTCACTGTTCCCCAAAGCTCTACTTGGTTTTGGGGTGTGGACAGATGGACAATCTGCTTCATTACAACACATTTCATTATCCAACCTGAGAAACAAATTATGATCTAAATATGGTCACAATGTAGAGTTTCCTTTTGGCAACACTTTTCTGCAAAGTTTATAAAAAAATAGAGATGGAATTTTAAAACGATATTGCTTTTATATTGTACATTATTATTTATAAAATGCCAACAATTAATTGGATTCTAATGTCAAACATTGAATCTCTTACAAATGTTTCAAATTGCATCAACCTTAGTTATTAGGTCTCATCTGTATGTGGACATCAAGGCTAATTCAGAGGAAAACATCTTGGCAGTGAGAGGCCAGTCTCCAAGTTGGACCCATGTTTTTCAGAGAGTTGGGTCTTTGTCTTCCCTCCTTTCCCACATTTGCCTCAATCCTTACCCATCTGCAGACTCAGTCTTGGGATGTTTGTATAAGGGGATAAACTTCAAAACCTATAGTAGTGTCTGAAATGAAAATATCCCAAGGGACATAGCACAAGTATTCCTATGTGCACCAAGTTTCAAAGCACATCTGATCCTTTCCTGAGAGAATTTCTGATAGGAGGAGAGAGGAATAAGAGGCACTCATCAGGGAGGGGAGAAATGCCAAGGTGGGAGTCTGAGGGTGTGCAGAGCAAGCACTGCACTGGGTAGGAGTACAGACGGCAGCACTGCCTCTTACCAAGTGTTGAGCACATCTTTTTAACTGCCTCAGCCTGGATTTCCTCTTCTGAAAATAAGAATCATGATAGTACTTACCTCAAATTGGTGTGTACAGTTTTAATCAGCTAATATGTATAGAGCAATTGGAACAAGGCCTGGCAAATTATAAGTACTGTAAAAGTATTAGCTTTTATTATTATTTGCAACTTTAGCCCAGGCTGTGGAGTTTTGTACAGTTTTAAGTCACCCATTTTCTGGATCACTCCCTCTTTGGAATGGTTTGCTATGGTCTGAATGTTTGTGCTCCCCCAAAATACATATGTTTAAATCCTAACCCCCAAGATGATAGTAATGGAAGGGTGAGACCTCTTAGAGGTGATTACGTCACGAGGGCAGAGCCCTTGTGAATGGAATTAGTGTCATATAAGAGGCCTGAGGGAGCCTGTTTGCCCCTTCTTCCATGAGCCAGGAAACAGGCTCTCACCAGACCCTGGACATTCTGCCAGCACCTTGATCTTGGACTTTGAGGCTCCAGAATTGAGAAATAAGTTTCTGTTGTGTATGAGCTACCCAGTTTATGGTATTTTGTTACAGCAGCCCCAGAGGACTGAGGCACAGTCACAGGGCAGACTTTCAACTGCTGGAGTAGGAGGAAGGTTTGTTCTTTTGCTTGTTCTGTCCTCTGCATCTCGCTTATAGTTTTTGTATGCTCCCAGGGCTTGTAAGCCCTGATCTGATCTCACCAATCAGCACCAAATACAGACTTACAGAACTGTGTCAGAAACCTGTCTTGTTGGGGTCTACTCACCCCTTGGAGTCAGTTGCCATGGGAGACAAGCTAGCGATGTCACAAGGCATCATCACACTCCTGCCTCCTCCTCAGGTCCCTTCTGTTGAGCCTGGGGCAGAGCCCAGTCCTGCACCCCACCCAGCTCAATCATGTCTCTACCTCTCCAGGGAAGAGCAGGGGGCTTTACCCTCTCCCAGCAATGTCTAACTCAGGTATGTTGAGATTCTGACTGTCGATCTCTTTCTTATGCTTCTTTTTCCTTCCCAGGCTGTAGAAATACCTGTGCAAATGGACAGTTTCCGATGGCCCTGGGTAAATCCTTGGTTCTTTATGGAACCAAATCATTGAAGCTGCTCCCTGGAGGATCAACGATCATTTCAGACTTGAGGAACAAGATTACAACACTGTCCTTTTTACTTACCTCCCTTTATGCCCTAAACACACCCACAACCTCCCCCTCCTGGTTTATCAACCTGTTCTTCATTCTTTCAAGAGATGTTATTGCAACTTCCTTGTTATGCCCAAGTGAAAAGAAAAGAGAATACAGCCTATCATGACTTCATTAGATTCTGCCAGGATTTTAGACATCATTTAATCATGCTCCTGCCCAGTTCCTTAGTCAAATAGTGCATAATGCAGCTCTTGCCCTGCTAACTGCCTTGCTCAAAGCCTAAATGTTGAAACTTATGCAAATCTGCATATTATCTATCTTTATCTAAATGCAGGTATTTGAAAACAGGCAATAATCCTGCCTCCCAAGTTTATCAGGAAAGGAGCTTAAGAGAGAACAAAATTCAGCCTGTGTCAGAACTCTCAGCCCTGGGAGGTGTGTTTTACAGCTCTTGACCTGCCATAGGACTTCGGCTGGGACCCACGGAAGGACATCAGAAGGAAACCACTCAAGACATTGACAGTGTCCCGGAGGGTACTAGCCATGACGAAGACATTTACGTGCATGTACCATATCCTTGTGTTGAACTGGTTTATTTTCCTCAATCTTTACATCTCACAGTTGGGAAGGAAAAAGGATGGATCCAGACTCTTTGCAAATGGGGGACAGTGGAAGTATTTGACGATCCTTAATCTGGTAAGTCCATATGGCCATACCAGGTACCTATTTATTTTTCTGTAATGTCAGCGTCACTGTCCATATTGCCTTTGGATTTTGTTAAATACAAAATTCCATTATTTTTCTTCTTCATCACTTGTGAGTTTTGACTTTCTCTTCATAATTTGCTCTGACAAACCCAATTTGGAAGTTGTCTGTACTTATATTTCTGTGATGGTTCGTTGTTAAATGCTCTTTTGAAAATAATCTCATCTTGGAACTCTTCTCTGAGGAGCCCAAATGGGGGAGCAAGCTAATGGTTTCACCACGGGATTGACTACAAGTACAGGAGGGATTTTGAACTTTGCTTGGGGAAGTCTGTGAAGAGAAGGCAGCGTGGCGTATGTTGTGTAGGAAGTGTAATTTCCAATGAAGGAATAATGCCATTTTACTGCACACACAGACTAACAGATTTATCTAAGAAAAGCAAACACATTTTGCCATGTTCAGCCCCCACTTCAATTTTTTTATAGGCTCTGTCTCCATCTTAAAGGACAAATCACCCCACTGAATGGCAAATACACATTTTCATCTATTTAAAAACCAAACTTATGACTTCATCCCTTTTTGTCTTCCTAACCTGGCTGACTACATTCTGCAACATGAATGGGAGAAGAATGGATTTTTAAAAAATGAAATATATAAAAACTATTTTTGAAGTTAAAAGCTAAAAATGGGCAATCCTTTGGGGATGTGAATTAACGTTTGAGGTTTTTGACTAAAATACAGGGTGCCATATAAACATCTGCCTTCAGAAATGACAAAATAGCCCAATCTTTTAGAACCCTAAATCCTCCTTTGACAAGCAGACAATACTCATGCTCAGAAAAAGTGACACTCTGAAATACTGACAGGTGGAGGGGATGCCAAGAGCTCAGATCAAAGAAGCCGGAGGCTCTGCCGCCTCCTCACGGGCTGCCGGCTGGCTTCTCCCTTTTGGGCTATAAAGTCTGAGCTCCGCACACAGCTCTAGGGAATTTCAAAGTGATTTGTTGTTTCAATCACAGAATTTTATGAGAAAAAAAAAAAGGAAACAAACAGAAAATAAAACAAAAAATGCTTTCGTAGAACTAACGATACCATGGTAAAAAAACAATAATAATAATAATAATAAAACAACCCAGAACTAAACTGAGAGGTTTTGGCATAGAACTAGGGTGAGGGTCCACAAGAAAGGAAAGGAGGCCAGTCCAGGGACAAGAACAGACTTTAATAGAGAGGAAAAAGAGAATGGAGACTGAACAGGTGTCAGCTGAGCTCCTAATGTTGCAAAAGGCTTTTATTATTAGCCTTATCGGTATTGCTGGAATGGGACAGTGAGTTCAGAGTACCGCCAGGGGCTCTTCTCTAGAGATGTCAGGATTGTGGGCGCGTCCTTAGGATGTGGGTAGGCTGTTTCCAGGAGTCTGGGGAGTGGATTGCTGAGGGGGTTTCTGACCTGATTTTCAAAATGGCTGCACTCCTGGCAAGGTTATGAGAATGCCTTTCCCACACAAACAAACAAAAAAACACCACCTCCACTACCACCACCTTTGGTTTGTATCTGTTGGCTTTATACTAAAAACAGTTAATGGGCCAGCGCGGTGGCTCACGCCTGTAATCCTAGCCCTCTGTGAGGCTGAGGCTGGTGGATTGCCTGAGCTCACAGGTTCGAGACCAGCCTGAGCCAGAGCCAGACCTCAACTCTAAAATTAGCCAGGCGTTGTGGAGGGTGCTGGTAGTCCCAGCTCCTTGGGAGGGTGAGGGAAGAAAATTGCTTGAGCCCAAGAGTTTGAGGTTGCTATGACCTGTGATGCCATGGCACTGTACTGGGGGCAAAAAAATGAGACTCTCTCTCTCTCTCAAAAAAAAAAAAAAAAAGTTAACTAAAAGAGAGGGGTGTCTATAGACAGGATTGATGTTCTAATCAAATCCAATTCCAGGATGGATGTTAAGTGTGCCTAAAATGAGGATTATCACTGCTTCCATACAACAGCTCCTTGACGTTCTATATACATACCGTGTATATAAATAGATAAATACAGTAGAACCTCCAGAGTTGACCACTTCCCTGCATTGACCAAACCTCATGGACTGGACATGCACCACACTTACATATCAATACAGTAGGCCTAATTCCTTATGTTGACCACCTCCATATGTTGACCTTTTTTTTTTTTTTCACAGTCTCTTTGGTGGTATAGAAACTTACAGAGTTAATCTTACATACATTTTGAGTTAATCTTCACTTTTTAATTATAGTTCATTTATATTCCCAAGTGCCCTCATTTTCCAAGAGTAGGGAAAGACTCTATCAATGATACTATCATTTCCTAGTGTAATCCCATTTTTGCTTCCCTGAATGGTTGGCCACCAAACTTTATTAATCTTTTGCTAGGTTCTTCCCTTCCTCTCCAATCTTACTGTCCTGCCCATTCCAGATTTTTATTAATTGTATGTGGATGGTCACATCATTTCTTTACTGTCCTCACAGCTTAATCCACTACTTAGATTCCAGATTCATCTTCTCTAAACACTGGTTTGGGTTTTTTTGCTTTTTGTTATTTTAATATCACGACCCGGCTCAAAAAATATTTGCTTCCCAAGAAACCACAGTGCCTCCCTCCTGCCCTCTGGCACCAATCCCAAACTCCTGATTTATGAGCTCACCTGCTGACTCAGGCTTCAGGTCTTCTCTCCCGAGGAAGGATGGTCTCTTCTGCAGAAAGATCTGAGTCTCACCACTATTGGTCCCTGGGCCTCCTGTTCTTGCTTCTCTGCTCATATTCTCACTGTCTTTAAAGAAATACCTACTTACCTCTCTCCACCATGCTGTTTCTTTCATAGACCATTGGAAATCTCCTATTACCCCAAAAATCTTTGCTAGCTTTAGTCCCAATTGGTTTTTCCTTTCTCTGACATTACAGCATCACTCAGTGTCTGCTGTTTTATGTATAGCATTGTTTTCTAATTTCCTCCCTCCCCTACATGCGAGTCTTAACATTCTGATCAAACCCTAACTGGCTCAAAACAGGAGTTTTGTCTCCTAGGTCTTACCAACTCCAGCGATCTACATACGAACTATGTTGTATTCTCCATAGTGGTAGGGACAGGGTACCCGCATCATTAACACTCTGCAACTTGGAATGTTGACTTGACTAGATGCTAGATTTTTCTGCATTTCTGAGCAATTTATCTCTTCTGACATCTTCTTTTTTTATTGTTTCAGGTTAATTCGAGGGTACAAGGACTTAGGTTACAATGTTTTTATTTGTTAGGTAGAGTCAGTCTTAGAATTATATCCTGCCCCCAAGAGATGTGCCATACACCCTAACACTGTGCCCATTAAGTTGGAGCACACCCATTCCCCCACCTCCTCCCCTCTCCTGGCTCCCTCATTCCCCTGCCCCCCACCTTGAATTGATTTGAGTTTTTCTCTTATCATCTATTGGCTTCATATTAGTATTAAGTACATTGTATTCTTGCGCCACAATTCTTATGAAGAAGAATGTGTTTCAACTTCATCCAGGTTAATACAAAAGATGTAAAGTCTCCATCTTTTTACTGGCTGAATAGTATTCCATGGTGTACGTATACCACAGCTTGTTAATCCATTCCTGAGTTGGTGGGCATTTAGATTGTTTCCACATTTTGGCAATTGCAAATTGAGCTGCATTAAATAATCTCGTGCAAATGTCTTTATGATAAAATGAATTTTTTTCTTCTAGGTAGATGCTGAGCAGTGGGATTGCAGGATCAAATGTGAGGTGTAATTTGAGTTCTTTGAGGATTCTCCATACTTCTGACATCCTCTGGCCTTTGTAGATAAGATGAGAGGGGCTTATCTGTGGGATTTCCTTCCTGCTTTCTGGCAAGTGTCATCTTGAAAGTATGACTAAATGAAATGTTTCCCAACTGGCAAAGACAGGTTGAGTATATTTCAGAGGATCAATTTGAGTATAGATTTCAAATATATTGCTTAAGGCTAGGTTTTAAAATTTCTCGCTCTTGAGGTCTTGTGGGCTGATTAATGGTTGCATTTCCTAATAATTAATGAGTGTTAAGTAATGATTAATTAGTTGATTTTGCATCACAAAAGTCTTACTACTTGCTCTAGCACTCTTACGTATATTTTACCTCTGCTTGGTGAGGGTAGTATCCAACCCTGATCACCAGGAAATTTATACCCACCTCTCATAAACAGTTTACATTTCTAATTAACTGAGTATCAGTTACGTTCCCTTCATACAGTCAAAGCCCATTTTCATGCAAGTCAACATTCTGGGTGTTCCCTATTCACCCCCGAAGCTATCCTAGGAAATTCTAAGGTTAGACAGACAGCAGACAGGAGCTACATGGGCAGCTCTTCTGAGATTAGCATCACTGGTTGGGGTGCCATTAAGAATTGGTCAGGGGACCAATTTCTGATTAGGAAGAATAAAAATAGGAGAGAGGCCATAGAAGTTTCTTCCTGATGGAGGTGTTAACTGACCCTGGGATGAGGCAGCTGACCCTTTGCTGGGGAAAGACACTGTAGCACACTGGTTACCATTATGAGCTGGGGCTTGGCTCTCTGGAATGGTACCCCCATCTTGCTGCTTACTGGCTCTATGAACCTCCTCTAGGCATTGTGTCTTCCATCACTGTGTTAAATAGAAATGAAAATACAGCAGAACCTCCGTAAGTTGACCACCCAAGGAACTACTACAAATGAGTCAACATATGGAGATAGTCAGCATAAGGAAGTAGGTCGGTACTGTATATGTAGCCAGTGTCCAGTCTATGAAAATTAGGTCAACTTAAGGAGGTGATCCACATAGGAAGGTGGTCAGCTATGGAGTTCTACTGTAATACCTAACCGCAGGGTGGCAGAGAGATGCATGACCTGGCAGGTGGGAAGCTCTGAGAATGGGAAGCATGATATAAATGGTGGATGATGGAGAGAGAAGACGGGAGGGTGGTGATGAATTTTGATCATCTTATCTCCAAGTAGAGATGGTATGTGGGGAAGGGGGCTTGGTGGGATATTGATCTAGTCAATGAGCACTGAAGTTGGTAGGGGGTGGATGCCAGCAAGGGCAAGTCACCCTCCTCATGGCTCTGGCCTCTCCCTCCCGAGCTGCATGCTCCATCTTCTCAGCTGGAGGAGGACTTCTGTTGAGCCACTGCCCGCCCACAGGCCCTGGAGCAGCCCTGGAGGCACAGTTTGCAGGCTCACGCAAACAACAGTGAGTGGTACTGTGTGGGACACCCGGAGCAGCTCAAGGCAGTGGTGTGGACATTCCCAGCCTGCTCACATTGGCTCAAGCCACGGGATGCCCGAGTCCTTCACAAATGATTTGTCTGTCCACTCCATTTACATCCAGGAACTGCCCGTAACTAACCCCAGGGAGCATGGGTGAGGGGGAGGATCTATGGGACGTGCAACCACGACTCGGCCTGCAGAGTTCATTCGGTTCACTGGGGTTTCCTCTTTTTAAAGAGAAACTTCCTTCTGAAACATGGTCAGATGTGGTGCCACATAACTGGGATCTCCAAGGGGGATTCTGAATGCCCCCCCATCCCCACTCCCATTTGGTCAACAGAGGCATGGCCATTTGCTCTCCTTTACGTAAAACTGCCCAAGCCTTGGGCAGCTCTGACCTGAATATCTTCGAAGTGTCATGATGACAGCAACAGTGATGTCATCACATAGGTCCTCAGAGATGGGGACCCAGAGCCAGGGGAAGAGAGAATGTTCATTAGTTTAAACTCCAAGGCAGCCTGTGAATAATGAGAAAAAGGCGCTGAATTTATATTATGGCACCCACGTCAATAAATGGAGACAACACTTAATCCGTGGAGCTCTTCAGCTCACCAGTCAGAAATACACTTCACTGTTCTCCGCTTCACAAAGGTGCTCTCAGACAGCTGAAGGGATAAGAGTTGATAGAATTATGGGAATTGTCACCACCAGCATGAAAAATAAAATAGCTATGATTTGCTGAGTGACCATGACAGCATTTTAGTAGGTTCTTTACACAAAGTGTGGAGCTTAGTGATTGAAGGCCTTGCTTCTGAGGCCAGAGCACTGGCTGTGCTCATTTGCTGTGTGATCTTGAGTGAGTTACCCAACTTCTCTGTGCCTTAGTTTCTTCACATGTGTGGATACTGTGGTGAGGCCGCCAGATCCTCCCTCCTCCTCAGCTGCCTTTGCCAAAGTGTAGGCCCCTCCCTGGGGCTGCTACCTCCAAAGATTGGCTGATGTGGGGTGCAAAGGCCTTGTTGCAGGACAGCCCTGAGGGGCCAGCTCAGCTCTGAGCTCCTGCAGGGATCAGCTGCTCCCACACAACTGCCTTGCTCCTAGCCTCCACACTTCAGTCCTGCTCCCTCCCTCCCCCTCTTGGCTATCTGAGAGCATTCCTTGGCAGACACCCCCATGGGCACATCAAATCCCAGCCTCTGTTTCCCAAGGAAACTGACCTACATGCTGTGAAGCAGTAAACAGACAGAAAAGCTTCTTCCTCCCGGTCCTCCTTCTCCTCTTTTACTTCTTTTCCTATTCTTTTTTTTTTAATTATTAAATCGTAGCTGTGCACATTAATGTGATCACGGGGCACCGTACACTGGTTTTATAGATCATTTCACATATTTTCATCACACTGGTTAACATAGCCTTCCTGGCATTTTCTCAGTTATTGTGTTAAGACATTTATATTCTGCATTTACTAACTTTCACATGGACCCTTGTAAGATGCACCATAGGTGTAATCCCACCAATCACCCTCCCCTCTCCCTCCCTCTCCCCCTTCCCCATATTCTTAGGTTCATAAAGACGTGTTAACAGAGCCTGTCTGGGCCTGTATTATGTCTAATGCAGTACCTAACCGGCTCTTTAGGAATGTTGGTTGAGTGAATAAACGACTAGTGGTCCTAGCTGGCGTGAGGCACGTTCAAGGGAAGCCCATCCCACCTGTAAGGTACTCTGTCTGGCAGCTATCCTATCACGGTCCTGCAGCCAGTTGCCATCAGCTCTGTGACATTGGCAGAGAATTCTTACACTTTTTTCTGTCCTGCCTCTCAATGTTCTATTTTTTTATCCTCATTATTCTCAGTTGGGTTCTTCACACTATTTCTTCTCCTGCATTCTTTTTTTTTTTTTTTTTTTGAGATAGAGTCTCACTATGTGGCCCTTGGTAGAGTACAGTGGCATCACAGCTCACAGCAACATCACTCTTGGGCTTAAGTGATTCTCTTGCCTCAGCCTCCCAAGTAGCTAGGACTACAGGCACCCAACAATACCCGGCTATTTTTTTGTTGTAGTTGCCATTGTTGTTTGGCAGGCCCAGGGTGGGTTCGAACCCACCAGCCTTGGTGTATGTGGCTGGAACCATAACCACTGTGCTACGGGCGCCGAGCCCTCTCCTGCCTTCTTTATATGAAATAAAGTTTCTTACTGAAGTTAAGTGCACACAGATGGTGGCTGAAGTGTCATATTACATGTGAATACAGATACACACTTGGCAAAGTTTCCCTTTTACCTGCCCCAAGTACAACCACCACCCTATGGAAAGCACTCATCACACTTTGTCCCCCTTTGCTGCTTTGTTCTAGAAAGGTCTCCCACAGCCAATGTTGCATCATTTCCAAGTCAAGGAAGAAGCGAGTTCCAGCCTGGCTAAGTCAGGCCCAGAGTCCTGAGTTGGGCGTTGGATTAGTTGACTCATCCAGCAAGAGTTGTAATGTTTTGCTCAAGAAACTTGTGGAATCTCCCTCTCTGGAATTATTTTTTGAATAGAAGAAAATTCTTATTTCCTGGGTAGTTTAAGAGGGTTCTTGCTTAAAGGCAAGAAAATAAATTTGATGACTTAGAAAGGCTACATTTCCATGGATTTGAAGATTTTTGTGGATTTGTGAAGACACATGAATGTAAAAAACTAAATATCCTTCAGCTACAGTTGCTTAAGCTGTATTAGTTATTAAAAAATGTCAATTCAACCCTGTCACAGGTGGTAAATGTGTCAGCAGGCAACAGAAAGGAAAGGCAGCCAGGGAATTTAGAATAGTGGCATTTTAGGGAAAGGCACGGAACACTCGCTGGAGGAGGATTAGGGAAGAAGAACCAGGAGACAAGATAAAGCAGGGAGCAGAAGCTCTGAAATGAACTTTGAACAAGAAGATGCCACGAAGTCTGCTTTCCTGGGCAGCCAAAATTGTGGAAAAAATGTAAATGACAGTAATTTTGTTGTAAAAGACGACCAGTCATTGTTATCATAGTCTAATGCTACTATGTAGTTTTCTAGGGCAGCCAAAACAAAGAGTCACAGACTGAGCTTCAACGACAGGAATTTATTTTTACACAGTCTGGAGGCTGCACGTGTGAACCCAAGGTGTGGGCAGGACTGCCTTCTCCATGGGCCTCTCTCCTTGGCTGTCTTCTCCCTGTGTCCCCACATGGTCATCCTCTGTGTGTATCTGTGGCCTCCTCTCCTCGAGAAGGACACCCATCAGATGGGCGTGGAGCCCACCCTGCTGACCTAATTTTAACTTAAAGACTTCTTTAAAGACCCTTCAACATATGAATTTGGGGGGGCGGGACACAGTTCAGCCCCTAATAGTGACACTGTCTCTCTTGATTGCTCCTTCTGTGCTTGTTTTGTAAACATTGCATTGCACCATCCTTGGAGAATGAGCAGACTGTGGGTTTGGGGGAGCTGATCCCAACGTGCCCTCAGCTCCCTCCTGTCAATGTTGAGCAAGCTCGATAGCAACAGAGCCACCTTGCACACACAGTGATGGCAGAGAGACACATGCCTGAGCCCTGGAGGGAGGGGGCAGAGGTGACGGGCAATTTTGCAGTGAGGAGCACATTATTACTGATGGCGAAGTCCTGGAGGAGCTGAGTAATATGCTCTTTTCCTCCAATCTGATTTCCACATGGTGTGACTGGGAAAATCAAAAGAAAGTCAGGACTATACTTGACTCATGATGACTCTAGAAGGCTCTTGCCTAAGGAAAGCTGGTCACATGAGCTTCTCATGCTGGGTGGAGGTGGCCTCTCCCCAAAGAGAAAGATCTGGCAGACACTCAGGGCAGGATTGATTGCTGTGTTGATAGAACAGCGCAGGCCTCCTCACCCAGCCTGTGCTGCTCTCCCTAACCAAAGCGGGGAGCCTGCTGTGGTCTGAGCCTCTGGAAGTGAAATCAGGGGTGAGGTGGGGGAGGGGAAGGAGGCACCTTCTTCTAACACCCTTGTGCAGATGGCTGTGTGTCCAAACTCTGCAGCTCTCAAGGGTTGAATCTCAAAAGCACCAACAATAAGTATTGGAGCAGCAAGCCCTTTTCACATTAAAACTGTGGCCCAAACCCTCCCTGAAACACCCTCTTCCAGTTTGAAGCTTCCTCCTCCCTTAGGACCCATGGAGTTCTTGACCTCGCTCAATCTTTGCCACTTTTGCCACTTTCATCCCCATCCTATGGCATTTCCTCGTACCCACTCCCCTCTTCTGCCCTCTGCCCTCTCTTCTCTGTCTTTCCAGCAATCTCATCCTACCTCAAGGGTCCAACAGCCTGGATCTCCCAGGCCCATCTCCCTGGAGACAATGGGACCTGAATTGCCAAGGGGAAATTCCTCTAAGCAGGTGGTCTCAACCTTAGCTGCCCAGGATTAGAATCACCAAAATCACCTCTGGGGACTGAGAAAACCCCCTCAAGCTGAGGCCACACCCCAGACCCATAAAATTAGAATCTAGGGGTGAGAATCAGGGCATCAGTGTTTTGGAGGTTTTTGTTTGTTTGTTTGTTTGTTTGTTTTTGAGACAGAATTTAACTCTGTCACCCTCGGTAGCCATGGCGTCACAGCTCACAGCAACCTCAAACTCTTGGGCTTAAGTGATTCTCTTGCCTTAGCCTTCTGAGTAGCTGGGACTACGGGTGCCACAACACCTGGCTATTTTTAGAGATGAGGTGTCACTATGGCTCAGGCTGGTCTAGAACCTGTGAGCTCAGGCAATCCACCCACCTCAGCCTCCCAAGTGCTAGGATTAAAGGTGTGAGCCCCCACGCCCGGCCCTTGAGGTTGTTTTTATTTTTTATTTTATTATTTATTTATTTATTATTATTTTTTAATTGTTAAATCATAGCTGTGTACATTAGTGCAATCAAGGGGTACAATGTGCTGGTTTCATATACAATCTGAAATATTCTCATCAAACTGTTCAACATAGCCTTCATGGCATTTTCTTAGTTATTGTATGTAGACATTTGTATTCTGCCTTTAGTAAGTTTCACCTGTACCCAGTCTAAGATGCACTGTAGGTGTGGCCCCACCCATTACCCTCTCTCCACCCTAACCTCCCCCCTCCCTTCCCCTTCCTAGGTCCTTTCCTCATAGTCTTGTGATATAGTTAGATTATAGCCTTCATGGGAAAGCTATAATTTAGCTTCATAGTAGGGCTGAGTACATTGGATACTTTTTCTTCCATTCCTGAGATACTTTGCTAAGAAGAATATGTTCCATCTCCATCCATGTAAACATGAAACAGGTAAAGTCTCCATCTTCCTTTAAGGCTGCAGAATATTCCATGGTATACATGTACCATAATTTGCTAGTCCATTCGTGGGTCGATGGGCACTTGGGCTTTTTCCATGACTTAGCAATTATGAATTGGGCTGCAATTAACATTCTGGTACAGATGTCTTTGTTATATTGTGATTTTTGGTCTTCTGGGTATATACCTAGTAAAGGAATTATAGGATCGAATGGCAGGTCTATTTTTAGATCTCCAAGTATTCTCCAAACATCCTTCCAGAAGGAACGTATTAGTGTGGATTCCCACCAGCAGTGTAGAAGTGTGCCCTTTTCTCTACATCCACGCCAACATCTCTGGTTTTGGGATCTTGTTAAGTGGGCTACTCTTACTGGGGTTAGCTGATATCTCAAAGTAGTTTTGATTTGCATTTCTCTGATGATTAAGGATGATGAGCTTTTTTTCATGTGTTTGTAGATCGTGCATCTGTCTTCTTTAGAGAAGTTTATCTTCAAGTCCTTTGCCCACCCTGAGATGGCGTCACTTGTTCTTTTCTTGCTAATACGTTTGAGTTCTCTGTGGATTCTGGTTATTAGACCTTTATCAGAGGTATAACCAGCAAATATTTTCTCCCATTCTGAGGGCTGTCTGCTTGCTTTACTTACTATGTTCTTGGCTGTGCAGAAGCTTTTGAGTTTGATCAGGTCCCAGTAGTGTATTTTTGATACTGCTTCAATTGCCTGGGGAGTCCTCCTCATAAAATATTCACCCAGGCCAATTCCTTCAAGAGTTTTCTCTGCACTTTCTTTAAGTATTTTTATAGTGTCATGTCTTAAGTTTAAATCTTTTATCCAGTGAGGGTCTATCTTAGTTAATGGTGAAAGGTGTGGGTCCAGTTTCAATCTTCTACAGGTTGCCAGCCAGTTTGCCCAGCACCATTTGTTAAATAGGGAGTCTTTTCCCACTGAACATTTTTAATTGGCTTGTTAAAGATCAAATAACGGTAAGTAGCTCGATTCATCTCTTGGGTCTCTATTCTGTTCCAGACATCTACTTCTCTGTTTTTGTGCCAGTACCACGCTGTTTTGATCACTATCGATTTATAGTACAGTCTCAGGTCTGGTAGCGTGATTCCTCCTGCTTTGTTTTTTATTGCTGAGTAATGTTTTGGCTATTTGAGGTTTTTTCTGATTCCACATAAAATGAAGTATTATTTTTTCAACATATTTAAAGTATAACAATAGAGCTTTAATAGGAATTGCATTAAAATTATATATTGCTTTGGGTAGTATAGACATTTTAACAATGTTGATTCTTCCCAGCCATGAGCGTGGTATGTTTTTCCATTTGTTAACATCTTCAGCTATTTCTTTTCTTAAAGTTTCATAGTTCGCTTTGTAGAGATCTTTCACATCCTTCGTTAGGTATACTCCCAAATAGTTCATCTTCTTTGGCACTACTGTGAAAGGAATAGAGTCCTTGACTGTTTTTTTGGCTTGGTTATTGTTGGTATATGTAAAGGCTACAGATTTATGGGTGTTGATTTTGTAGCCTGAGACATTGCTGTATTCCTTGATCACTTCTAAAAGTTTTGTAGTAGAATCCCTAGTGTTTTCCAGATATACGATCATGTCATCTGCGAAGAGTGAAGGTTTGATCTCTTCTGACCCTATGTGGATACCCTTGATCGCCTTTTCTTCACTAATTGCAATGGCTAAAACTTCCATTACAACATTAAAGAGCAATGGGGACAGTGGGCAACCTTGCCTGGTTCCTGATCTAAGTGGAAATGAGTTCAATTTAATTCCATTCAATATAATATTGGCTGTGGATTTGCTATAGATGACCTTTATTAGTTTAAGAGATGTCCCTTCATACCAATTTTCTTAAGTGTTCTGATCATGCAGGGATGCTAGATATTATCAAAAGCTTTTTCTGCATCACTTGAAAGAATCATATGGTCCTTATTTTTTAGTTTGTTTATGTGCTGAATTACATTTATAGATTTACGTATATTGAACCAGCCTTGAGACCCTGGGATAAATCCCACTTGGTCATGGTGTATAATTTTTTTGATGTGGTGTTGGATTCTGTTTGTTAGGATCTTATTGAGTATTTCAGCATCAATATTCATTAGTGATATTGGTGTGTAATTTTTTTTTCTTGTTGGGTCTTTCCCTGGTTTGGAGATCAAGGTGATGTTTGCTTCGTAGAATGTGTTGGGTAATATTCCTTCTTTTTCTATATTTTGGAAGAGGTTTAGTAATATAGGTACTAGTTCTTCGGTAAATGTTTCGTAGAATTCTGACATAAAGCTATCTGGTCCTGGGCTTTTGGGAGGTTTTGTATAGTTGATGCTATTTCAGAACTTGATATAGGCCTGTTCAACACTTACACTTCGTTCTGGCTAAGTCTTGGTAGGTGGCATATTTCCAGGTATTGGTCGATTTCTTTCAGATTTTCATATTTCTGAGAGTAGAGTTTCTTGTAGTATTTGTTAAGAATTTTTTTGAATTTCTGAGGGGTCTGTCATTATTTCATCTTTACCATTGCTGACTGATGAAATTAGAGATTTTACTCTTTTTTTCCTGGTTAGGTTGGCCAAAGGTTTATCTATTTTATTGATCTTTTCAAAAAACCAACTTTTGGATTTATTGATCTGTTGTATAATTCTTTTGTTTTCGATTTAGTTTAATTCTGCTCTGATTTTGGTTATTTCTTTTCTTCTGCTGGGTTTGGGGTTGGAGTGTTCTTCCTTCTCCAGTTCCTTGAGATGTCCCATTAAGTTATTAACTTCCTCTCTTTCCGTTTTCTTGAGGAAGGCTTGCAGTGCTATAAATTTCCCTCTTAGGACTGCCTTTGCAGTATCCCAGAGGTTCTGATAATTCATGTCTTGATTGTGGTTTTGTTCCAAAAATTTGGTGATTTCCTTCTTAATCTCGTCTATAACCCATCTATCCTTCAGCATAAGGTTGTTTAGCTTCCATGTTTTTGTATGGGTATGCAGGTTCCTGTTGTTATTGAGTTCAACTTTTATTCCATGATGGTCTGAGAAGATGCAAGAAATAATTTCTATTTTTTTAAATCTGGTGAGGTTAGATTTGTGGCCTAGGATGTGGTTGATTTTGGAGTATGTTCCATGGGCTGATGAGAAGAATGTGTATTCAGTTTTGTTGGGATGATATGTTCTGTAGATGTCTGTTAAGTCCAGATGTTGAATGGTTAAGTTTAAATCTAAAATTTGTTTGCTTAGCTTCTTTTTGGAGGGTCTATCCAGCACTGCTAAAGGGGTGTTAAAATCTCCAACTACTATGGAACTGGAGGAAATCAAGTTGCTCATGTGTGTTAGAGTTTCTCTTATAAATTGAGATGTGTTCTGGTTGGGTGCATAAATATTAATAATTGAGATCTCATCATATTGTGTATTAACCTTTAACAAATATGAAGTGTCCATCCTTATCCTTCCTTATTTTGGTTGGTTTAAAGCCTATTGTGTCTGCGAATAGGATTGCAATGCCTACTTTTTTCTGCTTTCCATTTGCCTGGAGTATAGATGACCATCCCTTCACCTTGAGTCTATAGCAGTCTTTTAATGTAAGATGCGACTCTTGTATGCAGCAGATATCTGGCTTGAGTTTTTGTATCCAGTCAGCCAACCTGTGCCTCTTTCGAGGACAATTTAAACCATTCACATCTACCAAGAATATTGATAAGCCTTTCGAGAGTCCGGTGGATATTTTTAATCCTTTTGCGACTGTGGAAGTTGGAATTTGATCAAAAGTTTCTGGGTGGGTTTACTTTTGTGGTGGAGGAGTATGCTGGTCTTTATGGAGAATAGGTCTGAGAATATCCTGGAGAGCTGGTTTAGTTGTGGCAAATTTCTTCAACATGTGAATGTCATTGAAGTATTTAATTTCTCCGTCATAAATGAAACTCAGTTTAGCTGGGTATAGTATCCTGGGTTGAAAGTTATTTTGTTTTAGGAGATTAAAAGTCGATGACCATCCTCTTCTAGCTTGAAAGGTTTCAGCAGAGAGATCTGTAGCTATTCTAATATTCTTGCCCTTATAGGTGATGGTTTTCTTTCATCTGGCTGCTTTCAGAATTTTCTCCTTCATATTAACTTTAGTGACATTGATTATGATGTGTCTCGGGGAGGTCTTATTTGGGTTGAATTGTGCTGGAGATCTGAAACTGTCTGCTATCTGAATTTCAGAATCTCTTGGCATGTCTGGAAAGTTCTCCTTCATAATCTCATGGAGAAGAGACTCTGTGCCTTGTGAAGTCACTTCATTGCTTTCGGGGATCCCTATAAGACCAATATTGGTTTTCTTCTTATTGTCCCAGAGCTCTCTGAGAGAGTGATCTGTTTTTGCTCTCCCTTTCTCTTCCTCTTTGAGAGTTTGGGAGCATTCGAAAGCTTTGTCTTCAATGTCAGAAATCCTTTCTTCTGCTTGCTCCATTCTGTTACTGACGGATTCTACTGTGTTTTTCAGATCTTTGAGGGCTGCAACTTCTTGTCTCAATGTGTCAATATCTTTGGTCATTTGGTGTTTGAACTCGTTGAATTCTTGAGATATCTTTTGGGTTACTGCTTGGAATTCTAATTTGATTTTATTTGCTATCCAGATTCTGAATTCGATTTGTGACATCTCAGCTATTTGTTTGTGCATGGGATCTTGTGCTGTGTCTGCCCCATTGATCCTTGGGTGAGTTGATCTACTCTGATTATTCATATTGCCAGAGTTTTTCTGTTGATTTCACCTCGTGATTGTTTTTCACCATTGCCTCTGGCCATCCTCAGAGTTGAGGAGGTGTTTGTCCAAGAGTAGACCCCAGCGGGATCACTCTATTTTTGCTGGATCTTTGTAGGGAGTGATCTTGTGTAGTTCCTCTGTGGCTGCCCCAGCTAGGGAGTTCTGGTTGTGGAGGCAGCTCCGGAGTATGACACACCTGGATCCAGCAACAGGGTGGGTGGTGGTGCGCACGGTTGTGGGAGTGCCTGGCGCCCATTGACTTTGTCACAGAGGGTCCAAGGCTCTAGCAGTCTCTGGCAGGAGAAGGGCTCTGTGCAGAGATAGGTCATTTGGCTACTAGTGTCCCTTGCCAGACGAGCGGGCCAATGTGGAGGCAGGGAGAGTACAGGAGGGAGGACGCAGGGTTGTGCAGTTCCCGCAGTTCCTGGTAAGGGCATGCGGATGACCGGCAGGCACAACTCTTATGGAGGTCCAGGTGGTGCCAAGCTCAGAAGTTTGAGGTTGCTATGAGCTGTGATGCCACAGCACTCTACCCAGGGCAACAGCCTGAGGCTCCAGTGTACCAAACTGGTCTCGCTCTGCCCCTGAGGGTTAAGGCTGTAAGGCAGCTCAGTCCCCTCAGTTAAGGCTGTAGGCTGCTCAGTTACTAGGTTACCACCTCTGGCCTGATCCTTGCTCTGCAACCCTGAGGGCGGCACTTGCTGGGGCAGTTCTCTCACAATGGCTTCCTGCGGCCCACAGCCGAATACTATTAGCTCTGTCTGGCTCAGCAGCTCAGTCTGGGGCCCTAGACAATGCCCAAAGTACTCCAGACTCCTGCTCAAGCTCTCCCCTAGGCAGCTCAACTGAGTGCCAAGTCCAAAAACACTGAAACAGTTCACAGGTAAGGCCTTTCCAGTTTGCAGTCTCACTGCTGCTTGTACTTATGGTTGCTGGTGGGATTAGGTCGATCGAACACACACAACCACTTGACAGTTTTCCACTGTTTTTGTCCTCCTCTTGGGGTCCAGAAGTCCCTTGCTGACTCCCTGTATCCTCAAAGTGATGATTATAGGCAGATCCGACCAGCCAGAGATGCCTGGAGTCTTATCTCCTCAGACTCACCATGCCCAGTTGCAGGGAAGCTGTTACTTGGCCACCATCTTGCCTTGAGGTTGTTTTTAATTCTCACACCTGGTATGAATTGACTTTATTTTGACGTCCCCCAGTTCTTTATCTGAACTATTCTTAGAAACCTGAAAATGTTTCAAATATAGCTCAAGAAAAAAAGCAATGCATTTCAAATTCTGGCTTTTGTATTTACCAGTCATGAAATTTGGGCAAGTTTGTTAATTTCTCTGGGCCTCAGTTTCCTCATCTGATAACATAGTGATGGTTGGAGCTTAATAATAGGACCTACCTCATAAAGTTGTTATGAGAATTAAAAGCTTAGCTCAGCACGCAGCACATGTCAAGTGATGAACAAAAGGCAGCTATTACAGCTTTGAGTAATCAGTAAGATTGTTGAATGCTAAACTTTAACCTACATAAGGGTCACTGGGGAGCTTATTTGAAACAATCTCTGGGACCTCATTTCCAGAGGTTCTGATTCCATAATCTGGGCTGAAGTTTCAAGTTTCTGACAAGCTCCCGGGCAATGGGTACAGCTGGTCTGTCACTTCAGCCCAGTGACACAAAGCCAGCTGTGCTAGATCCTTCTGTGCGTCCAGACCTCAAAGATCATTCCCCAACAGCTGACTTGCTCATTCACCAGTCCAACTTCCCCAGGTTCCAGAATTTGCCTGATTCATGCCCAAAAAGCAGAGTCCAGACTGCCACTCTTGTACCAGTCCAGAGCTTTCACAGATGAGCATGGATCCTGATGGAAGCATAACTCAAAATCAACCCAGCAGGCCTTAAATGAGGAGCCATGAGATTGTGCAGAGGAAGAATGGGCCAAGTTTGCCTGTGATGTATTCCTTTTTTGAAACATACCCTGTTTCCGTTTTACCCTATCTTGGGGACCTCACCGCACTTAGTAACCATCCAGAGCCCGTGATTTGCTTTATCCCTGTGAATTTAATTCATTCCCTCAGCAAGATCTTTCTATAAGACTTTCAGGCACCCCCTATAAAGAAGGAAATATGCCAGCTCCTCTCTCGGGTCAGCAGGACACCACCTTGCATGTCTTTCTCAGGAGAGCCCAGAACTTCAGCCTGGTGCTCATGAGCCTGGGTCTGGCCTTTCTATTGAGATTTCATCTCTAGGCACTTTTCTTAATGTTTCTCCCCATAGGGATGCCCGACTGTGCCCACCATTATGTCTGGTTTCTTTGTCCTGTGCTATTTAGTTATTTTTCCTTCCTCTGTGCACCAAGATATCTATCTCATTACATTCTCTGTTTAAGCTGACTCTTTATTTTATTTCCATCTCAGCTCAAGTCCATTACACTAAATACTGTACACATTATTATCCCCTAAACGAATTTACTCAATCAGTTTTTGCGAGCAAGGTCAGGACCCAACGAGCTGGAAGCCCAGCCCTGGAATTGGCTCTCAACCAAAATGGCCAACAACCCACTCCCTCTCATGTCAACATTGCTCCCAGAGGGATGGAGCTTTTCATCAGGGAAGAAGGTATTAATTAAAGCAAATGAAAATGCCCTCATTTGTTGTAATGAATTTAGCTCTTGCAGAACATTTTCTACGGGGTCGCCTGCTTGGATGATGTGCTGAAAAGAATCTCAGGGAGAAAAGACATTAAGTTCCTAACTGCCTTCAGAGACCTGCTTTTCACCGCACTGGCTTTTCCTATATCCACAGTAAGTTACAGGGACATGTTTGCAATACAGCAGACATGTGAGCGTGGACAGACACTTCTCCTGGGCAGCAAGCCTGTTTCGGAGCCCATCTTGGGAACCAGAGCAATTGTGTTTGCACCAATGTCCTATCTGAGGACTGCACCACATTGCCCAGTGTCTTTAGGAAATAGGGTATGTCACAGACCAGCTTTATCATCAGACTTAATACAAGATCCTTGCTGCTGTCTAGTGGGGGAGTTGAGGGAACCTTCTCGATTATGATACAACTGACCCAACCTTCGTTCCCTCGGGGCGATAGGAACGGAGACCCTGGGGAGGGAGACGACTTATTGTCCCTTTTCTGCATCTTGTTTCACTTGCTGCAACAGGCATGTGTCACTTCTGCAAATGGAAAACCATCAAATTAAAAATATATTTTAAAAAAGATATGAGATCTTCGGAGTTGGGCCATGGAAGAGACCATTGAGGCGAGAAAGCCAACCTTGTGTGGGGCACACAGTAGGTGCTTCATTCGTGTTGTTGAATGAATGGACATTAGGAAGAAGGAAAACACACTCAAGCGCAGTGACCTGGCCTGCCCGCGCTGCCCACATTTCTGTGACATCGTTCATGTTTGCATTCAGTAGCTGGGGTGGAAACAAACTGAGATGAAGCCTGCTGGCTGCCCAGCAGGGCCTATAATTAGAAATGACTCCCTTCTCCCACCTATCCTTGTCCCGCTTTCTCAAGCACCCAGACTTCAAACTTGAATGCAAAATGAAACTCTCCCAACACTACTGAGTTCTCAGATAACAGAGCAAGTGCTGGCATTCCAGGGGCACTTTGTGGGGTACCTCTAGAATCTTCTTCAGGCTATGGGTTGTTTTTTTTTTAATTAATAATAAAGACTGTTAATTTTTTAAGGCTTAGAAATTGAACCTATGAAATTCCAGCAGATAGGAAGATCAGTGGTTGATACGTTTCCCTCCATCTCTTCATTGACTTTGCAACACAGAGGACAGATGCCATGACAAGACAGGGAGCCCAAGAGATCAGTTCAAAATTCTGAGCCATGAAGAAATGCACCTCTCACTTAGCCAGCTTGTGCATGGTCCTGGGAACTCGGCACTTCCCACGCTCCCTCCCAGTCTGCCTGCTTCCTCTTGCCACGTCTATTTAGAGGGTGGGCCAGGAACGTGTAAGACTCAAGCCTCTCCATGTGCCCACTCAGCATGACTGGTGAAAGTTTAGAGAAAGATGTCATCTGTTAAAATAATGGCTAATGAAAAGAAAAAGAAAAAGGCTCATGCATGCTTTTTATCCGTGTCTTCTCTGCCTGCCATGAAGACAAATAATTGATCCCCAACTCACAGGCATGTTGAGGGGTCCCTGGAGAGAACACATCCAGCTCTACAATAAACAATTTCCCCCCTATCATTCTACATTCCAGTAACGTATATATATAAGACAGTTTTTAAATGGGCATGTATTTTTATTTGGCTATGTTTACCTGGTTATCTTAGAAGGCTCAGATTAAAAAAAAACCTAATGATGGTATTTTTGTGTTTTGTTTTCCAGTTTGTATTTTTGGGATTCTGGACCCTCTTTCACTACAATCGAGAACTCATCTACCCCAGGGTTCTAGATAGTATATTGCCAGTGTGGCTGAATCATGCAATGGTGAGTGAGAGGAAGATTTAGTGAACATTTCTATGTGCCAATAGTCTCTGTACCAAAAACTCCAAAGTGCCTTGTTTATGTTTCTGAACTCATCAACCCCTAACATCTGATCTACGTATTTAAATAGCACGTTGAGGAACAGAATAAACAAACCCAGTAGTGTAATTGCAGAGAGTCCACTGAGAGCAGAAATGTCCAGGCAAAAGTCTTTGCCATGTAGCTTAGGAAATCATTGAAAAGACAGGCAGCTTTTTGGTGGCTGCAGTCTGCAAATAACATATCAGGACATTCCAATCTAGGAATGGAATAAAGTAAGCTTAAAAAAAAGTCTACCCCAATATCTAAAGAATGTGTCACGGTCCAGCAGCAGTTACTTAACCAGGGTTCATTGGGACTGTGCAGCACAAATGGAATTGTTACTCGCCTGTGTCCATGGATACATTTCCGTTTGGTTTTTCATTTGTTCTTGTGTTTTTGAGGGACTAAATAGTAAACAGAACCTGTTGAGATATTTAGGTCACTGGAACCTGAACACCAATAACAGTGACCAAGACAAATGGGGCTGCTGGGAGGTTGCCCAGGTCTCTGCTGAGGAGTAAGACCCAGGGGTTCGTGTCACGTGAGAGATCAGTCCAAGTCCTAACTCAGGTTCTCAGAGCTCACAAATGAATTTCCACATCAGGAGTTTATAAGGTCTCAGATTCTGTGAAGCAAATGACATTTTAAACACCCCGGGTACAATCACAAGGGAGCATCGTGTTATTAATTTGCCTCCTAAGATTCACTTGCGGAGTTTCTTTTGTCTCCCAGCTCTTCTGTTGGCTTAAAGCTCACCTGCTCACCAACTTAGAAAAGCAACTCAGTCCACTAACACTGCCCTTGGCACATGCCCCACTTTCCAGAAAAACAAACAAACAAACAAACCTAATTTAAGTTTAAATAGGTTCTCAGAGAGTTATTGACTGTTGCTCAGTGAATTACTGATTATTCACCAGTGGACTCCAATCCTGGTCTAATTTAGAGATCAAGACCAAAAATTTATGTTGAATAAGACTCACCGCTCAGGAACTTGCCCCCCACTACTTTCTTATTGTCCAACAAACTCCTCACCTTCTCAATTTCCCATTAATATTAATCTGAAATGCTACGTAGGGAATATTCCTTGTTTTCTGTGGCACTTTACAGTGTTACAGCGTGTTCCTCAGGTATAAGCTTATTTAATTCATATAAACTTCTTTAGATAACTCCGATCATCCTAATTTTTACAAATGAAAAAGCAAAAACAGCTCAGAGAGGTTAAGGGATTTGCCTGGTGGCTACTGGGCTCCTTTGTAGCACGGGTAGGATTGAAATCCAAGGTTAAGTGGCTCTTTGTTGCCTTTTGCTACATACGGTAAGTCCAGAATTTATGGTTCAATCTGGTTTCATTTCAGAATTCACCAAGCAATCAAATGGAATGTTACTTTAACTTGATCAATATAGCAAAGTGAGAATTCTCACTTTAAAAAGAAAATCCAGGGCAGCGCCTGTGGCTCAGCGGGTAGGGCGCCAGCCCCACATGCCGAAGGTGGTGGGTTCAAACCCGGCCCTGGCCAAACTGCAACAAAAAAATAGCCGGGTGTTGTGGCGGGCGCCTGTAATCCCAGCTACTTGGGAGGCTGAGGCAAGAGAATCGCCTAAGCCTAGGAGTTGGAGGTTGCTGTGAGCTGTGTGACGCCACGGCACTCTACCAAGGGCGATAAAGTGAGACTCTGTCTCTACAAAAAAAAAAAGAAAATCCAGAATTCTCATCTGTATGCTAATAGACCAAAACCCTAAGAAAGTGACTTGAAACAACTGGCTGAGCTAGATGTTACTAAAATAATAAAAAGGCTGACTTGTGTCTTTTAGTTGGGGCCAAACACATATATCAACCCCCTTCCCCAGGCTTTGTGAGATCGTCTTGCAGGTTTCTAACAATGGCCACACTCTTTGGGGTTCCGTTTGCTACATTGCTATAAGGCTGGATTTCTTCCAAATAGCTATGATGGCAATGCCCAATATCTGTGACCTTGCTAAATAAACAACCATATGGATTTTTGATAATTTTGGAAGCAGTGAGCTGAGTAATGTGCATGACATCCATGAGCTAATTAGCAAAGCAGTTATGTATAAGAGAGATCCTTAAATATTTTTGTGTCTTCATGAGCTATTAACATTGCTCCTTGTCCTTTGGTCATTTAAATAACCTGAACTCTGTAGAGAGAAGGGGCAGGATCAAAGGAAACGGGTGACAGGAGAAACAAGGAAAAGGGCAGTCTGCCCTGGGTCAGCTGAAGCTTCTGTGATTCTCTTAATTTAACTGGAGAAATTCCCCAGAGAGCCATCTCCGGGAAAGACGTTGGTATCAGCAAAACTGGCTTTGGGAGTCCCTAATGTGAACATCCTCAAACTTCTTGCTTCCTTTGGTGTCTGCTCCACATTGAGTGTCCTTACGACTGTATCTTATCCCTCTCTTCCAGACTGTGTCCCTTACTCTGGACATTTTCTGTCCTCACTGTTAAATCCTTCCAACTTATTGCCTCAAGGAATGCTGTCTATCAGCCTTATAAATACTACTGTGAGCTGACATAGAAATGGCTTGCTACTGGTTCAATTTGTTAACACTTTCCATATTTTACCAAGTGCCTATCCATGACAAGCTGTGGCAGCCGGAGTGTAAAGGGCAGTCTGCTGGACATTTGGTATGAGATGCCTCAGTGTGGGGCTGACCTTTGTCCCTCAACAGCTTCTTTTTTTTTGAAAATAATATAGAAATTTATTTTTAATTAGACATCATCTAATTATTTTCATCATGATATAATTATGTTCATTCAACAGCTTCTTTTTAAGAAAGGAAATGTAATTCCTGTCTTGAAAATTTCTTTCTTTTCATGACCTTCCTCAACTTTAGAATATTTTTCCTGTCAGCATCTGTGCTACTGCCCCAGGTTTTATGAGCAGTATGTGTCCAAGTAAGAAATGCCACTCCCCCCTTAAGACAAAGTATGGTTCTAGAACCTTCATGCATGGTCAAGTCTTTGGAATCCATTGGAAACTTATCTTTGCAGGCAGCCCATTCTAAGTTGACTATCTTCTGTCTGTAATGGATATTTTTCTGCCCTGGTTGCATATTCAGACCAAATAGTAACATCAGCAAGATATTTGCAGTTCCCCCACCGAACAGGGTGCCTTGTTTTAAGTAGATCAGCCTGACTGTTTTACTGCTAAGCAGTTTTCTACTCTTTATAAAAGAAGGGAAAGAACAACAAAGTACTCCTTCAGGTTTTGCCAGGAAAACATTAACTCTCAGTCTTATCTAAATGCCTACTAAAGATAGAATCAGAGCAGACAGATTTAAATAGAGGAAGAGGACTCTCAGTAACTGAGAAAACTTATCAGATCCTAGCCCAAAGGGGGCTGGAGAAATTATTTCTCCGGAAATCAACCTGAATTTGTTTGGTTGCCCCAAAGGAAAGGTGAAAATAGATTAGAGAACCCCCTGGGAGCCCTGTCTACATTTGAAAAATAGTAGGTGATAATTAAGAATATGTGCAAATACTTTAACAACTGTCAAGAACTATATACGTTATTATCATGTAAAATTTAAGTTACTGGCCACAATGCATTGACTAATACATAATCACAGAGTTTTAAAACTAAAAAAGCTTCATTGACTGAGGCTAAGTGCCAAAGCATTTCTGCTATTAAGAGACAGCTCTTTCCTTGACTCTTTAAATGGAAGGTATTACCAAACACTGCTGCTTAGCTGTTTACTGTGTAGTCAATCATTCACCTGAAAAATAACTGCTACACATGACTGTGTGTGTGACACCATAACCAACATTTGATGGGGATTTTGACATCTGGTTGAGTCTCGTATTCACACACAAAGTTCTAATAATAAAATAACAGTTGAAGCTAATAACCAGGTGCTGGCATAGGCTGTGGGATGCAGTGAGATGTGATTATTGCAAAGGAAGGATAGGGTCGGGAGGCTTCCGCGACCCACAGGCAGAGCCTGGCCGGGCAACCTTTGAGTCCTCTCCCAGGGACATGCTGAGGAGTGAGAGCACCCAGGGAGTGTAACTAAATTACCCAGTTTCTTTCTCAGTCATGGCATGACTGCAGACACAATCCCAGATTTTTCTCTTCCATCCACAAGCTCGGTGTGAAATGGTGAGCAGCTAACTAGGGTACATGGGTCCTGAGGAGTAAAGGAGGTCCTGATCCTTTACCTTTACCCCTACCCCCACCCCAACCCCTGGGCATCTGTCACCCAGTCTAGATATCTCTGGACAGCTTGATGATTTTCAACCTTTAGGCAATAGAGTCCCTGGAAATCTGAGGAAATCTACAGACATTTTCCGTAGGAAAATACAAATATCTATTAAATTTTGTGCACAATTTTAGGAGGCTCGTTAACCCTCTAAATTTCATTAATGGGCCTCAAGGTAAAATGTCTGACATATCCAAGCATTTGCTTGAAAAGAAGTCTTCCAGATGATTCCCAATGCTGAGTTTAATTCAAAAGGACCAAATCAAGAATTAAACACTTAAAAAAAATCATTATTATGGGTTCAGCACCCATAGCTCAGTGAGTAGGGTGCCGGCCATGTACACTGAAGGTGGTGGGTTCGAGCCTTGCCTGGGCCTGCTAAACAACAGTGACAACTGCAACCAAAAACAAAAATAGCCGGGCGTTGTGGAGGGTGCCTGTAGTCCCAGCTACTCGGGAGGCTGAGGCAAGAGAATTGTTTGAGGTTGCTGTCAGCTGTGGTATCACAGCACTCTACAGAGGGTGACATAATAAGAGTCTGTCAAAAAAAAAAACCATCATTATTATGAGCTCAGTGCTGTTGTGGCTCTTTGATGGTGATGAGAAATATAACATTTAGTTCCTAACCTTAGGAAATTTAAAATGTTGATATTACACACCTAGTCTAATATTTACATATAATCTAGTTAACATATGTAATAATTAATAAGCAAAATATTTGACTTCAACATGAGGAAGAACTAACAAGTATTTATCAAGTGCCTGCTATATACCAGGCCCTATTCTAAGAGTTGAGGCTACAGCAATAAACAAGGCCATCAAAAAACAAACAAAACCCCCCCCAAAAAAACAAAGCAATAAACTACCAATAAAAAAAATTATACCAAGCCAGGTAGGCAAAGAGCTAACACTGAAAATAAAACAGGGCAGGGGACAAAGTGGTGTGCAAGTGTGTGCACCTGTGTGTGGAAAGGAAGCAGCTTTTATAGGGTATAGGGCCATTTGGGTGGTCAAGGAATGCCTGTTATTTTAGCAGAAATTTGGGTAGAGGGAAAGAAACAGCCACGGCAAGTTCTGGCTCAGAGAGACACAGCAAGAAGTACAAAAACTCCAGGAGGAAATACTGGCTCTTTAGGAAAAAAGAAGAAGCTCGGTGTGGTTGGTTGAAAATGAGTAAAAAGGAGATGACAGGCTGTAGCCAGGGTTCAGATGAGGCCTCTTGTGATTTGTATGCAGTTAGGATTCTTTTCTAACTGTGATGGAGACAGGAGCCTTTTCAGGGCAGCCTTCCTCGTCTCTCCCCCATTCTCCCCCTTCTCAACATACCCTTATATGTTTATTATACAAAGCCAAAATAAATAAATAAATAAATAAGATTTTTAGCCTAAACTACAAGAAAGGGGTATAGATAGAGCTGTTAAGGAGATGCAAGGATTATGGATGAGGAAATCGGTTGTTCTATTTGGATAATGGTTTGAGATGCCTATTAGCAATGATGTCAAGATGTGGATAGGTAGTTAGATATAATACCCTAAATTGGACACATCTTGGGAAGATTTCTGGGCTGGTGACATAAACTTGGTTGTCTTTGTCTTAAAGACTGGCTTTAAAGTTCAATTGAATAAGATCACCTAGGGAGAAGGTGTGGTGAGACAAGCCTTTCCAGGTCCAGGCCTTAAACTCCTCCAACCTTCCGTGGTTGGGAGGAAGAAAAGGAAGACCCCACAAAGTTGGATGCCCATGAGCTTAGGGGAAGCCCAGGGCAATTGAGTTTCCTGGGAGTCAGCATAAAAAATGATTCAAGAGGAGGAAAGTATTTTATGTCCAAAGATGCTGAGAGGTTGAGAGGACCTTGTGAGAGGACTGGCGTCAGACCTTTCCACTGGCCTTAGCAGTGTGGAACTCACATGTGACTGGTTCAAGGGCAGTCTCGAGGATGTGGTAGGGGATGTGGAAACTGTGAATCAATTTCTGGTTATTGGTGTAACAAATTATTGCAAACTTAGTGGTTAAAACCAAGATGAATTTATCATCTTATAGTTCAGAGGTCAGAAGTTCAAACGGGTGTTAAAGGATGAAATCCAGTTATCAGCAGGGAAGTTCTTTCTGGAGCTTGTAAGGAGCGTCCGTCATCTTTGACTCTTCCATCTGCAGTCTGCTGACCTTGCTTGGCTCAGGACCCCTTCCTCTGTCTTCAAAGCACATCATTCGACCCGTTTCCACTATCACATCTCCTCTATCTCTGCAATTGTCTTCACATCATCTCTCTGCCTCTGCCCTTCCTGCCTCCCTCCTAGAAGGACCCTTGGGATGCACACTGGGCCCACCCAGATCATCCAAGATAAGCTCCCAACTCAAGATCCTTCATTTAATTACATCTGCGAAGTTCCATTTCCAAGTTAGTAACATGTTCACCGGTTCCAGGAATTAGGACTTGAGCATCTTTGGGGACCATTATTATGCTTACCATGTTGTATGTATCTAATACAAACATCTCATGGAAACACCATCTAATGCAAACCTAGGTCTCTGCATTTGATTCCTTCCACTTTGAAAATCTTGACTAACACGCCATACAAGGGATTGTGTTTCTTTTGTTGCATAAAAGTAGCAATAAGTTATTTAAGCTCATATAGTAATGAACTGTATTCTAAGTATTTCCTTGGTAAAAAGTTTTGCAGTATTGACCAATAGACAGTAAGGCACTACAGATATATACTATACCTATGATACATATAACTTGATATATAGTATATAAAATATAAATATATATATTTAATATCTAATTTGATAGTGCTGGGTGTCCACTACAGGCAAATGAGATAGGTTCTGTAGGTTTGTTCTTAAGTTGAATTTGTATGGAGGTTGGAACAGGTACATTTACCTATTACTTGTAATAAACCCCCTCTGTAAGTGCAAATCTTAGCTCAGTTGGGTGTTTGTATTAACTTGCGTTCGTAAGTGCGAGTTGTATATAAACCGGATGTTTGTAACTCTGGGACTTCCTGCTCTAACAAATCAACCCAACAACCAATAGTCTCATAATGTGCTAGGCACACACTAGGCACCGTGCGGGTGAGCGGAGGATAAGAGACAAGATTCCAATCATGAAAATAGTAAAAAGTCAAGGAACAAGCCTCTAGGTGCCACCCATGAGCATAGCACAAGGCCCAACAAATGGCAGGAGCTTACTTTCAGAGGGAAAGGTCGCTTGGCACTGCACAGATTAGGAAAGGGTGGCAAAGGAGGTGGAGATCTGAACTGAATTTCAAAGAATGGATGGGAAAGTCAGCAAGTGATGTCCAGGTAGGAGAAATAATGAGCCACTGCAGAGAAGTGGCCCAGGCAGCTCAGGGTGCTGTGAGGGAGTGGGTCAGAGTACCACAGACTGGGGGGCTCACACCAGCAGACATGCTGATTTTCTCTAAGCTGATTCTCTACAAGTTGCGGAGACTAGAAGTCTGAAATGAAGGTGTGGACAGAGCCTCTGCTCTCTCAGAAGGTCCCAGGGAGACTCTGCCCCAGGCCTTTCTCCGGGCTTACGGTTTCCCCGCCATCACGCAGTTGGGGTTCCCCCTGTGTGTCTGTCTTCTCATCATCACCCCGAGTGTATGTGCCTCTGTGTCTCTTCTCCTGTTTCACAGGGACACCAGCCAGTTTGGTCTAAGGCCGCCTACTCCATAGGACTTCATCTTGCTTTATTACTTCTCCATCTACTTCCAAATAAGGGTGCTTTCTGAGATTCCAGGAGGACATTAATTTTGAGGAGGACACTATTCAAGCCAGAACAGTCAGCTTGGCAAGAGCAGAGGTGTCAAAGAGAGAGAAAGCAGGAGATAAGTGTGGAGAGACACACGGGTCACATGTGGAAGTGTATGAATAATAACGATTTGGTTTTTATCTGTAGGCAAAGGAGATTGATGAAAGGTTTTGAACTTGGAATAGTCTCTACTTTTAAGTGCTAACAATCAGACTAGAGAGTAAAAGATGCGGGGTTTCAGAAGAGATGCATCATACAGGGTAGAATCACTTACATGACTACCTGAAAATGTCAGAAGCTGGGTGGAGCCTGTGGCTCAGTGGGCAGGGTGCCAGCCCCAGGATGGTGGGCTTGAACCCAGCCCTGGCCAAACTGCAACAAAAAAATAGTCAGGCGTTGTGGTGGGTGCCTGTAGTCCCAGCTACTCAGGAGGCTGAGGCAGGAGAATCGCTTAAGCCCAAGAGCTGGAGGTTGCTATGAGCTGTGACACCATGGCACTCTACTGAGGTTGACAAAGTGATAGTCTGTCTAAAAAAAAAAAAATGTCAGGAACTGTCCCTGAATTTCAGACTCTATATTTCTTTTTTAAGGGAATTCTGGAAAGACACCATACATTATTTTTCCTCTATTATTAAGTCCTGTTTTCTAGGAAAAAGGAAAAAGATACTAAAAATCTATTTCCGGCCGGTGCCTGTAGCTCAAAGGAGTAGGGCGCCAGCCCCAAATGCCGGAGGTGGCGGGTTTAAACCCAGCCCTGGCCAAAAAAAAAAACTGCAAAATCTATTTCCAATGCATACTCAATACTTAAAATACATGTTTGTGTTCAATAAGTGTTGTATTTCCAGGTTGTTTATTTTCTGGGTTGGCAGTGATCTTGGTCAGTGTTAATTGCTGTCAATAGTTACCCCTAATTCATTTTCCCTTGTGTTCCTTCCTGGAAACACGAATATGAACCTGGACTCATAGAGCTGAAATGCCTCTGTCTCTACAGACTGCTCCCCTTGCAGAAGAGGAAACTGAAGTTCAAGTAGTTTATTCAGCTCACTCAAGACCAAAAGAACTGGTTAGCCCCAGAACTGGGTCTAGAATACAATCCTAAATCGTAAACTTGTGTTTTCTCTAATACTCATATGCTTAATACAGCTTTTACTTGGGGCAAGCTCAGTCCCATCTTCAGAAAGAAAGTGATTTTCTTCCCTCTGTTGTCTTTGTTTTTATTTTTATTTTTTTTTAGACAGAGTCTCACTATGTTGCCCTGGGTAGAGTACTGTGGCGTCACAGCTCACAGCAACCTCAAACTCCTGGCCTTAAGTGATTCTCTTGCCTCAGCCTCCCAAGTAGCTGGAACCACAGGCATCCACAACAATGCCTGACTATTTTTTGGCTGTAGTTGTTATTGTTGTTTGGCAGGCCCGGCTGGATTCAAACCCGCCAGCTCTGGTGTACGTGGCTGGTGCCCTAGACGCTGGGCTACAGGCCCCGAGCCCCTCTGTCATCTTCATACAAACACATGTCCAGTACCTACTATCCCCATCATTTTTCTTTTACTCTATTCTTTAACTCAATTTTTTTTTTTTTGGTAGATACAGAGTCTCACTTTACCACCTTCAGTAGAGTGCCATGATGTCACAGGACTCACAGCAACCTCTAGCTCTTGGGCTTCCACGATTCTCCTGCCTCAGCCTCCCAAGCAGCTGGGATTACAGGTGCCTGCCACAATGCCCGGCTATTTTTTGGTTGCAGTTCAGCTGGGGCTGGGTTTGAACCCGCCACCCTTGGTATATGGGGCCGGCGCCCTACTCACTGAGCCACAGGCGCCACCCCTTTAACTCAATTTTTAATTAAGCTTTTTATTTTCAGATAATTATAGATTTGCATGAATGTGTAAGGAATAATAGAGGTTTTATGTACTCTTTACCCAGTTTCCCCCAGTGGTAACATCTGTGGTGCATTTTTAAAGTGATACCCCTTATAGGGCATGTGACGTATTTTTGAAGCCACAATCTCAAAAGCAACCACTTCATATCACGTCACCCAACTCTGATCCCTATCCGTTGTACCCCAAAATTCTAAAATCTGGCCATTTTCTACTCCAGACCAGATCTACATCAGAAAGAGAAACTGTGACTGTCAATAATGACCAGAACATGGTATTGGGAAATAACGTGTCCTGTGACTCTAGGGGGAGTAGAGTCCCCCTCCCACCCACCTCTTTCCCCCTCCCTCCCTCTCCCCATGCCTCTTCCAAGGCACACAGAGGGAAAGACCCAGTTCAGAGCACTGCCGAGTACCAGTACGTAGTAAACCTCCCGAGAGGGAAGAAAACTGGAATGACTCACCACACCCTGATGAATATTACTTGGGCATTATTTCGGGTTTAATCACTCCAGTGTTATTTATGGGTTGTCTCATTATTTTAAAACACTTCCTAGACATGCTTTTTACTTATTTTCTTATCCCATTTACTTCCTATCCTGGGGTGAGTTAGAAATCTTTTCCAGCATTTACCTGGGAAGCACTGACATCTTAAATGCTTGAAATTCCACGGTAAAATCAGGAGCTAAACTGGGATTAAGAAGCAGAGTTACCTGAAAAACAACAATAAAGCCACCTAGCCCCACGGGAAATCCTAAGGTAAACAGGAGAGACTACTAATAAACTGCTACACAATTACAGTCCACTTACGGCTTCACAGAACTAGAACCAAGAGCACTCAGCTTGCATTCTTCATGCATACTTCATGATGAAAGTATGCCTTCTTTTTTTCTTTTAATCCCAATTCAAAGAACTTCCGATGTGTGCTTGCAAGGAGCCTTCTTTTCTATTATTCAGTGTAAAATTCCATTGTCCACTGATTCCCTATTGTTTCTTGATAGCCTTTTTTTTTCAACAGCCATACCAGTAGAAAATATATCCCAATTTCTAAATCAAGGTCAAAGGTTTTTAATGATCAAAAAAAGTATAAATGTCTTCTGAGAAATTACTAGGAATCTCAGTAATTGAAATTATGCAGTGCCCTTGAGGGTTTGCTGGTGGGTCCCCTCCTCCTGTGTGAATCAACCAATCCTCACTGCCATGGCAACCGGGTGTCACACCCCAGCGGGAAGAATGACTTGCTGCTGGAGAGTAACCAGGATGGAGAAACTCATAACAGAAGATCCTGAATCACTCTGAAATACCAAGAGGAAAAAAACCTGAAATCTACGTGGGTAGGTGAGACCTAAAGTGCCATGATCTCAACACAGATATGGGAATGCCCAAGGGCAGCCTGGTGGGTGGACAGGAGAGCCTTCTCTGCTAAGTTTGAACTGACACTCCTTATTCTGATAAAATAACCGGCACAGAAAAGCTCCCATCATGCTGTTAGTTGCTTAATAACCCCAGAGGCAGACACTGACAGCTGTGGATGTCTGGTCTTTGCCTTGAGAGCTGCTGACAGGCTCTCAACCTGCCCCCACATTTCCTGTTCCTGGTCTGGGTCATCATCATCTCTGTCTACTGAGCAGCCACCGGTACCTAGTTGGGAATCTGAGTTTGTCTCATTCCTACATCTCTGGATTACCAGCGGGTAGAATAATTCTGCAGGGCCTTCCCCAGTGGTCCTTCTGATTGTGTAATTATATATTTGCCCACATATTACACATTCCTCCCACAGATTATTAGCCCCCAGAG
Source organism: Nycticebus coucang (assembly GCF_027406575.1). Lineage (NCBI taxonomy): Eukaryota > Metazoa > Chordata > Mammalia > Primates > Lorisidae > Nycticebus > Nycticebus coucang. The sequence goes on from NC_069788.1 coordinate 67,747,010, forward strand.
GCTTCATGTCTGGAGTTTTAAAATTCTCAGCTCTGCCCTTCATCACCCTATCCCAGTCCGAGGACTATGTCTATTTACATAGAAGGTCCACATTCACCTTCTCCTTCCTAAATCTCACCACTCTTCAGCCTGCCTCTAGCCTCGCTTCCCTTGTTTCATTCCCTTTCCATCCATCTCTTCACTGCATTCATCTATTTCCTCTAAAATTTATACTGGAGCAAAGCCAAAGAGAAGTGAGGAAACAGGGACAAGAGAGAGCTCTTTCTCTGGGCAGCTTGTTCACGTAAAGCCATGTGAGAGACAGATTTATCTGCCAGAGTCTACAGACATTTGAGGAAAAGATCTACTCAAATTTGAGATCATCTGGTCAATTCTTATTCAGATCACTGATCTCACTGATTCTACACTGAGTGCCAAGTGTGCACACTTTGAGCAGGGGCTGACAACTAAAAAGACCCCAGATACCGCTTGAGAGTGCCTCTGTGAACACAAAAATCTCCAGGTCTGTTGGCACATAATCCCTCTATCCAGTCAAAGAAACAACTTTCTAATTATGATAAAATTGAAGCAGAATGAAACCCTGATGGTAATAGGCTTACTGATTCAGAACAGCAGGAGGTGGCCGCTGTTTGAATGCTGTTTTTGCTATTATCATAGGATACGTGACTCTAACACGATAACACATGGTGAGATTTCCTTTTTCACCTATTTCATGCTTGACAGCGAATATTCTTTTGTAGCGATGAGTGACAGAAATACCAAAATACTTAACCTATCAAATAGCATTTAATAAAGGTCTTTTGTCTCCATTCGGCACAGGGAGTTTAGTTTAAGACTTATATATGAGAACATTTTAATTAATATGCATACTATTACTGACATATTTTAAAATAAAACTTCACTAACCTAATGTCAAAGTCAGTAGTATTAAAATATCATTGTGATCACTGAAATTGTAAGCCTAGCAAAAAAAGGTGCTTAAGAAATATTTGTTGGGCATGGTGCCTGTAGCTCAGCGGCTAGGGCACCAGCTACGTATACCAGAGCTGGAGGGTTCAAATCCAGCCCGGGCCTGCCACACAACAATGACAACTACAACCGAAAAATAGCCAGGTGTTGTGGCAGGTGCCTGTAGTCCCACCTACTTGGGAGGCTGAGGCAAGAGAATCACTTAAGCCCATGAGTTTGAGGGTGCTGTGAGCTGTAATGCTACAGCACTCTACAGACATAGTGAGATTCTGTCTCAAAAAAAAGAAATACTTGTTGAATGATATTTGACAACTGGAATACTGAGTTGCACGCCCAATGAGAATGACATTTTGTGTTTTTTTCACTTTGAGGTAGTGACTTTTAGGTTCTGATGTAGATAATCCAGTCACCTTCAAGTCTAGGTCATCAGGAAATGGACCACCTGGTGAATAAGATTCTATCTTCACAAATGTCTCTTCACAGCTGTTAAATGTCTCCTTGAGATAAAAAATTGAGAGGAATAAATTACTAGGAATGGAGGTGTCAAAGCTGGATCCCTGAAAGTCAGATTGGGGTGAGGGTGAGCAAAATTTCTTAGTTGTATGTTCAAGTTGCAAAAATAACTGTTCTTAGATATTTTCTACAAAACAGTCTTTGCTTTCATGAAAAAAATAGACCTTAGTAGCAGAAAATCTCAACTCTGATACCATTTCTGCCATTATCTTGCTATGTGGTTTTGGAAAAATTAATAATGCTCTCCGGGTATTTGGTTTCTTGAATTAGGAAAAGGCTTGTTTACCACCCTTAATTCTCTGCATTGTTATTAGGAGCAAATAAAATATTATGTGAGCTGCACAAAGTGCCATCAATGATACGTGATGACCTGTGCCAAATTGTTATCAACTTGGCACCATCGTGGCCTCCTTTCCATTCTCCTCTGCATTGCGGGGGATAAACCTACAGCCACACACAGTTACTACAGTCCCTGTCTCCATATGCTTCCAGGCAAGAGTTAGCCAGGGATGTGCATTTGCTGAGATGTGGAGGAGAAGAAGCCATTGCTCTCTGATGGCATTTTCAAACAGATGTGTGGGAGTTGGCAGACATGAGGTTAGGAATAGCTTCTGGACAAGCACCTGGAATCACACGCTTCACCCTACACACAGGTCCGGTCAAGGGTGGCAGTTCACGGAGCGCTCCTCTTCTAGCAGAAGTGCCGTTGGTTTTCAGTGTCTTACCATTCTCAAGAGCTGTCTATGCCTCAAAAGCCTTCCTCCTTGGAATCCCTGGATGGGGTTCTGTTTTCCAGAGTGAACCCTGATGATACATGACCGTAAAATCCATGCTTCCTTCAGATTCATGTCCACAACTTTTAACACAGGGAGAAAGGTATCCACTCAAAGGAAACAAGGTCTTGAGTGGTTTCTGTTTCTGGCCGTAACTGGAACACAAGCCTGAAAGGAGTTTTTCGTGACAAGACAAAACGGCAAATGAAATATTTCTTAAAAATCTTTGTAAATGCTTTAAATCTTTTTAAATGCAGCAGGAAAGTAATGGAAATTCCCCCAACACTAAAATAAAACAGAAGGAGAAGTAACAAAAATTGTGAGATAAAAGAACGATTTGGACAGGTAAGCACAGAGTATTTCCCAGAATTTGTGCAAAATTAATCCTCCAATTCAAGAAGTGCAAAATAAATTTCACTTAGAACTAAGGGTGGACAGAAACCTCTCTCATCAAGCCACTTGTGTGACACTGCAGAAACCTTAGACCAGTGGTTCTCAACCTTCCTAATGCCATGGACTTTAATACAGTTCCTATGGGTTGCGACCCACAGGTTGAGAACCTCTGCCTTAGACAAAAACAAGCATCCAAGGAGTAGCCAGATTATTAGGATGGATTTCCTAAGAATAAACCGTGGTTAGACTCATAGCTAATTTCTTTTTGTTTAAATTTCAGATTAATACAAGGGTATAAATGATTAGTTTACATTGTTTTAGTTTGTTAGGAAAAGTCCAAGTTGTAGCTGAGCCCTTCATGCAGTGGGTGCGCCATATCCCCTACATTGTGCCTGTTAGGTGACAGCTTATCAAACCCCCTCTCTACTCCCCTCTCCCTCAGCCCCTCTCTCCCACTTGAATTTAACTGTGTTTTTCTCTGATTTGGGCCTGTAGTTGTTCATCTACTGGTTTCATATTAGTATCGAGTGCATTGGATAATTGCTTTTCCATTTTTGTGATACTTTACTTAGAAGGAAGTTCTATAAATCCATCCAGGTTAAAACAAAAGATAGAAAGTCTCCATCTTGCTTTATGACTGAATAGCATTCCATGGAATACATACATCATAGTTTGTTTATTCGTTCGTGAGTTGATGAGCACTTGGGTTGTTTCCACATCTTGGTGATTGTGAATTGAGCTAAGGTAAACATTCTAATGCAAACGTGTCCTTACGGTAAAATGATTTTTTCTTCTGGTAGATACCTAGTAATGGAATTGCAGGATCAAATGGAAGGTCCTCTCTTAGATCTTTGAGCTTCATATTACTTTCCAAAAAGGCTTTATTAGTTTGCAGTCCCACCAGAAGCGTAGAGTGTTCTCTTCTCTCCAGCATCTGCAGCTTTAGAAATTGATGATGTGGGCTATTCTCACTGAGGTTAGGTGCTATCTAAAGGTAATTTTATTTGTATTTCTCTGATGATTAGGGATGATGAGTATTTTTCTTCATGTGTTAGTTGGCCATTTGTCTCTCTTCTTGGAAGAAGGTTCTATCCATGTCTCTTCCTCAATGATAAATGAGATTGTTTGCTCTTTCCCTGTTGATCAGTTTGAGTTCTCTATAAATTCTGATTATCAGCCTTTTGTCAGATTCCTAAAGTCTCCTCCCAATCTAAAGGTTGTCTATCTGCTTTAATTGTTGTGTCCTTAGCTATGCAGAAGCTTAATAATAGCCAATTTCTTAACAGTGACAAAGAAACCAGTGGATGGAATAAAAGTTTGAAAATGTTGAAGAAAAATACCCATCAACTTATTTCCTCTCTGAAAGTATCTTTTAAAACAGGGGCAGAATAAAGACATTTTTAGACACATGAGGACAGACTTTTCCATTCACAAACCTTCTTTGAAGGAAATGCTAATGACTATACTTCAGAATAAACACGATCTCAGAAGGGAGGTTTGGATACCAAAAGCGAGGCAAAGCAATTTGTCCAACTTATGGTGATTACACAAAAGTACTGAACAAACATAGTCTAAATTGGGAGAGGAGGGATTTGGATTAAGGCATGCTAAGTCCCCCTTGGATTATTGGTAAGGAAGGGCTAGAGGCAATGACTTACACGAGCCATTATTTGGTTAAATAAGCATGCTGTAATTTCTAAAATAACCTCTACCATAATAAACACAAGAATATATGACATCTATAACTGTTGGAGATGAAATATTGGATAGAAAAAAAAAATCTGATGGGAATATGAATTCCTGGTCAGAGGCTCTTTTGACATATAGGCAACACCGAAACTGGAAGTGATGTGGTGCAGATTTGAACCAGTTCAGGTGGGAGGCAGCTTATTAGGAAAGGCCTTTCAGGCAGCCTTACATCCTCTCCTTGCTGGAAGCATCTCTCTTGTTCTTGACAGCACATCTCTATACACTACACAAGTAGCTCCTAATTGATCCATTCCAGTTAACAAGGTAGTCCAACTTTGAAAGGGTATTGGAATCCATTTGAAATGCAAAGTTTCTAAAATAGTCATTTTAGAGGAACAGGCATAAGCAAAGAAAGAGAACTAATGATTAAGCAATCCATTTTGCTTATCCATTTATTAGGGCCAGGAGCCCTGTTCCCTAAGGCTTATTCTACAAGCTTCTAAGTAATAATGCTAAATTGTGATTATAGATGAATTTGGTTGAGGGCTCTCCTTTCTGATGCTGGGAGTTGTCCCTGGAGGAAAGGCCCATCGGGTTTTTGGCAATTAAGAAAAGCTCTTGATCATAATGTGATCTCTTGAGGTGTTCAGCTTGCGGGCCTTCAATGCTAGGCAATGTAACAATTAAGCACCAGTTTGCATCTCTCTGTATCCCAGGGCACGCTGTTTATTTAGTGTGTATATTATTAAAGTTTCAGGATTAGGCTTTGACGTGCCCAGGACTGCGCGGCGGGCTTTGCTGTACATGTCAGCGTGGGAGGTGTGCACGCAAACCGACAGAAGCGCCCAGGACTACTCATGAGGAGAGGGTGAACTGCAAGTCCCATTTGTTAACTGGGATTTCCTCCACTCAGATGTTAAACTTAAACTCTTGGATTTTCCCCAGGCCTGCACTAGCTACCTAAGGCCTCAATGTGGAGACTGCCAATATTGGGACTGCTTTTATCTTTCTGTCGATATCCCAACCTCTTTTAATTCTTCAGAATTAGACTGGGTCACCTTTTTTTAGATGAGGCCTCACTGGAAGCAGAAGGGCAGCCTAGCGCTGGGTCACTCCCCTAAGGCCCATTCTCTGGCAGGCGACCTTTGGAACCAACTACTCTAGTAGAAAATGAAAGCAAAGATGTGGAAAGAACAACTTTTCTTCCTACCACCCGAAGGAGAGGCCAGCCTCAAATCATGAGGTTCATTTTCCTGAGCCCTGCCCTGACCCTCACAAGGATTTTTGAGGGTGAGCTGGGTGGCTAGTTGGGAATTTCTTTCAGGGCAGACATTCAAGCCGCAGGGGAAAGAAAACAAGGACAGAGCCCAGGGCCCTGCCGAGACCTGAGCATCTCCCTGATCTTACTCTGCTCATTCCTCATATTCCGGTCATCAACCATCCCCACATTGCCCAATTCAGGGCTCCCGATTCTGCTCCTTCCTGCGGCCCCACCCCCCGGCAGCACTGGGTCCAGTGGACTCCTCCTCCTTGTCCGAAGCTCAGCTTCCTTGCCCCCGTGTAACTACACCTCCCTTGTTCTCTTATCTCCATGTCTGCCTGGCTCTTCCACCTGCCTTCTAAATGATGACATTCTTTGCCAGTGCCCGTTCCCCAGTAACTCACATCCATTCATTCCTGTGGCTTTTGTCTTCTCCATGTGCTGAATCTCCAGCTCCAATCTTTGATTTCCAGATTTGCATCTCAAACTGCCTACCTGACCTTGCTGCTGCAGACACATCTGCAGGCACATCCCAGGCATCTCGGAGTCAACATGTGAAGAGCTGAACATACTGTACTCTCACCGCTAAACCTGTCCTGGGCTTCTCCAGCTTAGGGAAGCCAATATGCTACCATCTTACCAGAAACTAGCACTGGCCTTGGCATTTCCCTCCTTTCCACCTTCTTAACCCTGGTGGCTACATTCATTTCTCACCAAGCGATACCTCCAAACTGGTCTTCCTGATTCCATTATCAACCTTATACTTACAGACGCAAAATAGATTAGAAAATATTAATTCTCATTCTCATACTCTGCATGGGGCTTCCCATTCCCCTTAGAATAAACCTAAACTTTGTACAGCCAATGAAACCTAAGTAACCTTCCCCTGTTTAACACTGCAGACTCCACTGGGTCCTCTCTCCTCCTGACATGCCATGTTCTAGCCATTTCAGATTTTCCTCTCCTTCTACAACTCTTGAAGCTTTTTCTGCACCAGGACCTTTGCACATACTGCCCATTTGCCCACAGTGCTCCCCATCTGCTTTTCCATAGCTCTTTCTTATCCTTTAGGACTCAGCTTAAACATGGCCTTCTCAGAATGGCCTTTCCTGACTGCCATCCATAAACTAAGTCCATCCACTTGTCCTCTGACACAGAGATTCCTGTTTTTATTCACAGCAGGTATTACGATTAGTATCTGCATGTTTTTAAAATCTCATCCATTAGACTGTAAAGTCTACACAGGAGGGACCACATTTTTTTACTATTTATTTATGTTATCTTTTTGCCTTTTAATTCTCAGTATCTCTCACAACTCCTAGAATGTGGTGAACACTTAATGATTAATGCTTAAGAGAAAAAAATGAGGGCTTCACCTCTTATTCTAGCAGCTTCTTTGTGACCTTGACTGACCTCCTTTGGGACAGAGTGGAGTGTGCTGGGGCCAAGGGGCACTGGACACAGAAAGAAAGTCTTTATTTATTTTTTATTTTATTTTTTTGAGACAGAGTCTTCCTTGTCACCCTCACTAGAGAGCCATGGCATCACAGCTCACAGCAACCTCAAACTCTTGTCTAAGCCTCCTGAGTAGCTGGGATTACAGGTGTCCGCCATAACACCCAGCTATTTTTAGAGATGGGGTCTTGCTCCAGCTCAGGCTGGTCTCGAACTTGTGAGCTCAGGTGATCCAGAGTGCTAGGATTACAGGCGTGAGCCACTGTGTCCGGCCTTAAGGAAAGCCTTTAGTATCTTAATGTCTGTGGCTTGTGCTATTTGACACTTTGGAGTGTTCTTTTGTACAGAAAGTTAAAATGAGGAACTTCCTAAAGGGTTTTCTTGTGTTTTAAAATATCTATGGGACTTTTGGCTGTTATATCCGGGACCCATGTTCAAGTGTCTGAGTTATGTTCAAAGAGATGTGTATATTTTGTTTCAGGAGACTGAATTTATTCTGGGTTATGCTGTGGCTCAAAGGGTATGCTCTCTGGCAGAAACTTCTCAGGCTTACACTGTCCTCTGTCATCACCACTGTCAGATATTAATTAGGAAACTGTGTGTTCATGTAGCCAGAGAGAATTCAAAAAGAGAGAAGAAAGGTGGTCGAGTCTGAGATGAAAAAATGACCACGGAGGTACCCCATGAAAGGGGGAGGGGGTGATCAAATCAACAGGAAAAGGAGGAGAAATAGTTGAAAAAAGAAAAAGCCTACTTCTGTCTCTGTGAGAGCCTGTGAGGGGCCAGTTTTCCTTCTCGTCAATAGCACTGGCTGCCATCTAAGCCGGGGCTCCCATAGATAGGCAAAGAGGCCAGTAGTTCATTAGCTGTGGACATGAAAAGTAAATCTGTACAAGTAGAGATAGAATATTCTTTGATGGCTTCCATGGAACCTAAAGTTTTAACAGATCAATAGTAATCCAGGGCTTTCTTATTTGGAAGTCAGAATAAAAAATAAATAAATAAGCCTCCTACAGGGAGGGGAGATTTCAGCATCTTGCCTCCCTTAGCAGGAATTTTTCTCTGTGAAAATTCAGATTTGAGAGCTAAAATGTGTGTGTGCACTCACAAAAACAAAGAAAAACCTGTGCTTTTTGTTTCTTCTTCTGAGTTTGGAAGCCAAAACAAGCAAAAAAAAAAAAAGGTATGATTATTTCATAGGGGGTATTCTGGAGAGTTCTCCCATTACAAACTGGTTAGTAATAAAAGTCTGTGTGTTTTCAACATCTCTTTCTAAAGACATCCACCAGGAACTCCTAAAACCCACGTTTTATTATACTGTGGTGAGAAGGAATTTTGTGACCTTTTGAGAAATTTTGTTGGAGTTTTCCCTAAGAAAACCATGATATGGAAGTGAACCAAATTTCTTGGCCTTGGGAAGTTTGTTGCAGTGCCCAAGGCTGTGTTCTCATCAGTGCTGATGTTCCCAGATCCTTTGTTCTTCTCACTCACACACTTTCCTGGGTCCTCGCAGCTACTGCCCCTTAATTAAGTTATATCCACACTTTGCATTCTCCCGAACCTTTGTCTCCGGCTAGATTGCTCTTATATAAACTCTCATATCTTCCCTCCTACTGAACATCTCCAGCTAATATCCATGGAAGGCCTTTTTGTTCTTGTTTTGTTTTGGTTTTGGAGTCTTAGCAAGGAAAAACAATGATCAGAATTGAAAAAGTGATCTGTGATATGTAGTTACCTGTTTTTAATGATAAGGAATTTAAAATAACATTTATTTTGAAACAACAAAACACAATTTAGTGGCAGACTCTGAGATAATCAGACCCTATTTGAAGTGCCACAAAAGTTGTTGAAGAGAAACCTGTGAGTCTTTTAGGACAGAGAGATTTTTTTTTTTTTTAAAGAGACAGAGTCTCACTTTATCACCCTCGGTAGAGTGCTAAGGCGTCACAACTCACAGCAACCTCCAACTCCTGGGTTTAGGTGATTCTCTTGCCTCAGCCTCCTGAGTAGCTGGGACTACAGGAGCCCACCACAATGTCCAGTTTTTTTTTTGTTGCAGTTTGGCTGGGGCTGGTTTGAACCCACCACCCTTGGTACATGGGGCCGGCGCCCTGCCCACTGAGCCACAGGCGCCGCCCAGGACAGAGAGATTTTGACGGAGTGAGCCTTACCAGAGGAAAGTAGCTCTTTGAGTTAAATAACGATTTGTTCTCTTTCACTGTGGACTCCAAGGGCTCCACCCCATTGTCAAACTCTTTCAATTAATGCGCTGTCACATTAGGGTAACAATATATATAAGTTGAAAATTATTAATTCTCTTTACATTCAAAGACCATATCTTCTGTACCTTTCAATTGCCCAGAACACTGCAACAGAACGGCCTCTCATGAGAAATTTGACAGACATTGAATAAAGGCATTTCCCAGGAAAACCTCTTGTCTTTTATGTTTAGGCCTTCCCTTTGTCCATTCCCTTCTTTACTGGAAAGACCCTCAGAGTGAGTACATATGCCCCTAAGATACACACACACACATACAGACGTGTGCACACACACTAACCCTAAGTCAGCTGAAGACATGCATTTAGGAAAACCACCAGTGAGCAATTGCCTTCTCCCAGGGGCTGCTGGTGAGTCCCTTTAGAATACCCTGCCAGGTCAGTAGGGGAAATTAGAGTCAGGAAGGAGAAAGCGAGGAAAGTGGCCCATCATGGGGTCAGTCACAGGAGGGACTGGAAATTAGCCTCAGGCCTTGTGCTTGCCGGTGCTTTCCAGAATCACTATCATCTCCCAGGGAAAGCATCTGTTTACACACTGAGAGCTCTTTATTTACAGTGATGATGGAGGGAGGGGCAGGTGCCCTGAGGCATGGCATCTCCAAAGCAGGAGTAGAGCCTCGAGCTTTCTAGCTTTTCTCTTTCTTAAAAAGAACAATCTTCTTCCTCTAACTTGGAGCAGCTTTCTAGAGGGCTGCCCATCTGTCTCTGTCTTTAAAACAAGTCTCCATGTGCGCCATGTAGAGCCAGGCAGAGAGGCATGGAGGAAGGGTGGGCTATAGACTGATGAAGGGGAAATGTACAGAGAAGCTATCAAGCAAAACCTGGAGTAGGGGCTGTTCTACCTGGCCCCATCTCAGAACGAATGGCCGCAGAGCAGTGCGTACCATGATGTATGAAGGGGCTGGAAGAAGCAGATATATTCCTGATTGTTGGGCTTTAAGTTCCCATATCTTTCTTTTATCTTACCCTTACGTGGATAGAGTCCAAATTGCCACTTCTCTACCAGGTTGGATTCCTTCAAAGCCAACTAGTTTCCTGCTAGAAGAATGATGCTTTGAGACATTGGTTAAACTATCTATTAACCCAAAGGATGACAGTTGTAGTAGGTAAAAGATCAGTTAAAAATCCGCTTCATAAGATTCAGAGGTTATTTACCCATCTGTTCAGTTCACAGAAGAGTTCCTAAACAGTAGGCTTTTTTTCCCTGGCCCACTGGAGCATTCCTTTCTCTTTCTGGGTCAGTAAAGACTAATCACTTTCCCTCCAGTGTTTTATCATTAACATTTTAAAGCAAGGTTGAAAGAATTTTATGGTGAACACCTGGTCACCCATCACTTCCACTATTAATAGTTCACTGTTTTTTGCTTTAACATAAACCATCTTTCCATCCATTAATTCATCTTGGTGCATTTCAGAATAAATTGCGAACATTGTTCTTCTTTGCCATGAATATGACTTGGTTTTTAACTCCTGTTTGCAGGCTGGGCAACCTGTGTGAGCTCACCTAAATAGACAGTGGAGATTAAAGAGGGGCCTGTGAATCCTCCTGTGGGTGGTTGATTCCCACCCGCAGTCCCCTCCTCCCATGCATTTTAACACTAACTCTTCAATTACAGTGGTGCCTGGCCTGTGTACTTGAGTTCCTAGAAAGTGGAAAAGAGAATTTAAACAAATCTCCTTCTCTTTAAAGACTTTGGTATTTGAAACTGAAAAGACTCCTGTAGGCAGCACAGATAGAGGAGTTTTCAAAAATGAAAAGCCTCACGGAGATGTAATCTCTAGAATCTTTGGGTTCATTTCTGGATTTCCATATCAGATTTACTTAAAGCAAAACTGTACATTTAATAATGAATTTAAGGGACATAGAGAATGCAATGGTCTCTGCTTTGGGATATAATATGCTCCCCAAATTGTGTCAAGGACCATCACCATTGCTCTCCTTGCAGGAAGTCAGAGGCAGAAACTACAAGGGGACACTTAGAGAGAAGTGAGATAAATACTTTTAGCTGGAAAATGGATGGTATTATCAAGACCAGAGATTGCCTTACTGGAATTTTCAAAACCACTATTACTGTAGGTCTTTACTGCATGTTGTTTTCAAGCTTAAGGAACATGACTTGGAAGTGTAATAACAAGCCTGGCTGTAATGGCTTTCTAATAAGGGATGTTTTGCCTCCATTTCCATGTCTGCTGTTACTTATGTTTAAGTTTTAATTTTAATTGATATTTTGACTATGTTTATCCCTGAGGAGATTTTGTGAAACCTTCCATTAAAAAAAAAAAAAGATATATTGAATATATCAGACACAAAAACTTCTCTTTAATGTACCCAGAAATTAGATCTTATTAGCATATGAAAACTTTATTCTAAAATCTCTCTCCATTAGTACCACAAACAAACCAGATGATGTTAGAGAGAGGATTTCAGTTTGGGAAGAGTCAATATCAGGAACTCAGATCCAAGTATTGCCTGAATAGAAGAAAGGAAGAGAGATTGAGGCATATGTGAAGTGGGCAATATTATGTAAGCTCATTATTAGAAACATCTAAAAGAGAAACCCTGGATGGACTTGCCCTGTAATCCTAGCACTCTGGGAGCCTGAGGTGGGGAGGTCCCTTGAACTCAGGAGGTTGAGACCAGCCTGAGCAAGAGTGAGACCCATCTCTATTTTTAAAAAAAAGGAAAAATTAACCTGGTATTGCAGCAAGTGCCTGTAGTGCAGCTACTCAAGAGGCTGAGGCAGGCAGATTGCTGGAACCCAGGAGTTTGAGGTTGCTGTGAGCTAGGCTGATATCACGGCACTCTTACTTGGGCAATAGAGTGAGACTGTTTCAAAAAGAAAATTAAATAAATAAAGTAAAAGAGAAAGCCTCTTGGTAACTGATTTGAGATGGTAGAAGCTGGCTTGTTCATCTTGGTCAATTCAACACAAAGATAAATAGTAGGGAAATTAAAAGAAAGGAACAGAGATCATATATTTTAAATATTATCATCTGATTTTTAAAATGTGTAGTCTGTCTGAATTTCTTTTACTATAGAAAATGAAGTGCTCTCAGCACCCCTCAGAAACTTAAGATAAGCATGTGATCAGCCTAACCTATGGATTCTTGGAGCTTACACCACAATGGTGAAGACCTATTGGCTCATCTAAAACTACCTAAAAAACAAAGTTGCCTTTTTAAAATCATCCCTCTGAGAACAGTAGGAGTTTGAGTTGGGACCATTTTCAAACTAGTCACATAAGGCAGAAGTCCAGGGCTGGCCTTCCATGTACCACCTGACCTCATGTGCTCTCTCCATGCCTGTGGAGTGATGGGGTTGGACCATAAATGGGTTCTAAGATTTCTTTTTGCTTCTACAATTGCATGACCCTTGTGAGCTATACACATTTGTGGGAACTTGTTCTCAGCCTTATTCCAATGTGTACAAATAATCAACACATTGAATCCCACAAAGGCATAAATGTATTCATGATCTATGTATATATAACTTAATAAAAAAAAAAAGAAAAGACCCCAGGAAAAAAAAAAAGACCTGTTGACTCTATAGGTTATCTCAGTGAGTAGGGCTTACCTCTTAAGGGTCAGGCCAGGAACCAGGTGAGGTAGCTCACTCCTGTAATCCTAACACTTTAGAAGGCCTAGGCAGGTGGATTGCTTTGGCTCAGGAGTTTGAGACCAGCCTGAGCAAGAGCAAGACCCCATCTCTACTAAAAGTAGAAAAACTAGCCAGGCATCATGGAGGGTGTCTGTAGCCCCAGCTACTAGGCAGACTGAAGCAGGAGGATCTCTGGAGCCCAAGAGTTTGAGGTTGCTGTTAGCTACAATGACATCATGGCACTCTACCCAGGGCACAGAGTGAGATTCTGTTCTTCCCCCCTTGCCCCCACCCAAAAAACAGAGTCAGGCAAAATACATTCTATTGTAAATTTAGCATCACATGCAGGGAAACTGTTTATAACAGCCACTTATCTACTGATATGGGTTGAGCATAAACAAGTGCTAAGTCACTATCATTACGTTTCATGTTGTCATCCATGCAACCTTGCAAAACTGTCCTGTGGGCTGGTAAATTTTGGTACGTATCTACAAGGCTCCTTTGCAAGCAGAGATGCTGAAGTGCAGTTATTATACTAGTACTTAAATCAATAATTCTGTCTCTAAAATATTTAGAAGAAAGACAGCTTGTAATTCTGTCTCCAAGATATTTAGATGAAAGTCAGCATTATATGGAGAGCAGGAGGGGAAGGTATAATTGAGTAGAAAAAAATGGGAGAAGAGCATCAGTATCCTTATTATAACCCGTGCATTTGGCAAGAGACAATAAAAGGAAAACTTACCCAAACGATGACTTTCGTGACAAGTAAAGATAGCTTCCCTCCATGCTTTCTGTTTACACATGCTATTGTTTCAGTCCATGATGTTTTGTTTACTTTGGAAGGAAATATTTTACCCCCTCTGAGATAATTAATTTTTGTCAGCTTCACTGTTTATAAGGGAAACTGAGAAACTGTTAATTGAAATACGAATGAGTCACTGTTTTCAGTAATTTTTGGCAGCAATCTGATTTGTGTCAATCCCAGCCTAATTATTAGATTTTTTTTTTTTTTGGAAGCAGAAAGCATATTTGACTTTTCTCATGCTGAATTTTTTTCTTCCTTCTCTCTCTTATTTTCCTTTTCTGAAATATGTGCCATCTGACAAGGGTTATATGATTTATGGCAACGTGGTGGGAAAGACCAGTACATTTGAAATACCAGGAGGTTTATTGCGTGGCGTTTGGCTTTTCATGATAGCTCAATATTTAAAAGGCTTCTAGAATGCAAACTTCCTCCTTTCCCTGTTCCTACTCCCTGCCCTGACTGGAAAATGCACTTCTTGCAAAGACCTTTTAGCTGATATGAAGCCACAGTACACGGCCCATCACTAATGACATCACTGAAGTACATTTCCCAGAAGCCATCAGGGAGAATTCATTTGGAAATCCAATTGAATGTCACTTGCAAAGGGCAGACTCCTCTAAGAGGTGAGCAGTCATGCATTCCTGAGTTGTTTGTTGTAAAGGCATTAATCACTGCAAACTCATTTACTCCTAATGTGAACACATGGCATTATTTCACAGGAATTCTGTTCTAAATGATCATGAATGTGGAGGATAGGAGCAGCTGATCGTGGGCTGGGTTAATAAAAGCTGCCAGATCAATGACCAGTATAATGGGCCTGTTAATGGTTTTGGTAGAAGTTGGATCCTTCTGGCTGCCGCAGAGTGAAGGCAGGCAGAAGCAAGTGGCTGCAAGGGGCAGACTGCCCCCTCTCCTGCCTGCATGGGTGGCTTACGGATGAAGAGAACGTCCCTGTCAGTCATTGAGTGTCACCAGCGCTCTGAGTTGGCCTCAGCTAGGCATGTAGGCACCAGCTGTGGGCTGGGCAGTGGGCCATGGGGTGACCTTGGAGGCCTCTGTACCTCATGGCACAGCTTCTTAAAGACCACAGGCCAGAGTCCGTCCAAGCACCTGCAGTTGTGGATAGCCCAGACCTATGCCTTCACCCCACCCTGCCTGTGAGAGGAAAGCGACAGTCACACTGATAATAACAGTAGCCACCGCTGATGCTCCCCGGAGCTCTCCTAGGCTGAGAACTAAGCATATTATAATTACTTCCCTCCATCCCAGAGCAGCACCCCCGGGGGCACGTGCTGTTCATTGTCCCCATTTTATACCTGGGAAAATCAAAGTTCGGAGAGGTCTCGTGACCAGACTGAGGTTAGATCCAAAGCTGTGTGCCCTTAATAGTCATGCTCCTTTATTGGAGGGAGAGGCTCAGAAGCTGCAGCCTAACATCAGACTACAGAAAGTTGCGAGGTATGAGAGTGGGCCTGTGAGTGCCTCCATTTGTCTATCCAGCCCGTCAGTATGTTCAGGACCAACCTTAGTCACATTGTGTAACAGCTGCAGTTTGTCTGCTATGCTGTTCCTCCACACTGTGTTTTCAAGGTATGGGGCACCCAAGGCCCTTAAGATTCCTTGTTGCTTTGTGCCACCTACTTCAGCCTTGACCGCCCCCCCCACCCCCAGAAGCCCTCTCCACCTAGTGATGCCCTAAAGGCAAGGCTTGGTCCCTCTCATCATACCCCTGTCCCTTGAAACTAGTCACATTTTTTGTCCTCTGGGGATGGTTGTCACCTCCAAGCTGTGCCCTGGCTAACTCAGCTGGGCTGGGAGGAAGCCTCTGTCCACTGATCATAAGGCTTACATGACTGACAGCAAGGGCCACTGGGAGCCAGTGCCCAGGGTTCCAGCTGTCACTTGGCACAGAAGCACAGTGACATTCCCCAGCTCTGGAGACTGTTGTAGCTGACACTGCTGCCTTGGGGCTTAAGAACAGAAGACTGCAGGTGAAAGAGGCAGCCAAGAAATGAGAGGCCCTTGGAGAGCAAGGGTGAAGGAGGAATGATGGCTGTAACCATAAACAGTACAAAACCCTAATGCCCTTAGATGTGACCGATAAGCCTAGAGGGTGGCAGAAGAGCTTTATGAATGTTTTCAGTCAATGAAAGGACCTTGCACACAGATTCCAGGGGCCATTCCCTGGTCAGCTTCCACAAGGAAGCCGGGGTGGGGGGTGGCCCCAACAGTCTTTGCTTCTGAAAATGCCACTATTCCTAAGGATTTATTTCCTTGATTGTATCATTTTAAAATATCTAGTTTTGAGGGTTTGGAAGATGTGAGAAGACAGATGGTTATGAGGAGGGGGTTATGCAGGGAAGGAGTGGGGAGGACGTAGGGGTTTCAGAGGGAGGCTCACGCATATCCTCACGCCCACCACCCTCAGCAGGACTGAGTTCGGTTGTGGGGAGCTAAGGGCAGAGATGAGGGAGGACGTGTTCTCTGGCCCTCCAGATCTTACAAATATACACCGTAAGTGCTAGACTGTGTGGCGCAGGATATAAATGCACTAGAATCGAGTGAGAAAAATTAGCAAGAGGAAAATTCAGAGACAGCATCATGGGGGATGGTGCTGGCTGCAAAAAACACAGGTGATTTGAACACCGGGAGAGGAGACGCAGTGCTCCTGGGGCGAGGATGCAGGGACAGCAGTCTGGATGTGGGAATCCACACACTGAGTGTAAGGGAGGGTGAAGGAGCAGCCTTGTTCTGGTGGAAGGGAGGGTGTGTGTACGTGTGCTCATGTGTGTGCATGTGTTTGTGTATGCGAGTGTTCCTGTGAGAGTGTGTGTGTTTTAGGAGAAGGAAGCAGTGGGCAATTAGCAGGACCAGAGAGGGTAATCGCACATTACCAAGAGCTTTAGCAGCCAGACAAAGGTGTTTGGGCCAGCCTGGCAGGAACAAGGAGACACTGTAGGTCCTGGGACATCTGAGGAGCACCACCCAAGCCAAGTTTTGGAAAGTTTCATCTGGCAATGTGTAAGAAGGTGGATTGGAGGGGGGAGGGAGAACTAGGGGCACTGTAGGCCCCAGGGCACCTGGTGCTCTGACTTGCCATCCTTTCTCCTACAGCACACTAGTATATTGCCCTTCTCGTTGGTTGAAGTCATCCTCAGGCCGTATCGCTATCCATCAAAGAAGACAGGACTCTCCTTGCTGGCTGCCAGTGCCCTTGCTTACATCAGCAGGTAAGAAGAATTGCACAAAGAATGTCAACTGAGGTTTGTCATTCACGACCATCAAAAGTGTATATGTTCCAGAAATGTGCGTTCTTTCAGAATCCCTTTATCTTGGTTTAAAAGTGGATTTAACTATCTTTACATTCACAGGTCGGAAGGAATCTCATTGTTGGATTTTAATACTCGTGTGCCTGTACACACACACACACAGCGGGGCCCTTTCTCAGGTAGAAGTAATGATGGCAAAGCTACAAGTCCTGCTTTCCCCAGAAAGTGTTGCTCTTTGGTTCTATTTGCGATGTTTGAATGGCTGGCCCATCTGTGAGGCATCTAAATATATTCCATCTAAAAAGGCATCTGGTGAGCATAGTGTGCTAGGTTGGTCCACTCCTGCTGCCTGTATCATCAGCACTTATATGCACCCACATCTGAAGTCAGAGGCATTTGGCCAATTGCTTGGGTGATGATCTCAGGGGCTGGTCTAGATTTCATCATTCAACCACCTGCAATGCTCATTCTCAGAAATGCTACTCTGTGGCCTATAACCAGGGGCATATGCTAACCTTTCACCTGGTGACTTGGAAACCTCCTTTCTACTCTGCAGCCTTTTCATCTGGCCCCATGGCTTTCCTCCCCCTGAAACGGTCATTCAAGTAAGGACTTGCAGACTGGAAGCTAATGACTGCTCCTTCTCTAGACTCATGGAAGCTATTCATGTGTGACAGTCTGTGGAATACCCCCAGCACCCATCTCAGGGGGAAGTGTAACTCAGTAACAGTGCCCTGTCAGGGACAGGAGCTGAGAGAGTCATTGCAAAACACTTGGGCTCTGGCAGTGTTTGTTTAATGGACTCCACCAGCCTTTGTCTTAGAGCAAGCAAATGATGATGCCCAGAACTCAGGTGCTGGTTCCTCCCCAGTCCTTCCTTCCTTTTGCAGTGTTCACTTGCAGGGAGGACAGGAACCAAAGACCCCATTCTTGGCAAGAGAAAACATCCCCAGAAAAGAGGAAAAAACAGAGAAATAAGCTGAGCAAGGCAGAATAAAAACAGTTTAGCTAGCTTACTTTTAAACTAACAGTTAAAATTACTTGTCTGAGCAGTTTCCGCTTTCAGTGGAAGCCTGGTCTGTGAGGGATACAGCTTACAAACACCCCTGCTATGTCTGTAAGCACTCTGAAGAACAATGGCTGCAGCAGAAGCTGTGTACAAGGCCTGGGGAGGGACATTAACCAGGCTGACCCCTGCCCAGTCAACAGTCCACAACCTTCCAGAAGCAAATACCCATTGTGGGAATTTGTATAATAGCCAGGGCAGAGATCAAGGGAACTGCTCACCCCAAGATGTGGGCAGGAGGGTTTGTACCCTAACCAGAGAGGGAAATGCCTCAGGGTGGAGATAAGGGGAAAATTCTTTTCCACCCATTCTTTAGAGGAGAACTGACACCACTGCATCTGTTCCACAGAGAAACTAGAGGGTTCTAACCTCCCCCAGGGGATCTGTGTGCATGAGCACAAACAAGAAGCTTCTCCAGACAAGGCTCAGTCAGGTTCCAGATTTCTCAAGGCTGCCCAGACCCTTAAAGTCAACAATTATAGATAGAATAAGAACTAACCACGCTTACTCAGAGAAACTGATGACGTTTTTACTCTCTTCCTCAGCTCACTCTTTCAGCTAAATGAAAAAATAGCCTTCAAAAAAAGCTGGGTGGAACAAATACTCAGGGCCATTCTCTGAAGTCCCACAAGTGATTGGTGATCCCCTGTGTCCCATCTTTGAAAATTCTGTGTGTCCTGTCTTTTTATCTCTCTCTGCTTTTAACTTTATTTTTTCTCGGTTAATTGCCACTGGTTCCACAGGTCTTAAAGGACCCTGCTCCTGGGGCAGGACACTGGAATCCACTCCTTTCTTCTGCACCTCCTTTCCCCAATGTCCAACGTCCTCCTTACTTTTCCCGTCTTGAAGAAAGTGCTTGCCCAATACATCTGCCCTAAGACTTCAGTGCTGTACACTGTTCTCCAGCCTCTGGGGCCTCTGCATTTTAACTAAGGACATCTGTAGGGAGCCAGGTTTAAGCTGGAGACCTACTGGTTGTCGATGTCCAGAGCACTGTCTTGAGAAGGATCCTGCGTCCCTACCAAGGAAACGTCATGTGATTGTTAAGCAGCATCTTTCAGCAGCATGAGTAGTATATATACCACATATTTGTCATATCTGAATTTGCCCTAAAGAATGAATGTCCAAAGGCAGAGCATCTGGGACCTGGATTGGGGTAAGACTATAGACTTAAGTTTTTTTTTCTGTCATGTGTATTGAAGAGAAGCAAAATAGAAGCGGGTTGGTTGTACACATGAATTTTTGTTGTTATTGTTGTGCACATGAATTTGTGCACTCTGTTTTCTGGTGGGCTTTAATTTATAAGCACTTTCTTGTCAAGTGTAATTTTGGAGTTCAGTTAAAGTTAGCACCTTTGGCATATTGATGCTTTCTACCCAAGGAATTAAAAGTTGTATCAGTTCATATGTCTGACCCTTGTTGTTCTTTTTCTCACTGGGGACCCAGAGGATGAAGAGCATGTGAGGCTACTGCCATTACTGGAGATGACTGTAGTGGCTACAAAGATGAGAAGTGGTGGCTGGGTGCTTGGCTGTCAGTACTTGGGAATGTGTTCCAATCATACAGGGAACTGGGAGGCTGGAGAAAGAAGGCGTGGCCAGGTGGGAATGGGGATGGGTCCATCCTGTGTCCATCCAATTATTTATCAGTGCTAGGCACTGTGCTAAGCTACAGAGAATGCAGTGATGTTCAAGAAACCTGCTGCCCTCAGGGACTGTCTGGGAAAGAGGAGTGCACACGTAGTGGGAGGCAGCTGGTCAGACTGTAGCAGGGCTGAGGTCCTGCAGGCACACACAAGGAGGTTCAGGGCTGGCTTCCTAAAGGGAAGAGCTGTCTAAGCTGAGACCCCCAAAATGAATATGAACAAGTCAAGAGAGACATGGAAAAGACTTTCAGGCAGAGGAAAGTTTATCTGCAAAGGTCTGGAGGTACTGAGGGTCTGACTGAATTGGGAGACAGGGAAAAACCAAGCCATAAGTTCACTCCTTGAGCTCAGATTTTTTTTTTTTTTTGTAGAGACAGAGTCTCATTTTATTGCCCTTGGTAGAGTGCCATGGTATCACACAGCTCACAGCAACCTCCAACTCCTGGGCTTAGGCGATTCTCTTGCCTCAGCCTCCCGAGTAGCTGGGACTTCAGGTACCTGCCACAATGCCCAGCTATTTTTTTTTTTTTGGTTGTTGCAGTTTGGCTGGGGCCGGGTTCAAACCCGCCACCCTCGGTATATGGAGCCCATGAGCTCAGATTTTTAAACCAAGTGTTTTTCTGTGGAAATGTTTTAAGCAGAGGAATGAATGATATGTTATGGCTAATGTAAGAAATGTAATTGGAAAGATGATTCTGGTCGATGTGTGGAAATTAGGCAGAAGAGGACTGAGAGAGGTAGGCCAGTTGCTGGCACTTGTAGCTCAGGTGGGTTGATTTTAGGCAAATGATGATATCAATGAATCAAAAAATAATATCAGAGCATGTAATTGATGAGAAGTAACTTGGTGATTACCTGGCATTGGAAAGATGAAGCTCCAGTGGGGTACACGATGTGCCCAGGGTTCTAGGATGGAGATTGGGGTTGGGAGTAGCAAAGCTGGGACTAAACCAAATTAAACCAAAGTCATCTTTTTCCAAATCTTTCCATGTGTTGACACAGTCATGTATTTGCTTAACTCTCAGTGTGTGCAAAATCACTTGGCTAAATGTTGGATGGGTGGTCATGTGGGAAAGCTTGACTTAGCCTCTGCACTCCAAAATCTTTCACAATGTTGTTCCCAGGTCTGTAATTACATTGGACATGAAAGTAACATTAAGAGGGAGTAGAGAGAAGGGATGGAGACCTGTCACCAGCAGGAATATGATTGTATGGGCCCCAGTGCCCAGCATGGAGCTGTGGTCATTTGGAGTTTGGTCTTTGTTATCACAAATGAGCAATACCAAATCAGCATTTGATTATTTGCTAGAACAAATGAAATACATACACTTATGTGAGGCAGCATTTTATGTTGTCACTTTGATGAAAGCTGCCCTGTAAGGGGAGCTTGAACTCTTTGCTATCTGCCTTCTCCACAGTGCACTGGGGCCCATGAGCCCTCACAGCCACAGATGGCCATCAACAAATTCCATAAACTGTGGATATCCATGGAGATGTTTTAGGGTAGTGGCTATGGGTCAGCTGGTAAGTGTACCAATTTGGATAGTCGAATTGGGAAATGGCATAGTAGGAATGAGGTAAAGAACATGGGCTCGGGCCGAAGGGAGCGTGAGAAACAAACATGAGTCAGAAAGAAAGGCAATAACTCTGAGCTGGAGAAGCATTTCACTGCCGAAGCCATGTTACGATGACCCAAAAATAGCCACCAAGACCATGGGGACCGCCTTACATGTGGTGCCTGCTTTTACTTATTTTTCAATTTGCAAAAGTGAAGGGCTGGCCCCCTAAGTAGGAAAATAAAACTCTGCAAAGTAGCAATGACTGCAAATCTCTCATTTCCTTTGGAAAGCATTAGTCACTTACAAATATGGTAGTTCACTCACTCCTCCCTTCCCTCTCACCCCAAAACACCTCATCTAGTTTTCTCTGAGGCAATGTTGAGGAGGGAAAAAAATTAGAAATGTTCCTTCTGCTGTTTTTTGTTCATTTTTTTAATTAATTTTTTTTATTGTTAAATCATAGCTGTGTACATTAGTACAATCAACAGGTACAATGTGCAGGTTTCATATACAATCTGAAATATTCTCATCAAACTGTTCAACATAGCCTTCATGGCATTTTCTTAGTTTTTGTTCATTTTTTATCAAATACATATTTCTTCTAACATAAGGCTGGTCCTGCTCAGACCATGTACAAAGTCGTACGTGGCCAACCCTCAGCCTGCAGGGGGTTTATACTTAATAAGTGAAGATGAGCCAAGCATACAAATTATGAGAACACAAGGTGGGAAGTGATAAAATGTCATAAAAATTGCAAGGAGCCACAGGCCTACAGAGAAGGAAGAGCTTACTCAGCAGAGCAGTGTGGGAAGGATGTCATGGAGAGCAGACGTTAGGCCTGCACCCTGAACGAGGGGCAGAATGGGAGCTGCAAAAACTGGAAGGATGTGAAGAAAAGGAGCACAGTTCTAAGGCCAAGAGAGTGCAGAAGGTATGAGAGTAGTGGGCAGTAATTCTCTTTAGCTGGACCTATTAGCAGAAGACTAATAGGACAGACTGATAGCCCTGTAACTACACTCATGGAGGCTTATGGACGGAACCTTAGAGCAGGTGGTGTATACACTACACAGCACCGACGACGGCAGCAGGTGCTTTTGCTGCTGTTGGTTTCCAGGAGCTGCAGGTAAAGTGAGCGGTGTTAGTAATCTGGCCAGAGAAGGATGCTTTAAAAAGCTGATCTTAACAATGGCACTTAAAATGGATTGGAGTGACAAGAAATGGAAAACAAAACAATATAACAATAAAAATTAGCCCGAGTAATAAGTTATCTAGTCTAATCACGGTTTTATTCTTCACCCTAAAGGGGGGGTATCCCACATTATGGTGCTTGGAGCACCCTACTACCCAGCTGCAGGTGATCTAATCATGTAAGACCTCCATCCCTAAAGAATTCCAGTCATCAGCTGAGCACTCACACATTCCTCTGTCACGCACTGCACAAACCATGTTGTACACTGTGCTGAGCATTGCTTTCCCACACAGATAGTAAAGTTACAATTCCTAGGCCAACATCTCCCCTTGGCACCGTGTGAGGTTGAGTGAGCCACAACCTACTGCTCATGCCAACGTTGTCACTGGCCCCTTCTGTTGGTAGAAACAGAGCAATGCTACCGGCCACAGGACCCCTCCTCCAAGCGTGCCTGGAGTGTACCATCCCCCTGCTTTCCTTGACCAGAAACCTGCTGATGCCAAAGGTGTCTCTGCTAGTGCATAAGGTATTGCATGTCCAGAACGTCCAAAAGATACCCAGCTATCACCCAACCTCAGGGGAGACGTTTATAAAGTTATTTCTCAATAGCAATTTGTATGAGGCCAGAAAGAAAATCCTTTTCTTCTATACTGTATGCATTCAGTTGAGATCTTTAGCAAAGCTTCCTGAGTTCCCAGGTGTAACAATTCCTTTAAATTCATGTCTCTTTATAAATCCGCACTCACACATCTCACCCTGAGAATACATTAAAAACAGCCAAGGACTGGACTAAGGTGAGGTGGAACTGGACACCTTGCCACACCCAGCATCAGCACTGCCCTTTCACTCCCACCACTGTTCTATGAATTACCCCTGGGGCTTCACTACCTTTTCTAAAATATGACCTTCATCTGAGACCATCCAGGTGAACCAGAATTTTATAACCTTGAATGTCAGTCTGTGAAGATTGGATTCTCAGCTGCATTTTCTATGGAAGGATTCCCTTATATAAATTAACATAGAAACATAAATAAAAGGAAGCCACAGCCACTTCCTTATTGCCAATATTTGGGCTAAAGCCCAGCCAAGATACAAATGGAAAAGGGAAGGAGGAGAGGAACTGGGAGAGGAAAGCGTTATCTACACTTTTCATCCTTCCGGTCCAAACCTCAGCTCTCGTTTAACCAAAATGGCTGTAACATAAATTTGAAGTAGTATCAGTCAGAACAGGGTAACAGCAGTATAATCAGAAATGCAGACCTTCCTGAGACATATTGTTGAAAAAGCAGAATAGGTTTGTGGATTAGTTGACACGTGTCAGATAAATGAAAATGAAAACTTAAGGATAACTCTAAGAATTTTAAGTTAGTGGACTAGAAAGATGATGATTCCACAAGTAGATGAAAATGAATTATGAAAGAATTCATTTTGAGTATAAGTAAAAAAAAAGTCAATTTAAAATCCCATATCTAGTTCCTATTCCCAAAATATTCTGGTTTAATTGGTTCAGGATATGTTTTCGGCATCAGAATTTCAAGACAATTCTAAACTTCAGCCGAAGTTAAGAACCACCTGTCTGGAAGAACTTCCAATTGCAATGCTGACCTGGCTATCTCCAGAAATGTGGGACTGGGAGATCCAGGTAGTCAGAACCTCGTAGTAGGAAGAGATTGCTGAAAAGACAGAGGAGAGAGAAGAGGGCAGAAATGGGTAATAGGTGTGGGGGAAGTGCCTCTAAAGGCAGGTGAGGAAAAATGGCAACAAAGGTGGCAAAGGACAATGGAGTGGTAGAAAACTAAGAAGATCAAGAACCCCATGGGCCCGGGCAACACCTGTGGCTCAAAGGAATAAGGCGCTGGCCCCATATGCCGGAGGTGGCGGGTTCAAACCCAGCCCCGGCCAAAAACTGCAAAAAAAAAACAGGCTCAAAGAACCCCATGGGCCCTAAAGAAGGAGGAAGTTTCAAACCAGGAAGGGTTTCAGGGAGAGGTTGAGTAATAGTTTTAAATGCCATAAAGGGCTTGCTGCCCATGCCGAAGCCCACAAAACTCCCTTATCTGCTTATCTCTAACCCACAGACTTTCATGTTTCCCTACTGATAAGATACAAAAGATATAAATTTCCTGGTAGTCATTTTGATGCTACAATATTTGGGATGGGGAAATTCTAAAAGATCAACTCTGAGCTGCCATTATCTACTTGGTCAGCCTTACACAGAACAGACAGCTCAAGACAGCAAACAACTGCTCTTTGAACTGAGAGGCAGAGTCAAACGATCTATGAACCAAGTGTATGGTGCCCCATGATCATACTAATGTACACAGCTATGATTTAATAAAAATAAATAAATTAATTAAAAAAAAGAAAGAAAGAAGAAATCATTTAGAAATCATTAGATTAACCACGATTTGAAAGGCTACTGGGTACATTTCAGGTTTAATTATTTCAGGATATGTCCTGGGCATTGGGATTTCAAGGCAATTCCAATCTTTAGCTGAGGTTGAGAAATACCTACTTGGAAGAACTTCCATTTGGTAATTCAGACCTGGCTGTCTTTGGAGAGGTGGGGTTGGGGAGACCCAGGTAGTTGAACCCTTGTAGTGGTATGAGATTGATGGAAAAAGAAAGGAAAGAGCAGCTGTGGTGGTCCTAGAGGGTCAGACAGCTAAGAGCTGTAGCATGGTCCTACAGAGTCACCCCATTCACTTTAAAGAATTGATTGTGTTCTGAACACTTGGGAAACTGATGTGCATTGATAGACACAGCTCGTGCCCTTGCAGAGCTTCCAGTCTAATGAGAAAAACAATCAGGTAAGTAACAAAGGTTTGCTCCAGGGCAGAGGACAATGAACAGCTAACTAAATGGGGCTGGAGAAAGGTCTTTAGGAAACCTTTTCTAGAAAATAGATTTGAAGCATGAGTAAGATTCATCTGGGAACAGAGCAAAGACGAGGATGTTCCAGGAAACAAAAAGATCAGAGGTGTTCCAACCAGAGACAACAATGGGGGTGAAGGCCCGGAAACTGCAGAGCTTGGTTTGTTCCAGAAACAAAGGGGTCCAATATGAACAGACTACAGATCTGAGATGGATGGGTGAGCACAGCAGGGCAGAGCAGTGGGGTGAACAGTTGAGATAATTTCTTAAACAGTGGCAATCCACTGGAAGCAGAGGAGTGCTAGGGACAGAGATTGATTTGAAAAGATTGGGTGGTTGGTGACTGGCAGTATGGAGGGTGGGTGAAAGGAGCAAAAAAGTACAGGGGGAAGATAATTACAGAAACCCAGATGAGATGAAGGAGTCTGCACTGGAGAAACGGAAGTTTAGTGTAGATGTAATTTTATGGGATCCAACATGGGGGCAAAAGTGAGTGGAGAACTGACAGTTGATGAAGATGGAGGTCATGTTGAGTGCAAAGTGCCCACCCTCCTCCATCCCACTGTCCCTGTCTGCCTCCTTCACTCCCGGCCATCCCTCTCCTTAGTTCCTTCCTGCCTCCCTTCTCTCTTTCTTTTATTTCTCTCTCTCCCTCTCCAGGCAAGCCATAAAGAAGTCACATAGCATCTGACATTGTGGCTCTCTTCTCTCCCACCTCTCTGCTGATAACCCTTCATGAAATTCCTAGCCTCTTGCCTCATGCTCTGTTTATATCTCCCTTACCTTTTCCACCATCAGTTGCCACATCCATAACTTTCTTTGTGCTTTCTCTGTGAATATATGTATAATTCATTAACTTACCTTGGGAACTTTTTTTTATGAGCCTTATCCTGAAGGAAACAAAAGCGCCTGTGGCTCAGTTGGTAAGGCGCCGGCCCCATATACCGAGGGTGGTGGGTTCAAACCCAGCCCCGGCCAAACTGCAACCAAAAAATAGCCGGGCGTTGTGGTGGGCGCCTGTAGTCCCAGCTGCTCAGGAGGCTGAGGCAAGAGAATCGCTTAAGCCCAGGAGTTGGAGGTTGCTGTGAGCTGTGTGAGGCCATGGCACTCTATCGAGGGCCATAAAAGTGAGACTCTGTCTCTACAAAAAAAAAAAAAAAAAGGAAACAAAAGCGAAGTAAACAGAAACTTTCCAGACCTCTAGGGGCATGTCCTTATTTGCAGACTATTTTACATACATGTGCATGGGGACTTAGGAAGGCCCAATTTCAAATGTATAAAGTAAACAAAGTGAACTAAGTATTGCAACTAGTTTGGAGTGTGTTCAAATCTCCTTGCTGACACCACATCACTAGCCTTAGCTACTTGGAGAAATTATTTTCTGCCCTTTATACCTCCTCTGTCACGAGGACCACCTGTAAAGGCATTGTGGGCACTGTGTCCATCCCTATAGAGTGCATCCATGAGATGCATGACCTGAAAGACTCCAATATTATCATAGTAATAATGATAATTATTGCGTTTTACAGTCACCTCATTGGTAGTGGGAGGGGCATCAAGACAGGTTCGGGCGAGCAGCATGGCAGCAGCAGGCAGGGACTAGGAACCCTACACTCATGTGACTCTGTGACTGGCACCTTCTTAGATTCTTTAAAATTGTGGTAAAATACACATAATATAAAATTTATCATTTTAATCATGTGTAAGTTCAGTGGCATTTTAATCATGTGTAAGTTCAGTGCATTCTCATGATTGTGGAGTCTCACTTTATCACCCTTGGTAGAGTGCCGTGGTGTCACAGCTCACAGCAACCTCCAACTCCTGGGCTTAGGAGATTCTCTTGCCTCAGCCTTCTGAGTAGCTGGGACTACAGGCGCCCACCACAATGCCCGGCTATTTTTTGTTGTTGCAGTTTGGCTGGAGCCATGTTCGAACCTGCCACCCTCAGTATATGGGGCTGGCGCCCTACCCACTGAGCCACAGGCACCACCCAATTGCCAGAACTTTTTCATCTTCCCAAACTGAAACTCTGTGCCCATTAAACACTAACTCTGTGTCTTAGTCCATTTTGTGTTGTTATAAAAGAATATCTGAGACTGGGTAATTTATAAAGAAAAGAGGCTTATTTAGCTCATGGTTCTACAGGCTGAGAAGTTCAAGGGCATGGCACTGGCTCTTGCCAGGGCTTTCATGCTGCCTCATATTGTAGTGAAGAAGGTCAAAGGGGGAAGCAGACACATACAAAGAGGGAGAAACCTGGGGGAGGGGGTGTCCTGGATTTACAGCAACCTACTCTCAGAGGACTAATTCTCAGGAGAACTCACTGCCATAGTAAGACCACCAAACCACTGATGAGGGATTTATCCTCATAACTCAAACTTCTTCCACAAGGTTCCACCTCCCAACACAGCCACAACAGGCATCAAATTTCAACATGAGTTTTGCTGGGGACAAGCAAACCCTATCCCAAGCATAGCACTCCATATTGCCACCACCCCCAACACCCAACAACCACTATTCTGTTTTCTGTGTATATATTTGATACTCAAGTTTACTCATATACGTAGAATCATATAGCTTGTGTCCTTTTTATTGGCTTATTTAACTTAGCATAATGTCTTCAAGGTTGATTCATGTTCATTCAGAGTATAACTCTGAATTCTATTTCTTTTTAATGTGTATGCATATGCCACATTTTATTTATCTATTAATCCAT
The DNA here is from genome assembly GCF_027406575.1 of Nycticebus coucang. Lineage (NCBI taxonomy): Eukaryota > Metazoa > Chordata > Mammalia > Primates > Lorisidae > Nycticebus > Nycticebus coucang. The sequence continues at coordinate 67,775,061 of NC_069788.1, forward strand.
CAATGGACATTTGATTCCTTCTACCTTTTGGCTATTGTGAATAATGCTACTATAAACACGAGTGTGCAGATATCTCTTTGAGTCCCTCTTTTCCACTCCTTTTGGGTACATACTCAGAAGTGGAATTGCTGGATCTTATGGAATTCTATTTTAGTTTTTCGAGGAACTGCCCTACAGTTTTCCATAGCAGATGCACTATTTTACATCCCCACCAAAAGTGCATAGGGTTCCAATGTCTCCATATTCTTACTAACCCTTGTTTTCATTTTTGTTTTTTTTTTTAAGTGACTCTTATAATGAGTATGAGGCAATATTTCATTGTGGTTTTGATTTTCATTTCTCTAATTATTAGTGATGTTGAACATCCTTTTATTTATTTCTTCACCATTTATTCATCTTCTTTGTAGAATGTTTATCCAAGTATTAGCCCATTTTTAATTGGGTTGGTTGGATTCTGTTTTTATTGTTGACTTATAGGAGTTTTTGTAATGTACTCTGGATAGTAACCTTTTATTAGATATATGTTAACAAACACTGTTTCCCATTCCATGGGTTGCCTTTTCATCCTGTTGATTATGTCCTTTGATGTCCAGAGATGTCACCTTTGTACAGCCTACGTGTCCCCCTCACCTCATCCTACTCCTGGGCCTGAAAATTAGTCTTTATCTCTTCCACAAAACATTTAACAAACTTAAAGCATTTGAAATAACAGAGATCACACTTGAGTTTCTGAAAGTTTAATTAAGCATAGAATTTCATTTCTCCATGGGAATTCCTTTGACAAGCTGGGACATCCGAGTTTAAACCTTGTTTCTGAAACATAACTTAACCTATCCTAATTGTTACAAGAGATCACCAGCTTCAAAGAAGGTTTTCTGAGAACATTCCCATGTACCTTTCCCCAGTAGAGAGAGAAGCTTTTGAACTCTCGTCAAATAATTACCATGTGCCAGGCACTGTTTTGTGTAGTTTACAGGTGATATCTTCCTTAATCTTTACAACAGCCTTAGAAGGTGCATGCTGTTTGGGTCCCCACCTTACACATGAGGGGAGGGGAACAGAAATGTTGAATACATTTGCTGAAGGTAAGAAAACTAATAGGTGGCAGAGCTAGGATTTGAGGCACAGAAGTCTAATTCCAGATTCTGTGTTCTTAACCAATTATGAACTGTAGCTGATGCATTATCTTCCCCACATTTAATTTTTAAAAGTTATTTCAGACATTGGCACCTTCCAGTGCAGTTAGTTTCCAGCAAACTGCATTTTTAGGCTTCACTTGGACAACTTGCCTCCTCTCCTAGCATTTCTTTTTCTTCTCTTGGCTTACAGAAGTGACTTACAGTCTGCTCCCCCTCCCTGCCATAAGCAAGATCTGAGCCTTCCTATAAACCCATCCATTCCTGCTTAACATTCTTTTCATGGCTTTATGCATGAATGAAAATCAAGGCCAATAATTAATCCCTGCCCTATTGTATTAGACCAATAATGCTTCAACTCTGCCCCTCCCATTCCAGCAGATTCGGAGAGCTAATGGAAAGCTGCACCTGACTGTCAGGTACAAAGAAAAAGCAAATCCCACTTCTCTGGCTGAGAGCCAGAAATTGGATGCCATCTCAATGTCTCACCATGTCATACCTCCAAGGGGAAGTGATAATTCATGTTCTTACATACTGCTTTTGGCTAATGATATGTTTTATGTTCTCCCATATTTTTTCACCAACATTGAATTTGAACAGATTAGGTAAAACAGGCCAGCCTAGCCAAGCCCATGAAGCAACATGTCTTACTGAATCAGGTCGGCTTACCTGAAAAGACTCATTTTATAGATTTGTGTAAATAACTCAGCTGTTGACAAATGTCCCTGATGGCTTATTTTCACCTGCCTGGGCTCCAGTATCTTGCTGATTCTGATGAGAAAATGTCTTGTTTTTCTCCTCCTGCCCTAATCACTGTGACTTGTTTCCTGCAGGGTCCTGTGGAATTACATTAAGACGGGTGCCTGGGTATATCCTGTGTTGGAAAAATTCAGCCCTCTGGGTCTGGCAGCCTTCTTCTTTCTCAGCTACATCTTTACTGCCAACCTATATCTACTTGGAGAGAAGCTCAATCACTGGAAATGGGGTCAGTGTATTTCTCAAGTCTTATTACAAATGCATTTCATTTGCCCTTTTTACATTCCACCTGGACACAGAAAGAAAAGCTAGTCCAAAGCAGAAGGCAATGATGCTTGATGCTTTTGTCCAAAGGACTCAGGTCCTACCAAAGCAGGCATGGGAAAGCCTGGGAGAAGTTGGCACTTCTTCAAAAGATCCTATTGAATTACATCCCCCCTCCCGCCCCCACCAAATACCTCATTTAACTTTGAAGCTAAAAATAATCTTGTTAAAAAACTTAGAGACCCAGAGAACAAGGTATTGCCATCCCTAGTACAAAGAAAGACGATTGAGGTCTATCCCCTATGTACTATCCAAATGAGGGTTCCAAGGACACAAGCTGTTAAAATGCCGGTTTCCTTTTGGAAACAAATGAGCCCAGAGGACCAGCTCAGCTCTTCCAACCTCAGCAGAGTATTCTTGATGAGTTCCCATGCCTCCTTCATTAGGCTGCTTTTCAACCTTTAGTAAAGCATTTACCAGACAAAAATCACATCCTATATTTGAGATTGGTCTTCTCATTCAGAGTCTTGGGCAATGAGAATATGTCAATAAGCTAAGGTTTCTAATTATAGGTAGGTAGACGATGTTGCTTCTTCATAGGAAAAAAAAATCATATAACTTCAGTTGATTTTAAAATGGAAGGTTTTATTCTCTCCCCATTTCCTCTCTCCCTACCTTGTCCCCAGAATATTTTTTTGTTGTCAGGAAAGTAACTGACAGAAGTCAGGTTGCAAAATACCCGTGAATTTTTCTTTCTACCCTGATTTTGTATGGAAGGAAGGCAAGGAGTCCCACTCAGCCCCACACATCACTCGCCCACATGCCATTCTGCCTCTATCAAAATAGAGACAGCAGAAGTGCCATCTTCCGCCCAATCTATGAACTGGTGTGAAAACATAAGTCCGCGTATGCAAAAAACCTGACAGTTTCAGAAGGTTCAGTACTGGAGTGTGTGTTCTGAGAGGAAGCTGAGACTCTGGAGAAATAAGCATGGAACTTGGATTTGTCACATGCTTTCTCCTCCTGGGGAATTTGACTGGTTAAGGAAGTCTCAAAGGCAAAATTCTTCTTGAAAGCAAACACTTACAAAATGGAATATTAAAAATTACTCCCCATAACAGGATTCCAGATTACAAGAAATTATCCAGAGAAAAAATGTGTTGACATCTAATTCTAACCAGTTTTGCCTCCTTGAAGTTCTGGGTGAAGATTTCTGATGTCTTCCCCCGAGATCTATATTAGAAAAAAAAAAAAAAAAAGGAAAGAAAATAATCTATTAGAAATTTGGCAGTTACAAGAAGTGTAGAGAAAAAATTACTTATAGCTTAGAGGACAATACCTTTTTAAAACAATTGTACAGAGTTCAATGATATATTAAGTTCTTTTTTTTTCTTTAGAGTTGGAAGGCTTTTTAATTGATTTTTTATTTTTTTCAATTTATTATTTTTTTATTATTGTTAGGTCATAGCTGTGTACATTAGAGCAATCAAGGGGTACAATGTGCTGGTATCATATACAATCTGAAATATTCTCATCAAACTGTTCAACATTTTCTTAGTTATTGTATGTAGACATTTGTATTCTGCATTTAGTAGGTTTCCCATGTACCCATTCTAAGATGCACCATAGGTGGGACCCCACCCTTACCCTCCCTCCCCTCCCTTGGCCCTTTTCCCATATTCTTGTGCTATAGTTTGGTTATAGCCTTCATGTGAAAGCTATAAATTAGCTTCATAGTAGGGCTGAGTACATTGGATACGTTTTCTTCCTTCTTGAGATACTTTGCTAAGAAGAATATGTTCCATCTCCATCCAGGTAAAGTCTCCATCTTTCTTTAAGGTTCCATAATGTTCCATGGTATACATGTACCACAATTTGCTAGACCATTCGTGGGTCAATGGGCACTTGGGCTTCTTCCATGACTTAACAATTATGAATTGGGCTTCAATAAACATTCTGGTACAGATGTCTTTGTTATATTGTGATTTTTGGTCTTCTGGATATATACATAGTAAAGGAATTATAGGATCGAATGGCAGGTCTATTTTTAGATTTCCAAGTATTCTCCAAACATCCTTCCAAAAGGAATGTATTAGTGTGGATTCCCATCAGCAGAGTAGAAGTGTGCCCTTTTCTCTACATCCATGCCAACATCTCTGGTTTTGGGATTTTGTTATGTGAGCTACTCTTATTGGGGTTAGCTGATATCTCAAACTAGTTTTGATATGCATTTCTCTAATGATTAAGGATGATGAGCTTTTTTTCATGTGTTTGTAGATCCTGCATCTGTCTTCTTTAGAGAAGTTTCTCTTCAAGTCCCTTGCCCACCCTGAGATGGGATCACTTATTCTTTTCTTGCTAATATGTTTGAGTTCTCTGTGGATTCTGGTTATTAGACCTCTATCAGAGGTATAACCTACAAATATTTTCTCCCATTCTGAGGGCTGTCTGCTTGCTTTACTTACTATGTTCTTGGCTGTGCAGAAGCTTTTTTGTTTGATCAGGTCCCAATAATGTATTTTTGATACTGCTTCAATTGCCTGGGGAGTCCTCCTCATAAAATATTCACCCAGGCTGATTCCTTCACGAGTTTTCCCTGCACTTTCTTCAAGTATTTTATAGTTTAAATCTTTTATGCAGTGAGAATCTATTTTAGTTAATGGTGAAAGGTGTGGGTCCACTTTCAGTCTTTTACAGATCACCAGCCAGTTCACCCAGCACCATTTGTTAAATAGGAAATCTTTTCCCCACTGAATGTTTTTAATTGGCTTGTCAAAGATCAAATAATGGTAAGTAGCTGGATTCATCTCTTGGTTCTCTATTCTGTTCCAGACATCTACTTCTCTTTTTTTGTGCCGGTACCGCGCTGTTTTGATCACTATCTACTTATAGAACAGTCTCAGTCCGGTAGCGTAATTCCTCCTGCTTTGTTTTTATTGCTGAGTAATGTTTTGGCTATTCAAGGTTTTTCTCTGATTCCATATAAAACGAAGTATTATTTTTTTCAAGATCTTTAAAATACGACAATGGAACTTTAACAGGAATTGCATTAAAATTATATATTGCTTTGTGTAGTATAGACATTTTAACAATGTTGATTCTTCCCAGCCATGAGCATGGTATGCTTTGCCATTTGTTAACATCTTCAGCTATTTCTTCTCTTAAAGTTTCATAGTTCTCTTTATAGAGATATTTCACGTCCTGTGTTAGATAAACTCCCAAATATTTCATCTTCTTTGGCACTACTGTGAAAGGAATAGAGCCCTTGACTGTTTTTTCGGCTTGGCTATTGTTGGTATATATAAAAGCTTTATATATACCAGATTTATGGGTGTTGATTTTGTAGCCTGAGACATTGCTGTATTCCTTGATCACTTCTAAAAGTTTTGTAGTAGAATCCCTAGTGTTTTCCAGATATATGATCATGTCATCTGCAAAGAGTGAATGTTTGATCTCTTCTGACCCTATGTGGATGCCCTTAATTGCCTTTTCTTCCCTAATTGCAATGGCTAAAACTTCCATTACAATGTTAACGAGCAATGGAGACAATGGGCAACCTTGCCTGGTTCCTGATCTAAGTGGAAATGATTTCAATTTAACTCCATTCAATATGATATTGGCTGTGGGTTTGCTGTAGATGGCCTCTATTAGTTGAAGAAATGTCCCTTCTATACCAATTTTCTTAAGTGTTCTGATCATGAAGGGATGCTGGATATTACCAAAAGCTTTTTCTGCATCAATTGAAAGAATCATATGTTCTTTATTTTTTAGTTTGTTTATGTGCTGAATTACATTTATAGATTTACGTATATTGAACAAGCCTTGAGAGCCTGGGATAAATCCCACTTGGTCATGGTGTATAATTTTTTTGATGTGTTGTTGGATTCTGTTTGTTAGGATCTTATTGAGTATTTTTGCATCAATATTCATTAGTGATATTGGTGTATAATTTTCTTTTCTTGTTGGGTCCTTCCCTGGTTTAGGGATCAAGCTGATGTTTGCTTCATAGAATGTGTTGGGTCGTATTCCTTCTTTTTCTACATTTTGGAAGAGGTTTAGTAATATAGGTACTAGTTCTTCTTTAAAGGTTTGGTAGAATTCTGACGTAAAGCTATCTGATCCTGGGCTTTTCTTTTTAGGGAGATTTTGTATAGTTGATGCTATTTCAGAACTTGGTATAGGCATGTTCAACATTTCCACTTCATTCTGGCTAAGTCTTGGTAGGTGGCATACTTCCAAGTATTGGTCAATTTCTTTCAGATTTTCATATTTTCTGAGAGTAGAGTTTCTTGGAGTATTCGTTAAGGATTTTTTGAATTTCTTCAGGGTCTGTTGTTATTTCATCGTTACCATTTCTGATTGATGAAATTAGAGATTTTACTCCTTTTTTCCTGGTTAGGTTGGCCAAAGGTTTATCTATTTTATTGATCTTTTCAAAAAACCAACTTTTGGATTTATTGATCTGTTGTATAATTCTTTTGTTTTCAATTTCATTTAATTCTGCTCTGATTTTGGTTATTTCTTTTCTTCTTCTGGGTTTGGGGTTGGAATGTTCTTCCTTCTTCAGTTGCTTGAGATGTCCCATTAAGTTATTAACTTCCTCTCTTTCCATTTTCTTGAGGAAGCCTTGTAGTGCTATAAGTTTCCCTCTTAGGACGGCCTTTGTAGTATCCCAGAGGTTCTGATTGTTCATGTCTTCATTGTTGTTTTGTTCCAAAAATGTGGGGATTTCCTTCTTAATCTCATCTATAACCCATCTATCCTTCAGCATATGGTTACTTAGCTTCCATGTTTTTGTATGGATATGCAGATTCCTGTTGTTATTGAGTTCAACTTTCATTCCATGATGGTCGGAGAAGATGCAAGAAATAATTTCTATTTTTTTTAAATTTGCTGAGGTTAGATTTGTGGCCTAGGATGTGGTCAATTTTGGATTATGTTCTGTGGGCTGATGAGAAGAATGTGTATTCAGTTTTGCTGGGATGAAATGTTCTGTAGATGTCAGTTATGTCCAGATGTTGAATGGTTAAGTTTAAATCTAAAATTTGTTTGCTTAGCTTCTTTTTGGAGGGTCTATCCAGCACTGCTAAAGGGGTGTTAAAATCTCCAACTACTATGGAACTGGCGGAAATCAAGTTGTTCATGTCTGTTAGAGTTTCTCTTATAAATTGAGGTGCATTCTGGTTGGGTGCATAAGTATTAATAATTGAAATCTCATCGTATTGAGTATTACCTTTAACAAATCTGAAGTGTCCATCCTTATCCTTCCTTATTTTGGTTGGTTTAAAGCCTATTGCATCTGTGAATAGGATTGCAAAACCTGCTTTTTCTGCTTTCCATTTGCCTGGTGTATAGATGACCATGCCTTCACCTTGAGTCTGTATTTGTCTTTTAATGTAAGGTGAGATTCTTCTATGCATCAGATATCTGGCTGCAACCTGTGCCTCTTTAGAGAACAATTTAAACCATTCACATTTATCGAGAATATTGCTAAGCCTTTCGAGAGTCTGGTGGACATTTTTAATCCTTTTGCAGCCGTGGAAGTTGAAATTTGATCAAAAGTTTCTGGGTGGGTTTACTTTTGTGGTGGAGGATTATGCTGGTCTTTATGGAGGATAGGTCTGAGAATATCCTGGAGAGCTGGTTTAATTATGGCAAATTTCTTCAACATATGAATTTCATTAAAGTATTTAATTTCTCCATCATAAATGAAAGTCAGTTTAGCTGGGTACAGGATCCAGGGTTGAAAGTTATTTTGTTTCAGGAGGTTAACAGTCGATGACCATTCTCTTCTAGCTTGAAAGGTTTCAGCAGAGAGATCTGCAATTATTCTAATATTCTTGCCTTTGTAGGTGATGGTTTTCTTTCGTCTGGCTTCTTTCAGTATTTTCTCCTTCATATTAACTTTAGTGAAATTGATTATGATGTGTCTGGGGGATGTCTTAGTTGGGTTGAGTTGGGCTGGAGTTCTGAAACTGTCCGCTATCTGAATTTCAGAATCTCTTGGCATGTCTGGAAAGTTGTCTTTCATAATGTCATGGAGAAGAGACTCTGTGTCTTGTGAAGCCACTTCATCGCTTTCAGGGATCCCTATGAGACGAATATTAGTTTTCTTCAAATTATCCCAGAGCTCTCTGAGAGAGTGATCTGTTTTTGCCCTCCATTTCTCTTCCTCTTTGAGAGTTTGGGAGCATTTGAAAGCTTTGTCTTCAATGTCAGAAATCCTTTCTTCTGCTTGCTCCATTCTGTTACTGAGGGATTCTACCATGTTTCTCAGATCTTTGAGGGCTGCAACCTCTTGTCTCAATGTGTCAAAATCTTGGTCATTTGGTCTCTGAATTTGTTGAATTCTTGAGACATCTTTTGGGTTACTGCTTAGAATTCTAATTGTATCTTATTTGCTATCCAGATTCTGAATTTGATTTCTGACATCTCAGCTATTTGTTTGTGCATGTGATCTTGTGCTGTGTCTGCCCCATTGATCCTTGGTGTAGTTAATCTACTCTGATTATTCATATTGCCAGAGTATTTCCGTTGATTTTGCCTCATGATTGCTTTTCACCGTTGCCTCTGGCCATCCTCAGAGTTGGGGATGTGTCTCTTCAAGATTAGACCCCAGCGGGATCATTCTATTGTTGCTGGATCTTTGTAGGGAGTAACCCTGTGTAGCTCCTCTGGGTCTGCCCCAGCCAGGGAGTTCTGGTTGTGGGAGCAGCTCTGGAGTGTGACATACCCAGATCCAGCAACAGGGTGGGGTGTGGTGCACACAGTTCTGGGAGTGCCTGGCACCCAGTGACTTTGGCACAGAAGGCTCAAGGCTCCAGCAATCTCTGGCCAGGAAAAAGGCTCTGCACAGAGGCAGGTAGGGCTCCAGAGGGCACATGGTTACCAGAGTCCCCAGCCAGACAAGTGGGCCCGTGTGGAGGCAGGGAGATACAGGAGGGAGGACTCAGCGTTGTGAGGCTCCCAGAGTTCCTTGTCAGGAAGGAGGCCTGGTAGGCATGGGTCATGGGTTGCAGCACGATCGTGGGTCGTGGCTCCACTAGTACGGAAGTCCAGGCAGGCCTTAAGTTAATTTTTAAACTATTACTTTACAGGCGGCGCCTGTGGCTCAGTGAGTAGGGTGCCAGCCCCATATGCCGAGGGTGGTGGGTTCAAACCCAGCCCTGGCCAAACTGCAACAACAACAACAAAAAAATAGCCGGGCGTTGTGGCGGGCGCCTGTAGTCCCAGCTGCTCGGGAGGCTGAAGCAAGAGAATTGCGTAAGCCCAAGAGTTAGAGGTTGCTGTGAGCCGTGTGACACCACGGCACTCTACCGAGGGCAGTACAGTGAGACTGTCTCTACAAAAAAAAAAAAAAAAAAAAAACTATTACTCTACAGCAAATCTTAAACATCCATTGAATTAAAAAATAAAATTTTCACTGTATTTATTATTATTGAATTCACTATTTTCAGCACAGAGTTCTTCCCGTAAGCCTCATTGCTTCATTGCTGTATCCCATTTTTCACAATTAGGTCCCAATGTGCAAATAAGGCAGCATCAACGTTGGATGCTTATTAACATCATGTGTATGTAAATGTTCATGTGAGTGACAGAGATTGTTGGGACTATGTGTGCAAATTGACACACAGTCAATTTGCATCTCAACTCTTGAGACGACACCCTCAGGAGTTTATGATGAAATAGGAGGTTAGGTTAATCAAGGCCAGAATGTGTTAGAATGCGTTAGAATGTTTGCTTCTGAACTCCTGAGACACAGTGTGGTCCAGCTGAAAGTCATCATCCAAGCAGTGACTGGTCAAGAATATCAAGAGAAATATCCATTAAGCTCCATTAACTGTGCTAGATGTCTCTCCAGCAATAGTCCTCCACCGTGGGCTCCCATCACAGAAACACTGGGGGAGTTTTAAAAGTGTGGATTCCCAGGCTCATCCCTACACCAATGAAATACTTGTCTCTGGATACTATGACTTGACATGGGGCTTTTTTAAGTGGTTTAAATTTGCAGCCAGGGTTAATAGCTACTGGCACAGAGCAATGCTTCCAAAACCTGTGTAGGCCTCTGGATTTTGTTAAAACAAGAATCTTAGTTATCCTGGGGCTCTTGTTAAAATGTAGATTCTCGTTCAGTGGACCTGGGATTCTGCCCTTCTAACATGTGCCCCAGAGATACTGATGCTGCTGGTGTGAGGACAAGCTCGTCTACACCTATAAGTGCATAGTACATTGTGACATTCTCCCAAGTCCGCTGCTGGACTGAGAAGGGTATCAGTGATAAGCACCACAGTTGCTGAATGTCTACTCACTTTTCTCCCCTTTTCCTGTCAGTGGGCAAATATGAAGAGGACAGCCAGAAGGACAGTAATAAGAAATGTTCCCAGGCTTTTGAGGTAAACTCCTATGGCATGAAGTTGCAGACAACTGACTTTGAACATGGAAGAGGCAGATGTTGTCATGGCCCTCAGGGAGGTCCTCCAAGAAGATGCTGAGGCTCAAATAGCTCTCAAGGGGTTCCACAGGACCACCCCGTCTGACCTGGCACTGGGCTCACTCACTGCCCTAAGCTGCCTTTATGTGTCATGGAACAGAGGGTTAAACAAGCCTGGAGTCAGTTATTGGGACCAGTCACCCACCCAGAAAGATTCCACTTCTACCTTTTTAGACAGAGTTAGATGGGACATTGGCTTTAAACGATGGTAGAAGTAGGCAGTGGGGAGTACTTGCTAGCACATCATTGTAAGCTTGACCCACCATGTCTGAATTTCTAGGCATGCTCTAGGCAGATTCTTTTCCACTCTTGTTGGGGAAAATGGTTCAGAAGGACATCCCATCACAGGCCCCCTTCTCTGCCACTTACATGCTAAATTTTTGTCCCCCCCCCGCCCCCCTGCCCTTGGTAATAGGACCCAAGGATGCTGATGCTAGGACACAAGTCCCTCAGGAAGAGAAAACCAAGCCACAGGCAGTATCAGGCACGGAGAGGGGCCAGCACCTCCAGGCCCAAACAGCAGAGGGAGCTGCAGAGACTTGGGTTTACCCAGGCCCATGACCTCCTTCTTGACCTCAGGAACAGAGGTGCTAGCGGTCAGGCTATTGTTTGTCAGGGCCCAAGACCATAGATCCTTCTGCTCCTAAGGACAGTTTATAACCTGAAAATTCCAGTCTAGCCAAGTACCTTTGTGATGGTGTCTTTGATAGAATGACATTAAAAACCTTCCTTTATTTGTCACAGATTAGGTTTTTTAAAAGGTGATTTGATTGTTAAAAGCTGCCTAGAGGCCCCTAATCTACCTCTTTGGTTTTATCCATAAAGAAATTATGGTAAGGTCTCTCTTCCATTCTATCCCTGATCACTACAAGAAAATTTTATCATGAGCTGACTCCACGGGTTCTTCTAAAGCATGGTCTCCACTGGAGAAGCATTTAGTCAATAACAAAAATATTCCTCCTTTGGCTTTTTCTGTCCTAACTTCATCTCTATTAGCTAAGCTCAAAGGGAGTCCACTCTGCATTATTCTTTCTCCCTGTTTTTCTTAGCCTCTTTTCCTGCCAGACTTTCTCTAGCCAGCCCTCAGCTTTATCACCTCTCTGGACTTCTGCAATGTGGACTTAATGCTCTTCAATGCTCAAAGCTCATTCCTCTAACACCTCATGTCCCCCTAACCATCTGCATTCTTGCCCTTCTCCAAAGCAGTCCACTGCAACTAGGTAATTGTTCTCTAAATTTTCAACTCAAAGACTAGCAGTAGACTTTGTGATTATAGATACATAGTATAAACCTTTGGGAGTATTATGTCTTAATTTATCCTGTAACAAGGAATAAGAAGGTATATAATTATATATAGCGTCCATAGTGATGTTGATTGAAACAATGGCTTCTTTGCCTTACAAGCAAAAAAATGTTTGGATCTTGCACAGATGAACATTAAATCTCTAGGCTTCAGTATTATCTGACAGACAGGATGAGTAAAGGACTAAAACAAGTCAGGTCTGGTGGACCCAACTCCCTAGCTGCCAACTAGGAACGTTCCACTGGGAAAAACTCTACTTGATCAAGGAAACAATTACAACAAACAATATTATTCACCAATCAGAGTTTAAAATTTATTGTGTGGATTTGGTTTGGGTAAGATATATGCTCTGTTACTAAGTCCGTGGTCCCCTTATCTTCAGCTGTGCACTAAGGAAACACAGAGAGAAATCGTGAAGAGTCAAAAGATGCTTAGAAATAGCTCAGCTCCAAGACATTTCAAGATTAAGAATCCAGCTTTTGTTTCCACCTGCTAGAAGCAAAAACATGATTTATGAGGTATTCACACCAGGTGTGAATAAAACAGCATAGTATGTACAGTAAAATGACTGCGGGAGGTCCTCACGGGGACCCATTTGGGGATGCTGCCTTCTCTAGCACACTGGCTACTGGGTTTAGGATGGGAGATTCTGACCCAGCTAAAGGAACCACCTGCTCTCCTGCCTCAACACAACTTCCCACAACCACTGCTGCTCCTGGGATGCTTCTCTCTGAGCCTTGGCACTTGGGGTTGAAGGAGTTATGATTACAGGTGGAATTGAGGAGCCAGGTGTTGGAAAACAATATGGATAAAGGAAATTTCATAATGATGGCAAGGGGCACAAATTTGAGAAGTTTATTAGGTCCAACAATTAAGTTTCTGACTCGTCCTAGAAAAAAGTGCTGCACACCTCAGTGCAGAACGTCACTATGGGGTCACTTTTGAAGTGCTCCCCTTGGGAAGTTAGGCATTGACACTAGGATGTAGTCCACTCTTCAAGGCACTTTTAGAGCTCTATTTCTGGAATGGCTATCAGAGCTGTCGTTGTACAAGTTCGTGAACTCATCTGAGGGAAAGTGCTGCATACATCATCGCTGAAGATCACTATGGTTACCAGATGGCCGAGGGAGTACTTTGAAGGTGGCTGTAGTAACACCCAGAAATGAGACATGTAGCACTTTTAGGATGTTTGCAAACTTAATTGTCTGACATCAGATATTGACCACACTCTTAGATGAGAAAATTAGCTGGCTATTTAGTTGAGAAGGAATTCGTGAAAGGCCTAAAATAGACACAGCAGAAAAGAGAAGGCACTGTGATTGTGCTTATGCACTTGACTTAGAGAAGACCTAACCAGGAAGGAGCGGGTTCGCATCAGAAATGGAAAGTAAATGGACACATCCGTGAATACAGTGAGGCCTGTAAAACTGGGTGGGTGAACAGTAACCCTTCACTGCACAGGCTGGGGCAGACTGGATTGATGAGGACTAGAAGAAGGGAGAGGTCTAATATTAAAATTGTGGAGAGAGAGCAATACAAGGACAGCCATGAGGACACGTGAGCAAGGGATGGTTGTCCTAGGAAATCGGCACGGTAAGGGTCTGCCAGTGAGACTTCAAGTCATCAGTCACTATGGCCTTGGAGAAGGGGAATTCCAGGAAAATGAAATCAGTAGAGGCTATTTAATATTTACTGTTAGGCATTGAATTGGCAGAGGTGGCAGGGTTGGAAGAGTGAGACGTGGAAGGAGGTGTGTGAGTTGGCTGTGGTAATACCAAACCCAGAATTACCAAGGCTCTCCCTTCTGGAAGGGAGAAGACGCTGAGTTGAGAAAAATTTTCAAAGTAGGATTGATAGTATTTGGCAATAAGGACAAAGGAAAATGAGCTAATGAAAGTTTATCAATTTTTCAGAGCTTACACAAAATTTTACGATCATTAAATATGGAGGTACTAACATGTTGGCTCGATGGAAGGCATTCTAGAGATGGAATGCTATAATTTCAATGAATAATGCCCCTCTAATGAGCTCACTAAAAACTAATCCATATGCCAGTACTTTTCCACCCAGGCTGATAAATTGATTTGGTGAGGGGTCATAAAATGACCCCAATTAGGTGAACCCTAACTCTTCTGTTTCCTCTCTAATTTGATACGGTCTCTTCCTCTCCATCTGCAAAGTCTCAGTGTTTGCTGATGGATGGAGTGCAGCCTGCAGACACTTGCTCAGAGTAACAGCCAGATGCCTCATATTCAATCTGCAGAGCTACATAAGGCAAGGGGCATCTCTGGTTACCTGGCTAGCTGGGAGCTGAGTATGAAAGGAGGCCAGCAGGATTGTTTCTTGTCTGTGCACTAGGGGCAGACATTTTTCAAAACTCCTTAAAGTACATCTTCTCACCTTGGGAAAAGTGTGCTTGACTTTCCACTGTCCCAAATAAGAGTAATCTCTAGCTACCTGAAAATACCCAATAGGCAACCACTGAAGCCTGAGGTCTGTCTCTGCTCTTGTTTGTACAGGTGACATGATGCAGCCACAGAAAAAGAGGAAATGATCACACGCTGTTTTCCAAGAACCAAGAAGGAAGAAAACATGAGAGCTTTTTCTCATCTTTTTTTTTTTTCTCTTGAATGAGGGAGGTGGTAGAGGTAGAAAAGACAGGGAGTGGTATTTACATTTAATAAGAGTGTTATGAAAATAGCTTAATTTGAGCACTGTTGGGGTTTTAAAAGGTTAACTGCACACACCAAAAACAACTCCTGCTGTCTCAGAATTTGTCTCACCTTGATAGAGGATGGTCTCTGATTAAATTCTGAACAAAAGCTAAAGAAACTTACATAAACTTGGTGGTCCAGGATGTTTAGAGACAAAAGAACTTAGGGTCATTCAGACTCTTCAATTTACAGAGGAGGTTGCTGAGGATCTACAGGAGGAGTTACCTGCATAAAGCAAAAGGGTTAGTTGGTGTCAAAGCCGAGACAATAGCTTCTGTCTCTTAGATTTCCTAACTCCCAGTCCTGGGCCATTGTTAATAATTTCAACTTCTCTTAAAAAGAAAAACCAAAACACTTTAGTAAGCTAGTTATTATGTGGATTACTCATTCATTTTTATTCATCAATCTAGAAATATAGGGAAATGGCTGCTACTGAAGTCATCTGTCTACCTGGAAATTATTTGGGGCAATTAAAAAGTAAGTTATAAAAAATATTGGGAAATCTGTCCCTCCTGGGAGCAAACATTTGAGCAAGTATAAACATTGAACACAGTGACATTGCCAAACTCTTCTATTCCAATATTGACTAATTTATCAAATACATGTTGGACTTTTACTTGGAGAAGGCTCTGGATGAGAAGTGAAGTGATTATCGAGGCTGCTGAGATTACACGGGTACTTTGGGGAGTGTGTGGTTTAACAAAACTGATTGTCAGGTGATAAATAAGGATTTGCAAACCTTGTTTTGATTTCCCTAGTAGTTTTTTTCCTGGTGTTTAATTGTAGGCACATTAGAAAAAAAAAGCACTAATGACAAACATTTAATGGTGGTAAACATATTTGGGTCTACTCATGTGTTCACCAGGCTCACATGGGCCAGAGTGTGAACACTGGAGTAAATTGTAGCTGAGCTTCCCAACCTAACACTATGCAGGAGAAATTTGGTTAAAAAGGACACTAAGAGCAATCTTGAAGGTTTGGAAAAGAGGGCAGCATATCTCAATAGGGAAGGCAGGGGCAGAGCACGGTGTCTCACATCTGTGATCTTAGTACTCTGGAAGGTCAAGGCAGATGGATTGCTTGAGCTCATGAGTTCAAGACCAACCTCAGCAAGAGCAAGACTCAGTCTCTAAAAAATAGCTGGGCGTTGTGGCAGGTGCCTGTAGTCCCAGTTACTCAGGAGGCTGAGGCAAGAGGATCACTTAAAAACAAGAGTTTGAGGTTACTGTGAGTTCTAATGGCACGGTACTCTATCAAGGGCTACAAAGTGAGACTCTGTCTTGAAAAAAAAAATAGGGAAGACACAGGAAGGCCAGGGAACGTGCCAAAAAATGCTCAGGCCCTACTCCTTTTCCACTATTCTATTAATATGAGCCTCAAGTCTTTCTCGGGTAGAGCTGGCAATACCACGTCTTGCCCTGCACCTGCTGCTGCCTTTTAACTGCTCAGAGCACCTGGTCTCAGCAGGAACCCAGAAACAGTTGTCAAATGGAAATTCCCCAAATGGGAAGCCCGCAGGGGATCACCCAAGTTTTCCACACCCCAAAGATGACTCGGGTTGCATAGTTCTCATAGTCATAGTAAGCTCTTGGCTAGGGAGAGCCTGCAGATTTCTATTTGTGGCTTTACTGTCCCTAGGACCAAATTTAACCCTGACTACAGCACGCCTCCTACACTAAAACTATCTCAGGACCATTTTTCATTGAGTACAAACCTAAGCACACAAGTGCATCTTCAGTGCCGCTGTAGTTTATGATAGGATAAGCAACTGGGCACCTGTAATAAATACTGACTAAACCTCCATTAAAAAGTGCATAGTGTGTGATGCCTATGTAGGGATGTGTTAGACCCTTAAAAGTTAGAAAATTACAAATACAGAAACCAAATAATGATATCAGCAATAATATTTGTACAGTGCTCATAATTTATAATCACTCTCACTTATTTTAGCTTCACAGTTTTCTTGTAAGTAGGAAATGTATTAGGCTTTTATTTTACAAATAAACACCCTGAGTTTCTGATGGTGCAGTTCTGGTAAATGTTTACCAACCAACTTTCTACAAAAAAAAGAATTAAACCCCTGATCAATAGTATTTGCCCATTTCCGTTGTATAAACACTCTTGGGAGCCTTTTAGAAGCTACCAACATGTTGCTGAACGCAGAATTGGGAAGAGATATACACAACTACTTGGTCCTCAGGAGCCAGTATGAGCTGGCTCCAGCCCACCCCTGGGTTCAGACTAGAGGAATGGCAGGCCCAGGGTCACACAAATCGTGTTTCCAGAGCTCATCTTCCTTCCTCTTTTATTATACAGCAAATCAATAACTGGTCATCCCAGAGCCTTTATAAGAAAGAAAAGAAAGAAGAAAAGAGAGGAAGGGAAGAAAGGAAAAAGGAAGAAAAGGAAGGAAGGAAAGAAGGAAGGGAGGGGAAGGGAAGGAGAAACAGAGGAAAAAAAAGAAAACCAAGGGTGGCGCCTGTGGCTCAGCTGGTAAGGCGCCGGCCCCCTATACCAAGGGTGGCGGGTTCAAACCCGGCCCCGGCTGAACTGCAACCAAAAAATAGCCAGGCGTTGTGGCGGGCGCCTGTAGTCCCAGCTACTCAGGAGGCTGAGGCAAGAGAATCGCTTAAGTCCAGGAGTTGGAGGTTGCTGTGAGCTGTGTGATGCCATGGCACTCTACCCAGGGCCATAAAAGTGAGACTCTGTCTCTACAAAAAAAAAAAGAAAACCAAAAATGTATTCACATCTTGCAAAGCTGAACAAAAGAAGGTGGTCAGAAGACCCCAACCTGGTGGACAGGCAGAAGGAGAACACCACCACTGCCCGGCAGACCGCTGTGTCACATGTGAAACCAACTTTGAATTTGGTTAGACGACTTCTCCTATTGCCTAAACAACACATTAACCCCCTTCTCCACCCCCCACCCCCTCCTGAAAGGGTCCTACACTTCTCAAGCTATTTTCAGCTCCTCCACACCTCTCCGCTTGCAATACTTGTCATAACAGGAAGCCGGTTTTATATACTGTGATCCCCAAACATTGCGCCCACATGTGGGGACCGTGAGGGGGCCGAGCACAGGCCCCTCCCACGGTGGGGCGTCCTCCCTCCCAGGCCTGGATTCAGCAACCAGAATCCACTTCCAGGCTGTCTTGTTTTCCTTTCTCCTGCAGTTGGTGGTGCCTTTTTTTTTTTTTTGTTAATAAAGCATTTGAGTAGGCAGCAAAGCCAGTCAGAACTGTTTATTTATAGCTGTGGATTTTCAATGCTGTATAAATTAGAAATCGTTGCTGAATGAGGCCCGCGCCCACTCACACACGCAGGGCCGCTGTCTGTGAGTCCTTTCACACGGTTTGACTGTACACAGTCTAAAATGGGAGAAAATGACATGCTCCGAGTCAAATGACGGAGTCACAGCTAAACGGCAAAGCAGAAAACCAGCAATTATTTTTCCTCAGCACAATATGGGGAGCGCGACAGGTGCAATTATCCAATATTAACAGCACCGGTTTGTGGTGTAGGGAGAAAATAAAGGTTTCCGTGTCTTAGAGAGGGGAAAAAAAAAAAAGGAGAAAGAACCTGCCTTGAGGCTCCTGTTTCTGTGGATTAAGCTATGTTATGTAAATTGAAACTAGCCAAGATTCCAGAAAGGGAAAGAGAGAACCACTTGGCACCCAGGCCCTCCCCCCCGCCCCCCACCCCAGGCTTGAGAGCTGTCAGGGGCTTCTGGGCAAGGGACCCACCTTGGACTCTGTGGCCTGAACACCCTCCTTGGGCTCCAGGTGAGAGTGGGGGAGGCCAGGCCTGCTGGGCTGTCCTTATCTGTAAAGTTAAATGATGATAATACCTACCATAATTAAATGAGATGATTAAAAGTGGTGGCTGCAAGTGCCCAGCATCCAAGACCCCCATCCCACCCTGCTTAATTGCAAACTCCCCAGGCTGGGGCCACATCTGCTAACTCTGCAGCACTAGAGAGTACTGACATACAGACTAACTCGAGGATCCCTTATAGCTTCTTAGTCTCACAGCTTCATCACCAAATATCTTGCAGCCTGGGCTTCTGTAGAAGCTGAGATTCCCAATGTTATGGTCATTATTTCATATAATGCGGTGTCTCCATCATTCAGACCAAAATCCTATTACCAGCGATGATCAGGTTCTACTTCCGTGTGATCTAAATGAAAAGAAAATTGATAGAACACAACACACGACAAATTTTGATAAAAAGGAGAAGGATAAATGGCCTGCATGCAGATGGAATTCCTCAATGGATATTAAATGGCCTCTGGCTCAAAAGAGCACCCATGGTATGCAAGGGTCCAAGTCAGGGAGATTAATCTTTAAACAGGAAGGGGGGGGTGCCAAAGACAAATTTTATTGACATAAGAATTTGTCCTACCTTAGGTACAAGCTCACCCTACTGACAGATGGTAAGTGTATCCTTAGGGCCTGGTCTAGCCTGACTCTAAGACATCACCATCTCCATGTCCCATGATATCATCAGCATCTTCCTTTCTGTAATCTTCAGGGCCACGGAAAGGGCCTCTACTCTGCCATCCCAAATATCTTGCTATTGTCCATAAAAATGTTTTGTCAGAGCTAAAGCCTCCTATTTTGTATGGGGAAACAAATTTAACATGTAACTATTTCTGAGAGAAGTGACTTATTAAACTGACATGCACTCAAGTATCCATGACTTAAAGCAAGTTTTAATATGAGAAGGAGTATGCTTGGCAAAGTGAAAATGGGGACATTGCGAGAAAATGAACAGGTACAGAAAGAGTTAGCTACAGCCTCCAAGGACAAACCTTGCCGAGTTCACAATTTTTCACCATGTGGGTTGTGAAGAGATGGCTGGGTATGTCTCGGCTGTGTCCGCTCCTCTGAGAGAGCTAATCAGTAGGAGGAGAACACAGAAGGGAGGTGGTCAGAGACCTCAGCAGCTGAAAGGCCAGCTCAATTCTCCATGCCCTTGTGGGGAGAGGACAAAAAAGACATAGCTGCAACATGCCACCCTGCCCCCACAGTCCTAATACCTGGCACTGCAGGAATGCAAACTTGCTCTGTGTCTTGAGAGAGAAGTTAATATTGGGTTGTCATTTCCCTTAAGGACGGAGGCAGAGCAAAGAAAAACCTTTGGATGCTACTGGCTCCTGAGGAGTATCAGGCAGTGTTGAGCTTCCCCAGGATCCCTCCTTATCTGAACATCTATCTCATATGCCAGTCACAGGGAACTTAATCATTGAAGGGAGATGGATACTGATGAAGGGCATGTTGTGTGTTTCTTTGAGGATCAGGAATCCATTCTATCCACCATTGTATCCTCACACAGAGTATAGTATGCGCTAGACTTTAAATACATATTTGAAGCTCAATTTAAGTAACATGCTCAGAGTCTTACCGTGGATTTGGGATCCAAATCCAAATCTATCTGATCAAGTGCCCCAAAGAGTTTTCACTTCACCAGTGGCTTTCAATCTTTCTTGATACTTTCAGAGATGCACTTTATATTGTGGCCCAATAAATGCATGCGTACACATACACACATCTGCGAAAAATTCCATTATATCCACTTTTAGTATATGAAATACACAACTTTATTTTCCATGATATTATTTTCTATTCCATTATTTAAAATATGTTGTGACTATTAAATAATAATCCAATAATAGTGATGTTAAGAAATAATGGATTTCTTAATCCAATAACAATAATCATAATAATCGGGTTCAACTTAATTCAATAACATGAACAACACTGTATTCTACCATATTAAAGGATTCATTCAACAAATAAACATAAAGTGCCTCCTATGTGTATGGTGCTGGCCCCAAGCTGTAGCCAGAGGGTGGGGATGTGGTAGTCATCTACCTGGCCATTTGCATTAGGGGTGGAGGTTTGCTCTTTCACCCTGGGGCACCTTTGGGAAGGCAGAAAAAGCCTGGCTTCCCCAGCTTACTCTGGTTAGCAGCTGCTCTGCTAGACTCAGCTCCTCTGAGATGCTAACAGGAAGAGAAAAATCCCACTACACAAGCTTACAAAACCTTCCGTTGAGGCTTAAGTCTGGCCTGAGCAAATATATTTGGTTACACTTTAGGGATTTGCTTTCACTCAACACTAAATTTTATTAAGATTCTAATGGTGAAGTTAGATGACGTGGAGTTAAGAAAACATGTAATGTATGACTTTTACTTTGCCAGGAATCTGCTATGTGATCTGTAGACTTTCAATTTTAGACATATTTTATTTCATTTGAAAATGTTTCAATTGCATTGTAGAATGCACTTACCTTGTCATTTTAGGTACACACATTAACTCAACTTTGCAATTTTAAAGATTGCATCATTTCTCTTTCCAGTAAAATAGATTACTTCTGCATTGCCACTCTTTTCCTCAGTCAGACTCTTCCTGCCATTGTGACCTTTTATTGCCCTCACATATCCCCAAAGTAAGAGGAAAAGACCAAAAGAACTATTGGTGACCAATTCAGGCATGGTTTCCCCACTCAGTAATGTGGATTTCTGTGCAATCCTCACATCAAGGGAAAAGAAAAGAACTGATGCAAATGTCCTCCCAGCTCATAGATGAACATCTCTAAATTCATTTTGGAACCATTTTAGACTCTGGGCATGGGTAAGACAGGGACTATTTGCATGACTGCATTAATAATGATAAAGAGAGACACCTACTTATACTTCAACAGTCCTAGACTCCTCCTCCAGGATGTCTTCCATGACTACCTTCCCCCCGGGAGTTTAAACCCTTCTTCTCTGTGCTCAAGAGATACTGTAATTTCATTTTTAACCCTTGAGTTACCTATGAAACCAAGATGAGCAAATGAGCAAAAGGCTCGTGATTGGCATCTAGCTTCCCAGGAGGTGGAGCAAGATGGCGGCCAAGTAACAGCTTCCCTGTAACTGGGCACGGTGAGTTGGGGGAGATAAGACTCCAGGCATCTCTGGCTGATGGGATCTGCCTATAATCATCCCTTTGAAGATACAGGAAGTCAGCCAGGGACTTCTGGACCCTGAGAGGAGGACAAAAACAGTGGAAAACTGACAAGTGGTTGTGTGTGTTCGATCGACCTAATCCCACCGGCAGCTGTAAATACAAGCAGCAGTGAGACTGCAAAGTGGAAAGGACTTACCTATGAACTGTTTTGGTGTTTTTGGACTTGGCACTCAGTTGAACTGACTTGGGGAGAGCTTGAGCAGAAGTGCGGAGAACTTTGAGCATTGTCTAGGGCCCCAGACTGAGCCGCTGAGTCAGACGGAGCTAATAGTATTCATCTGTGGGCCCCAGGAGCCATTGTGAGAGAACTACCCCAGCAAGCTCAGCCCTCAGGGTCACAGAGCAAGAATAGGGTGGGAGGTCGTAACCTAGTGATTGACCAGCCTAAAGGCGGGGACTGAGCTGCCTTACAGCCTTAACCCTCAGGGGCAGAATGAGAGCAGTTTTGACACACTGGAGCCTCGGACTGTTGCCCTGGCTAGAGTGCCGTGGCGTCACAGCTCATAGCAACCTCAAACTCCTGGGCTTGGCACCACCAGGACCTCCATAAGAGCAGCGCTGTGAACCCTGACCCGCGCCCCCGTCCACCAGGCCTCTGCATGCCCTGACCAAGAACTGCGGGAGCTGTGTAACCCCACATCCTCCCTCCTGTACACTTCCTGCCTCCACCCTTCCCGCTCATCTGGCCAGGGACTCTGGTAGCCATGTGCCCTCCACAGCCCTCCCTGCCTCTGTGCAGAGCCCTTCTCCTGGCCAGAGACTGCTGGAGCAATGGGCTCTCTGTGCCAAAGTCACTAGGTGCCAGGCACTCCCAGAACCATGTGCAACACCTCCTGCCCTGTTGCTGGATCCAGGTGTGTCACACTCTGTCACACTCTGGATCACACAACCAGAACTTCCTGGGGCAGCCCAAGAGGAACTACACAGGGTCAGTCCCTACAAAGATCCAGCAACAATAGAGTGATCCCGCTGGGGTCTAATCTTAGAGAGACACCTCCCCAACTCTGAGGACAGCCAGAGGCAATGGTGAAAAACAATCATGAGGTGAAATCAACAGAAAAACTCTGGCAATATTAATAATCAGAGTAGATCAACTCCTCCAAGGATCAATGGGACAGACACAGCACAAGATCACATGCACAATCAAATAGCTGAGATGTCAGAAATCGAATTCAGAATCTGGATAGCAAATAAGATCCGTTCAGAATTCCAAGCAGTAACCCAAAAGATATCTCAAGAATTCAACGAATTCAAAGACCAAATGACCAAAGATTTTGACATATTGAGACAAGAAGTTGCAGCCCTCAAAGATCTGAGAAACACGGTAGAATCCCTCAGTAACAGAATGCAGCAAGCAGAAGAAAGGATTTCTGACATTGAAGACAAAGCTTTCAAACGCTCCCAAACTCTCAAAGAGGAAGAGAAATGGAGGGCAAAAACAGATCACTCTCTCAGAGAGCTCTGGGATAATTTGAAGAAATCTAATATTCGTCTCATAGGGATCCCTGAAAGCGATGAAGTGGCTTCACAAGACACAGAGTCTCTTCTCCATGACATTATGAAAGACAACTTTCCAGACATGCCAAGAGATTCTGAAATTCAGATAGCAGACAGTTTCACAACTCCAGCACAACTCAACCCAACTAAGACATCTCCCATACACATCATAATCAATTTCACTAAAGTTAATATGAAGGAGAAAATACTGAAAGAAGCCAGACGAAAGAAAACCATCACCTACAAAGGCAAGAATATTAGAATAATTGCAGATCTCTCTGCTGAAACCTTTCAAGCTAGAAGAGGATGATCATCGACTTTTACTCTCCTAAAACAAAATAACTTTCAACCCTGGATCCTGTACCCAGCTAAACTGAGTTTCACTTACGATAGAGAAACTAAATACTTCAATGACATTCACATGTTGAAGAAATATGCCATAACTAAACCAGCTCTCCAGGATATTCTCAGACCTATCCTCCATAAAGACCAGCGTAATCCTCCACCACAAAAGTAAACCCACCCAGAAAATTTTGATCAAATTTCAACTTCCACAGTCACAAAAGGATTAAAAATGTCCACTGGACTCTTGTAAGGCTTGTCAATATTCTCAATGAATGTAAATGGTTTAAATTGTCCTCTAAAGAGGCACAGGTTGGCTGACTGGATACAAAAACTTAAGCCAGATAACTGCTGCATACAAGAATTTCACCTTACATTAAAAGACAAATATAGACTCAAGGTGAAGGGATGGTCATTTCCATTTCCAGGCAAATGGAAAGCAGAAAAAAAGCAGGCATTGCAATCCTATTTGCAGAAGCAATAGGCTTTAACCAAACTAAGGAAGGATAAGGATGGACACTTCATATTTGTTAGAGGTAATACTCAATATGATGAGATTTCAATTATTAATATTCATGCACCCAACCAGAACGCACCTCAATTTATAAGAGAAACTCTAACAGACATGAGCAACTTGATTTCCTCCAGTTCCATAGTAGTAGGAGATTTTAACACCCCTTTAGCAGTGCTGGATAGATCCTCTAAAAAGAAGCTAAGGAAAGAAATTTTAGAGTTAAACTTAAGCTTTCAACATCTGGACTTAACTGACATCTACAGAACATTTCATCCCAACAAAACTGAATACACATTCTTCTCATAAGCCCATGGAATATACTCCAAAATCCTAGGACATAAATCTAACCTCACCAAATATAAAAAAATACGAATTATTTCTTGCATTTTCTCAGACCATTGTGGAATAAAAGTTGAACTCAATAACAACAAGAACCTGCATATCCATATAAAAACGTAAAAGCTAAACAACCTTATGCTGAAGGATAGATGGGTTATAGATGAGGTTAAGAAGGAAATCACCAAATTTTTGGAACAAAACAATAATCAAGACACGAATTACCAGATCCTCTGGGATACTGCAAAGGCAGTCCTAAAAGGGAAATTTATAGCACTGCAAACCTTCCTCAAGAAAACGGAAAGAGAACAAGTTAATAACTTAATGGGACATCTCAAGCAACTGGAGAAGGAAGAACACTCCAACCCCAAACCTAGCAGAAGAAAAGAAATAACCAAAATCAGAGCAGAATTAAATGAAATTGAAAACAAAAGAATTATACAATAGATCAATAAATCCAAAAGCTGGTTTTTTGAAAAGATCAATAAAATAGATAAACCTTTGGCCAACCTAACTAGGAAAAAAAGAGTAAAATCTCTAATTTCATCAATCAGAAATGGTAAAGATGAAATAACAACAGACCCCTCAGAAATTTAAAAAAAATCCTTAACGAATACTACAAGAAACTATACTCTCAGAAATATGAAAATCTGAAAGAAATCGACCAATACCTAGAAGTATGCCACCTACCAAGACTTAGCCAAAATGAAGTGAAAATGTTGAACAGGCCTATATCAAGTTCTGAAATAGCATCAACTATACAAAATCTCCCTAAAAAGAAAGGCCCAGGATCAGATGGCTTTACGTCAGAATTCTACCAAACCTTTAAAGAAGAACTAGTACCTATATTACTAAACCTCTTCCAAAATATAGAAAAAGAAGGAATATTACCCAACACATTGTATGAAGCAAACATCAGCTTGATCCCCAAACCAGGGAAAGACCCAACAAGAAAAGAAAATTATACACCAATATCACTAATGAATATTGATGCAAAAATACTCAATAAGATCCTAACAAACAGAATCCAACAACACATCAAAAAAATTATACACCATGACCAAGTGGGATTTATCCCAGGCTCTCAAGGCTGGTTCAGTAAATCTATGAATGTAATTCAGCACATAAACAAACTAAAAAATAAAGACCATATGATGCTTTCAATTGATGCAGAAAAAGCTTTTGATAATATCCAGCATCCCTTCATGATCAGAACACTTAAGAAAATTGGTGTAGGGCGGCGCCTGTGGCTCAGTTAGTAGGGCAACGGCCCCATATGCCGAGGGTGGCGGGTTCAAACCCAGCCCCGGCCAAACTGCAACAAAAAAAATAGCCGGGCATTGTGGCGGGCGCCTGTAGTCCCAGCTGCTCGGGAGGCTGAGGCAGGAGAATCGCGTTAGCCCAAGAGTTAGAGGTTGCTGTGAGCCGTGTGATGCCACGGCACTCTACCCGAGGGCGGTACAGTGAGACTCTGTCTCTACAAAAAAAAAAAAGAAAGAAAGAAAATTGGTATAGAAGGGACATTTCTTCAACTAATAGAGGCCATCTACAGCAAACCCACAGCCAATATCATGTTGAATGGAGTTAAATTGAAATCATTTCCACTTAGTTCAGGAACCAGGCAAGGTTGCCCATTGTCTCCATTGCTCTTTAACATTGTAATGGAAGTTCTAGCCATTGCAATTAGGGAAGAAAAGGCGATCAAGGGTATCCACATAGGGTCAGAAGAGATCAAACCTTCACTCTTCACAGATGATATGATCGTATATCTGGAAAACACTAGGGATTCTACTACAAAACTTTTAGAAGTGATCAAGGAATACAGCAATGTCTCAGGCTACAAAATCAACACCCATAAATCTGTAGCCTTTATATATACCAACAACAACCGAGCCAAAAAAACAGTCCAGGTCTCTATTACTTTCACAGTAGTGCCAAAGAAGATGAAATACTTGGGAGTATACCTAACAAAGGACGTGAAAGATCTCTACAAGGAGAACTATGAAACTTTAAGAAAAGAAATAGCTGAAGATGTTAACAAATGGAAAAACATACCATGCTCATGGTTGGGGTTAGGTGATATCACAAAGTAGTTTTGATTTGCATTTCTCTGATGATTAAGGATGATGAGCTTTTTTCATGTGTTTGTAGATCTTGCGTCTGTCTTCTTTAGAGAAGTTTCTCTTCAAGTCCCTTGCCCACCCTGAGATGGGATCACTTGTTCTTTTCTTGCTAATACGATTGAGTTCTCTGTGGATTCTGGTTATTAGACCTTTATCGGAGATATAACCTGCAAATATTTTCTCCCATTCTGAGGGATGTCTGCTTGCTTTACTTACTATGTTCTTGGCTGTGCAGAAGCTTTTTAGTTTGATCAGGTCTCAGTAATGTATTTTTGATACTGCTTCAATTGCCTGCCTTCTCATAAAATATTCACCCAGACCGATTCCTTCAAGAGTTTTCCCTGCACTTTCTTCAAGTATTTTTATAGTTTCATGTCTTAAGTTTAAATCTTTTGTCCAGTGAGGGTCTATCTTAGTTAATGGTGAAAGGTGTGGGTCCAGTTTTAATCTTCTACAGGTTGCCAACCAGTTCACCTGGCACCATTTGTTAAATAGGGAATCTTTTCCCCACTGAATGTTTTTAATTGGCTTGTCAAAGATCAAATAATGGTAAGTAGCTGGATTCATCTCTTGGTTCTCTATTCTGTTCCAGACATCTACTTCTCTGTTTTGGTGCCAATACCATGCTGTTTTGATCACTATCGGTTTATAGTACAGTCTCAGGTCTGGTAGCGTGATTCCTCCTGCTTTGTTTTTATTGCTGAGTAATGTTTTGGCTATTGAGGGTTTTTCTGAATCCATATGAAATGAAGTATTATTTTTTCCAGATCTTTAAAATATGACAATGGACCTTTAATAGGAATTTCATTAAAATTATATATTGCTTTGGGTAGTATAGACATTTTAACAATGTTGATTCTTCCCAACCATGAGCATGGTATGTTTTTCCATTTGTTAACATCTTCAGCTATTTCTTTTCTTAAAGTTTCATAGTTCTCCTTGTAGAGATCTTTCACGTCCTTTGTTAGGTATACTCCCAAGTATTTCATCTTCTTTGGCACTACTGTGAAAGTAATAGAGACCTGGACTGTTTTTTTGGCTCGGTTGTTGTTGGTATATATAAAGGCTACAGATTTATGGGTGTTGATTTTGTAGCCTGAGACATTGCTGTATTCCTTGATCACTTCTAAAAGTTTTGTAGTAGAATCCCTAGTGTTTTCCAGATATACGATCATATCATCTGTGAAGAGTGAAGGTTTGATCTCTTCTGACCCTATGTGGATACCCTTGATCGCCTTTTCTTCCCTAATTGCAATGGCTAGAACTTCCATTACAATGTTAAAGAGCAATGGAGACAATGGGCAACCTTGCCTGGTTCCTGAACTAAGTGGAAATGATTTCAATTTAACTCCATTCAACATGATATTGGCTGTGGGTTTGCTGTAGATGGCCTCTATTAGTTGAAGAAATGTCCCTTCTATACCAATTTTCTTTCTTTCTTTTTTTTTTTTTTGTAGAGACAGAGTCTCACTGTACCACCCTCGGGTAGAGTGCCGTGGCATCACACGGCTCACAGCAACCTCTAACTCTTGGGCTAACGCGATTCTCCTGCCTCAGCCTCCCGAGCAGCTGGGACTACAGGCGCCCGCCACAATGCCCGGCTATTTTTTTTGTTGCAGTTTGGCCGGGGCTGGGTTTGAACCCGCCACCCTCGGCATATGGGGCCGTTGCCCTACTAACTGAGCCACAGGCGCCGCCCTACACCAATTTTCTTAAGTGTTCTGATCATGAAGGGATGCTGGATATTATCAAAAGCTTTTTCTGCATCAATTGAAAGCATCATATGGTCTTTATTTTTTAGTTTGTTTATGTGCTGAATTACATTCATAGATTTACTGAACCAGCCTTGAGAGCCTGGGATAAATCCCACTTGGTCATGGTGTATAATTTTTTTGATGTGTTGTTGGATTCTGTTTGTTAGGACACAGAATGAACAAGTGAGAGATGAAGTTAAATGGCAGGTGTCGAATGTGGGATGAGGCAAGGTGAGAGGCAGTCAGGCCATAAGTCTACATCAGAGTACCCACCATGGGCATCCGGCTGTGCTTTGATCTCCAGATCACAAGCGTAATATTTGTGCACAAATAGCTTGGTGTATAATTGTCTCTCACCTTGGAGGTCCCTGCTGAACTTGTGCTTTCGTTTCCATCCCCAACAAGCAACCACAGAACCCAGATTTACATGCTCATGATGTTTTCATTAAGCCTTAGAATAAACAGGTAAGTTTGTTTCTCTTTATCATTGTTTTTTTTTTTTATTGTCAAATCATAGTTGTGTACATTAGTGCAATCAAGGGGTACAATGTGCTGGTTTCATATACAATCTGAAATATTCTCATCAAACTGTCAAACATAGCCTTCATGGCATTTTCTCAGCTGTTGTATGTAGACATTTGTATTCTGCATTTAGTAAGTTTTGCCTGTACCCAGTTTAAGATACATCGTAGATGTGGCCCCACCCATCATCCCCCCTCCACCCTAACCTCCCTCCCTCCCTTCCCCTTCCTTGGCCTTAGTTGGGTTATAGCCTTCATGTGAAAGCCACAATTTAGCGATAGTTGGGTTATAGCCTTCATGTGAAAGCCACAATTTAGCTTCACAGAGGGCTGAGTACATTGGATACTCTTTCGTCCATTCCTGAGATACTTTGCTAAGAAGAATATGTTCCAGCTCCATCCATGTAAACATGAAAGAGGTAAAGTCTCCATCTTTCTTTAAGGCTGCATAATATTCCATGGCATATATGTACCACAATTTGCTAGTCCATTCGTGGGTCGATGGGCACTTGGGCTTCTTCCATGACTTAGCAATTATGAATTGGGCTACAAAAAAATTCTGGTACGGATGTCTTTGTTATATTGTGAGTTTTGGTCTTCTGGGTATATACCTAGTAAAGGAATTATAGGATCGAATGGCAGGTCTATTTTTAGGTCTCTAAGTATTCTTCAAACATCCTTCCACATTCGACACCTGCCATTTAACTTCATCTCTCACTTGTTCATTCTTGACTCTCCAATGCCAGTGGAGCACAGATAATCACCATGCCAGACTGCCTACCAACACCTATCCAATCCCAATTAATATTTAGCTAAAACTTCACTATTACTAAATTTAATTATATTTGCAATATAAATTTAATATAGCTGCAATAATCTAGAAACATGGTCCCAGCTCCTGACTGGCACTGGTCTGTGGCCTGTTGGGAGCCAGGCTACACAGAAGGAGGCGAGTGGCAGGCAAGTGAGCAAAGCTTCATCTGTATTTACAGTTGCTCCCCACTACCTGCGTCCACGGCCTGTTGGGAACCAGGCCCCTCAGCAGGAGGTGGGAGGCAGGTGCATAAGCAAAGCCTCATTTGTATTTACAGCCACTCCCCATCACTTACATCATTGCCTGAGTGCCACCTCCTGTCACATCAGGGGCAGCATTAGAGTCTCATAGGAGCGTGAACCCTACCGCAAAGTGCATGTGAGGGAGTTAGGTTGCGCACTCCTCACAAGAATCTAATGCCACCCCAGTCTACGGAAAAATTGTCTTCATGAAACATCCCTGGTGCCAGAAAGGTTGGGGACCACCCACCTCAAACTAGCATAGTATATTATTATCTGTATTAATTTCTTAGAGCTACTGTAACCAAGTACCACCAACTGGGTGGCTTAAAAACCACAGAAATGTATCTCCTCACAGTTCAGGAAGCTGGCAGTCTAAAATCAACGTGTCAGCAGCACTATACTTCCCCTGGCGTCTCCAGGGGTAATCCTTTCTCCTGCTGACTCCAGTGATGTGCGGCTACATCACTCTAGTGTCTGCCTCTGTCTTCACGTAGCATTCTTCCCTGTGTCTCTCTCTGTGTCTCTCCTTACCTTACAGAGAATCCAAGATCTGTATCTAAATCTCCCTCTCCTTTCTCTTTCTCCTTTCTCTCTAATTTCTCTCCAAATCAGTCACTGGATTTTGAGACCATCCTAAGTCTAGGATGATTTATTTCAGGATCCTTCACTAATACATCTGGAAAGCTCTATTTCCAAATAAGGTCACACTCTGAGGTTCCAGATGGACCTGAACATTGGAAGGTAGGGAAACACTATTCACCCCAACACATTATCCCTATTTAGCAAATGAGGGTACTGAGGGTCAGAGATCATTCGATGCCAAATTCCAGCTTTTGACTTTTCTCATGCATCTGTTCTAGTTCAACAGTAATTTACAACATCTATTGAGTGGTCCCTGTAGGACAGGCATTTGCTCTTCATCTTCCCTAGGCTTCACCCTAGCTGGGAAAGATAGACGTCATTATCCCAATGCTGGGGATAAAACAAATGAGTCTTGGTGGAGTTAATGGATTTTCCTAATGAAGTTACCCAAGAAGATGGGATGGGAGGAAGGAGGAGGAGAGGAGGGTGCTGCTGGGAACCACGTGAGTTGCTGTGAAGTGATGGAGGCACCGAAGGCCCTGAATTCACCACAGTGGGACATCCCAGTGGAGTAAAGTCACACTTGAATCCCATGAATATGCACAAATAAAAATAAAAAGTATTAACTCAAGAAGAACAGAGCCTAAAGCTCATTTTGGCTGACTCTGAAACCTGTTCCCTCCCCCACCTGTTTTTCATAATACCACACAACTTCCACCAAATCTTGCTTCTGTTTCTTTCATTCTGTTTCCTTAAGATCAAAATGTTACACATATTCATTTCCGATCTTCCAAGACAACGTGGGAAAGGTGCAGTCTGAAGGAAAATCATAGTATTTTGGAAACACTCTCTTTCCTGAGCCCAGGCACGAGAGTGGGCTAAATAGATTTTGAGGGGAGCCTCAAAGGCAAAAGGAAATATTAATACAAATTGCTGCCCAGGGGTATATGGCAGAGCCATTCAGCCTTGCCTGTACTTTTGGAGTCACCTGGAGAGCTTACGAAAGTACTATTTCCCACACCCTTCAGAGATTCTGAATTGCTCTGGACTGCAGTTTAGGCACTGGGTGTTTTAAAAGCACTTCCAAGTCATTCCAAGGTTGGAAGCCTCCTGGACTCCTGGAGTACGGGAATGTGCCTCGGATTTTTCTCCGTTATGGCAGTGGCTAAGGTCTGCTGGGTATTTTGACCATCACCCAGAAGAGCCACCATCTTCTTTCCTAGCTGCATTCAGGAGCCTTCTCCCAGCCCTGCAAGTTCTTAGCAGATTTGGTGACATGACCAGATGCCTGGTTCCTCTGGGTGCAATAGCAGAGGTGAGTGTGAGGCAGAGTGTGTGACCAGGCTCTGGAAATGGTGCAGAGGCCTCTGCAGAAATTTCTGATCAGGCTATCCCATGTATACCTAAGACCTCATGCACTCCCTGACGCCAGCCTGCTGAAGCAGGAGAAGCGCCTTGGGAAAACTACACCAGCAGCAGCCTCTGAACTTGAACTGCAGCATGAGCCCTTGCCTGGGTCTCCAGCTTTCTAGTCTGCCCCGGTGTTCCATGACTTGCCAGCCTCTGTAGAAAGACGAGCCAAGTCCTTAAAATAAATCCCTTTCCATGTACATACACATCACATCCTGTTTCTTTGGAGATCGCTGCACTCCTCCCCCTTTGCTCCCCAGGCCTCACCTCCTTTCCCTGGGTTTGCCCTCCACCCCCGCACTGCGCCCACCAACCCCTCTCCAGGTTTCTGCCTGCAGTCCCTGTGACTCATCAGCCTATAATAATCCTTCCTCTTCTGCCTGCCAAACTCTCTCTCTCTCCTCATTCAAAGCCTTCCAAAATCCTCTGTCATCCAATCAAGGAAACAACCCGTCTGCCCTCTCTAGGATGAGTCTGTTCAGTGGAGCAGATTTCAGAAACAAAACCCTCATGTGTGAGTGTTACTTAGAAAATTAATTTTTGAGACTGCTCCACACACCACAGTCAGAGGACTTGGTGTCCTAAAACCCTCTGCCTTGGAGGCCAGGCTGCCAGGTCTCCACTGCATAGGTGTGTTTTGGGCACATCTTCACCTGGGCCTCATGATGCTTTCAAGGCTGTGTGGCCACATCTTGGGTGTGGCCTCCTGATGAAAGCACTAAAAGTGCTCAAAGTCAGTGCTCTGCACAGCCAACCTCACACTACTATCCTGCTCACATGACATTGCTTACAGTGCCAGAGAACATCTATAAGCATGTGACCTCTTGGGTGGGGGCCATTGTGCTGTCTTCCCAGGCGCAAGGCCATTATTACACAAGCTCAACATGAAGGATCAATATCAGAAGCCCATAGCAAGGAGCACAGTTAGACATCTGGTGGCCCATAAACCCCACCTGGGTTCCACCTGCATTTCAGGTCCAGAGGCTGATAGCTAGAACGGGAAGAACAGTCACGGCCAAACCATGGCAGCTACTGCAGAGGACCTGCAGGCATCTCGCCACCACCCTCCACTGTGGATGATGAAGGGTTGAGGGGAGCACCGCCCTGGCGAGGTTGCTGTACCACCATTAAACCACACCCTGACTAGACACTGCAGGGCCTCAGGACATGCTGTCTCAAAACTCCACCAAGGAGTCACTGCCCAGAGACCCCTGAATGCCTTAGACAGAGGGGGTATCCAAAGGACTCAGAGTATATCCTCACATCACGGAGGCTATTCAAATGTTAAAGGACTCAAGTTTTACGGCACTCTAAATTCAATTAGTCCCATTGCCACAGCATTTTCCATCTCGGGTGACTCATGCCACTTTTCAGGCCTTAGTTTCCTTCCTATCTCAATGGGGAGTGCCATACTTACTTTGTGTCAGAGCTGCAGTGAGAATGAGTGATAATAATAACGGCCTGAGAGCATTTAGCCAATGTTGGCACCCAATAAACATCCATTCCCTTCTCTGCTGTCTTCATTCAAAAGCTTAAATAATCAATCTGAGGAGAGATATTTGTAGGTTATAATTTGTGAGCCTGGTAGATTTAGTGTTAAATCATAGAGCGTGAGGGAGCTGGTGATGACGCTAAAAGGAAGAAGCTGTTGATGGGAGGGAAAGTCCGTTATTGTCTGCACAACTTCATAAAATTCACAAGAGGATCCCAAATCACATTCCCACATCTATTTTCTGACTTGAAGTTCATACAGAATAAAAATGAGGAATACGATGAAAAATTGTAAATTCTATGGACTCTGGCAATCCTAGATTTCAGAACTGTCTGAGTCTACGTAAAGCACTAAAGTTTTTAGAAATAACACAACTTCAGCAGGCTCACCTAAAGGCAAGCGGCTGGTGGCAGCATCCTCTTTTCCACCCACACATGCAGTACCTTCCAGGCAGTCCTGGCCTTACAGCACACTAGAGCTAAATTCATTCTGCAGTTAACAGAAGACAGGGAGGCCCTCCTTGACATTTGGAGATGGGAGTATTAAAGCACGTTTGCTGACTTTCAATCCCCTTATCTTGTAATAAGATCAGTTGGCAGGATGTCCTTACAATGGGTAGTATAAATGTCATAGAAAAGGAGAAGTACTTGCATATATAAATATCTTGGTATATATTTATTTAATGTATTTAGTATTTGTTACTTTATTAACTGTTAACATGATTTAGTATATAAATATGCAGATTGCTATATTAGAGAATATATATCTTTATCTTCATTTTTCATTCTCATGATGAGTCTAGGCCTATTATTAAATGGGAAGATGAGAGCCCTCTGGTGGTGAAATTGACTCTTCCTTTTCTTTTCTTTTTTTTTTTTTTGAAATATTAAAACAAATTATCTTGTGTTTTGAAAGTCTTATGCCTCACTCCAATTAGCAACTTGCTTCACGAACTTCCTCTTTTCTTCACCTGTGTCCCTCACCCTTCAGTAGAGAGCAGATAATATATTTTCAATCTCTTTGATGGTCATACTCTGCATGTAGGCACATATTTAATCCACCCTCTGAAAAGATGAAACACCATTTTAGAAACTTGATTTCCCGATATTTATCTACCAATTTATCTAACAGATATTCACTGGACATCTATAATCAATTATACGTCGTACTAGGTACTAGAAGAACTATAAGAAAATTTAAAATATAATCTCTGATTGCAAGAAGCTTATGGGAGAGTACAGAAAAGAACAGCCTTGACTTTATTTTATTTACTTCATTCTTGAGACAGAGTCTTGCTATGTTTCTCAGGCTGATTTCAAACTCCTGGGCTCAAGGGATCCACCTGCCTCAGCTTCTTGAGTAGCTAGTATTACAGGTGTGTGCCATTGTGCCTGGATTTGACTTTTGAAAGTGTGATTTTTCTATAAAATTTAATCATGTTATCAGATACACAGATTTTCTTGTCAGAGGCTCCTAAGTTCCCTGTATTCCATCTACTCATGTTCCTGTAGTGAGAATACAAACATCCTTCTGAACGCTTCCTTCTCCCACTCTCCAATCCAGTTATTCACCATTCCTGCCAACTCCACTTCTCTTTATTTCTGTTGACATCTAATTAACTTAGGGCACCATCATTTCAGGTTATTACACTGATTTTTTTAAAACATATTTTTAAAATTATTTTTATGTGGGTAATACACTCTCATCCT
This sequence comes from Nycticebus coucang, assembly GCF_027406575.1. NCBI lineage: Eukaryota > Metazoa > Chordata > Mammalia > Primates > Lorisidae > Nycticebus > Nycticebus coucang. The sequence continues at coordinate 67,810,075 of NC_069788.1, forward strand.
ATGGAATTCAGAATGTGCAATAGAATAACACGTAAGTATCTCTCATTCCCCTCTACCCAGGCCACTCAGTTCTCCACTGCAAAATAAGCTGCAGGGCTCAATCTCTTGGTTGTACTTCTAAATACATTCTTTTCACGTACAAGTATATTCATATTTTATTCACAAGTGATGACATGCAGTTTGATGCCTTGCTTTTACATCTTTTAGTACATGTTAGAGAAAATTCTCAATCAGTGTAAAGAGAGCTGTTTCATTCTTTTTTTAAGAGATGCACAGAATTCTATTATATGTATATGGAGTACATATTATCAAAATTTATTTAATTAGTTCTTTAGTGATAGAAATTGAGATAGTTTCTAATCTTTTCGCTATTACAAGTCAATGCTACAATAAATATCTTCATACAAACATCATTTAGCACATATGCCAGGGTATACTTAGAATAAATTCCTAGAAGTGACATTATTGGATGAAATAATAGGTATATTTTCACTTCTGATAGTTATTGCCAAGTTACTCTTCATAGAGGTTTTATCAAAGTCTGCGCTCAATGGTAAAATATAAGGCTGTGTTTCCCCAAATCCTCAAGTATTCTGTAAGTTATCACTTTGTGTTTTCTCTTCACAGTCATGGGTAGAAATGGTTTCACAATACAGTTCGAAGTTATACTATTCTTATTTTGAGGGAGGTTGAGCATCTTTTTGTGTCTAAGATGTATCTTAATGTATATCTATTTATGTGTATTTTCTATGAACATACTTTTTGTATCTTTTGTCCATTTTCTGTTTTGGGTCACTTACTGGTTTATTTGTCTTATTGAACTATAGGAGCTTGTGGCTGGCAGCCTCTAAGATGATCCCAGTGGTCCCCATCTCCTGATCGTCACGCCCTATGAAGACCCCCCTCCTACCTTGTGCCACAGTTGGTCTGTGTGACCCATAAAGTATGGCAGAGGTGATGGTATGTCATCTTCAAGATTGGCTTATAAAAGATACTTGACTTCTGTCTTGGTGGCTCTCTGTAGAGCACTTGCTCTGGGGGAAGCCAGCTGCCATGTCACGAGTAGCCTGATGGAGAAGACTACAGGTGAGGAATACAGGCCTCCTCCCAAATACAGCAGGAATGGTCTGAGAGGGGTCCTCCAAGCTCAAATGGGCCAAGAGTAACTATATACCTGGCTGATGTCTCCCCCACAACTTCATGAGAGACCCAGAACCACCCATTTAAGTTGCTCGCACATTCCTGACCCATAGTAACTTTGAGATTATAAATATTTCTTGCTCTATGCCGCTAAGTTTAGGGAAAATTTTTTTACATGTCAATCAATTATTTGAGTTCTTAATATATTAGGAAAACCATTCCTTTCTCTTCAGTTTGAGCTTCTTGTTAGGAATTTCAAATACTTCCTCTGTTTGCCAAATGTCTATCGGCATCTCTGTGATTTCTTATCTTTCTTTTTATTTCTTCCTTACTTTCTTCTTTGCCATGCATAATTTAAAAAAATATTTTTAACAGTGAAACTTATCAATTTGGAAACTTACTTTTATACTTAGATATCATATGAAAAAGAGACTATGAAAAAATATTCCAAATTTTATTTTCCTCCATTTCTAATCATAAAGGGCTGGGCCATTTGTGTCAGTCCTCTTGCTAAAGTCAACTAAAAATAATGGATAAAATAGTTTTCTAATTTTCTTAAAAGCATCACAGAAATGACAAAATTATAAAGAATGACCAGGCCAAAGTCTAAGAGACTCCAGAAACCCAGAAAGGCAAGAAAAACAACTAAAGGCTTTCACCTTGGGGTCATCCACTAGGAGAATTACAGTTTTAAAGACCTCACAGAGTTAGAGGGACAAAAGTCAAAGCTCATAGTCCAACCGGGTTGGAAGGTTGACATTAGAATCTCTCTTACATTAACCGAGAATTCCAAAGGGAGAATTCTTAAGAAGTAAAAACCATCCACCCATCACCCCCCAAAACAGTCCCAAGATTGCAGGGTCTTCAAGCTAAATGAAAGACACATTTACACACGCAATTTGTCTCTGAGTAGTTTTATCCAGGGACCAGACCCCTGAGAATTTATTGCCTAAATTCAAAACCCAGGGGTGGTTCATAAAACTTTAAGCCATGAATTTAATTTAAACTGGTTGCAAATTGGTACTAGATACTCAACAGAGGCAAAAGCAAAAGTGCATGGGAAGAGCACCTTAATCCAAGTCACAGGACTCACCAAAAATCATGTCTCCAGGACAATGAATGGTCAGTGCCTAGTGAATGGTAACCAAGTCACATGAGAAAAAAGTAGTAATGGGAAAGAAACAGTAGCAATAATAAACTATATAAACAGACCCTGAAATACTTCAAGTATGAGAATAAACAGATGCAAGATATAAAATAGCAATGCTTAAAAAGATAAAGATTTAAAGTATCATCAACAAACAGGAAATTATACCAAAAAAAGCGGGGCGGGGGGGGGTCCTAGTAGATGTGAAAAAAATAAAATCTTCTAAAAAGAAAAACATAAAACAAAAAAAATTTAAAGAAACTGAGATAAGTTTGAGAGTAAAATGGACAACAAAACTAAAATGGAAAACTAAAAAATCAAAAGAAATTTTTTTGACTGTAGCACAGAGACAAAAGATGAGAAACAGTATAGTTAGGAGAAGGGGAAGATTGAAGGTCTACTGCAGAATCCAAAGAAAGTTATATGTTAAAAAACCAACTACGAGGAATAATTAGTGCATTTATCAATGTCAGAAAATACAAATCAATTACAAAAACCAGTTGTATTGTTTCATACTAAATAGCAAACATTTGGAAAATAAAATGTTCAAAAGTATTATTAACAACAAAGTAACAAAAAATACTTGGGGTTTTTTTTAAATTAAGGTAGAACATGTATATATAGTGAACTGTGCAGATCATACATGTTCAGTTTGATAAGTTTTGACAAATGCACACATCTGTGAGTTTTACCCAATCTCTCTTTCTCTTAACCAAGGTATAAAGGATTTCCATTGCTCCAGGCATCTTCCTCTTGCCTCTCCCATCAATCTCTCTTCCACCTCCAACCCAAGGCCAACTTTGTTCTGATTTCTTTCACCATGGATTAATATTGTCTATTACAGAATTTCTCATAAATTCCAGAGGATGTTCATGATCTCTTTAGCTTATTTAACCCTGGCCATAGGCATGATGTTTTTAAGGCTAATCCATATTTTGCACCTATGTTTCATTATTTTTATTGCTCTTAGTATGGATCGGATATTACAATCTGTTTATTGATTTTCTCATTGTTAGAACTTTAGGTCAATTTAAGTTCCAGCCACTTTAAGTAAAGTTGCTATGAACATTCTTATACAAATTGTTTGAAGGATTTGTGTTTTCTCTGCTTCTGGAGAAAAACTTACAAGCGGAACAGCTGGATCAAAATGCACTTGCTATAGTGTATTGGTTGGCTGTCTCTTTAAAAATAGGAACCAGGTTGGGTTCCTCTGCTTATCTCCAATGTCTCACACAATAAAAGGCACACAAGAGGCATTCACTATGTATTTCCTGAATCAATATATTAAGGAGAAAATACTCTTCTCTAAAAAGACATGAGAAAATAATACATCTTCAATCCAGTTTGTCCTTAATAACACTATGGTACCATTTCAAGGATAAGATCACCTTCTGAAGAAGTTTTTCTCATAGTTTTGTTAAAAAAAGAAAAAAGCCCAAGGAAATTTGAAACTCTAATAATAATATGGAAATAGCAAATAGTTATTGAACCCTATTAAGACTAAACAATTTAAGATGATTGTTGCATTCATTCCTTGCACTGTGATCAGTCAATACAAAGAAACAAGGCTTATACCTAAAAATTAACTAACTTCCTTAATGCCACACAGCCAAAAGTTGGTACACCTACAATAAATATGGAGAAGAAATTTTGACTTATTATTTTGATGTGTTATTTTTGAAAGAAGTTTTTAGTTCAAGTTTTCCCATATATCACCTACATACTATAAGGATTATATGCAATCATTTATATTAACTGCATCACATTGGAAGAAGAGTTGTCTCGGACCAAACATTAAATACACAAACACTGATGAAAACTGATCAGCAAAAAAAAAGAGAGAGAGAGAGATCCCCATATACTTTTCAAGATATCTGACACCACAGATAAGCAAAAAGGTCCTCACAAAATCAGCATTCAGCCCATGGGTTGCAGGTTGCAGGCTGGACGGTTAATATAAATGATTGCATATGATCCTTATGTGTCCAGGATTGCATGTGATCCTCTAGTATCCAGCCTGCAATCTGCAACCCATGGGCTGAATGCTGATTTTGTGAGGACCTTTTTGCTTATCTGTGGTGTCAGATACCCTGAAAAGTATATGGGGATCTCTCTCTCTCTATCTTTTTTTGCTGATCAGTTTTCATCAGTGTTTGTGTATTTAATGTGTAGTCCGAGACAACTCTTCTTCCAATATGTAGGAGAGAAAAAAAAGGGTTGTACACCCCTATTTTTTTTTTTTTTTTTTTTTTGCAGTTTATGGCCGGGGCTGGATTTGAATCGGCCCCCTCTGGCATATGGGGCCAGCGCCCTACTCCTTTGAGCCATAGGTGCTGCCCTGTACACCCCTATTTTAACTCATTCTGTAAACAGAAGAGCATCGTGCCTGTTGAGATCTCTTGATTGTCATCATCATCATCATCATCATCATCATCAACATCAGGTGACCGCTTACTAACTGTACGGCCTTAGGTAGGTTACTGTTAACTTGTAAAATGAGAATAATAATATCACCCAGCTTGTTGTAGGATCAAAAGATAAATAGTGTATATACATCTCAGCACAGCAGTTCCACTGAATAGATGCTCGATATGGAGATGCTACTGCTGTTGCTCGTGGCTTGTTCCCACTATGGCTCTTGCTCATATTTTCATTCTTGGCCAACTCATGGCTCTCCCATAGGTAGGAGGGCTCCTAATCAGGTGTCATGTTCCTTCTTCCCTCAGTCACACCCAAATTTTGGTCAAAGCAACCAACTAGAATATTCACTAAGAAGTTCCTGGTATCAATCACATTGGGTTCTGGTAACAAGTCAAAGAAATCACAAGTATCAATGTCTCTTATTCTCTTTAATTTAAAATTTGCAGCTCTGACTTTATAGTACTGTAAATAAAATGAACCATGTGCATAAATTTGTGATCAATTTTCATAAACATGATGTGCTTCACTTGTAGCCATATTCATTTTTACATAAACCAGGGAATATAATTTCAGCTTTGTTTAACTTTGTTTTGTTATCTTCTCAAGGCTTGAAATACCGAAATTATATGAGCCTTCAGTAATTCAAAAATTCCAAAGTCTCATTAAATCACAGCCAGGTTCATAATTGCAGACTAAAGGGACAAAGGCACAGAGTTTCTGACCTCATGTCAGCCAAAAAGAACTGATTGCCAGGATGATTCTATTGCACTCGTTGGTATACAGTCCTCATTTCCAGCCACGTCTGTGCCTCTGAAATGAAAAGCTCAAATGACCACAAATGATGTAGGACTGCAAAAGTTTTAAGTCCCCTGATCACTCTGCCTCTCCCGTACTAAGAGACTTACCATTAAAGTTAAATCACCCCACAGCAGTAGATTCCTAGAGGACAGACATGGCCCTGCCCATGGGGCAGTTCCCCAGGTTGGTCCTCTTTAGGTGTGCCCCTTCCCAGTCTGGGTCTGAGGCCCGGAAGGTTGGTGGGCACGCTTTGGGCCATTGTTACGTGTCTCCGGAGGCAGCTGCTTTTACTAGCGATGCATTCTACTTCTCCAACTGCATCGTGGCAGCTGAGTTTCTGATGTGTTTATTTCCATTCCAAGCATTACAGGTTAACTGATACCCTAGCTTGCTACATTTATTCATGTTTATAGCTTTTTCTGCTGAGGTTGTGTTGCCAGTATTTTCTCTGTTTAGGTACTTACATGAAATCCTCACGTCATTGTCCTGGGGAAACTATTCAGCAAAGCACCACACAACATCTCAACTCAGGGGTAGGGCAACTTTTCATTTTGGAAGTCCACATTAATTAATTAGTTTAGAGACAGAGTCTCACTATGTTGCCCTCAACAGAGTACCATGGCATCATAGCTCACAGCACCCTCAAACTCTTGGGCTTAAGCAATTCTCTTGCCTCAGCCTTCCAAGTAGCTGGGACTAGAGGCACCCACCACAATGCCTGGCTATTTTTTGGTTGCAGTTGTCATTGTTGTTTAGCAGGCCCGGGCCAGGCTCGAACCTGCCAGCCTTGGTATATGTGTCTGGCGCCCTACTCACTGAGCTATGAGCGCCAAGCCTAATTTAGACTGTAATCAAATAAGGCTGCATTCAAGAAACTTAAATTAGGTGTACTTAAAAATGTATATTATTTTGTAAAAACTCAACTACTATGTACTTAATAATGTCAAAAAATGAAAACTATCTGCCATTTTTAAAGTTAGCTATCCTTTTAATGACTTCCTTGTATCTGATTTTTGTTGGAAAGATTTGAATATTTGTTTGCAACTTGTAGGTCCACAGTTTCAGTTTCATACCATCGTCTCAGGGGTCCTCAAACTTTTTAAACAGGGGGCCAGTTCACTGTCCCTCAGACCATTGGAGAGCCGGACTATAGTTAAAAAAAAAAAAAAAAAACTATGAACAAATTCCTATGCACACTGCACATATCTTATTTTGAAGTAAAAAAAACAAAATGGGAACAAATACAATCACACTGCCTCATGTGGCCTGCAGGCCATAGTTTGAGGACCCCTGCTTGTGACCTTAAGGGCATCTTGAATTGTGTTAGGTAGGAGATGGTAGATTTATGTGATTGAAAAGCAAGACAGTATTTTGGGGCTTGTGCTAAAGGTGTGGGTATTCTACTGCAGTTTTCCATATTTCAGTTGGATCTTTCTTAGCATTGGATGATGACTTTAAAATCTCATCTACTAGGAGCTCCATTAATTCTATTTGTAGTTGCTCAAGTGGCTTGGTGATATTAACTAGGTAAGGCTGACATGCTAATGTGAGTGTGATGTCATGATTTTCACAGTGAACTTTTCATTGTAGTCTCTAATTAGCATATCATAACAGCTGTGTATGGTTCAAATGCTTCACATATATTACGCTGCTCATCAATGACTGTTGCTAACGAGGGAAAATATTCATCTGAAACTTCCCTTTGTAGAAGTGTTCTGAAAAATGATAGCTTTTTTTTAATGCTTGAACTTTTTGCCACATTACCATATATAGATTGAGCTTTGCCTTGCAAAAATATACTCAAGTAGTTTTGATGTAACTTGATATCACACAGAAATGCTAAATTTCTACAGAAATCTTCTTTCAATAATTCACATTGCTGATTCTGTTCTTCATAAAATTTAACTGTCTATTCTTACAGTGATAAAAGTTTAGCTAACATCTATCCCGTGATAGCTAATACACTTTAAAATGAATGGCAAATCTACAGTGAATAACTCACCATTTGACTGTAGCATGTCTTGAAACTGTCCACGCCCTGTTACATTTGCTGGAATGTAGTTAACAGTACTTATGACTTTTTGCAAAATGCCATTTAAAATAACTTTACCATGGAGATTTCACTGACACAAGATACAATGAAAAGAAAAGAGAGTGTCTGGATCTGTTAATACTTTTTTTATTTGTGCAATAAACCCTTTATGTTTTCCTGTCATGGAAGGTGCACTGTGTGTACATATACTCACTAAATTTACTAAATTCAGTTCAACTTCACAACATTTATCTTGAAAGTTGTTGACAGTATCTATTTTTCATGCTCTATTTCTAAGAATGCCCAAAGAAAGTAACTCTCGTATAAAAGAAAATCTTCTGTTATAACCCCAAAGAAGTATAAAACCTGTGCCAAGTCAGTAGTATTAGCTGATTCATCTGAAGCAATTGAATAATATATATTTCACTTTTGAAATAATTGCATGAAGTCATTCTGTTAAGTTGAAGGCTAACTTCTACTACTAATCAGTTATGGTTCTTCTTTTCTTCTTTTTTTTCGAGACAGAGTCTCACCTTGTCACCCTCAGTAGAGTGCTGTGGCGTCACAGCTCACAGCAACCTCCAGCTGTTGGACTTAGGCAATTCTCTTGCTTCAGTCTCCTGAGTAGCTGGGACTACAGGTGCTCACCACAACACCTGGTATTTTCTGTTTGCAGTTTCTGTTTGCCAGGGTCGGGTTTGAACCAGACACTCTCACAATATGGGGCTGGCGCCCTACTCAGTGAGCCACAGGCACCACCCAGTTATGGTTTTTCTTGGAAGAGGCAGTTGTTTGTACTTTGAAATGTCATCAGGTTTTAAGCATCCTACAACTTTCACGATTTCTGCGTCACTGGCTCCCCTTTTTCCCAAGTGTATCAGCTACTTTATTAGTTGTTTCAGTGGCATTATTTCCAGGTTTTACTGCTGCATGAAAGAACTGTCCTTGCTTTTGCTTTTCTTCTTTTAATTTCTGTAAATATAACCTTTGGTGCCTCTCCCTTTAATTGCAAATGTACATTGTGGTCCTCATGAGTGTTACAATGCTGATGAGTATTGAATTTCTTATCGTGGATATTGCAGTATCACAAAGGAAGCAAATCATCTTATCTTTAGCAGAATCAAGATAACATTGCAATTCCTAATCCTCATTACAATCTGTTTTCTTCCTTCACTGTTCTCTTGGTCTTCCTTGACATGATGGGCTGTTAAGCAGACAGAATTAAAAATACCATTGAACCATGAGACTATTCACAGATTCCACTACAAACGGAAATGCAGTGCACTACTGTCAAACGCTGTGAACAGACTGGCGTGTTTACTCAACCCCCATAAACTGTTGCCAACCAGCCTCATTTAGTAGTGGTCAGACAGGGGAAGTTAGAACTAAATCATGAGTATAGCAGCCATCAGTTTAGTCCTTATGGATTACTGATGTTCCAATTGAGCTGGTCAATTTGGGAGGATTATTTTGTTGAAACTTATTTTATTCTTTGGTATTTTAAGTACATTCATCTTAAAAATAAAATAAAAATATAAAAGATGAAAACATATTATTAATGAAAATAAAAGGATTTATTCTGTAAAATTTGGATTCAATCTAAAGGCTGAACTTAAGGTCCTACAAGGCCACATGTGGGCTCAAGGTCACCACTGTACTAACGCCTCTTCTTCCTTCCACCTTCTCTGTGCTCAGGAAAATGCATGTTCTCTGACTTCCCCCAGGCTTCTGATCCCCTGGGGATCAGAGCCCAAAACCTCATTTCTCTCCTGGAGACTACACACACGTGGCGACTGAAAAATGTTATCACTTTAGTCTTTTCCCTTAAAACATTCCCACTGGCCATATTTACATTTACCCAACTGTTTTGGATTTAGATAATTAAAACAAATGTATCTGTTAGCAGGTTCTCTCAAACTTTTTATAGCCTCAAAACCTCAGCAATCAAATCTAAGAGCTTAGCTGTCAGGAATGAGTGCGGCTACCAGCTGACGCCCCTCTTTCCTACTCACAGGCCCTGCGATAGCGCTGATGAACACTTTAGTTTGGTTTAGTTTGTTTTTAAACTGTTCTTTGCAATTCAAATGTAATACTTTTCATTGTATTTGTTCCCCATTCTGTACCTTTTTAATAGTAGGAGTACAGGAGGCCTGGAAAAATACACACAGCCCTCTGTTCTGGCTCATGGCAAGTGAGATATGAATCTCAACCCCTCAGAGCTCCTGAGACTTTGGTTCATTCCAAAGAATGGTCCATGAAACAGTAGCAGACTCTTGGTTTCTGAATGATTGAAGACAGAAACAGAGGTTGCTGTGTTTAACCTAAAGTGCAACTAAATACAAGTATTTTAAACCTAAATTGCTCTTCAGATTCAGAGGAAATGTTTCCTCTTCTGAGTCCCTAAGCATTCTCTCTCATACGACCTGCCAAAAGATCTTTTAATTTCCACAAAGATTCATGTTATTCCCCTTCTACACTGGAATAAAACTACATTTATTTACTGCCGTATCAGCATGCAGAATGATACCAGGAATTAAAATAGCTCAGAGAAGTCCTAAGATAATACATATGAGAATAAAGGAATGTGAAAACAGAGAAACAATGAAAATAGTGCATTTCAGTTGTAGTATTCATCACAGTTTATAAGGCACTTTTACATATATGATCATTAATAATTCACTCTTGGCTTTTTTTTTTCTTTTTGTGATAGAGTCTCACTCTGTTACCTTGTGTAGAGTGCTGCTACATCATAGCTCGCAGCAACTTCAAACTCTTGGGCTCAAGAGAACCTCCTGCCTCAGCCTCCCAAGTAGCTGGGACTATAGGCACCCACCACAATGCCAGGCCAGTTCTTCTATTTTTAGTGGAGACCAGGTCTTGCTCTTGCTCAGGCTGGTTTTGAACTCTTCAGCTCAAGCAATTTGCCTCAGCCTCCCAGAATGCTAGGATTATAGGAGTGAGCCACTGTGCTCAGCTCATAATTCACTCTTTGTAGCAAATTAGAACAGCCATTTATGACTGATTGAAGTAGAAATAAATGTACTAAAAGGATGATGGATAGTTTGCAGAATTTACATGAGGCCTAGAACATGGAGAACAACTGAAAACTAAGGGGACCTGATTCCATGTGGCACAGCCAAAGTCATGTTACAGTCACATCTGGTCTGCAAGCTATCCCAACCTCTGCCACCACTGGATGTCTGCCTCTGCTGCCACTGTCTTCTGGGATTAACTTTTAATAATTCCTGAGTCTTGGTGCCCCTCTCTTCAGATTCAAATTTCCACACGGGCACATTTGATTGGCCAAGTCCTAGGTGTTAGCAGGTTGGAAAGAGACAATATCTATTTTCCTAACCTTTGACCTCTTGGGGTAGAGTACTGGTAAACTATATTAGTTTTTTGTTTGCTTGTTTTTAGGCTATCAGCATATTTTTAAAAGTATCTACATTTATTAATTTATTTTTATTTTTTAGAGGTCAAGGGTCTCACTATGTTGCCTACACTGACTTAAAACTCCCGTTGTCAAGCAATCCTCGCACCCTCAGACTCCCAAGAAGCTAGAACTACACATGTATACCACTGTACATGGCTATACATAGTATTACTTTTATATTGCTGCATAATAAATTACCATAGACTTAGCAGCTTAAAACAGTACAAATTTATTTCTCATAACTTCTGTGGGTCAGGATTCTGGGACAGCCTCAACTGGGCTTTCTGCCAGGTCTCAACGGGCAGATAGGGATTCTTCTGGGACTGCATTCTTATCTGGAGGCTTGACTGAGGAAGAGTCTGAGTCTGTTCCCAAGCTTCCTCAGGTGGTAGCATATAGCATATGCATGTCTGAGGTCCCCACTTGCTTGCTGGGCATCAGATAGGAAACATTCTCATTCCTGGAGGCCATACTCAGGCTCTCATCTTGTCCACTGGTTCACCCCTCCATAGCAAGCTTACAACAAGGCTGTTTGCTTCTTCAGAGCTACAGAAATACCTCTCTGGCTTCATGGTTCCCTTTAGGTAAGGTCCAGTTCCTCATTAAGTATTCACTTGATTAGTTCTAGCCCACCCAGGATTATCTCCCTCTTGCTTAACTTATAGTCAACTGATTACTAACCTAATCATAGAAGTGAAGTCCCACCATATTCACTTAAGGTCTCACCTATACCCAAAGTGGGGAGATTACACAGAGTATGTAAACCAGGGTTGGAATCTTAGGGCCCATCTTTGACTTCTGTCTACCACACTTACTGAAGATTGACAAGCACCTCCCGTTTTAGCTCATTAGAGTAGCAGATCAACTATAAATTTTCCAGTTTTGCAGAGAAAAAAAACAAGTTTCTGAGAAGTAAGGTACTTTGGTCATAGTCAATACAATTAAGAAGTGGCCAAACAGAACTTGAAATCAGATTTTTTGATGATTCTCTTTTCTAAGTGGAAATAAATAGTAACATGCATTAATCTATGGACATTCACTAAAATATGTGATTTGACAATTGATGGTGCAGGTTCTGATGAAAAATAAGAGAGGGTGAAGATGGGAAATTATGACCAATAAGCCCAAGCCTGCTACTGAAGGCTGTTCTCCATCTATGGGAAACAATGCTGACAAAATATGGGCTGTTTGATATCAGAGGGAATTACATGCATCTGCAACATGATTGCTCTTTTTTTTTGCAGTTTTTGGCCGGGGCTGGGTTTGAACCCACCACCTCCAGCATATGGGGCCTGCCCCCCACTCTTTTGAGCCACAGGTGCTGCCCCATGATAGCTTTTTTTAAAAGAAGTGACTCAGAGCAAGTTTCAAAGGTAAATATGCAAGACAGTGAAGGTCTCCAAAGAGACCAAGCAGGAGCTGGACAGATCCCTGCCAAGGCCCTGCACTTTTCTCTTGCTACCCCTAACCCTATTCCTCTGTGTATTCTTTGCTTCTTTTTTTTTTCTTCATAGATCAGAGACGGCCCTATCTCCAGAGGAGACAAGGTTATCAAAGAGAAATTTTGGGCATGTGTCAAGCTAACCATATTATTTCCTTCATCATTATCCTTAAAATTTCCCAAAGAAGCTTCTGAAAGGCAGGATATAGAATATAGAAAGATAAAAGGGGTAAGGTTATTAAGGGTATAATTTGATATTCAACAAATAACAAATATTTTTGTCTAAGAAGATAAGAGTAAAAGGTTAACAGTTCTTCGAACCCATATCTGTGTGTGAAAAAAATAAGTATGGAGTAGAGAGAGCAGATTTAAAAAAATATATAGTCAAATGTATCTGAACACATACATAATGTATCTACCTTCTTCTAGTTACATGTATGTCACATGTAATGAGCAAAAATAAAGTTACTGAGAAACCTTGATTTCTCAGTCCGGATCCTGGTACTGTCTGGCTAACTATAGAGACATAAGGCAGCCTCTCTAAGCCTCAGTTTTTTCATCTGTGAAAACAGGAAGTTAGAAAAGTTGATTTCTAAAAGCCTTTCCAACTTTCAAATTTGGTAATTCTTTGATAGGCTAGATAATGAGCAATTGTGAATATTAAGGTAACACAGTCCTTCTCTCTCATCTTTAGATGAGTTCACATTAATCACAGGTAGCCACGAACTTGATTGAAATTTGAATTATATTTAGCTAAGAATTAGTTATCTAGCTTTCTGGGCTATTTGGGATAGTTGCCTACTGTAGAATGATTTACCACAGCCATATATATAGCTACCTAGAACCATGACATATATACACACATGTACGCATGCACACACACACGTACACAACAGAAACATAAGGACAGCATCAGTAGCCAGGTGAACAGAGAAGAGTTGCTGAATTAGTGGAGCCCAGCAGAAGAAAAAAAGAATAGAAGGAATACTCCACCCACAGCACTTTCGAAAATTGGCATGACCCACATGCAGCACCGCTAATCACAACAATCATTTCTGTCTCTACAGGGAGAGTACTGCTGGACCTTGGGCTCATGTTTTGTTTTATTTATTTATTTTTAAAGCATTTCTCCTCTCCTTTATTTTCTCCCTGAGGCTGTCAATTAGCTGCAATGAAGGATAAAAGAAGGTCCCATCTGAGGATCCATTAGGCCTGACCCTGCTTATTGTTTTGTTTTGTTTTTGTAATTTTTTGAGGCAGAGTTTCACTCTGTCACCAGTGCTAGAGTGCCATGGCATCTCCTAGCTCCCTGTTACCTCAGATGCCTGGGATCAAGTGATCCTCCTGTCTCAGCCTCTTGAATAGCTGGTATTACAGGTTCATGTCACCACATCTGGCCAATTTTTCTATTTTTTTGCAGAGATGGGGTATTACTATTGCTCAGGTTGGTCTTGAACTCCTGGTCGCAAGCAGTCTTTCCACTTTGGCCTCCCAAGTAGTAGGATTACAGGAGTGAGCCACCCCATGGCCAGCCCCTGCTCTCTACTGTCTAAAAACACTCCCAACACTGAAAAACAAACAGTGTATTCCAGCAGGACCAAAAGCTAGCTAAGATCTCCTCCCTTCTCTCAACCCCTCACCTCCACTTGTTCTTGGGGAAGGAACGTGAGCACATATCGAGCTAACCATATGGTTTCCTTTATCATCACCCTTAAAGATTCCCAAAGAAACTTTTGAAAGGCAAAATTCTATTCCAAGTTACACCTTACTCTGTATGCTGAAATAGATGCAAAGGGGGGGATGTAAGTGAGGCAGGAATACAACTGCCAAGCACTGTGACGGATTCCGTACACCATGCAGGAGAATTAATCTCACCTTCTATAATCAGTCAGTGCCTGAAGAGAAGGACTCAAACTTCCTTCTGTATCCTTAAATCCCTGGAAGATTGTGAAAATGGATTAAGTAGCAGGGATGACGAATTTTTAGAGTTTTTAATTTACATCTTCTCCCATCTCTGTCTCGTTCTTTCTTTCATTTCTCTCTTTCTCTTTAACACAGACTTCCAGAGAGGTAGAATGGCCAGGGTAAAAGAAAATTGCCTGGGGCTTTGACTGGCTGCAAACAAATTGGCTATTGGCACAGTGGGACACTCAACCTAGCTTTCAATGAGGCTTCTCATCTATCTACAGAATCTCCAAGCAGCAAGCACTGTAAACCTACCTAGAAGGTACATCTTGACATGTGTTACATAAAAGCATGAGCTAACAAATAATGGAACCCTTCTCCAGTGTCTCTGCTTTAGTACTTGCCACCTTGTGTTTTTTTGCCTTCAACCCTAGAAGAGGTAACTGCTTCCTATAGATGCTACTTCTGGGATTCCATAGTATTCTGTACTTAATATTATCTATATTGAATTCCTATAGGAAAAGAATGAGAATGTCTTCTGTTTCCTTACTGGACCCTCACTTATACAGACATTATACCAGAAATGGTCTCAGGAAGTAGACAATTAAAGATTAAATTTTGGGATTGCTTCAGTTGTATCTTTGGTCTTAAATGTAGTGTTGAGCTCTGACAATGGTAAAAAGAATTCTAGCAATTGGTGGCATTAAGTGACATCACAGTATGGTTGATTTTGTATTAAGTATGGTTGATTTTGAAGGGAGAACCAAGTGACTGCTATGCTTGACTATTACGGCCATGACAAGGACTACATGGACTGTAATATGGGATGGCTTTTTCTGAATACCCTCGAGGACTTACAGAAAGGAAAAAATAAGCATGCATCTTTTAGCTCTTTCCTCAAGTTATATTTAGATAATCAGGAAACTTCCAGGACAGTGTTAAGAGAATTTCATTTCTTTCTTTTACTTACTTGCTAAAAATAAGACACAAAAGTTCATTGTGACAATTTAAGACTTTTAACTGAAGTTGAATTCACAGAATCTCAAGTAAAACTTAGGGTATCAGTTGGGGTAGACAAAGAACCTGAGACTTGGAATAGAGATATCTGGGTAGATTCAGATGAAGCTCAGAATCCTGAAACCCTGAGTCACTTGAGCCTCTCTTGCCAACAGAAGCTTATACTCAAATACCCTGTTTCCCCGAAAATAAAACAGTGTCTTATATTAATTTTTGCTCCCAAAGATGCGCTAGGTCTTATTTTCAGGGGATGTCTTATTTTTCCATGAAGAAGATACGGTACACATTTATTGTTAAATGAAAATAAAGGAAATTTATTACCTGTATATGGTATAGTAGTATGGTAGTTGTCAACACAAACCAGACAAACTGTGAATCCTACCTTCAGTGATCATAAGGGCGGCCATGAGCATCAGGCAGTGTCACCAGAGACAGACCAGCACTCACCACCTTCGCCCATCCGCTCTGATCCTCCTGTTCTTTTACACGCATCTGTGAAAGTCTCCTCCTCTCTCCTGCCCCGCGCTCACCGCTCACTCTGACCTCCACTCCACCTCCACATAGCAGTGACATCAGGACTCCGCGTAACGTCACTGGTTGCTAGACGCCAGTCGGGGCAGCCCTAGCAACCAGTTTACGGTAAATTAATTTTCATTCCAAGACAGAGCCTAGGGGGGCCTTATTTTTGGGGGGATGCCTTTTATTTCACCCAGAAGGAAATCTGTAAGTAGGTCTTATTTTTGGAGGATGTTTTATTTTCAGGGAAACATGGTAACTAGAGAGACTCGCCTTCTCGCTCTTGGATAAACTTTAATAATGGAACAGATGCCTTGATAGGAAATAACTTCTCTTCTCAAGACTCATCCCAATTGTTCCTTTTGCCACTATACCCAGAGTTAGGACCAGATCTCACCAGGCTGGTTGAGGGCAAGTATAAAGTTCAGTTCAGGAGGAAACAGCTCACACATTAAAATATTTAGAAAATTACACTGATTTGTAATGGCAGCAACCTGAAAAGACTGTGTGGGCATGGATCCCAAGGGTGTTACATGAAATAAAATAGAATTAAAAAGTGGAGCAGATTTTATTGAACTTATTGATACGGATGCACTTATCTGAGATTCTTGATTTAATATTTTATCTCAAGCAGCTAGATGTGGCCCTGACAGTTTGACTGGTTGATAGATTCAGATATGGTTTATGTTTAATGAGATTGGCATGCCTGAACTTCCAGGGCGAAATGTGATAGAATCCTAAATCTCAGGAACACAAGAATGTTGAAGCATGTTTACAATGTGCTGCTTGAATAGTCTGCCCCACTCTATGGCTCCCAAGGTGGCCCAAAGACACTTCCTTCATAAAAGTGTTAAGATACTCACTGGTGAGGGAAGCACCAATATTCTTGAATAGTTAGTCGTAAGTTACATGGTTCTCTGTAGACTTGATATGATGGTGAGGAGTCACCACTGAGATTTCAGCAGAAATATGAGATCCCCAAATGGCATTAAGTTATTTGGTAGTGTTTGCTACCAAAGACTAGATAAAATGCATTTACAGAAAAGTGCTACAGAGACAATGTGGTAACTAGAACCTTTTTGACTTACAATGATCTTTGTTGATCATGGTGTCCCTAGGCATAAAATAGATGGCTCAAAGGAGTAGGGCGCTGGTCCCATATGCCAGAGGTGGCGGGTTCAAACACAGCCCCGGCCAAAAACCACAAGAAAAAAAAAGAAAGAAAGAAAAAAGAAAATGTCATTTGATCTATGTCAGGACTTACCAAAATTTTTCTGTAAAGATTCGGATTTTAGAATTTGCAGGCCAAGAGGTGAAATTGAAGATATTGTATAGGTATTTATATGACAAAAGAAAAAAATGTTCCACAAAATTTTTCTTGGTGCAGTTTAAAATATAGTACTACTGAGCACAGTTTTTTTTGGTAATACAGGTCTACTAATAAGGAAAAGGATTTTGGACAGAGAAAGGAAACAAAATTTCACTTAATTTGGATTCAAAGTTAGAGTTTTCTATCATCAAAATTGTCATTATTATCTGTTAATGCCAATTTTCAATGAACTTTTATGGATTTAATCTAGTATTTAAAACTATTAATATCCTTAAACAGGTGGGTATTGTCAAATATTAAGATCAAATTTGTAACATAGTATTTTCTTTGAGTATATTACAGCATATTTGGGATTATAATAAATTTATAGAATTTTACTAAAGTCTTCTCTTATATTTGTACTTTATCGGGTCATTACATTGTACTTCAATCACCATCAATGGAAGGATATTAGAAATTCCTCAGTTGCACAGCTGTATCAAATTTGAAATATGAAAATGTCCTTTGCATGTGCATCATGGTCTGAGAAGCATTGCTGTAACTATAAATTGAGCTTGGGAATGTATCCACTACAAATTTTTGTGGGAATGAAAATCTCACTTCTTGTTTTAACTCTTGACAGCTCAGTAACTATGTAAAACAGCTTGACATTAATTGCAGTGTAAACAACCTTATTTGTTGTTAGAGTAACTTTATTGTAGCTAAACTTCAAATATATGTGCCATTTGCTTGTAATTTTAGGTTAGATTCCCTAGTAGCATTATTTAAACCATTCAGAATTTGATAGTAGTAGTTTAAGGCAATTCTTCTCGTTCAGAAAAAGTTTAATCTCAGCCCTCCACTCAAAATACTTATTATAATAAAATTTTACCACTGTTAAACCATAAAACTGCCATATAATAGGAAGTTATAATATTTAGCTTCTATTTCTGAGAAAAATTTATGAAATTGGCAATCGTTATATCTATAATTGTAAATGAATTTTACCATTGATAGTACTGGTTTAATAATACATGATAGATTCACTTATTTTTCACAAGGTAACTACTGACAAATAATACAACAAATAAATTTAGACTTTAAAATTTTTACAAGCTTTGTAAATTTGTCTAGGCCTTTTTCTGCTCCACATACATTTTTTACTACCCTGAACTGTGACCCCGTCATAGCAGCTTCCACTTCAGGTTAGACTGGATTCACGTTTTCTCAACTTCTTTGAAAATACACTCATCTGAATTAGTTCCACACAGACTATTCATAGAGGATTCTTTAGTCACTTCAAACTAGTCAAGCATTGATTCCTTGAATAGGCAATTGAACAGTGTTATAAACATCTGTCAACTCATCAAGAGCCAAAATCATCTGCTGTGTTTTTAAATTGAGTACTGATGTTACTTTCAATGTTCTGAACTCTTAAAGCAACTGTTCTTGCTGAAATGCTAATGGTCTTAAACAAGTTTATTTTTTTTGGACTCATTTCTTTGGCTGCTATGATCAAGTATGATTTAATTAACTCCCCATTAGTTAATGGCTTTCTCTGCTTATTTGGCTATCAAATGAGCCACTTGGAAACTATAGTATCATTGTGTACTAAGCATAATGCTTTGTCATTTAATTGAAACAAAATAATCCACCCTTCACGGTTCTTAAAAGAACACATATAAAGTCCATTTTCTTGTCATAACATGACTGATGAACCAATAATAAAAAATATTTCTCAATATAGTGATACATATGGCACTCAAAATGCTGTTGAGTCATAACTGCATCACCTTAATTTGGTGCTGTCACCTTATAAGCAATGAAAGTGCTCTGCTGTGTCTACCTCTGTCGAACTGGTATAAAGTCATTCATAGACCACAAGTAACCAAATGAGTGTGGCAATATTTCAATACAATTTTATTTATGGATATTGTTTATAAAATTTTCATTTGTCACTAAATGTATTTTCCTTTTGATTTTTCCACCCATTTAAAATATATAAAAGCCATCCTGAATTCATGGGCCATTCAAACCCAAATGGCAGGCCAAATTAGTCCATAGATCATAATTTGTCCAACCTCTAATTAATATGAAACTCCAGGCCTGAGAGCTAAAAACTTGACTTGGGTCATTAAACAATGGAAAATCCTGTGCTCTGACCCAGCTTGTGGATCCAAGCCAGTTCACAGATCCAGACCCTCTTGATTCGAGGGAAGGCCAAGTCCCCTTGAGGAAGGAACTCGCAACATAGTAGTTACTATACATTTTCCTGCAAACCTTCTCCAGAGGGATCTGCAACCATTTATTAGAGTGACTTTGCCCTGGGGAACAAATAATAGATCTTTCAGGGGCTTGCTGAAAGCATCATGCAAAAAACTAAGCCCCTGTTTGGTAAAAACATTGGGCAACTTTTGTGTGTTTTTATTGTACACAATTTTAAAGGGCCTTCCTCATCTCCCACAAATGATAAGCAGCCCATCCCACAGATGAGCATTTTCGTGGAGTTTGCTTCTGCTCACTTCCCCGCTGCCTCTCCCTGCTAAGAGTTCCCATCGCGACTCCCTGCCTGTCTTTTGTCATGTCACTGTTGGGTTTGTCTCTGCCCTCTCTCCCTTTCCCAGAACCTGTGAGATCATAGCACTGTCCATTTATAGCACAATTGCTAAAATAGCAACTGAGGTGAGACAGAAAACTAGCAGCCAAGAAATAAATATTTGTGCTCATGAGCTTAAAAATAACCAAGGTGGAATGACGTCATAGGAAAAACTCCAGATGAAACAACAGGGCCCTGGTATGAAGTCACAAGTGGCTTTCCTACTGGATGCTCTTTTCCCTTCTGTGTCACAGAGGTTTAAGATAAAAATAATCTCTGGCATTTCTTAATCTTTCTTTCCTCCGTAACCTACCAAGGAATGAAAATGTTTCATTGAGTGTCCAACCTTATTTTGTCCACTTTAATGAGGAACAAATTGAGGTACCAGCAGTTTAAGTGGTATCTCATCATTTTCAGTTCAACCAAAACCTTAAGGCTTCATTCATTTCTTGAAGGGATCATGCAGCTTTTATTGGGGGAGGGAGGGGAAGAAAGGATGAAAAAGAAAAAAAAAAAAAGAAAAGAAGCTGCAGCTACTGTGGCTGCTGCCAAGGGTGCCCCCGCCTCACTGCCTCAGTTGCTCATCTGTGACCTTCCTCCATCCATTCCCTGCCCACACCCTCACTACACCTCTAGAAGCAGGTAGGAAACTGGATGAACGATCTTCAGAATGATGATAAGTGGGCCTGGTTGTTGTCTCTAGAGCTGTCTACAAAATCTATCCTAGGAGTCATCAATTAGGAGGTCAATGGCTTGAATAACAACATTAGTAATGAGCTTAGCAAACTGTAAATGGCATGATGGCTAAAGCTCTCCATGGGCAAATCAAAGTCCAAAAAGATCTCAACAAGCAGACCAGGAAGATTAATTAGGACAAAAGAACACATGGGTCCAAACTAATAAGGAAGACAAGGGAAGGGAGGCAAACGTGAGAAAGAGTTGGCAGTTTTGTTGACTGATGATTCAATGTGAATCATTCACACGATGTGGTTGTGTTATACAGGTATCATCAGCCATGACTGTGTGCTATGGAGCCTCTGTGTGTGTCTCACAGCATCCTTTGCTGAGTCCCGTTATAATGCCCATGTGCTGTCCTGTTACAATGCCAATGTCCTGTTGTAATGCGATGTGGTTGTGTTACTGGTCTCATCACACACGATTGTGTGCTATGGAGCCTTTGTGTGTGTCTCACAGCATCCTTTGCTGAGTCCGGGTATAATGCCCATCACACAGTATTGCAATTGTTTATCTTCTCTCCTACTTTGTAAGCACCTCAAGGGCGGAGACAGTGTCTTTTCTTTCTCTCTCTTTTTATTTCATGTATTTTTTTGGGGGGAGAGGACAGAGTCTCACTCTGTCACCCTGGGTAGAGTGCTCTGACATCATAGCTCACAGCAACCTCAAACTCTTGGGCTCAAGTGATCCTCTTACCTCAACCTCCCAAGTAGCTGGAACTACAGGTGCCTGCCATACACTTGCCTATTTTTAGAGACGGGGTCTTACTCTTGCTCTAACTCCTGAGCTCAAACAATCCACCCTCCTCGGCTTCCCAGAGTGCTAGGATTACAAACATGAGCCACCGTGCCGGCCTTCTCTCTCTTTCTCTACAAGTCTAGCACAATATTTGACTCATTGTGGACACTTAATTATCAAAGTGAAGCGGACATCAGCTTTTAGCTATAAAACGCGATACCATTTACGTACACTAAAGTGAAGCTACTTGAAGATTGCAATACTACTTAGAGTGCATGATACTACGAGGAAGTTATATGAGACAGTACAGAGATAAAGGATGAGTGTTCTGAAATTAGAGTGTCTAAGTTTAAATCTCGCCTCCACCACTTCCTGGCTGGACAATCTGAACCAATTTTCTCAGGTCTTTCATTTCCGTTTCCTCATCTATAAAATGGAGATATAATAAGTGCTGTTTCATAAACCTGTTGTGAGAATTAAATGGGGGCCACATACATAACATACTTAAGTCAGGCCTGGCGCAGCATTAGCACTTGATGTATTTTAATTATACTATTAGTCGTGATAGTATTAAAATGATGATAAAATGATGACGATAATGAGGAAGAGCATGACGGCATGATAGTAACAATGATTACAAGGCCGTAATTGAAGCTAGCGACACCATGGGAGTTATTCTTTGCTACATATAGAACAGAAAAAAATGATTAACATACACAATATGTAAAGAACTTTGAAATTTAATTTAAAAAACTCAAAAACTGAGGAAAAGATATAAAAGGCAACTCACTGCAGCAGAAACTTAAATAGCCCACAGACCTAAACTCATTGATAATGTGGAAAATATCAAGTCCAGTCTATGAGATAATATTTCTCCCCGACTAAACTGGCAAACATTTCAAAGTCTGATGGTATCAAATATTGGCAAAGACCGAGAGTGAGAGGAATTCTCATATCCAGGTGGGAAAAATGTAAATTGGCACAACCGCCCTGGAGAGCAGCTAGACAATATTTAACAAAACTGAACAAATGCATATCCAAGAACCTTGTGGTCTCACACCTGAGCCATCCAAGGGCTTCTTGAATGTTGAGAACGTCACTGGCATTTGCCTCAAAGCCTGTGTGTAAAAAAGCTCTTCTCATGGCTATCCAGATCGTACTTTGTACATTGCTCCTGAGTTCAGAAACCTTTGAATAACCTAAAAAGAGACACTTCCTTTAACACAACAGTTCTCAACCTGTGGGTCGCAACTCCTTTGTAACAATGAAAATACATCGCGGCATTAGGAAGGTTGAGAACCACTGCTTTAATGGTTACTCAGGGCTCTGGAAAGTTCTAGTCTTTCCTATAGTATACATATTTCTGTTTAGAGTGAGGCTTTGGATTAAAATGGCATATCCAGTTAGGTGGCAGAGACCAGTCCAGTCAAGTCCAGTTTATGAGATAATCACTACCCAGAAGTGATAATCTACAGTCAAAAATTGAACTGTGTTGTTTGTGGCAGTGGGGGAGTCCATGACAGCAAATTATGTATGGGTAAAATTATTTTGAATATTTTATAGCTTTTTCCCACGTATTTATGGGTAGGCATTTCCACTGGGCTATCCTCAATATTTATGCCTAAAATGTTTTGTTATTAGCTGCAAAGACTAGCCAAAGGAGTGTATGTTCATGACTTTGATTCTTTTAAACATCCCTGAAGTGTTTTCTGGAACTACCAAATTTCTCAGAGTAAATTGATTAAAATCCCCAAATGAAATGCTTTCATAATATCCTTCTAATTCAATGTAGGCTCTTTGATAAGACAGTTAAAATGCATTTTTTATTAAAGCATATCATTAAATAATCTATTCGAATTGCAGTTAATCCTCATCTAATTTTATTTATGAATGCTTAACACTTTCTACTCCTATGAACAAATAAATAAATAAAATTACCTGCTTGCTTCCAGGCTAATGAGTTTTAGTATCAGGTAGATTTTTCCTTCTAATACTAGGGCAAATTTTATCCTAAGGTCTAGAAATTAATAATATTTATTATTTATGATTTTTAACTTAATTATTCACCAAATTAGAACACCAGCAATATGTGCACACATTTACCAAAGAAATGCCATGCCTTTTACCACATATCTAAACAATATGTTATTATAAATTAAATAACGAGATTTATAATGAGATCAAGCATCTCAATTCATTTTTGTTTTTATAACTTAGTAAAAAATGGATAAATCAAGTCCATGATATCTACATCACTTTAATCTTTTTACCATATGAATTCTGAAATTTATTTCTCAGTAGTTTTAGCAATATTTAATATTTATTCAACATTAAAGTAAATTAAATTCAAGAAATACTTGATGACATTTTAAAATTTTATATTAACATTTATTTGAATTATAAGTGAAGTCAGACTATTTGTGTTGGGAAAAAAGGTCATATTTTGCTGATAAGTTTGATAAAAGGTATTGGCTATGTCAATACCGGGAGAAATATTTTCTAAATTAAACGAGATAAATCTGCTGTTTCAAGGTTTTGATGAAAATACTGTATATTTTACAACATGCAAATGCAATTTGACAAAAATGTTTATCTGACAGCAATAAAATTAACAGTATCTCCATTTTCCAGCTGTTACACTATTCACGTCCTGTGTCCATCCTATTGGTCTGCCCCTAAGCACACTGTACTTTCCAGTCTTAAGCACCCAAGTCTTTCTGCTTCTCAGCATAAAGACGACTTGCTCTCTCTCTGGTCCTTAGCTTTGTACAGCCAGCCCAGAATTGTCAGGGGCAAGTAATGAAAGATGGGAGTCAATAGATAATGTACCAACTTCTCTGTTCCTTGGTGGGACAGTTCTGAGGTACATTCTACAGCAGCAGTCCTCAATTTTTTGGCACCAGGAACTGGTTTCCTAGGGACAATTTTTCCATAGACCAGAGGTTGGAGGATGGTTTCAGGATAATTCAAGCAATACGTCTCCATTTCAGATCAAAAGGCATTAGATACTCATAAGGAGCAGGCAACCTGGGTCTCTCACCTGGGCGGTTTGCAGTAGGCTTTGGGCTCCTATGAGAATTTAATGCCCCCACTGATCTGACAGGAGGCAGAGCTCAGGCAGCAGCAGTGCCAACAATGAGGAGTGGCTGTAAATACAGATGAAGCTTCACTCACTGGCCCATGTTCACCCCCTGCCATGCAGCCTGGTTGGGAACAGAAGTTCTGCAGGACAACTGGAAAGCGGGGTTGGGCTCACCTGCCCAGAGTAAGAACTCAGTCACTGACTTTTACTCTGCTCTGATCAATCCTTTCTCTGTCTCAGCTCCCTTGCTGCCTCAGTTGTACTTCCTAGAATTACCAGTTAGTTAAATTTCTTAAACCCAAGACCTTGTCTCAAGGTCTGCTTTTGTATGGACACAAACTAGGATCCCAACTCATTCTAAATAAAAAGGTGCCTTTAAGAGAAAAAAAGAAAAAAATAACCAGCAGATATAATCAAGAGCTATTTGCTAAGTCTTGGTAAACCCTTTTTCATGTACCTCCCAGAATTCAAGACTGTGAATAACTCTTATAATTGGGCAATCGGCATTCTGTATGTCATATGGTTTTCAACATTTTCATGAATTTGAAGATGAACTTAGAATTTTTCACCAAGACAGCATTCAAAATATTTTTTGACAATAAATTACTAGGGAGTGGTTGGCATTTAACTTGGATGGAATTCAGAGAATTGGATGAAATCACTGTAACAAATGCCTTTTCTTCCCATTATTTATTACCATAAATAAGTTTTCTCATCAGTTACTTTAAGAAATCTGGGGAAGGGATAAAAAGTATGCAGAAATCTATTGTTTTTGCATTAAGTCATTCATTGATAGATACATGAACAAAGTAATGAAATGTTATTTATGTTTAATAAACTACAAAATAATTTTTTAGTACAGTTTTATTGTTTTGATCACTTGAGTAACAATTATAATAACTCAATCCAGAAGAAACTTTTTACCACAGCCTTAGGGAGGAAATAAAACATTTAAAAAATTTAATTTCTATACACAATTTTGTCAAAGAGAAGTATAATAAGGTAGTCAAAAAAGATCTTTCTGGCACAAAAATACATTATACCAAGATAAAACTCTGGGAGGGAATTGGAATGAAAATGAGAAAAAAGAAAAGTATGAAATTTCCACAGGAGATTATGCAATGCATTTTTTATAATAAATTATGATTATTGAATCAAATTGTTATAGTATTTAGATTCATCTGGATACATTTCAAAGAGTGATGTAACCATTTTATTGCAAAGCAATAATAATTACAAAATGCCAGAAATTTTAAGCCTTTGGAACTGCTTAAACCTATGATTCAAATTGTTAAGTGTCAATATTAAAATATCCTAGGGGGGCATAGTAGTTATAAATTCTTTTAAAGATTATTCAGGAAATAAAATTGAAGACTGACCTTATTTGGATGAAGAGTCTTTACGAGAAATAATCAATCCAGTTAAAATAAGGTCATAAGGGTGGGCCCCGATCCAGCAGGACAGATGTCCTTAGAGAGATGTGAAGGGGCCATCTATGGAAAAGATGGTCATCTACGAAACAAATACAGAGGCCTAAAATAAAGCTTCCCTCACAATCCTAGCAAGGACTCAGTCCTGCCAGCACCTTGATCTCGGACTTCTGCCTTCCAGAACTGCAAGACAACACATCTTTGTTGTTTTAAGCCATCCAATTTGTGGTAGTTTGTTACGGCAGCCTTTACCAACCCATACAAAGATCATTCTCCTGGAGAAACTCTCTCCTATTTGCAGATAAGTGTCAAAGAGCATTCATTACAGTTTTTTGCATTAGGGGAAAGAATAAATAAAACGTAGTCTCCAGCAGTCCCTGTTTAGCCCTGGGGATGGGTTCTTGGAAATAGGAATGTAATTCTGGGTCATTCTGACAATCCTTTTGCAGACATGCTCCTGGCATCCAAACTGGCAAATGCTTTTTCATTCCCTTCAAATCCCCTGAAGTCACACACCCCTTGCCCATAGTTTCCTCTAGCTTTCTTTCTAAAGCCTTTTGGCGGCTTTTAGGGTGGCAGCGAAATATTAGACATACAACGTGATATCAAAGAATTTCCACCAGCTCCTAAATTGCAGGCTAAGTTTTACCCTCTTAAATGTGCTCCCACTACACAGCTATCAAATTTGAACCCCGCATTTCATGGATGATCCTCTTCCTCCGTGTCTTTGTAGCAAGCCCGGTTCTATTTACTTTTCTGTTATGCAACAAAATTGCCAAAAGTCAAAACAAATGACAGAATTGGGAAAAAATGGCTTGATGAGATTGATGGCAAAAATGGGTACATAGACAGATACACGATAAAGCATGTATAGTAAAAGACCAATTGTAGAGTCTATGTTGGGGGCCCATATAAAACATTACTTTAAAAAACTTAAAGTTTACTAAACTTTCATAATAAAATATCACAAAGAAAATGAAAAAATAATGGCATAGAGTGGCAACAACACAGTAAAACCACACGTTAGAGCACATGTCCAACTTGGGGTTGGGGGGCGCAACATCCACTTTGGGAGGTCATGTTTCATAGCATGTATTTTTGATATGTTCTGATGAGAAAGGCACTTCCTTCTGTGATTTTCCTCCCCAAAGTCCATAACCCCACTATAATCATGAGAAAAAAATCTGATAAATCACAATCGTAGCACAGTTTCCAAAACACTTGACCAGTAAACCTTAAAACCCTCAGAGTCATCAAAAACAAAGAAAGTCTGAGAAACCATCACAGCCAAAAGAAGCCTAAGGAGATGCAACAACTAACGTGGTGTCCAGGATGGGATTCTGCATAGAGACATTAGGTAAAAATGTTAAAAATGTGACTAAAGGATGGAGCTTAGCTGACAACAATGTATCTATACACGTTGATTAATTTTTTTTTTTTTTTTGGCCGGGGCTGGGTTTGAACCCACCACCTCTGGCATATGGGACCAGCGCCCTACTCCTTGAGCCACAGGCGCCGCCCACAGGTTGATTAATTTTAACAAATATAACATCCACTAAGGTAATATTTAACCATGGGAGGAATGGGTGCGGAGTAACTGAGAGCTCTCTGTTTAATCTTCACAATTTTTCTTTCTTTCTTTTCTTTTCTTTTCTTTTTTTTTTTTTTGAGACAGAATCTCATTTTGTTGCCTCTGGTAGAGTGCTGTGACATCATAGCTCACAGCGACCTCAGACTCCTGGGCTCAAGTGATTCTCTTGCCTTAGCCTCCCAAGCAGCTGGGACTACAGGCACCTGCCACAACACCCGGCTATTTTTAGAGACAGGGTCTCACTCTTGCTCAGGCTGGTGTTGAACCTGTGAGCTCAGGCAATCCACCCTCCTTGGCCTCCCAGAGTGCTGGGATTACAGGCGTGAGCCACCACAGTGCCTGGCCTCAGATACAATTTTTCTGTAATTCTAAAACTGTTCTAGAATTAAAAGTATACTTTTATTAGCCTAAGACTAACTTCCTGCTTGAGAGACCTGGAGAATCATGAGAATGACGTGTGAGCTGTGTATGTGCAGGGGATCTGGCCAGAAAACTGGCCTCCGAGGGAGAATGTATATGTGAGGTGTGGCAAAACCAGGCCTAATAGGTATGGTACAGATTGTCTAGATTCCAAAGATGTCTTGATGCTAGAGGCAGAGGTTGTGCTCAGGTCTGCAGTTTTGCAAAAACACATGGGGAGACATTTGACCTTCTCCATGTCCTCCCTAATCAGTGCTAACGTTGGACAAGCAGATTTTGTCTACTTCTTCCCTTTTTATGATACTAAATACAAACCTGAGGTTTACCCAGGAGGCTCCTCCCAGAGTTCCTCAGCACCCCAACACAAACTGTGTCAAGCCTCCTCATTCCTCGTCAAAACCCCCTGTTCTGGTGGCCCCAAACCCCTTTATACATTAAAGAACACATAGCAAAATATTACCTAAATTAATTAATGTTATTTTGAAATTATGTTACAGATGTACTGTCATGCACATTCATAATGGTGGTCCTGTAAGATTATAGTATTGTATTTTTACTGTACCCTTTCCATGTTCAGATACACAAATATTTACAAATGTGCTGCAATTGCCTACAGTCTTCAGGTCAGTAACTTACTGTACATGTTTGCTGCCTCGGAGCTGTAAGCTAGACCATGTAGCCGGGTGTGGAGTAGGCTGTATCATGTAGGTTTTTTTACAAAACAGTGAAATGCATACTCCTATCATTAAGGGATGCATGACTGTCTCGTCTTTTAAACGCAGTTGTAAGACCTGTATCTGTGTGTCCCTATAGAATGAAAGCTTATCTTTTCAATATGGGTCACTGTAGTACAAAAATGACTAACAAGTGAAGCCAAAAGATGGACGTTATATGTGGATTTGAAATATCCAGTAAATTAAATCAGTTTAATTGCACTTTGTGCTTTTGGGTTTTATTTTCTTGTTTGAGGATAGGGAAGCAAGATGCTACAGTAGAATGATGCAGAACAAACAATCAAATTAAACTGGCCGCAATAGCACTTTCCCCAGATTTGAGCTGGTAATACAGGTCATATAGAGGCAAGCAGATTAATCAAAAAATGCTTTGCAACAATTGTAAGAGCATCTTTGTTCAACCTCTTTGTAACAGGCATATACAAGTAGTATAAATGTATAAGCTGTATTGCTTTTGCTAACACACAAGCCCTAACTGTGTCCTAAAGTTAAGGAATAGCTATAGGAAGAATTTTTTTTTTTTTTTGAGATACAGTCTCACTATATCTGTAGAGTGCTGTAGCATCATAGCTCACAGCAACCTCAAACTCTTGGGCTCAAGTGATTCTCTTGCCTTAACCTCCCAAGTAGCTGGGACTACAGGTGTCTGTCACAATGCCTGGCTATTTTTAGAGACGAGGTCTCACTCTGGCTCAGGCTGGTCTCAAACCTGTAAGCTCAGGCAATCCACCTGCCTTGGCCTCTCAGAGTGCTAGGGTTACATGCCTGGCCCAAGAGCAGACTAATAGTGGAGACAGTTGGTGCTCCAATGTTTGGAGCACGCCTCCGAACTTTTCTGTCACAGGAAGAGATGAAGCATCTGTCCGGAGCCTCCTGCCCAGTGTTGACTGAGAATTATTTCTGGGGTGTTGACTCCTCTATAAGTCCATGAGTGGAAAGGGCACCACCATGGCGGAGCTTGAGAAGGTCCTAGAGCAGAGCACTAAGGAGGTGCAGACACTTAGCTGGGAAGCTGTAGCACCCACTGTCTGCTGCACCTTCAGTGAGCTCAGAGGTGGGCCAGCGGGGTGGTCGGGACACCATGAGTACTGCTGCAGGAGAATGTGTATCTCACTGTGGTTCTAGTCTGCATTTCCTGGAATATTTAGAAGGCTGAAAACATTTTTATGGCTTCACTGGTCATTCAGATATCTTTTGGTGTGATATTATTAGAATTCCATTGAATTTATAGGTTAGTTTGGGAGAAATTTGCCATCCTTACAATGTTAAGCTTTCTAATCTACAAAGGCGACTTAAGACTTAAAAATGTCTGTCACCAATATAGTCATATTGTTTCTGGATACTTGATAGGCTTTAATGCTATATTTTTAAATTTTTATTTACTATTGTCATATAAAAATATTTTTTGATTTATGTATATTGCTCCAGAATGATTTTAAAAACATAAATCTAGCTGTGGCATTCCCCTGCTTGCATGCTTCTGTTATTTTTGATTACCTATAGGAAAAAGTCAAAGCTTTATTCTGGCCCAGGCCCTGGTGTGGTTGGCCCTGTTCTTCCTCACCAGCTCATCCTATACCCCAGGACCCCTCCAGACTCTTTCTACTGTTCTCTGCCTCTGACACATCCCTCACCTTTTACCAAATAAAATCTTGTACACCCTTAGATCTTGGATTAAGGACATTAAGGACACCTCCTCTAACCTCCCAATCTGGGTCTGGCCCTTTTTAGGTCATATTTTTATGTCAGTTTCTTCTGCACACAGTCCATAGTTACATGATTCTATATGTTATTATTTAACGTCTTCTTCTCCCACAGATGTCAAGGTGCACTTGAACAGGGACTATAGCCATCTTGGTTTCCATAGTAACCCCCATACCTGGTAAACAGACGGCATTTAAATACTTAGTGAATGCATCAAAATAAAGCATAAGTGGAGGGATAAGCCAGGGCACACAGGTAGGAGAAATAGGTGCACTCAGGGCAGATGCCCTGTTTGGGAAATACAGAGTTCTGGGACACAAAGCTCAAAGGGCAGGGCTTTGATTCCCAGGCAGAAGGGGGCAGTGCTCTACTCTGTAGACTAAGAGGACTTATTGGCTCCTGGATAGAAAAAGCACCTGATTTTGATGTTATCAATTGTTATAAACTTGTATATATCTGGATATTTAACCTATGTTCTATCCACATTTATTGCTGTAAGATGATCATTAAGCAATGAATATGTTCGTATTCACATGTATTTGTATGAGGCATATAAATTAATTTGACCTACAGGAACAGTTTCCAGAAAACAAAAAAAGACAGCTGACAAACATTGTGATAATCTTAGAAAGTGAAGATCATAGACTGTACTCTAAAATTTTACTAATGACTCTAAAATATCAAATATAATATTTTTTAAAACCTATTTTGTTCATCTTCTCAGCTGTATTTGATTCTGATGAAACATCTTTTCCTTGGTGTCTAGAATTCGGTGATAAGCTCTTGGACAAGGTATTATACAGAGCTCACATTTTCTTGAAAAAGACAAATTATCAACCTTCACTCAAAAACAATTATTATATCTTTACATCTATTAAATAAATCGAATTTGTAGTTTAAAAAACGTTCCACATAGAATCATTTCAGAAAATAAAGAGGAACTAATTTCCAACTCATTTTATGAAGCCAGTGGTATTCTGTTTCCAAAATCACAGGGAAAAAAATACAGGAAATAGAAACTACAGACCAACATCCTTAGTAATAGAGAATAAACAATTTTTAACAAATAGCAAATCAAATCAAAAGAGAAATACACCATGACCAAGTGGAGTTCACCCTAAAAATGCAAAGGTGGTTCTAACACTCAAAATTTATTCTGGATTTTTTTTTTTTTTTTTTTGTAGAGACAGAGTCTCACTTTATGGCCCTCTGTAGAGTGCCATGGCATCACACAGCTCACAGCAACCTCCAACTCCTGGGCTTAAGTGATTCTCTTGCCTCAGCCTCCCAAGTAGCTGGGACTACAGGCGCCTGCCATAATGCCAGGCTATTTTTTGATTGCAGTTCAGCCAGGGCCGGGTTTGAACCCGCCACCCTCAGTATATGGGACCGGCGCCTTACTGACTGAGCCACAGGTGCCACTAACACTCAAACTTTATTAACAAACTTGCCATATTAACAGACTAAAAGAAAACCTATAGCATTATTTCAAGAGATGCAGGAAAAGCATGTGGCAAAACTCACATCTTCTCTTGATAAAAATGAGCAACAACCTAGGAAACAACAAAATTCTCAATTTGATAAGGGGCATCCATGAAAAAAATCTATCCCCAACATCAATCTTTCACAATAATGAAAGACTGAACAGTTCCTCCTCCAGATCAGAAATATTTCAGCACCTCTACTAAATAGTGTATTAGAGATTGTAGCCAGTACAATAAGGCATGATTAATAAATGAAAGGCATATATAGGGAAAAAAGATATACAGCTATGTTTATTCAAGATGACATGATTATTTAATGTGTGTATATGCAGAAAATCCTACACATGGAATCTATAATAAAGCTACTAAAAAATAGACAAGGTCACAGAATATAAGGTAAATATTAAAAAATTAGTTGCATACATACTAGCAATGAGCCATCAAAATTAAAATTTTAAAAGTTATACCATTTTATAAAAATATTCAAAAACATAAAATACTTAGAGGTAAACGTAACAACGCAATTCTAATCAAAACTCCAGTAGAACTTTTTGAATAAATTAACAATTTGATTTTTGTCAATATAAAGTTGTAATAATCAAGACAGTGTGGCATTTTTATAAGGAAAGATAAACATAAAGGAAACAAAACAGAGTTTTAAATTATACTCATAAATATACAGGAAATTGATTTTCAACAAAGGTAATAATGTGATTCAATAGAGGAAAGACAGAGGAAAGACAGCCTTTACACAAAAAGAATTAAAACTTAATATTCACATGGAAAAAAATTAACTCAAATTTACTTGAAATGTATAATAGACCCATACTTAAAAACACAAAACTTTAAAATTTCTAGAAGAAAATATGGGAGAGAATTATCACAACTTTTGTGGTAGGGAAAAGTTTCTTAGACAAGACACAAAAAATTACTAGTTGTTAAAAAAAAGTGAAATTAAACTTTCTCAAAATTTAAAATTTCTACTACTTGAAAACACATCTGGTTTTCATGGACAAACGTTTGCATTCTATATATCTGACAAAGAACTTATGTCCAGAATATATAAAGAACTCTTAGAGAGTAATGATAAGAAAACAACTCAATTTTTAAATGTTCAAAATATATAAACAGATGTGTAAAAAAGAAACACATTCAGCTCTTAGTATTCAGGGGTTTCTCATCCATGGATCAAATCAACTACAAATGAAAAGAAAAACTGAGTCTGTATCAAACACGTACAGACTTTTTTTCTTGTCATTACTCCCTAAACAATGCATTATGACAACTATTTGCACAGCATTTATATTTGATCAGGTATTGTAAGTAATCTAGGGATTATTTAAAGTATATGGGAGGATGTGTGTAGATTATAGCAAATGTGAAGCCATTTTATATCAGAGATTTTGATATCCATGGAGGTTCTAGGACTAATCCCTCACAGAAACTAAGGAACAACTGTATAAAAATAGTTCAATAACACATGAAAAGATATCAGTAGTCACTGGGACTATTACAATTTACACCACAACGAGATGCCACTTTATATGCAAAAGAATGGCTGCAATTTTAAAAATTGATGATAACCAGTGTTGGCCAGGACACAGAGCCCCTAGAGGTTCATATAAAATGGTACTTTCAGGGAAAGTTTGGTAATTTCTTATAATTTAAATGTATATTTACCATAGGACTCCAGGTTTTTGCCCAAGAGAAATGAACACATGTGCCCACAAGAAGACCCACACAAATGCTCATGGTGGTTTCATTTGCAAGACACTCAATGCCCATCCATAGGTGAGTGGAGTTCACCAGCGGAGTCATAACAAAATACTCTGTAGTGATAAAAAGGAATGGTCAAAGGAAGAACTACTGATACACACAGGGATTAATTTCAAAAGGATTATTAAGACAGACACAGAAGAACACATCCTGCATGATTCTGCTTATCTGGGTTCTACAGTAGGCTGAACTAATCTAGAATGACAGAAAGCAGAGCCACGAGTTGCTCCCTCGGGTTAGCAAGGGGGACGGATTGACTGCAAAGGGCCAAGGGTCAAATGTGGGGGCTGATGAAAAAAATCACATACCTTGATTATGGTGGATGTATATATATTGGTCAAAACGTATCAACCATACATTTAGAAATTATACTCAGTAAAATTGATTTAAACGGAAAGAAGGGAGGGATGGTGGGAAGGAGGAAGCTCAGGGTTACTCAGTTTTCTGAAGACCAGGACTCAACCCCAAGTCCTCTAATTCTTGGTGCACCGTGATTTCCCACTAGGCCACATTGTTCCTGACTACCACACAAAAATTACGTTCTTTGTGTGATGAGGAAAAACTTGCACGTCTTTTTAGAAACTGCCATTGGTCATCTGCTTCTTATACAATTTTCAAACTGTTACTTCATCTTGCACTCCGATCGTCACCCAAGGCAACACACACATAGACCTAGTGAATGATCGATCCCAACCAGGCTGAAGCAGACCTGGTGGCTGCTCAGGGAGGGCGAGGGTGCTGATTGGTGACTCTCCTGTCCGATTTCTCTGCACCACACTCTCCTTCCTGCCAGAGCTAGAGCCAGGGCTCTGCTCTCCTGGTTGACAGTGCGGGGCACTTGCTGCTACACTAGCAGCAATATCTGTTGTGAATTAATGATGTTCAACTCTATACTTATAGTTTATATGGATGCAAGAGAGCTATTGAGTTAAAAGGGACATTTATTTCACTCCACCACTTCAAGGCAGAAATACCTTCTGGTACCTTATGCTTCGCCTACTCCCATATATATTTACCATATTAGCAAGCGATGGACATTCAGTGCTGAGAGCCTGGGTAGTACATTCATACATGTCACAATCTCCTGAATGTGCCCTTCCGAGGAAACAAGGAAAGCTGCAAATACAGGAGAAGACAATAAATTCAGGACACGGGCAAGGGAGTGTGTGCGGGAATGAAGGAGCCTTGGACCTGAGCAGCATGGGACATGCCCAGACAGCCAAAAAGAGAGTCCTCGAAGCCAGGGCAAGGAAACCCACATACGCGTACCATCGCTGATTTGCATTTTCCCTAGAGCAGGGGACAGTGTGGTTTGGTGGAAATTACATGCTTTTCAGAGC
The DNA here is from genome assembly GCF_027406575.1 of Nycticebus coucang. Classification (NCBI taxonomy): domain Eukaryota; kingdom Metazoa; phylum Chordata; class Mammalia; order Primates; family Lorisidae; genus Nycticebus; species Nycticebus coucang. The sequence continues at coordinate 67,844,864 of NC_069788.1, forward strand.
CCAACAGATCTGAGTTTGAATGGTGTTCAGTTGCTGGGTGAACTTGAACAAGTGACTTAACTTCTCTGAACTTTCATGTCCACACCATGCAATGAAAATAATAATTCCTTTCTCTGGGAATTATTAAAAAAACTAAAGGGCCACAACACGTAGGAAGCTCACAATAAATCTTTCGTTCCTCTCTCTCTTCCTTTTCTCCATCCTTTCTTCCTACCTCCCTTGATATATAAAATGTAGGAAGTCAAAGACACACTGAAATTCTTTAATCCAACACCCTCCCTATACAAGTAAGAGAAGCGAGGGGCTTCTTTGATGCTCTCACCACTGGCCACAGGCAATGCTGAGATCTCTTTACTAGTGTAATCTTTCCACCAAGTCACGGGGATGCATCTAGCTGGACAATTACAAATTCTAAGTCCCAATTTCCAAAATTTATATGAGCATCACTTACAGTTCTGGATTTAAAGGGACATCGAAAAACACAGCTCTCTTATCTCATGTTTTTAGATTGAATGTCTTGTATTTTAATATCTGCTCTGATGGCTTATACGACTTCTGTAAGCTTTTATAACTCAAGATCATATCTGATACCTCCCCACAAATATGTCTGAGTAAATTCTGCTTTTTTTTGGAAGGGACCAGTAACATTTGCTGCCAAGCTAGAGTCTTCAAAATCCTCAAGGTCCACAGCCGCTCAAAGGTGCCCCAACATCACTAGAGGCTGTCTCCAGCTTAGACCGCCTTCAAATTTGAAGGGAGAACACTCCTATTTTGTGAGTCCTGCAGACAAGTTGGACTCTGTCATCTCTTGCAGAGAAGATGTTCTCTCTCCACCCTGACAGTGAGGGCTGCATCATAGGACACATGCCCTGACCATTAGATACTCCCATCGGACTATGCTCCTGAGATCTAAGATTAGAATTCAAGGCAACTTCACTAATAGGCAGCAGCATAGGACTCAACTTTTTTTTTTTTTTCAATTATTATCCTTCTAAGGAAACTTTTCAGACACACATCTGTCCTGTGGACACTGCTGCCTTTGCCCGTCTGTTACCCTGGGAGACGGAGCAGATTCACTTCATACTCTACCCTCACCCTCACCCCATCCTCCAAATCTCTAGAACTGTAACTAAAGTGAGACGCCCGCTTTTCCTCAGGGAGGAGGGAGTTTAACTACAGAAACACTCGAACTGAGTTATACTTGCACAATGTGGGAATGTGGGAGGAAAGCCATCCTGAGGGCTATGGATTGACAGCAAAGAACATCCCTTTAGTCAGGATAGAGGTGGGGACACTTACCAACCATCCTGGATCTAGTGGCACAAGCCTGGGCAGCTGGAATGGTTCTGACCGTTTGCTGGCCTGAGAAGACTCGGAGTCTACTGGAAGTGTAGTCTAGGGAAAACTGAGAGGCCAGAGATGGCCAGATTCAATATAAGGAAAGAACTCAAAGACGTGGAGACAGAGGAATGTGGCTGGAAATTCAGTCCTATATGCCTGGGAGGGACCCTGGGGCGGGAGCACCGACATCTTTGAAGAGCAGTGTTGTGGCTGTTCTCTGTGAGGTGGGGACAGTGGTGCCAGATGCTGCCACTGAAAAGGGCTCTTTGAGGACAAGGCACACAGGAAGATCCTGAGGTGGCAAAGGACAGGTAGGTCCCCTAGGATGCCAGATACAAATGGGTCGAGTTGATTTAATGAATATTAGGGCCCATGGGAATGGACTGACCTGCAAGCATCTTAGGTGGTAAACTGATCACAGGAGTCCTGACCCAACTTGGTGTATATAACAGAGAAAACTCCAGGGCTAGTGAAGGAAGGCTCCTGGCACGTCAGAAACTTTGGGCCATTTCTAAACCCCAGACAGGTCACAGATGCACTTTGCCTTAAACCAAGAGGAATGAGAATGCTGAAGGAAGCACTTCTGCTCATGTCTGCTAACGTCCCGAGTATGTTTTGTGACTTCTTCTCTCAGCTTTCCCTAAAAGTATTTGTGTCCACTTATGCGGGTCATTGTACTGGGAATGGAAAACGTTCAAGCTTTTCAGAACTATTTGGACACTGGCTCCAAACCAACTATACTGCAGACCACCTATAAAAGCAGGGTGTTAGTGGAGGCCTGGTGGTTATTAGAGTTTTGGAGTGTGTGCAAGGGTGGTGTGTATGTTGTTGACCTTCACCCCACCACCCACTTTCCAGCAGAGGAAAATACACGAAACACAGGAGAGTGCCCAACTCATGACAAATTACCCCCATGTAATAGCATCCTCTTTCCCTTCTCTCTCTGAGTTCCCTTTATACCTCTTAGTGTCTCACTCTCTCTGTTTTCCCTCCCATCCCAGGGCCTTTGAACTTGCTAGTCTCTAGCCTGAACATTCCTCTCAATTCCTCTATCCCTTTGCTTGATTAATCACTACTCATCCTTCAAATCTAAACTCCAGGGTCCCCCCTTGGGGAATGCTGCCTGCTCCCATCCCCCTGGCATCTTGCTCACCTGCGAGCAACATGCTGGAACAGCGCTCGCTTCCCTCAAAGCACCCACCTCAGCTTGTTGCAGGACCTTCCTGCCGATGACTTTATGGGTATCTGCTCCTTCCACCAGCCTAGAACCACCCAGCGACTGGAACTACAAGCTTTTCTTCACTATTGTGCGGACACACTCATTCAGTATTCACCAAATGGATGAATGAATGAATGAACTTTCATACCTTTTTATGTTTTTCTTAAGTCTTATAAGAATTGACCCTGGGCATACGCTAGCCCAGCAGCACGTTCTCCTGGGCAGTGTGCGTGGGGGCAGAGATATACCCCTACCAGCGGTCACATCTGAAGGCCAGAGAGTGCCCTCCAAAACAGTGCCTGTGCAGTTAGGTCACTTTAGGAGACTTTCTTTTCTAAATAGAATAAAATTTCAACCAGACCATAAAAGCTGGTTTGGGATCTGAAAAAAATTGATTGTACAGCAAGTGATAAAAAGGGATAATGGACGCATCCAGCCCCCTGCGGCCTTTTGTCATAGCATCCTGTACACTGCGGGCCTCGAAAGGGGCTGGTGGAAGAGCTTCAGAGACGGGATTTTAATTGGCCTGCAAAACTCTAATAAAGCTTTGTTTCAAGTCTTGAATTTCATCCATGCTTCCCTTTTAACAAACTTCAAGGAAATAACTCACCCTAAACTACCACAGTGTACTGCCAAAGAGCTACCAAATAAGAAAGGCACATGTTTCCTGAATTTGGGTGAATGAACCAGCAAACCGGCAGCACTCGCTTTAAAGGCTCAAAAGAAAGAGGAAAAAAAAACGGAGAGGAGAAAATGCTGACCAGATTTTCTTCTGCCAAGGTTGTTATTTTTCTAACGAAAATATCTGGTGCCACCTGCTGGCAAAACTTACACAGATTTCTAAGCCTTCACAGGGTGAGTGTAAATGTCTCACAGTTAAACTGGATAGGAAAAACCCTGATGCAACTCATTTGGTACATTTCTAAGAAAATAGAGAATTTAAATTCCTTATTTTCTTATTGAAAAAAAAAATCCCCATGTGTGATACTTTACGACTCTACCAGGGGATGATTTGTTTTCCCAAACAGGTGGTTTTCTTCATGTAAAAGTTTTCTCTAAGGTAATGTATTTTATACAGAGTTTACCTTTAAGCTACAAGAAGGGCAAGATCTATAAATAATTCTTTTGGCATAAGAGAAGGAGAAGGAATTGCTCAGAAATCCTTTAGGCCCCTTTCATGTCTAATAGACTAAGATTCCAAGAAGGTTTGAGAACACTCCTTATGGTAATATTTGGCCCAGGCACATTGATCTCATTGGACAGCTTTTAGAAAACTCTCACATTCCTCCGCCTTGGGTAAAATGTAGATAGACCCCAGTTATTCCCTCTGATACTTTTATGAACTGGAATTATACTTATTAACCTACCATTCCTAAGTGAGAGTGAAACCAGAGGAATGATATTTAATGTCTAACAACTCATCCTAGGATGCCAATTTTAACTGACTAATATGACCAACACAATGATGTTTCAGAGAAGTCCACCTCCTCATAAATCACCTGTGTGTAAAAGACTCCACAAGCAGTGTGTGGAATGAGAAAAAAATAATTCTCCTGGAGTTGTGTAGGTCTATTGATAGAGACAAGTCCTGCCTGCTGCAGTGCTCGGGAGGGAAATTCCCAGGCAAGGCATTACCCAAGAGTGCTGGCTCCCTTTTTGCTGCTCATGGGACATTTGGTCCTGTGTGCAGCCAATACAGAAACACATCTACGAGATGTAGCAAAGCAGTAGTGTTTCATGTGCTGGCTGGCTCATCACCAAAACTCAAATGGGCACTCCAGAGAGAGAGGAACCCCCCAACCCCGTCCCAGAAATAGTCCAGCAAGAGTCCCTGATGTAAAATAAAAGGTAGGGAGCAAAACAACAAGACAGCTAAGCAGAGAACATGCAGGAAGGCCAATCCTGACTCCCACGTTGGTTGAGCACCTACTACGTGTGAGGTGCTTTGCACACAGTATCTCCAAGTCTGATCAGTGCTCTTCAGTAGAGCACGCTTCTGTCCATGGCACAGGTGAGCACATGGAATGCTCAGGACCATAATCTCCTGGCACCGTGTGATAATAAAGGGCAAAACCTACACATGAAGACAGGATTCCTTGACTCCAAATCCTAGCATCTTTTCACCTTGCCAGCTGCAGAGAATTCTTATGTGAGCCCTGGATGGGAAAAGAGGTGGATGCACTGAAGGTCTACTTAAGAAAGTTCTGCTTCGGGCAGCGCCTGTGGCTCAGTCGGTAAGGCGCCGGCCCCATATACCGAGGGTGGCGGGTTCAAACCCAGCCCCGGCCAAACTGCAACCAAAAAATAGCCGGGCATTGTGGTGGGCGCCTGTAGTCCCAGCTACTCGGGAGGCTGAGGCAAGAGAATCGCTTAAGCCCAGGAGTTGGAGGTTGCGGTGAGCTGTGTGAGGCCACGGCACTCTACAGAGGGCCATAAAGTGAGACTCTGTCTCTACAAAAAAAAAAGAAAAGAAAGTTCTGCTTCAAGCACATAAGAAGGTGCTGTTTCTAATGAGCCAAAATAAGATACATCGCTATACCACATAACTGCCGCAGCTTTTGAGTTCAGCATTTGCCTTTAAAATGAGAATGATTGTCTCAAGATGAAGACTCTGTTCAAGCATGAGTCATGTAGCTGAGCAGACCTTGTTTGTTTTTAGGTCAGTGTATGTGTGTGGGGGGGGAGGGGGAGGGTGTCCTCACCAGCAAAGTATGTCACAGAGGATGTAGACGTAGACACACACACACACACACAGCCCTCACAGCTGCCCCAGGCATTTCTCGCCTGACAGAATAGGGTCTGTTTCCAGCCCCCTCACATCCTTAAGGAATGTGATCTTTGCAGAGATCATTGTCGGCAGGAAATGACCTTGAGGAAAGCCTCTTGATGTCATTCCTTGAATGTTCTGCTGTCAGCTCCCAAAACTGTGAGGAATGAGGTCATGAGTGTCTCCTTCAGCTGCACAAACAGAGGCCACCAAAAGATTCCAGGACAAAAAAATAACAAAAATCCAGCTAGTAATCACAGTAATTCACATGTGCACCAAATATGGCAGCTTGCTGCTGTGACTCAGACATACCCAAACTCAAATCCCACAGCTGTCCTTTACCAGGGGTTGGACTTTGATAGGCACAGTCAACACCTCAATTTCCCTTCTGCCTGATGGGCCTCAGGGTGTCACTATGAGGACCAAGCAAAGTGTTCACGGAAGCGTCTGGCACACTGAGGGTGTGGGTAGGCCCTGATAAATGCAGCTCCTGCATCTTCGCCTGCATGACCTGCTTAGAAATCTTGGTGCTCACCTGCACTGAGAACGGTGGCCAAACAAAGGCCAACAAATCCTGCTTCCCTGCATCCACTGCTAATAGAGAGAATCAGCAAACTTAGTGTTTAGTATAAAACTGTGAGCCTTGGATTCTCAGAAGGGAAAGGCTCCATCTCCCTGCCAGTGTTTGAGAATCACTGTTATAAATTCTCCCTTTCAGCTCTCAGAGCTATTCCGTGCTCTCCGTGGTAACTGTCCCTGCTTTGGTTCCAGGCTTCCGCACCTCTCCTGAGTCAGCAGCACCACCTACCTGGCTCCCTGCCTTTGATCTGTCCTGCTCCCCCCTTTCTCTACGTGGCTGTCAGTCCAAGGCAGTGGATCAGATTGGTTGTGTCCCAGCATCATTCTCCCTTCTCCTTTCTTTTTTTTTTTCTATTTTTTTACTTTTATTTATTTATTTTCCTTTTATTAAGTCATATACACATAGATCATGAATACATTAATGCGTATGTGGGGTACAATGTGTTGATTTTTTAATACAAGTTGGAGTGCTTACATCAAACTAATTAATATAGCTTTTACCTCATTTACTTGATTATTGTGTTATGACATTTATGTTCTATACTTGATAGATTTGACTTATATCCTTTCAAAGAGAGCTTGGATTTTGTTCAGGTACCCTTCTTTGCCACATGCTTCAAAAAAAGCTGTCTCCATCCCCCATCTCCTTGTGTAGGCCTGATCAGTCTACAAATTAGACTATCCCCCTTGCCAGTGACTGGTTTGGTATTGGTTCATGTTGCAGTTCTGGCCAATGATATGCAAGAAATGTTACTGGTTTTTTCTGGGAATGTTCTTCATCACTTTGATCTGTAGGCCATGAAACATATGCATAATTCTGTCATGACACTATCACACTGCCTTATTCATTTACATGTTTTGGTCCCTACAGAGTCTGCAAGCTCATAGGGTATACCTTGTCTTATTCTACTCTTCATAACACTCCTAATGCAATGTATGGCATACACTAGGCCATAAGTAACTTTTGTTGAATGAATGAATGAATAATGGTTTAAGCCAGCAGTCCCCAACCTTTCTGGCACTGGTGGCTATCTTCATGGAAGATGATTTTTGTCCATGAACAAGAATGCGTGGGAGAATAGATAGGCATTAGATTCTCATAAATTGCATACAACCTAGGTGCACAGTTTACAGTAAGGTTCCTGCTCCTATGAGAATCTAATGTTGCTCTAATCTGACAGGAGGCAGAGCTCAGGCAGTGATGTAAGTAATGGGGAGTGGCTGTAAATACAGATGAAGCTTCACTCCCTGGACCACACTGCTCACCACCTGCTGTGCAACCCAGTTCTTAATAGGCCACAGACTGGTACCAGTCTATGGCCTAGGGATTGGGACTACAGGTTTAAGACATCCAAAGTGGTGAATTTTCCCAGTGTGCTTTCTAACAGACAAAGGGACAAAGATCCTAGACCCCAGTAAAAGAATGTCTCCTTGGTGTTGATGTTTGGCTGTAGACTGTCATCTGTTGCAGCTGCCTTTTCCAGAACATAATGCCAGGCCAGATGTCAACCTTCTCTCCTAATTAGGAAATGATTGCTAAGTGATATACACAAGGAGACTTCTGTACAGGATGTTATGATTGTCACATAAAAGCAACAACAAAGCAAGGTTTTAGGACAACAAAGTCAAAAACACTTTGAACACTCTGTCTTCTCAGGAGAGGTAGCACCATGTACCTTCCTGAGTCATTAAAATCAACAACACAAGTAGTACAGATGGATGTGAACTTGAAGCAGAAGGGACTCTGGAATCACCTGCAGGGTGTTACAATTTGAAGTGCATATAGGGTATTAGTTCTGTGACCCTAATCACCAAAATCATTAAATTAAACAACTCCCCCTACCTCTATAAAGCCCAGAGGACAAATTAGTAGAGATATATACTGACTGCTTTGGAATCATTTGCAATTAAGAGCAGTAATTTAGCTTCTGTTCCTGTAATTATAACTTCTCCTGCTGGACAGACAGATCCCTCATTGTGTCTGGAACAATCACAGCATTCCAAACACAGAGCAAGCCAAAGCAGCATACCCTGGGGCCGGCTCTTTCAACAGCATATCGCTCAACAGCTCCTGCTGCAGCCGGCTTGAGGGCCGGTTTCCTGCCATTGTGAGCATGTTGAGCCTGGAATTCCATCCAAATGGATTTGACCCCTTTACTAAACAGCAGTGCATATTTCCCTGATTAGTATATTCCTGTGTTTAGATGGGAAGTGGCAGGCTTGGGGGAGATGAAGGAGGAAAGACAAGGAAAATAATAAGGAAAAACAACTTCATTCTTTTCATGCTATAATGATAACAACCTGGAAAACTCTGGCTTTATCCACAAATGCACAATGGGTGCTCACACATACACAAACACACACACATATCTATCAAAAATCCTGTGTCGTGTGTGTGCAATCAAATTGCCCTGCTTCACTAATAAGTGATTATGGCTGTGAGGGCTCTGCTTATTCTAAACAGAAGCACACAGAAAATTATAAACTATAATCTCTTTGTGATTGTCTTTATGCACATGAGATTCATTATGCAGGGCATTATTTCTGTATCCTACAGACACTAAAAAGGAGTCTTTTGGTATTAGGCAACTGGGGTAATTCCTAGATATACTTTTGATTTTGCTTTTGATGTGCATTTTTTTTTGCATTTGTAGAAGCAAAGTCCTTCTCTCCACCCTGCTTTTGCTATTTCCTGTAACACTACAGCTTCTATCTATTTTTATTGCCCTCTGTATCAAGCTAAAACTACCTCACACAGGTCAATTCACCACCTACTCTAGCAGGTGTCTCTGTAACACATTGGAATAAGAGTTGTCTTGAGCCACACATTACATACACAATACTAACAAAAGCTGATGAACAAAGTTAAAGGTTCATGCATAATTCTGATGACATTCTCCATCACAGATAAACAAAACGATCTCATGTAAGACTACGTGTGGCCTGTGGGCCATGAGTTCAACACCCCGTGGTCTACAGCAAACATTTTTTATCACTACATGTTTATTAATATCTATTTGTCAAGACCCAAAGGCAGAGAAAAACACAATTCACCATTTCAAATCCTATGAGATCATCAATGTTAAAAACTTATGAGTTTTAAACGATACCCTCAAGAAAGTGAAAAAACCCACAGAAGGGAAGACAAGCTTTGCAAATCAGACCTCTGATAAGGGATTCGCACCCAGACTATATAGGGAACTATGACAGTCCAAGACAAATAACCCAGTTGAAAGTGGGCAAGAATCTGAATAGATGTTTTACCAAAAAAGATATACAAAAGGCCATCAAGAGGAGAAAAATGTGCACCAGCCATGGAGAAAATGCAGATCAAAAACACAGTTGGACACTACTTCACACCCACTAGGATAGCGATAATATAAAAAGACAGATACTAATAAATGGTGAGAAGGAACATGTGGAAAAATCAGAACCCAACACACCGTTGGTAAGAATATAAAGTGGTGCAGCTGTTTTGGGAACCAGTCTGGCTGTTCCTTACACAGTCAAACAGAGTTGCCACATGGTCCAGTAATTCAACTCCCGGGTATATGCCCCAGAGAAATGAAAGCATATTCCACACAGAAACTTGTAGAGCAGCATTATTCATGGGAGCAAAAAAAAAGGTAGAAAGAGCCCAGTGTCCACTAACTGATGAATGGACAAGTAGAATGTGATACATCCATACGATGGAAGATTGTCCAGCAACAAAATAAAATGAAGCACTCATGTGGACTACAGTATGTATGAACTCTGGAGACATGGCAGTGGCAAAGGATCCTATATAATTTCATTTTTTGAAATGTCCAGAATTGGCAAACTGCTGCTTCATGGCTGCTTTGGGCTCTGAATAGATCTCTCCAAAAGATGCAGAATTGGCCAAATGAGGGCGCTGTGGCCTGACAGCTAAGGGGTATGAAGTTTCCTTTTAGTTTGGTGAGAATGTTCCTAAAACTGATTATAGTGATGGATGCCAGGTTTATGAACATATTCAAGGACAATAATCTTCAAATGTGTACACCGAATGTTAGGTGAATTATATCTCAACAAAACTTTTTTTTTTTTTTTTTAAGTATGAGGCTAATTTAACACTCAACTGACAAATGTGTTCACAAGAGCATGTGACCCAAACCCAGACTTTTTGCAATCTTGTCCCAGGACTGACCCTGCTCTACATAGCTAAGTCACCAAGGCAGGTCCCTGTAGTCTCTGGCCCCTGGGTCCTCATCTAGAAAATGAGAAGGGTGGCCTAATGATCTCTGAGGACCTTCCTACTATAAATTCTTTCAAAAACCAGTGACCTCCAAAACAATTGTGCTGATAAAATGGCTTGACTGTTCTTTGAACTCTCTGAAAGTTATCATATTCTTTTCCTTGGTTTTTAAAACTCCACCACGGACTCCACTGGGCAGTTAAAATAATAAGCTAATTGTGTTTGAGTTCAATGAAAGCAAAGTGTTTTAAATTAGCGTGATTGGTTTACGTGCTGGTCACAGCCTTTCCTGCGTGCCAAGCTGGGGTTCGCAGCAGGGTCGTGAAATCGCCCACCCAGGACCAGGCTCCATGGGGTCTGCAGGGACTTAGGAAGCCCCTTTCTACATGGTGTAAGCAGAGGACGTGGTGCCCCGCAGTCTTCCTTTCTCCTCCTACGCTGACTCTCGGTTCTTAGAGTGCTGCATGTGAAGGTCATCCTGTCAGGTCCCTCACCCAGTACCACATAGACTGCAGATTAATCCTGGCCTGTGGGGGACACAGAGCATGGCCCTTCTTAGAATTTGAGGACAGGAGTTTTGTGGTTTTGACCTTTTTGACTTGAGGGTGGTGGGCGAGGGGGCATTCTTTTTGCCAAGCTGCCCTGTAGAGTTCTGGTCAGATGCCTGCCTGCACACGTAATTAGCTGAGACTGGCCCTGGAGAGTGGTGAGCAGGGCCCCTTGCTCCTAAGCCCTCCCGTTTCAGGCGATGTGGTTACATTGATGTAGAGACTATTTGCTTTCGCCCTTCTCCATTCCCACCTCTTGGCTCTGTTCCAAAGATTCTTTTTTTTCCCCATCAAAACAAATAATCTATGCTTTAGAACACAGCTTTAGCCTGAATTCTATCTCCTCCTTGAAGTCTTCACATCTACCTCCAAGGATACTCCTTTCTCTGGATCCCATTATAACGATGATTGTGAGCCATAAAATGCTGGCAACAGGTGACTAGTTGGTTAATGTCCGTGAAGTTGGCATCTTCACTCAGTTCCTGAGGTCAGAACTGAGTCTGATGCTCTTCTGCTTCCCTCCAGCAGTGACCAATAGGTCCCTACAGATAGTAAATAAATACCTGTTCAGCGTCTTGACTAGACACGGAGCGAGGCAGCACTTACAAAGCTGTGGGCCACACTGAGAGCAGACAAGGAAAATGCTCACAGCTCTGACACAGGTTCCTAAACACGGAAGTGAAAAATAGTCCGTAAATATGGTGGTCGTGCCCTACTTACAAACCCGTTAGAACTTTTCTCAAGGTACATGTAAGAATGTCTTAAATGAAGAAATATTGAAGGCATCACCTTCTTTCTGAAGTTCCCTTTCTTGCGCTGGAGACCTGAGCCCCCATCTCTCTGGACTCCCAGTCGCCCGGGCTGGGAGTCAGACCTTCATCCACCCTCTGAAACCCCACCACACTCGTCACCCCTTCTTCTACTTGCCTTCTTGTTTTATCTTCTTCAACACCCTGACTCCTCTTCCACAGGATCCGTTTTTTCCACATATTATCTTTGAAGTAATAAAAAATGTTCAGAATCCATGCAGGCACATGCCATATTACATGTATATCATGAATAACCCTCTGAAAATATTAATAGCATTATTGTAAATGACCTAATGTTTTATTTAGTCAGGGGTCACTTCAGTGACATTGGGTTTGGTCCGTGTCAGTGGCCTTCAAGAAAAATTTGAGTGGGCAATAACTCACTTTCCTTTTTTTTTGTGATTTTTTGGCCGGGGCTGGGTTTGAACCTGCCACCTCCGGCATATGGGACCGGCGCCCTACTCCTTTGAGCCACAGGCGCCGCCCTCACTTTCTTTTATAACCTTGTTAGCAGGTCATATTGAAAGCAAGTCTCTGGCAGAATTCTCACATGCAGACAGACATTTATTTGATAAACATTCATTAAGAAAGCAGGAACAAAGCAGTTTATCAAACGGTTTTACAAACACCATAGGGTCCCAGCTCTCTGTTCTGTGTTTGGGTGCCCCAAGCATATCTTGTAAAAGTTTTGCTCACTGCAGACACAGCAACATTCCTGGGCAAGGTTCAAAACATTAAAGTCATCTGCACTATCTCATCTCATAAACCAATGGCTATCCATCAGATTAATTGGGGCTCAAGCTAAGAAAACATCCCCAAGGGAACAGGTCCAGGTTGAGAGGATTCTTAGGTCCTATTCATTCAAGGGCAAGGAGCACCTCTAAGCTCTAAGCTACACCATTAATCCCTTTAATTTAACCAATGAGAACTAGCTAACAAAGACACTAATTCCACCAATCCATCGATAAAAACCCAACTGTTAAATGTTAATACCTGATGGGAGAATTTTGAGCAAAGCACTGCTATTTAAACCGGGTGGATGGGGGGGCTTGTAAAAGATGCATCTGGCCTTTCTGTGTAAATCTGGCAGGCTGCCTCCTGAGGATGCATTATTAATTGGCATCTGGGCTTGCCCTAAGCCATAGTAACACACAGAGTATGGCACTATACAGATTCAAGAATTTCTGCATAAACGACAAGCATAACAAGCCTTTAAATTAACTTATAGATAGATAGAACTACTTTATCTTTCAAATTATTATTTTTTTCACTGGTTTTCCTAAAGTTAGGTTTATAGATGACAAAATGCTGGCAGGCATGTGAGCATCGGGGGTCCACTGAATAAGTATCTAAGATGGAAGGTGGTGGCCACTTGATGACCATTACTGCTGAAGCAGGGCCCCGTAAGCCATATGGGAGGAAAGGGCCTGGGACTCCCAGCCTGCCTCTCCCCCCACTCACTTGTGGGCACCAGTCTTGTCCCCAAAGGGCTGTGTTTGGTAAATTTTTTTCCATACCTATTCAGTTACACACTGGAAAGCCTGGAATTCTTTAGCTTTTGTATTGGCCTTTGACTGGACCACATAGAGAATGCAGGGAAAATCTCTTCAACAAAAATGCACACATGCACCTGCAAAAAATAAACTTTAAGTATCATTTTAGAGAATCTACAGACCCTACCACCACCTTGATTCGGGACTCAGTTTGATCCTTGAATCTCCTAGGAATCCACTGAGGTGGTCAGGAACCTCTGACGCTGTAATGTCAAGAAAACCAGTCAACTAGGTTTCATCTTCCATCCAATCTGCTGCTATCATCATACTGCCTCAAGCTCCATCACATCACAGCTCTCTGGGAAGGAAGCAAAATATCAATTATGGAAGCACTTTGGAAACCGTGGCTTACTGTGTGAATGCTTGGTGACTCTGTTTAACGAAAATGCAACCTACTGGGAGGCCAGGCTTCCATCGTCTGTGCCTTTCCCTGGACACACAAGATGTCCCCAAATCTGCTCACATCCTGTGATTTATCAAAACCAGGCAAGCAACTCTGTTTCCCAGTCCTGTCCTCTGGCATGATGGGAAATCAGTAAACCTCACCTGGGGTGTCTTCTCCCCTCAAATGTTGCCTCTTATTTTCACCTCTCAGTTTTCTTTCCCCTCTGTCCTGATCCAGAGCTTCAGGAACCCCTGAACCCCTGCACTAGTGAATTAAATTCACACTGAAGCAATGTGATTAAATGTGTAGTTTATCCCCAGGAGTAGTTTGCATTTCAAAAGCGATCTGCACTGTCGGGGCAACAGTGGGTGCTAAAGAATGTGTCCCTAATGATGGAATTCCAACAACTGTCGCACCAGTCTGACAAAGCTATTTTTTTCGTAGGAGGTTCTTCAAGTCATCCACATAGGCTATTGCGCATTCTACATGAGCCTGAAGACTAAGTGGGCCACTCACTCTAAATTTTCAAGCAAGATGAGATGATCCTCCCATAGTTGGCTAGGGTATTTCAAAAGGAGTAGCCAAGATTCTGACCCTCTTTCTCTGAAGAGCACAGCTTTTCCCTAAGAGGAGAATCAGGTTTGTTTCCATGCCTGCAGTGTCAGAACCCCAGTCAGCTCCCCAAGGGAAAACAGGGTCAGATAACATTGAGGGACTCAAGGGCCCCCAATTCCATCAGTTCTGGGATGAGTCCTCCTGGCCATCCTGAGTGCTCAGCACACTTTTTAGGAGGGGTACAAGGTTGACCAAAGGATCACTCTGGGATAGAAGATCTTCTCCTTAACCCCCCTCTCAGCTGAAAAGCTCTTGAGGACTCAGGGCCAAGAGCCAGATTGACTTGCCCCCACCTGGCCCCTCCCCAATCACAGATAACTTATTCTTACTCCCATGCTCACGATTTTCCCACCCATAACCTCTGTCTCCCCAGGATCCCCTTGCCTGATCAAGTCCTTACTTGAAGCTTTTTAAGAGCACACAGGTTCAACTCATGTCCCTTGCCAGCTGTGAGCCCACCTCAACCCTGCAGGGGGGAAGCCAGGCTCTTCCAGGCTCTTCCTGGCTCAGTTGTCCAACCCTCTAAGCATCTGGCCAGCTCTGCTGATTCCAAACCACAAACCCACATTCCAAAGGAGAAACTTAAAAGGTATATTCTTTTCCTGAAGCCAGCAATCATGGGAGGATGGTACAAAGGCTTCTTCATATCTTTTAGAAATACCCGAATCTGCATTAACTTCATTTTTCAGGTAATCCATATAAGAATTTTGGATCTCTGCATTTCCTATCCACACTCCAATTCCATTTTTCCTTGCTTCTCTGTCCAAGTTTAAATGGCTCAGCTGGAGCTGAGACCATATTCGCTACTCGTGTTTGTTTGAACACTTAGGTTCTTTGAAAATATTTGCCTCCCAAATTCCCAATGATAGACAGATGTCCTAGCTCATTGCTGTTGTTTTTTAAGTATCTTGGCAGGCAGAGAGAATTGGCTTCACATTTCAAAGAATTCCTTTTCTCTTAGGAAGTTCTGGTGTCACCACATAAAACCACTTACACTGTGCACCCACAAAATGGGGCCATCAGGACCTCCTTAAAAGGGAAAGGCGACTCTTCATTCTCTCCCAAGGCTCACTAATTAGCTCAGTGACATTGGGCTTAACCTCTGTGGACCTTAGTTTCCTCATTTGTAAATGAAGGATTTGTTTGATTTCTAAGGTTTCTTCCAGCCGTGACCTTCCATGATTCTGTCAAAACAGGTCACACCAAAGGAAACCATAATTTTACTTTGGGCACAGGGGTTTTCAGAGGACTATTACAAATCTGCAAATAGAGTTTAAGACCGCATCAATCTCCCTTTGCTAATGCCTTTCCATTTGCTCCAGCTGCACTCGTTCACAGAACAATGGGGACTAGCCTGGAGGGGTAAGATTTGATGGGCCTCAGTGACAGTAGGGTTCATTTTCCTGCCTTTAGACAGAAAAGCTTAAAAAAAAGAAAAAACTGTGGAAGCCAATTCCTCTCACGAGGCCAGATCCAGCAGTGGGTAGCTGTTTAATTGGGTAGAAGAAGGTGAATGTGAACATGTGCTTCATAGACAAAACACATGCAAGAAGAAGCCCAGGCTCAGCTCTTTCCATCCGGATGTGTTTTCCTGGCAAGGTTCTGAAACCAAAACAAGTAGGGAAAGTCCATGATCTGTTGCAGCTACCCTTACCATGCCTCCACTTGTTCATTGCATCAGTGCTCCACTGGCCCCTTACGTTGCAGGTTTCAGGGCACTGGGGAGACAGAGCTGCCAATCATCTGAGGAGTCCTCAGTCACTGGGTTTTGAGTTGTGAACAAAGCTATGACTGTCACTTTGCTCTACAGCCCCTGAATTCCCAGCACAGCTATGAAATATCTCTGCACAGAGAAGGGCCACTCTGTGAAAATGTCCCTGATCATTTTAACTGCACCATGAGTCTTATAAAGGCCAGAAGGGGAGCTATCATGTAGTTAGCTACAGAAATTACCCTCTTGCTTGGGGGTTATTTGGCCTTTTCTCTTCCATTGTTCCCCAGATTCTGAGTTCCTGTCTCTTTACTATTCCTTTCTATGAGCCTGGGTGAAGTGGAGCTCTGTCTAGATGTCAGTATCATGTACCACGTAGAAGAAATGGCCGTTCTCAGTACTGTCCTCTTACAGACTTACAGTCACACAGGAATCACTGAAAGGGTTTTTTGGGGGGTTTTTTATTTTATTTTATTTTTTGGTCCACAGTTCAGTTCTCAACCTCCACTCCTCCACATATCTATTTTCCAAAGATGAACAATCTGGAAAAAAACAAAAGCTGTGTTTTCATTTTGTTTATTGCCTCCTATGAACAAAAAATACAGGTTTTCATTTATTCCCATTAAATATATCATTGCCTACAGGGGAGAAGAGTTGAAAGAGGCTCGCGATTTCATCTATGTGTGTATGTAGGTTATTTTTAATTTGTTGTTGGAATTTAGAATTCCTTCCACCCAACCATGAGTTCAAACAGGTTAGGAAAATTTCACCTCTCATAATCTAGTTTATAAAAGTCTAATGAAACAGACTTTTCAAATAGGAAAAAATAAGGCCAACCAAAGAGGGAAAGGGGGGCTTTCTCTACCAAAAATATGGGAAGCGTTCTGGAAGAAACCAAGGAACAAGAGCATCTCTTGCTGCCTGGGAATGGCAGCAAAGGCACACACACACACCTGCACACACATCGGGCACACACACACACACCTCACACACATGGGGCACACACACACACCTGCACACACATCGGGCACACACACACATACCTGCACACACATCGGGCACATCACACATCGGGCACATCACACATCTGAACAAAATAGGCTGATACAACCATTGAGAGTTCATGTTTCCTGAGCTCCTTTTGCCCTTTGATGAACTGGTAACCTCTGAATTCTGCTGCAAAAGAGAAGGTAACAGTGTTTTTCAACCTTTTTAACTCGTGGCACACTTGAACCTATAGTTAAACTGTCACAGCACACTTCAATTATATTGATCAAAACAAAAGAGCAAAAATTATGTACTTTCTATGCTTGAAACTTCTTTCGAAATAATTTAATTAATGTTCTTTAAGAATTTTCCAGCACACCTACGATCCTTTCACGGCACACCAGTGTGCTGTGACACACTGATAGAAAATCACTGGTCTGCAAGGTAAACCATGATTCTGTAGTTCGTGTGTGTGTGTTTTAATAAAGAAATAGAAATCCCTAACCTTATCTTTGCTGGCTTCATACTAGAGACAACCGTTTATTTATAAAACAAGTTTATTTTGGGTATGCCTCTATCTTACTCTAGGCGCTAAGGACCTGTGATCATAGAACAATGGCTGGTGAAGGATGACTTTCAAGACAAGAGCACAGATAGACACAGATAAAGGAATGACTTACTCTGTGTGGAGAAACCAGGGAAGGGCCTGGCAGAGGAGACATTTGTGCTGAGTTTGGAAGAAGGAGGGCTCTCTGAGGAAGCTAGGCGGGCATTTCTGGCAGAGGGAAGAGCATGAAATGCAACACAGAGGTGGGGAAGAGGGTGAGGTGGTCAGGTCATGACAGGAGGCCCCCTGGGCTGAGTCAGATCTTGAAGGACACTGATCACTATGCTAAGAAATTTTAGCTTGATAAAGGCAATGTGGCAGCATAAAACAATTTTCTACCTCTCTCTCTCTTTCTCTCCCTGAGCATCACTGTTACTTTATAGACTGTGAGTTTGTGATGGAGATTTTGTTACTGCAGAGTAACTCTGACAACAGTAGGAAGAAGGGAACAGAGTGGGTGAGGTACAGGGGCCAGTTAGGAGACTGTGGCCATACCCTCCATAAGAGTAGACTTTGGGAGGGCAAATAGAAAGATTTGTAGATGCAGGCCAGGAATGACCCAGACCATCCTTGTGTCCTTGGTCTTCTAGATTATTCCTATTCAGGTCATCTGTCTCCTCCATGGCCCAATGACCACAGCATGCTCCGCTAACTCTTCTGGGAACAACCACCAAGCCACATTGCAGGTGGAAAACGAGGATCCAACTCTTCACTCCATTGAGCCTCCGACCTGGGGGTCTCCATAGACTCAACCACAAGAACTCATGTCAGACTCACGAAAGCATAGTCAAAGGGCACATCAATAACAATGGCTAATTTCCATTTTTATTTTTCTTTCAAGCTCCAAATGTGACACATTATGGGTGCTCAATAAATGCTTTGAATCAATGAGCAGGTTGGATATATAAATGGTTTTGAAACTGAGCTTCTCCTAAGCCTAGAGCTTTCCCAGAGAAGCCTTAGGCCCTGCAGTAGGGGAAGTGTGTGCTGGGCTCCAGCAGAGATGCTTTGCCTGTGTTCCTGTGACTGCCCATATCTTATTTCAAGAAAAGTTTCTATAACTAAGACAAGGTCATTGCTCAAACCCTGCATTTCTTATATATCTCTGGAATCCAGAACAGCAATAAGACACCAATGAACTGATTGCCAGTACTCAATATACTTTGGTAAGTCACATTTAACTTATTTTTAACCCATTTATGACCTAAATAAAAACAGACTCTCTTCCCTCATAGGGAAGGAAATTCTAGAAGTGGCCTTGGTTTAGGAGGAATGAGGCTGCCTTCATGGAGTTTGCCAAGCTAGATTTTTATAGATATTATTCTGCCCTGGTCCCCAAGTCTTTACACAACTGGTCATACCACTGTTGTTTAAAATAAAACACTCATGGCTGCTCTCTGACCTTCCCTAATTACCCCAAACCTCTCTAGGGAACTGGAGCTTCCAAACCAGAATAACTTCCTTACCCACCACACATGGGGGGCTGGATTTTTCTCCTCTTAGGGTACCTTCCTAACTTGTTATTTCCATAATTAACCTTAATTACTTTCCATCTCCTCCTCTCTTTCCACACAACACCCTGTTTTCATTCTTTGTGGGGGTGGCAGACCTCCAAGCTTTTGGCAACTCTCCCTCTGACCAGGTCTCCAGAAAGAATTTCACTGGTCAGCTGAGGGCACCTGGGAAAGCTGCCTGGAGAACGAGGCTTGGAGGGTGAGGAGGGATGTGAGAGGGAAGGAAAGAACCTTTCAGGGTGAGAAAGACTCAGAGCATTTACTACACGTTTCATTTCACAGAAGAGAAAGCTGAAGCCTAACGAGGTAAAACAGTTCACCAAAGTGCCGCTGCAGGAGCCGAGGGGACGTGCCACTGTTGAGGCTGGGAGGCCTGGTTGACTCTAAGTGTCCTTTGTTGGCTTAGGTGGCAACCTGAAATTCTTGTTCTTTTTCAAGTGAAATGTGGCAGCAGCAGGGCCTGATTTTTCTGGAAACTCCAGTTCACTTCTTACCCTTCAAGGTGTTTGGCTGGCAGGGCCTGTTTTGTAGACCCAGCTGAATCTTCCTACTGGACCATAACTCAGCACTGTCTGCCAGGGTGCACTGGGCTCTCCAGGTCCTGTGGGAAAAAGGAAATGAGGAATCTTCCCAGGGAGGGAAGGATGATCCCTGCCACAGCGGGCAGCGCCATGCTGTGCTTGTCTCTCTCTGTGAGCCTAAGACATCTCACTTCACATGTACCTTTGAATGAGGCAACATCTCGCATTCATTTACTTGTGAGCCTTAAATCATTCCACGTGTCCGTCCCAGATGTCCTGATCCTTCACATCTTCCCCAGCCTGCACACCCCCTCCCTTGCCCCCCACACCAGGCTATAGGAACTCAGGCTACAGTGACTTCTGCTGGGGCACCTAGTACCTACAGTGCCAAGAGAAAAAGGCAGAGGGGCAGAGCATCTGTGGAGGGGGTCTGAGAAGAGTTTTATTACATGGCTTTAGTGGACACTGTTAGTGGCTTCATTACTGGGTAGGAAAGAGAGAGAAGGTGATGACATCCTATGTGATTTCCCTTGAGAATTTTGAAAGCATGACTCCATAAAACCAAAGACAAGGAAAGAGAAGGAATAAAATAATGTATTAGCTGGGAGAACCAGGTATTGGTGAGGGACCTTGAGAAGCATGGACCTGAGGGGCACAGAGAGTTCTGCATCAGAATCTACCCTACCTCATGTGGGAGAAACAGGCCAGTGAACCCCTGATCCAGAAAGAAAGGTCTCAAATTTCTCTTAGCAAAGATGGCCATCCCTTTCTCAGACAACACTGGATTGCATGTGCCCTAGAAGAAAGAATGGCATGGTAGGATGCTCCCAGTAGGGTGCTGAAGCCAGTTGTAAGGTAATAAATGCAATCTGAGCCCATTTTGTTAAAAGCAAACACACGCTCACACACTCACATGTGCTGAAATACACACACATTCACACATACACATGCACGTCAAACACCCAGATTATCCTAATCTACTCCGTTCTCCAGGAGGAAATGGACACATTTTGATGATTGGTACTAAAATTGCTGGTCTCATGTTCATTCCCTTTGCTAAAGCGGAAGTGCCAGCTCTCTAAAATCCCTTCCAAGTAGTTATGGGATCTTTAGAGGTATCTTCCACTGCGCTTTGGTCACTGGTCCTGCCCTGCTCCACAGGGTCCGAGCAGCATGAGAACAGTGAGGAGCAGGGCGGGAGGTGAGCAGAGTGGGCAAGTGGTGGCCCCACCCCAGCACAGCCAACACTCCCTCCCTGGCCTCCATCTGGGCCTGTCTGCATTGGGGATGAGTGCCCAGCCCATACCTGCCTTGTTCCTAGTGCAAACAGGTGTCTGACTGGCCTTCCCACCTGGCTCAACAAAACATATCTCAATCCCTCTTAAAGTCAATGTATGACTCGAGAGAAATACACACAGAGATGACACACAGCACAGACACAAACTCACACACGTACACTCACAGCACAGAAAAACCAGAAAACGGTGGGAGGGACTGTTGTCCAAGAGGATTTATTTTCTTCTCTTTGCTTATTTTCCTTAAATATTTTGGGAATTATTGATTCAATTCACATGTCTAATAATAATAAATGTTATTTTAAAATTTTATGTGAAAAATGAATTAAATAAACATAGTCTTACTCCTTTATGCTTGTTCCGGTTGCTCATTCAATGCATGTTGGTTTTTACCTCATTTCCAGACACTGAACTTAGTGCTTGGGGTAAGGAGCAGATTAGTGGATTGTATTCTCAGCCTACCATGTATCAAAGAAAGAGGAATACACTGAAGATATCAGTTAAATTAAGTATAAACCAATCCTGCTATTAAAGTATGACTACAGTTCAAAAGTATGTCACAAAAGATTTCTTAGCACCAGCTAATGACCAGCATGTTACAGATTGAAATAGTATCCCACAAAAGACATCTCCATCTCTACCAAAAGAGTCCCTCTGGGCACACAGAGTGAGCAGCTTTGACCTATACAAGCCATGACTAATGAGGGAATGAGGCTCAGCTTTCATTCTGGGTATTTGCAAACACACCAGAACTCCTGTCTCTAAATAAACGGTGTCCTTCAAAGAAGTCACCACAGAAAGCTACGGGTTCATTTAAACCACATTGTCATTGCTCAGATTATTTTTGGAACTGTTTTTTGAGAACTTTCCTTCTAAGCAGTTTATATGCCACATGGGGAAAACCAGTCACTTTTTACCTAGGTCACTTAGAAAAGGGCAGAAACTAGGGGCTGGGAACATCCCCAGGGAAGAAGGGCACACCAGATACCAAGTGCAAAGGAGAAAACTAAGCCCAGGTGGGGAGCTCTGTGAGGGAGTCACAGGCCAGGCATTCCCTGGTGCCCAGCACAACTGGTACACAGATGGAAATCAATGGATGTTAATAGGAAAAAAATAATGAGAGGGAGAAAACAAGAGGCCACATTATCAAAATACACTACTGGGACCTGATCAAACTAAAAAGCTTCTGCACAGCCAAGAACACAGTATATCAAGCAGACAGCCCTCAGAATGGGAGAAGATATTTGCAGGTTATGTCTCCAACAAAGGTTTAATAACCAGAATCCATAGAGAACTCAAACGTATTAGCAAGAAAAGAACAAGTGATCCCATCGCAGGCTGGGCAAGGGACTTGAAGAGAAACTTTTCTGAAGAAGACAGGCATACAGCCTACAGACATGTGAAAAAATGCTCATCATCCTTAACCATCAGAGAAATGCAAATCAAAACTACTTTGATATATCATCTAACTCTAGTAAGATTAGCCCACATTACAAAATCCCAGAGATGTTGGCATGGATGTGGAGAAAAGGGAACACTTCTACACTGCTGGTGGGAATGCAAACTAATATGTTCCTTTTGGAAAGATGTTTTTGAGATCACTTAGGGATCTAAAAATAGACCTGCTATTCGATCCTTCAATTCCTTTACTAGGTATATACCCAGAAGACCAAAAAAATCACATTATAACAAAGATATTTGTACCAGAATGTTTATTGTAGCCCAATTCATAATTGCTAAGTCATGGAAGAAGCCCAAGTGCCCATCAACCCACGAATGAATTAATAAATTGTGGTATATGTACACCATGGAATATTATTCAGCCTTAAAGAAAGATGGAGACTTTACCTCTTTCATGTTTACATGGATGGAGCTGGAACACATTCTTCTTAGCAAAGTATCTCAAGAACAAAAGTACATTGGATATACTCAGCCCTACTATGAAACCAATTTATAGCTTTCTTATGAAAGCTATAACCCAATTATAGCCCAAGAATATGGGGAAAGGTGAAAGGAAGGGGAGGAGAGGGTAGAGGATGGGTATAGGTGGGATCACACCTACAGTGCATCTTACAAGGGTACATGTGAAACTTACTAAATGTAGACTATAAATGTTTTAACACAATAACTAAGAAAATGCCATGAAGGCTATGCTAACCAGTTAGATGAAAATATTTCAAATTGCACATAAAACCAGCACATTGTACCCCATAATAGCATTAATGTACACAGCTATGATTTAATTAAAAAAAAAAAAAAGACACAACATTATGGTCAAATCAGCAATCCAAATACTCTGTGTCTACTTGTCCAGACCAGGCAGAACTCAGCTGAGCTGCCCTTGCTGAGATGAAAAGGGAAAGGATTTTCAATGTGCCTTTCTTCTCTTTTCATCTTCTTTTCTAATGATGGCACAGTTTTAGACTTAAACTAGAGGTATTCCCAACCTCAACATTTATAACCATGTATTTGACAAGAGGGCAAAGATACATCAGGATCATCGTATTAGTTAAAGGCAGACAGGTTCAAAGCCAAAGGGTTGCACACTCCAGCCAAAGCCTTCAAGTCCAGGCAGGCTCTCATGGTGGTTGGAGACCTTGCCGGGACCTGACTTGCACACCCACCAGCTTGCTCAGAAGCAGAGCTTTGAGGAGGTGTCAGTCGGAGGTAGACCAGGTCATTCTTCTCCAGGACTGCCCTCTGGGCAAAACACATGCCTGTCTGTGAAGGGGCTGCCTTTCTCTACCTGAGTCTGAAGAGCCTGACAGTCTTTTAATTCAGGCACAGCCGTGGAAGCCCCCTTTGGCACTGCACCTGCCAGTGCCCTCTGGGATCCACTGCTCTCCCCGTGGGGAGCTACAAGCCTGGGCTAGCTAGGGAGAGTCCTCTCCAATCTTTTTTCTAAAAGGAAAGGGATTTCAGAAAATATTTCTCCCTAGGGTGGGGTTGGGGTGTTTAGAATGTATAAGAGAGTGAGTTTTGTCCAATCAAGATCTGCTGCTATATTTGAGCTTTCCCGGAATGTGAAAAAGAATTGCTTTTTTCTTACCCATTCAAATTGCACACACCTTAAAAGAAAATAATGGTCCACAAGTGCGTCATTAGGCAGCCAGCTGATTTTGTACTCCTGGAAATCCCTGAAATGGACAAACCAGTCGTATCTGGCGGCATCAAGAATATCTTACGTCAATTCACAAATCCCCCATGAGGGCCTCTCCTTCACTATGCCCTCTTTGGGCTTATTGCAATTTTTATTAGTAATTACATTGAATTATATCAAACAGAATTATTAATTATGTTATTGACTACACTCTATCCAGGGCTAATAATATGCTAAGCCCTGTGCTTAAAGTCAGTGATCTCACTTAATCCTCATAAAAAAAACCTATGAGTAGGATTGATTCCAGTTTTACAGAAATAAGGTGTGTAGGCAGCACCCAAAATAGACTAACAAATCCACAATCTGATGGCGTTTCGGGTGTAACTAACAAATATTGTTACAGGGTTGTTTTCCAGAGCTCCTTAGGACTAGTTTTTCTCTGTGTTTTTGCTTCGTTTTGTTTTGTCTTTTTGATTGTTGAAGGACAATATTACTGCCTTGGCAGAAAACAAGATCTGAGCAGGCACAGAGTATAGAGGTGTGGTCATATAAAGTCCAGAAAGCAGGTTAATCTGAGACACCTGTGGAAGCAGGTCTGGCCTATGACTGGCTGCAAGGTCATTCAGCCCAGACTGTTGAGAATGTGAATTTCCTCTCCTTAAACTTTAGCCCTGCAACTCCCCAGCTTCTTGCTCTCCAGCCCAGCTTCCCTGTGCTGACTTGTCAACTCTGGCCTGCCCTGGGCTGGCTCTGTGGCCCCCTGTGTTATAAGACACAAAGAGAGAGACATTTATGATCTGATTCACTAGGACCTAGCATATCCCCAGCACATAATAGATGCTCAACTGATGCTTGCCAACTTAGTCATTCCTCTCAGCAAAGCTTCTCTAGGAGCTCATGAGAGCAGCCCCACTCCACTCTGTGTTCCTGAGAGGGCCTTACTCAGAGATGCATAGTACTGTAAGTGTTAGATGGTCACCAAGCACCGTCTCCAGCTGGGCCCACCAGAAAAGCCAAACAGAGTGCGCAGGGACCCATGTTGATCACAATTGACTTTCCCCAGCCCCTGCTCTCAGGCAGGCAGCACTGACAGCTGCCTCTGCCGGGGGCTGGAAGATTCGGGGGGATGAGACTGAGTCCTACAAATCTGAGGTACCATCCAGGATTTGTCCTGGGGACTCACACAGCAGGCATCCGTGCTGGCTGCCACCTCCTGTCCTCTGTCTCTAGTCCTCTGGGTCTCCAATATCTCCTGCCTTTAAGTATCCTCTTAAGACATTAACTGATAACGAAGGTAAAATATTTACATTTTGGAAGCAGGATTCAAATACACAAAGCTCTCCTGCCCGGGCGGCGCCTGTGGCTCAAGGAGTAGGGCGCCGGTCCCATATGCCGGAGGTGGTGGGTTCAAACCTAGCCCTGGCCAAAAAAAAAAAAAGAAAGCTCTCCTGCCCAAAGGAATGCAGCTCTGATGGGGAAAGCATTAGTGAGGATGGTTTAGTTGAGGACAGAAATCCTTGCCTGATTTCTCTGGAAGTTGCAGACTGTCTTTAATTGCCCCGAGTGGTTGCTCAGGAGGCACGTGCTGCCCCTCACTTGACCAGGAAATGTGCATAAGGAGGTCCTTGTCAGAGCAGCCTCACCAGGGAGAGGTCCAGCGTTCTGGGGGCTTTTTTCTAAACCACCATATTGAGAAGGGAGAATGTATATGTGGGTGTGCGTGCACGTGTGAAAGAGAAGGAGAAGAAGCTGAAGACGGGGCAGAAAGAGTTACCTGGAAAGGGTTTAGCAAATAGTTTCAGGGCCTAGTATTTACTAGCCACTCTGGGAACCCCTGGCCTCGAGCATAGAGAAGAAAAAAGATGAGTGCCCTCCAGGAGCTCCTGGACTTGGAGAGAGGACAAAATGTAACAGCAGAATAATGAACTGGGTCTGAGGATGCCACGAGGGTCAGGACAACTGGGACCACAGGGACAGAACAATTGAGCCCTCACCTAGAAGTTCAAAGAAGTTTACCCAGAAAGTCTTCACTTGTATTAAGAGGAATCTATTTGGCCTGGTTTCTGATCATTGAGGGGTGAAGATCTTCCCACCTGCCTTTTCTCCATCAACACTCCTCTTAGAATAGCTGTCTGTGCATGCCTCTGGGGTGAGAAAGCACCCCCAGTTCAGCCAGGCAGCGCTGCCTCTCCATCCAGCCTGGCCCAGACAGCTCAGAGCTGGAGACCCCATGAAGGAGAGGAATGTTCCGCATCGGGGTCAAAAGTGGACACAGGAGGAAAGGCAAATGTTTGCTGCATCTTGGGAAATGTTGGCCAACCTCATCCCAGGTGGAGCCTGGAGATGTTCTTGAAGAAAAAGACTTAAAAAGTTTCCTTTTACAAATCGTTGGGAACATACAGGCTTATAAAGACACTGATGGAGTGATTTGCAGAAAAGGACTCCCTGCAAGCGAGTGACCCTAACGCTTAAGCTTTGCTCAGAGGCCAAGAAATGATCTTTTTTGGGAGGAAAGAACTGGGACCCAGCCAATCTCCTGCAACTTAACCATGTGTGACCTGCAGACAGGGACAGGAGCGTGTGGCCCAACAGAACTTCCTCCGCTGGTTCCCGTGGGTCTCCAGAAAGATGTGCTCTTATTTTTGGAGCCCAGACTTTTCTCAGCATTTCAATTTAATGTCTGAAAGTTTTGCTGTAAAGCAAATTATAGCACTAGGTAGAAAATAAACATAGTTTTTTATATTACGTTTTTTGTTCTATTGAGCCAAGGACAGAAGATATTAATTTTTAAACAACATGTCAAAGATATTTACCCCTTCCTCTCTTCTGGATTTCTTGTAAAAAAATGTTATAAAAAAGAATTTGCTCTTAATGAAGCTTGTACATCCACACTCTCTGTCTCTCTGTCTCTTTCTCTCTTAAAAATGTCAGAGGTTGGGCGGCACCTGTGGGTCAAAGGAGTAGGGTGCTGGCCCCAGATGCTGGAGGTAGCAGGTTCAAAATCAGCCCCCGCCAAAAACTTCAAAAAAAAAAAAAAAGTCAGAGGTTCAAACAGCTCTAATTAAAGCCAGCAATAGATTTACTGTTTCCACCTAATGTGCAGTGTTGCTAAAGAGTAAAAGTCTAATGAGCAGAGAGTTGTTCATCATTCTTTTTATCATCCTCATCACAGTTACTGTATTTACTAACACTCCTAACAATAACAGTACCCAGTTCTCCCTGAGACTTCATAAGTGAAATAAAAAAGAATAAATCCATCAAATACCAATGAAAGTAGAGTTTAGAAAACATAGAATGCTTGAAATGCAGACCTTGCTAAGTTTTTCACTCCCCATCCCCACTCAAGAGGCCTTCCCTGATATGTTAGGCACTTCATCTTCTATAATCAGCCCCGTGCTTGGAACAGGGCTAAGGCAAGGCATCTAAACATTGGCCAGTAATCATCCTTCCCTCCTCAACTGTCCGTCTTGGGTGAGCAAGCCCCCAGGTGACATGACTCTGGCTGGTGAATGCAGGCAGTTGGCGCTCAGAGAAGCCCCCTGTTAAAGGCAGAGGGCAGTGTCTCGGTAGGAGGAAGCTGCTCTCTTTGCAGCCCTCTTCTTCCTTCCATCCCTTCCGTGCCTGGGGATGCAGCCGCCACACTGAAAACAAGGGCAGGCAGGTCTGAGACAGAGCCCTCTATGCAAAGCAGGGTGCAATGGAAAGACGTCAGGCCCCAGTCCAGGGGGCCTGGGTGATGTTTGGGTCACACATTAGCCCGGCCCTGGCCTCCTCTATTATTTTCTGGGATAAATTAACCCTATTTCTTAAAGCCATCATCAGAAATATCAATATTTCTGACACTTGTTCCTAACTGATGCAAGAGACAGAAATAAAGTGTATCCTCCAATTCATAAATGGGTCGCAGCGCAAATCATGGGTCACGCACAATAGTTTTACGTTCTCTAAGCTTCAATTTCCCCCTGGGTGAAATATGTGACTGATTCTGACCACCTCCTTATGGAGTTGCTCTGAGGGTAAAATGAGTCAGGACACTCTGAAAATGGTAGATTGTACATTATTACCGGCAGCAGGTGCCGTACTGGGAGCTCAGGTGAAGCGGGGCACCCACCTCCCCCGAGGTGGCTTTCATAACACTTCATGCAAAAAAACAGCTGTGGCACAGAGCTGCACCAGAGATAGAAAAAAGGGCAAAGTAACACAAAATCCGAGTACAGAAACTCAGAATAAACACTAGAGCAAGGGTCATCGTGCCCCCCGCCCACGAACAGTGCCAGAGGAAACTCCAGCCCACAGGATGATCAGGAATTTGCAGTTACAGCTCTGAACTACTGTGACCAATGACTTGCAAAGCAGGTAGCTTAACACAACAGAAAATCATTTCTCTCACAGTTCTGGGGGCCAGACATCTGAAATCAGGGTGCCAGCCAGGTGGGTGGCTTCCGGAGCTGTGAGGGAGGATGTGTCGCTCCCCACTCCCCATCCCTGCTGCTGGCGGCTCGGCAATCCCCTTGTTTGCAGATGCGTCATTCCCGTTTCTACCTCCATCCTCACATGACATCCTCTCTCAGCACCTCTCTCTCTTCTCCCCTTCTCTGTCTCACCATGACACCCCTTGTACATTGGGAGTCCACCCTGAATCGCTATGATCCCTCCTGGAGAGTCTGAC
Organism: Nycticebus coucang; assembly: GCF_027406575.1. Lineage (NCBI taxonomy): Eukaryota > Metazoa > Chordata > Mammalia > Primates > Lorisidae > Nycticebus > Nycticebus coucang. The sequence continues at coordinate 67,873,297 of NC_069788.1, forward strand.
TAAGTTACATCTGTGAAGGTGCTTGTCCTGTGATACAGAAGGTCTTCTGAGGCTCCGGGCAGACATACGTCTTTTGGAGGGGAGGCCGAGAGCACCGACCTTAAGAGTGTCCTTCACATGTTCTTATGCCCGAGTTCCAGGTAACCGGTCTTCACCCTTGCAGAAGGGGAAGTTTGGGCTTCTCTTTGGGGCCCGCAGCGTCTGTGGCTCCTGAGAGGCAGGGCTGTGGGAGGGAGGCTCCAGCAGTAGGAGACCGTAGGCAGCAGCACCTGCGGCAGGGAGGACGTTGGCACTTGCCCTGCAGTGCTCCTCCTCTGCCACCTGCCCCGCCACCTGCCTGTCTTGCCCCAGTTTGATAACAACCTTCCCAGGTTGTGCCAAGCATCCTCAGACTTCCTCTGATCCTTCCCACCACCTCTTCACCTGCCTCCCAGCCCCAAAGTGACAGGGTTTTAAATCACATCGCTGTCTCCTTTTGGTCCAACCTGGGAAACAGGAGCCTAGGCTGCCCCTGAGCCCCAGAGAGCTCCTGAGTAGTCACAGCTCCTCTCATAGCTATCCCCATAAAAACTCTTTCAGGCCCCACAGCCTCTTCACACGGCTTCCTGATCTTGAGCCTGCTGTGCACCTCAGGAGGCTGAACTTCGGCCTCTGTCTCCGAGCCCTGTGCAGCCATCTGGGAGAGCTCTTCTAATGTACTCTGCTGGGACTGCCACCCTGCCCTCACCAGGCTTCTCGAACGCCACACTTCCCCACATCTTCTCTTGCTGAGGGACAAGGAGCTGACTTCTGAGAATGCTGAGCACCGAGTGTTACAGCCTCACAGGAGACCACAGAGCCTGCATGACTGGTGGGGTGGGGATCTAAGATTACACCCAGAAAGTCCATGGCAAGTGCCAGGGGGGTGGGATAGAAAGTCACGAGAAGGGAGTGACCACTTCAAGCATGGCGAGGCAGTTTGGTTTAATGAGGAAAATGTTCCCTGACCACCCCTAGTCATCTTCTCACACCTCTCACAGTGTCTCCCCCCGTCATAGGGCTGATGACTTCTCAATCTGTATCTCTGGCCCTGAGCTCTCTTTTCAGCCTCACACCTGTCACCCACAGGCTTCCTGGGCACCACCATAGTGATGCCATGGGGTGTCTCAAAGGACTGCACTCTCAGCATGGCCCCACCAGCTCCTCTCTTCCTCCCTGGACACACAGCATCGCTGGCTTCCCAAAGTAAACATCTAAGAATCACCTTCAACAGCTTCCTCTCCTTCACCCTTTATCCAGTCAATGGGCACAGAGAAACTAGGTTCACAAAAAAGAAGGGAGTGAGGGAAGAGGAATGTAGGTGTGAGCTTCAGTCTCTACATTCTTTATAAATCTGGTGGTGCCACCTGCACCAGGGACCCTAGAGGTGACACTGCCTGTTGCCTGTCCCAGGCTCGCAGCTACAACCACGCTGCAGATTTCGCAACTTCCTTCATGGCTAAGAGCCCCCATGTGACACGATGCTGGCCAGGGGGCTGTAGGTGGAAGTTCACAAGATGGATGTCCTTTCTCAAATGGAAAAAATGCAAGCCCTTGCTGGAACAAAGCCCTTTGCACCTTTGCCCTTCCCTCGGTGCTGCTTAGAAGGAGGCAGCCACTATGTGACCATAGGAACCAGGGTGAGGACTGGGTAGCAAGAGGATGACAGCTGGAAAAATGGGCGGAGCCCACACCCTGCTGCTTGAAACCCCCCTACCGCGGACCATTCCCAGGTGTCTACCTGCCAACTTCTTTTTGCATAACACAAAAGAAGCTACTTTGTGTTTAATCCACTATAGTCAGGTTCCATTATTTATATTCCTGACTTCTGCCATTATTTTATCATTACTATTCGTATATATTTTTGTATGTACATGTATGTGTATATATACTGTATGAATATGTATATACATATATATATCTCCTACAAACTCCTCAATAATCCTCCACAAGACATAGCAGATGCTATGGATACTGTGGTACTGCCCAAATTCCCCCTGCAAAAGCGAAGGATCGGCCACCCAAGCTGTCAGTCTCCTTTGAGAATCAGCTTTGCCCTCCCACTCCAGTTGCCCTCCCTCCTGAGGCACACAGCTAATAGCTGGCCAAGGCAGGATATTTCTGCCTGGGCCCCACACCCCAACACAGATATTTCTGAGGGACCGTCCTTTGGGGCCAGCTGAGGCCTGTGTTGACTGCAGTGTACCCCGGCCTCTCCCTCTGCCCTCACAGAAGTTGATCCTGATATCCTTCCCTGGTGAAACCCCCGCTGGCCAATCTCCATCTCAGAGCCAGCTTGGGGAAGCCAGGCTGCAAGGAGCCATCCTTAGAATAGAACGCAAGGGAGAGAAAGCTCCCCCGCCCTCAGAGCAGTCTGAAGTGCTCGCATTACAGCATTCTTAGTTTTGCAAGGAAATAAATTTTGTTTCCCTCTTAAACAATCAAGTTATAAAACAGCTTAGTGAAAAGGGCATGGACATCAAGCCAGAGCATGTGCAGTGTCCCATGCAGGCTTAACAAGAGCCCCAAAGTGACTTTGTAGCCTACCATGGGTTCTTTTAACTTTTTAACTCTTGACTTAAATGTTAGCAACCTATTGTCTGATTTTTATGGACTTTTAAGTACTGTTGCCAGCCCTTCTGGAAAAGATCTGGCTTTGTCAGCAATTCAGACACGAATGTTGAAATTTGAAAACAAATTAGAAAGATCTAGTAAGCTCATGGAATTTATCTGTCCAGAGGAAAGTGCGTCCCGTGTGTATACACCACAGAGATGTGCTCAAGACCAGGTATGTTCTGTCAGGGTTGAGGTGATCGTGCACCATTGGGTTTTCATAAAATGACTTTATACCAAGGCTTGTCTGAGTCATAGAACCGTGACTGTGGAGCCCTTGCCACCCAAGGAGTCTGGGAATGCTGAGTAACTGCAGAAAGAGTTGTGAAGACACTTAAGGATGTTACAACAAGAGTGAGCTCAGAGAAAACTTCATGGTGAGTTGCAAATGAAGACGTGGAGTGTCGGAAATACGAACAGAGGAGAGATGAGTTTGGTTCAGAAAGAGTCCATGGATGGAGTCCTGAGAAGTCTCAAGGTTTTGATAACTTCAACACAGGAAAGGCATTCCAAAAGAAGGATTTTCATCCTAAAATGGAGTGCAGAAGATTTCCCAGAGAAAGATTTAGTTCTCATGCTAAATAGAACTGGAAACAGCTCTAAAAGTCAGCTCTTCCAGATAAACTTGGAAGTTTCTCAGTTACAGTAAGGAACAGAGAATGCTGGCTGAAGAGGACAGAATGAGCAGGAGGTATTTTCGTTGATGGGTGCAGAAAGGGCTGTGCTCCAGGGGGAGCCCCTCAGGCCCTAGGTGGAAGCAGGAGGGTCCACACCATACTCATCACGTAATTTGTGTGAGAAAAAAGCCCATTATCACCTCTTATTTTGTTCACCAATCTTAAGAGAGAAGGGGCACAGATCCCTGGGTGGAGGCCACAGATGGACTTTCCTCTTGGTCATAGGGTATAGCTAACTCAGACAGACTGGGGCCCTGGATCAAGAATAATGAAGATTTGTCTTGGTCATTTTATACCCAGTAGCCATGGCTGAGAAGTCTACAGCAGGAGGGAGAATTAGAGGCTTGTGAAAACTATCAGAAATACCTGCTACCTTTGTCTACAGCCATTGCTATGGGGTCTTCTGGAATCTGAAAGCCCACTACAAGATGCTACTCTGTAAAATATATACAACGAGCTTCACCTTAGCTTGAGGGACACAAGAACTTAGCTTTCAGAACATGCCAGAGTTCACAAGTAAGCTCTTCATGACATGAACTTTCTTGTCCATTTATTTTTACAAGGATTGTCACAAGACAGGGTGAGGTCAGGAATGGGGGGGTAATAGGAGCAGGCCAGGGGAACGCAGGGAGAAAGGATTGCTCCCAGGAACACAGAATCATTGCCAAGAACTACAATTCTAACCTTCTCCCTACACGGTTCAGTGGCTTGTGGGTTGGGAGGAGGAACATGACATCTGTGATTTTGTCCCTATGAGATGCCTGACCTCCCAGCTTCCTGTGTCAATAGACTGAGTGTGGGACTGAGGCCAGTGAGGCAGAGCAGGATGTGCAGGGCAGGCGAGCGTTGACAGAAGAAATGTTCATAGGTTCTTCTCTGGATGCTAATACAAAAAGCCTACTCTCTAACAGAAAGTTTGTGGTAGGTTTTCTGCTTGTATTAATTTCTAAAACAAATAAGGCTGTTTGGTTTGGGTAAGCCACAGAGGGATGAGCTCCTGAACAACCAGGACACAATAAAAATACCCTCCCCCTCTCAGATTTTTAATGAGAAACCATGTCCATGCAACTTCTGCAGCTGCAGGTCATGAAATGGCCAGGAGTTGACCCCCACTCTGGACCCAAGGTCTCCATGCTTGACATGCAAAGGTAGTTTGCAATAGCTAAAATACTTACGGAAGCCAGGAATCATTCTCTTATTAATGGACACAGGTCTAGGCAGAATCAAACTATCCTTGGCACGTCCACCCAAACTCCTGTGGCCTAGATTTATTATACTTCCTTACTCTGCCAATCCTTACCAAAATGTAGCTTGGATACCTTCTACCTTTGAATCCCCAGAGCTGAGACTTTGGGGAACAGCACAGAAAGACATTTCCAAGGAAATGTGGATTGGTTCAGAGTTCTTCTGACTCAGGGCCAATTCAGTTTCCTTGTGTGTCAAGTGGGAAAACATTCTTGTTCATCTCCAGTATCTCTTCTAGAACACAGAGAGATGACTTTAATATGTTGTTATTTTGAACATGAATAAACTATAAATACAAAAACAATTAACATTTCCTTATCTAACTGATTGCTTATCTCAATTTGCTATCATTATCGCTCATTCAAAATATGTGTATTGGGAACAGTGATAGAATAGAAACCATAGAGTGAGAAACTGACGGTTTAGAAAAACAAACTGCACCCTGACAGGCAGCATTTACAGATTTTCATGGTGTAACAGCCGTGCTATGGCCAATGTCAAGCTCTCAGCCTGGCGTCACTGAACAGGGAATCAGAAAGACACTCATGCACACCACTAGTTGGGTATAGTCTGAGCAATGTCATGAGTTGCTGAAATCAGCTTAAATTCCTATATCATGTTTTTATTGTGTCCTTTGTCTATTTGTGATAGGAGGACTGAGCCTGACACTAAACAGGCATATTTTGACCCTGGCCTTCTGAGAGAATAGAGAATAAGGGGTGAAATGCCTGAAATCCAGGATGGGGTCTGGTCATCCGCTTCTTCTCTCTGGTCAGAGGATGGATGGCGGCAGCCAGACCTTCATCCCCTCCTCGTCACTGTAGGCCATGTGACCACCTCACCGCTGGAGCAGCAGTGCTGGCAGCACCCAGTGCCCATCACATGCTTAGTGAGCTATATGCCCATTACTCAGCTCAACCCACAGGCCATGATAAGCATCCAATGGACGGGAATCAGTTATGAAAGTAGCCTCTGAAAAGGTCTCAAATGCCATCCACAAGACACTCAATGGTTTCTATTCTAATAAAAATCAAGCAGATCCAACAGGCTATTGTCCATTTGGATGGGGAGCGAAAGTAATGAGCAAGGTTTCAGAAAATAAGATGGATGCCATCCTCTCTAATGACGGCTGGAGTCCTTCTGCTGATGAGCTAGGGTAAGACCAAACTAACCCGCAGTAGAAGTTTCTGGGAAGGCTATCAATACTTTCTTCCAGGAAGGTAACTAGCTATTAAAAACCATATTCAGAAACATCAGTCTCTCTGCTGACAAGCGATGGTCCTTGGGCACCCTCCTAGACTAGAAGCTATGCAAATAGCCCATTGTACTTGCATGAATCAGTTGCCTCTTCTTTAAAACAAAGACACCAATGCCTCTTTTGCCAGCCTGTTGTGCAGGTTAAATAAAATAAACAAATAACATACAGAATGCCTAGTGCTAAGCCTAGGACATGGAAGTTTAGTAAATAATAGATGGTGTGATGATGATTACATTTGTTTAAGCCTCTATGCCCCTTTTTTCTATCTTCTCATGCCTTGACTACATGCTAATAAAAACATATTTCTAAAATCTATCAAAAGTACTGATCTACCACACCCTCTCTTAGGGGTCTGGGGAAAGTTTTGTGTTATGGTTCCAAAAAGCTTGAACTGTAGGTAGTGAGTAAAATCCCCCCTAGCTGGCAGAATGTGCTGTCATAATTGCAGCATTTTTGACTTATAGGCTGTGGCAGATGGAAGGATAGCCCCCTAAATATGTCCACATTCTAATCCCCAGAACCTCTGGCTAGATTGACTTAGGTGGTGGAAGAGACTTCGAAGATGTGACTAAGGCTTTTTAGATGGGGAGATTATCCTGGATTGCCTGAGTGAGCTCCCTGTAATCACCAGGGTCCTCTGAGAGAGCGGCAGGAAGATCAAGACCAGAGGAGATGTGATGATGGAAGGAGAGGTTGGAATAACAGAGTCATGGGGTCAGGGAATGCTGGCAGCCTTGAGAGGCTGAGGGAAGACAGGAATGGAATTGCCCCTGGAGTAGCCAGTTCTCAATCTGTGGGTCATGATCCCCTTGGGGGGTCGAATGATCCTTTCACAGGGGTCGCCTAAATACATCCTGCATATCAGATATTTACATTATGATTCATAAAAGTAGCAAAATTACAGTTATGAAATAGCAACGAAAATAATTTTATGGTGGGGCTCACCACAACATCAGGAGCTATATTAAAGGGTCACAGCATTAGGAAGGTTGAGAACCACTACCCTAGAGGCTCCTGAAGGATCCAGCCCTGCCGACACCAATTTTAGTCCAGTGAGACAAATTTTAGACTTCTGTCTTCCAGAACTGTAAGACAGCAAATTGTTTTAAGCCTCTAAGCCTGTGGTAATTTGTTACAGCAGCAATAGGAAACTTATACAAAGGCAAACAATAAAACATGGGTCAGGAACTCCAAAAAGGGAATACACTCCTTTTTCTCCAAACGCCACGTTAGAAGCAAGAACATTGTCTCCTCAGTTTTTGACTGTGTTCCTTCCTCACGTGAGATTTGTTTAGAGAAGAACAGTAATGGTCGCCAACACGGCCTCAAACCTTCCAAGACCACAGCTTAAGTCAGGGGATGCAAAAGGAAGGTTTAAGGTGCAAAAAGTTGTAAGTTTTCTGTATATTAAACTTAGGTCATTCGTATACATTATATGAATAAAGTAGAACATCCATAGTTGACCAAATTTTCATAAATGGGACATGCTGCACATGTAGATATCAGTACAGTAAGGCCTAGTTCCTTATGTTGACCACTACTGTATGCTGACCAGTTTGTTACATTCCCTTGGGTGGTCTATATATATATGCACACACACATATATATGTATATACATGCATTCTTAGACACATATACTTAATTTATTTAAAGTTCAGAGCAATGACGTTGTAAGTGGACTAAGAAAGCAAAGGAAAGGGATTTTCAAGCAAATACTGAAAAGGAACCAGAAAACAGTGACCTCAACTGAATTATGGCCTAGTCTCCCACGAAGGAATAAAACCTCCAGCTCACAGTGCAGGAAAGATTTTTTAAAGCCATTGGAAACCATTTGGTAAGAAATAACCTTCTCCTGGCAGCAGGACTGAAGGTCTCCCACGACCTCACCAGCCATACAGCCTGAGTTTCTATGATCCTGGCTGGCTTCACCCACCATGTTTGAGCCACATTTGTAAACTCCACAAGGACATGGGTCATTTAAGAGCATGCTCTCCCACGTTCTATCCAGCGTGAGGGGGCAGAGAGAAGTGACGAGAGCAGAGATGAAAGCAGAGGAGCTGGCCATCTGGCCGACACCCTGTACTCCCATTTGGTTCATGTTGACTCACTTTGCAAAAGGCCCTCCACTACCCTCTTCTAAGCAAAATGCTTTTCAAACTGACTGTTCATTCAGCTTAAAATAGAAAGCCTTTCAGAGGAACAATCATGAATGATACGTGTGTGCGTGTGTGTGTGCGTGTGTGTGTATAATAGCCAAACATATAAACATAGGAATATCTTGGGTAGGAAAGCTGTGAAATTTGGTTAACAGTGGGTAATCAGCAGGATTTAAAAAGTGGCGTAATAAACAAGTACTTAAACTTATTTGTTCATGTGTTTTTAAGCGGTGGTATTAAGGGTGTTTTTCCTTTTATGTAAATTATTTCAGCTCTCTTTTCCCCTCCCCAAATCCTTTCTTTTTTCTAAAGAAAAAGAAATCTTTTCTTTTGGCTGAAAAGTGGTGATATCACAAAGTAGAAAACAGGAAAGTTCTGATAGTGCCCACTGAATTTCCTAAATTAAGTTCTTTCTTCTAAAATCCAAGCTGCCCTGGGCCAGTGAATGGCTAATCTACCTCTCAGATGTGCAGTTGGGGTGCTCCATGACAGATACTCTACCACAGGGCTTCTCAAACTGAACTGTGCAAATGAATCACCCCTGGATCGCATGAGAATGCCTGTTCTGATCTGCTGGGTATAGGGGTGTATTTCTAATAAGCTCCAGAGGAATGCTGGTCCAGGGGCCACACTGTGGGAATCAAGGGTCCAGATCAGTGTTGGACCAGGTACCCAGTCACGATTTAGTGACGAGAACATAGAATCCCTATAATTATGTGCACCTCAAACCAGCACATCAGAAGCTTCCCAAAGCTAGGTTCTCAGTCAGCCTAAACCAGACAGTAAACCCTAAAACCAGTTCTATAACTGACTAGCCTAGTCCCCAGGCCACCAAGGCCCACTTATCCCAGCTTCAGAATAACTGGGAAGTGCTACCAGAAGCACAAACTGTCTCAGTTCCAACATCGAATCCCTGCTTTTTTACTGTCTTTTACCATAAATGGAAAGGCTTCCCCGGGAAAATCCCCAGGGACCTTACACTGGCTCTTGTTGTGGTCACTGCTGTTATCGGTGATATTACAGTAAGGGCCGTGATGCCAGGGAGCTGGAATGTTTGTTCCAAATGCCAGGATGTTCACTTCTTTGTGATTACCCTTCAAGGAGAACCTCTGGTATTTTGAAACCCACACAGTTATTAAAAAATTAAATACTAGGGGGATGAGCCAGAATCCAAGGGCATTTCCCACCCTGAATTGTACATGCCAAAACCAACCAAATGGCGTGGTTATGTTTTCCCTTTCCTATTACTGGCATGCAAACAATGCACACACCATCGTTTATGCCAGAGATATGGTATCGGCCCCCTAACCAACACAAAGGATCAAAACAGGCTTTGTTCTAGGACTCTCTGTTCCGTGGTCAGGGAGTTCTTGTAGGATTTGTACTAGCTGATCCTTGGAGTGCAAATTGGATTTCTGTAAGTCCCCAGTAGAATCGTTCCTGTAACCAACACTTCAATAAGAACTTGTTCCCCCACCAAAGTACCCTGTGCCCTTGCTACCAGGCACTCTAGCTATAATAAGGTATTGTGCATGGTGGGGGCAACTGTACCTCCATACATCTCTGGGCTTCTTCTCAGTTTTTTAGGCTCAACTAGAGGCTCCAACTCACAGAACCAGATTTTTAACAGATTTTAAAAATCATTAGGCAAACTCTCTTCAATCTGCTGATGAGAAACTCATAGCTAAGGGAAGTGAAGTGCTCAAGGTCATCCAGCCAGAGCCAAAATCCTAGACCATTGCCCCCTGGCTTTTAGACTACGGCTGACAATGGCAGTTCTCCCATCCTATATAGTATATTACAAATCTTCCTCTAAAATCAAATTTACAAACAGTGCCTCGAGAGACACCCACTGAGAATCTGAATAACCAAACAGCACCTAAGTGTCTAAACATCACCAGATTAACAGTCAAAAGGAAAACCTCATAGGAACCAAGAACCGACTCTGCATTTAACACTGGATATGTATTTGGATGATTCAGTATCTCCTTGGTTATATTTTCCTAACGTATAAAATGGTGTTAGTAATAGATCCTCGCTTGCCTTACAAGGTTATTAAGAAGGTCATTTGAAAGGAGGCCTTATTCTAATAGTGGTTGCATAAATGAATGTGAGGTCTACACACTGGGGATTGAGTCTTCTCCACAGCTTCCTGGCGGCAGGCTTTGGAAAAACACTTCAACCACCCTCGCCAACAGTTTTTGAAATCTTCACAAGTGAGGCAACGACTTCTGTCTCATAACTGTGTAGAGGACTCAAAGGAGATGGATGTTTCATCAAGTGTATAAGTCACCCCAAGCCTGGAACCTGGTGAGCGTTCAGCTGTCCAGCCTCCCACTCTAACCTTGTCATTTTCTTTGTGTATCTGGTTTTCCTTCCAGTTCCCCCACAGATTGGGTTACTGGAAGTGAAAGGTTGACAATCAATAAATGCTTCCAGTTTACCTCCAAAGAAGAAGAAAACATGATGCTGGCCCTTGAGGGGCTTGTATTGCCTGTGGAAAAATGAGACGTGTTAGCATGTTGGCACCTACCAGGTGCTGAGCTTGTGACATGTGCAACCTCCCTTTATCCTGAGGGCCTCTCCGTAAGGTAAGCTCTGTTTGAAGCTCATCGTACAGCTGGGGATACATAGGCACCAAGAGATGACTAACTCACCCAAGGTTACAGATCTACTAAGAGGCAGAGCTGGGTTTTAGAACTCTTCCAATTTTACATGAGGTTCACAAACTTGCCTGCTGTTCATGTCTCCCTAGTGCTCTGATCCCCCATCATTTTATTCATGCACAGTGCTCTGATCCCTCATGATTCTTTCATGCACAATTCTCTGATCCCCCATCATTTTATTCATGCACAATGCTCTGATCCCTCATCACTCTATTCATGCACAATGCTCTGATTCCGCATCATTCTATTCACACACAATGCTCTGATCCCGCATCATTTTATTTAAGCAAAATGTTCTGATCCCCCATTATTTTATTCATGCACAATGCTCTGATCCCTCATCATTTTATTCATGCCCATTGTTCTGATCCCCCATCATTCTATTCTTGTGCAATGCTCTGATCCCTCATCATTTTATTCATGCATGATGCTCTGATCCCTCATCATTCTATTCATACACAATGCTATGATCCCCCATCATTTTATTCATACACAATGCTCTATTTCCTCAACATTTTTTATGCCCATTGTTCTGATGCCTTATCATTTCTTTCAAGGCATATCCTACCAAGGAACTCTATTTCACAAGTTCTGGTGAAATTTATTTTGACTGTGTATATTCATTTGTTAGGGCTGTCATAACAAAGTAGCATAGACCAAGGTACTTAACAAAAGAAATGTTTTCCTTCATAGTTCTGGAGGCTAGAAGTCTGAAATCAAGGTTTCCACAGGCTTGGTTTCTCCTGAGACCTCCCTGTTTGGCGTGATGATGGCTGTCTTCTCCCCACGCCCCGACAGGGTCTTCCCGCTGTGTCTCTTGTCCTCATCTCCCCTTCTCACAAGGACTCCAGTCTTCTGGGATTAGGGCCCTGCCTCATCACCTCATTTTAACATAATTACTTCCATAAAGACCCCATCTCCAAATACAGTTATCTTCTGAGGTACTGAGATCTCTGACTTGAATATATAAATTCAGCCCATAGCACTGCAATTACCAACACAAATGTATGTCCTCCTAAACAAATCCAGGCCTCCAGAAATATGGGCAAAGGGAGGGGAAGAGTTGCCCAGACAGATGTGTGGATTTTTCTCAGAACACCTTCCTGGGACCCTGTCAGCTCCCTTGAATGATTTGGCTACTTTGCTGCTCCCTGAACCCTCTGTATTCTCCAAAAAGCCAGTTGTCTAGCTCTGTCCCAGATGTCTCTTCTCAGGGCCACCACCTCCCCACTCCGGTCCTCATCTCTCGTGTGCTTCTGGGGGAATCTGAATAAAGACAATTGCTAAGATAAAATCTTAAGTAAATGTGACGGGACAGCACTGGTAGACTTGAGCTATACAAGGTCAGACCATTAAGGTAGTGAACTCATCCTAGAAAAAGTGCTACATACCTCACTGCTAAATGTCCCTGCGGTCATCTTGGTAGCACTCCCCTTGCAAAGCTGTGCACTGACGTCAGTGCCTAGTCCACTCTTCAAAGCAATTTTGGAACTTTTTTTCTGGAATGGCCATCAGAGCTTTCTTTGTACATCAGACAGTTAAATTCACTAACTTATTCTAGAAAAAGTGCTACATACCTCATTGCTGAATATCACTAAGCCCAGCAGATGTCCAGGGGGAGTACTTTGAAAGTGACTAGAGTGATATTTAGCAATGAGGTATGTAGTATTTTTTCTAAGATGAGTTTCTGAAGTTAATTATCTGACCTCATACGAATCTATTACCAAGATTTTTTTCAACAACTTTACATTTTATCAAAATAAAAATATTCTTAAAGAACACAATAATGGCATATAATTTTACTCTTACACCACAAACCCTCATATTAATTGACTGTCACAGAAAAATACTGTGATGCTTTAAACAAAAATGTGAAGACACATTAATGACCAGCAAGTTTCAAACAAAATGCAGGGATCGAAATATTAAAGTATCTCTTTATCAAAGCTTTCCAAACACATTCCGTCTTCACTGTCTGAGCAAATAAGTTTTAGTTTTTTCATAGTCCTCAGTCTCATAATCTGACACTTGTGTGACTGTTGAATTTATAACGTAATAGTATTTGAGATGGGTTTCCCTGTCAGTATTTCCTCACACCGGATCTCAAATTCTTACCTTCTTACCGAAGCCAGGCCTCCTTTTCTCCTGGATCCATGTTTCTCAGGAGTCACTGCTTACCTCCGAAACACGTGTTCTGCTTTCTTCTGCTCCCTTGTATCTTTCTTTCACTTGGAAGAGTTCCTGTTCTTTCTTTTTTCTTACTGAGGTCTTATTGTTGGCTTCCCCATTTCAACTTAGGTAAGAAGAGAGTCTTGTGAGACCTCAACAAGGAGGGTGTACCCGCTGAGGACCCAGTTCCCGCAGACGGTCACTAGCATTTGTTCCTGTATCCAAATTAGCCTCACTTCCCATTTCAGTATCAATACGATTAGATTTATATGGGAAGTTGTCCTGGCACTTCCCATTACTTTCACTGCTGCCTTCATTGGAAAGACTGATGACTTGCCAAGTAGTGTGTGATTCAGATAAGTCTTAATTTTTCGTGTCATGTGACCGAAGCTGATGTGTTGAAAAAAGGGATGAAATGCGTCTGAAATGAAATGAAATGAGAGATTTAAAGGATGTTAGAATTTGAATCACCAAATATCCTTCCAAGACTTCTCCCTGAAAATTGCCATAGCGAATTTTAACTAAATTTTGTATTTCCTCATGAAGTTTGTCATGTTCCTTTTCAACTGAATCCCAAATCATTAGGGCTGATTCTGAGGTTGTAATGAGTTCATTACTTTCACACTGTGCATCAAAGGTTTTTCCTGCAGTTAAAAACGGATGTATATAAATGGTTCTTAACCTGGAAGCTGTTAGATGGATAGTCCATGAATAGTCTTGGTGCTGTGGTGAGTCCGGTGGAAGTCCTCTGAGCTGCCATTGTGGAAGGCTTGGCAGAGAGACAGGCAGAGGACATCGAGCACCAGCCGGCAGCCAGGGCCTCAGCCATCAGGCCCACATCCTCTCTCTGCTCAGGGCCCCCAGCCACACGTGGTGCGCAGCAGTTTCCGGCACCCCAGCTGCTCCAGGCCATCTCCCTCAGTTCTTGCCATCCCCTCCTCCAGGGTGTGTCCTCATCCCTGCTCTCAGCACAACCTCTTGGACTGGCCCTGAAGTGGAGTCTTCCACAACACTTTTGTGGTGCACTTCTGGACTGTCTTAAGGAGACTTACCCCTTGGCCACCCTGCCATCAGAGTATTCATGCAGCCCTTGCAAGCAAAGGCTGCCATCTTCCTCTTCCCTCTACTGATTACCAGGACTGAGCCTGACAACCATGTTATGTGTTTTCGTAAGAATCTGTACTTAGCACCAGCACAGCCCACTGCATACTGACAGGGCCCAGTGCAAAATAAAAATTTTTAAGCAGGGGAAGAAGGTATTCTCAGAGGCACTACAATATCAAACTTTCCCCTTTCTTCTGTAGTCTCTCAACCTGCCATGGTATTTATTTTCTCATTTGCTATTGAATGTTATTCTAAGTAAAGAAAAATCAATGCCAGGAAGGCTATGTTAACCAGTGTGATGAAAATGTGTCAAACAGTCTATGAAACTAGTGTATGGTGCCCCATGATCACATTAATGTATACAGCTATGATTTAATAAAAAATAAATAAAAACAAAGAAAAGAAAAATGAAGATTTTAAATCATGAACATGAATTTTGGCCATTCGGCTTTATATTGTACAATACTAGTTTTAAATGCAAATATAAGATTATTTAACTCATATGAAGAATCACTGAAATTACGTAATTCCGATTTTGCCGCTTATGCATACTCATACATATAGTCCTTCACGGAACAGTGGAAATATTGCACAGAACTAACTCAACTCTTCTGTTTCACTTCTTGATATACACACCAACAGTCTTAGAGAACTCCCAGCTGCCCTCCTTCCTTTTCTTCATTTTTGATGGCCTAAGTGTGCGGCTAATTTAGAGAAGTAACAGGAGTAAAGACACAATAGAGTTTTTTGGTCATTCCATAGAATGTCATTGCTTTCCTTCATTAGAAGCAAGTTCTGGGGCGGCGCCTGTGGCTCAATGAGTAGGGCGCCAGCCCCATATGCCGAGGGTGGCAGGTTCAAACCCAACCTCGGCCAAACTGCAACAAAAAAATAGCCGGGCGTTGTGGCGCCCGCCTGTAGTCCCAGCTGCTCAGGAGGCTGAGGCAAGAGAATCGCGTAAGCCCAAGAGTTAGAGGTTGCTGTGAGCCATGTGACGCCACAGCACTCTACCCGAGGGCGGTACAGTGAGACTCTGTCTCTACAAAAAAAAAAAAAAAAGAAGAAGCAAGTTCTGGTTCAAGTGGAAAGTGTGCCCCCTTGGGGCCACCAGCATCCTTTCTCTTTTTTGCTTTGAATCTTCCCTAAACCCCCTCCCATGCATGGTGGGCCCACTGGAATTCTGTGCTTAAGGGACATCCTGAAGACTAGATATGACAGACAGCAAGGACCACTGGAAACACGTGTTATGTGTCACTACTCAGCTTATGTGTGTCCTCTAGCGTCCCATTGGCATACACGTCCAAAACACAAAGATAAAATGATTAAGGATTTCAAGATGGCAACACAGTATGTTAAACCAGATGTGGGACACTTGTGAGCACAGGACTCTGGGCAGGTTACCCAGCAATGATGCTGGCATTGATCACAGAGAAAGGGAGGTTGTGCCACATTGAACACCCCAAGTGGGAATCATGATTCTGCATTACAACACAGGGCAAAGCACCAAACTCTTAATCATCAGGGTCCTTAGGCATGAATGCCTTGTACATGATAATTGCAAAGGTATTATTTCTAAAAATCTTATAATTCTTCCAGGATCTGGAGAACTTCTTAACATTCATTACGATGTTCAAGCTGGTCTAATTTAAGACTGAGCATAAATTTAAAGAACGCACTTGCCCCTTTCTTTGGGGTTCCCTTACTCTCGGTGATACCACTTAGAAAAGTGAAAAACTTCTGAGAGGTTTATAACACAACTTGGCAAAAGTAAAATTCTTTCTGGATGTTAAGATAAATTCCACGGCTATTTTTCTCTTAAATTCTGAGAGCTTCATGGGCTTTACAGTGAGTAATTTGTAAGCCTAAGCATTCTCACAGATGTACACACAGACACACACACACACACAAACGTGCCCTTGGCATCCCCAAGGCCCACACCAGCACGGTGTGGTCACCACAGCTGTGGAGTGTTGTGGTCACTCATTTCCAGCTGTGGTCCCTGCACCTGCCTTTGCCTCTGTTCTGTGTGTTGCTGGAATGTCTGCCGCTTTTCCGTATCAGGCCTGTGGCGGAACATAAACATGTCATCTTTTCTGAACAAGACTTCCAGTGTGTGTGTGTGTGTGTGTGTGTGTGTATGCGTGTAACTTCCTAGAAACCAGGGCTGTTTTCTCTTGCCAGGCGCCACAGCCGGCCTTCCTGTGCGGGAGGTCACTTCAGTAAGGACTCTTCGTGCTTAGTAAGCAGAGAAAAGAAGGTCATTCTCAGACAGGATGTTGGGAAGACGCCTGCATGAGCCTTGCTGGGCAAGAGACGCCAGCGGGACCAAGAATGTGGGCCAGGCCCCCAGGAAGTTACTCCTGTGCCTGCACTATATGATAAACAGGCAACCAAAGCCTTTTCTAAACAACTAAAATAACAATGCTCCAAATTCCAGAAAATCTTCAAACAATGACAGAACATTCTTATCCCCATTTGCTTATTTGTGCACCAAGTACTTTCAAAGAAACCAGAAACTGGAATTCTGACTTGAGTTTCAGAGCAGGGATAGTGTGTGGGCAATGGCCACCTCCCAGCTGTCACTCCTCCTTCCAGGGGGGCACAAGTCTCCTGTTAGCATGCCAGCCCCACTGTCCACGACCCTGACCCCAGTCAATGGCCGTGTAGGCTGCAGGCTAGCAAGGACAAGCTCTCAGCGTGGTCAGCAGGATAGGACCGCAGATGGGAAGCCTCCTCCACGGTTCACGTGCCCAAGAGATGCATATTGGTCAGATTACAAAGTTCTTCCAGAATAAGCAAAAATAATGGGGCAACTACAAATGTCCTATGTATCTACCTGGCTGGAAAGAGATAGCAAAACTCCTGGAGGGCACAAGTTTTTTAGTTAAATTGAAGTGAACAGGCAAGTGCCGCAGACAATAACAAACTGTATACACGAAGTGGGTACCAGAAGGCGAGAACACAGTATTTTTACTGTCTCTTTTCTATGTGTAGATACAGAAATCCTTTCCACTGTGTTCCAGTTGTCTACACTATTCAGTGTGGTAATAGGCTGTACAGATTTGCAGCCTAGGAACACGAGGCCACGCAATGTGCCATAGGTTATACCTTCCAGGTTTGTGTAAGTACACAGTGTGGGGTTCACCAGTGACAAAGTCACCTCACTATGTGTCTCTCAGAACATATCCCTGTTAAGCCACACATGACTGTGTGTATACAGGAGCATGTGTGTGTGCACGTGCCTATAGTATGTACCCAGAATCATCAATTATGGATATTCTGAATATTGTTTTATAAACAAATATGAATATCTGCAGATTCTAATTCCTCAAAAAGAGAAATGATGGGTATAAATATGTGTGTGTGTGTATCCCAGCCCTTGTGTGCGTATCCCATTCCCTCATACAAGGGAACAGAAACTCTCATTTGCCATTTTTCTGACTGGTTTAGTAAGCCGTGGGGTCTCCATGCTCACACACCTATGCAGCCAGCTCTCTGCAGAGACTGGTTTCCATAGGGCCACCTGGGAGGAGTCGCACTGCACAGAGAGCCTCTCGAATCTTCCCATGTTCTCTTTTTCTGAAATTGTACAAATTTCTCGACCCATCTCCCTGAAGCAGGAATCCACATCCTGCTCCTGACAATGCTGGCAACGTGGCTGGTGTGAGAGAGACTCTGGGCTTGGATAAGGACGGATGGATGAGAGTGAGGCTGGGGCCAAACACCGGGAGGACCAGGGAGCAAAGAGCCAGAGAGGAGCCAGCTCTGCTCTTCCTGCTCATGTGATTTCTACCAGACCAGCTTTAGTTCTGCAGCACCGTTCAGCAAGGTTTTCCTGGCAACGTTCAGATTGTTTCCAAAATAAACACAAGTCACTTTGCAATTCCCTCCGTAGACTGTGATACAGAGAGAAGTCTTGGAGAGTTGCAGGACTCAAAGCTGGAGCCAGTTTGGAACTGTGTCTAGGAAGAACAAGACGTAGTGCCTTTGGCCTGACACCTTAGATTCTGTCCTACTGATAATACTGAATTCCTCTCTCATGCTTCCACCTGCATGGCCCCTCTCAAGTGCAACCTGCCCTCTCCTGACTTGGTTCCTCACCATTCCAGGGGTCATCTCTGTTTTAAGAAAGCAAGTGGCCAGTGAAATTCTGCAATTACCTTTGAGTTCTCTAGAAAGATGTATATCCTGGAGGTATAAATGTGGATCTTTGCGTGTCACTAGAACACATGTGCATGCAAGGACCTTTTGTGCTTTGGGGGGAAAGGGGTTGGAACATGGTTTAACAGTAATCTCACTAAGAATGAGTACCATTCCTAATCAAATCATAAGTCACCAACCCCACCAACTGCAATAAGAGAAGCCAGTGCCAATCTATTTATGGTCAGAGATAGCTTAGAATTCAATTTGAAATAGAATTTGAGGAGGAGGGTCATTTCTGGCTTTCAAAAGCAAATCAGAATCAGGCACCCCCACTTTCTGGGGGCACTTTCCACCTTGAAAAATGAATGTGATGCAGAGGCAGAGAGATGACAGGTGTTTAAAATGTAAACCCTCTTACCCGCGGCACACGCCGATCCTGGCAGGCAACCCTGGCTCATTGATGTGGAGGTGTTGGCCTGGACTCTCAGCGGAGGGCTTTTGTTTGGAAACGTTTAGCAGGCAACTCCAAGACCTTCCTACAGACATAATGGCTTAATTATTACTTTAATCAGAAGGCTGAGGTTTCTTAAAGGGCAGCTTCCTTCCCTTGACTTTTTATCCCATTGGCTACACTCACAGCTGAGTTCCAAGCATGATTCTGTTACGAGAAGGCAAGTGGCCCGTTGGATCTTAGAGCAGCTTTGTGCACTGTAAACAAGGTGTACTCTAATTAGAAAGGAGGGCAAATGAAAGAGCTGCAAGGGGAGGAAGCAGACCCTGGGTTCAGAACCGGGTGACTAGAAGGTTAACTGCCCATCCATTGAAATGGAGTCCAAAACGAGAAGTGACCTTTTTTGAGTGTGGATTTCATTTGATGTTGGATCTGCAGAGGAACGGAGATGCCATACAAGATAAGGCCCTGCAGCTGGTGGACGGCCTTGAGTTGGCCGGTCGGATTTTTAGGAAGCTTGCCAGAAAGCTAAAGCAGTGGGTCAGAGCATCTGCTCTTTAAAAAGAGACTTAAAGGTAAAATTAACGTACCAGATCTTGTTGGAGAAACACGCTCCCCACAGCAGTAGGCTTTCTGTCTGAAAGGTTCGGGTGGCTCCTGCCACCGACCCAGGATACCTCCCACCCTGCCTCAGCTCCACAGCATCAAACTAAAGGCAGCTTCTACATCAGCGTTTTTGTCCAAGGCTAGGGTGCCTTGCTCAGACCCAAAACCTGACAGTACTGGTTTCCCTCCTCTCTGTCCCATGGTATTTCCTAAAAACGGATTTTCAGGTTTCAGTTTCACCTGACTCTATCTACAGCTTATTTTCCTGGGGGAAGAGTTCAAGTTTTCTTTGTACAGTCTTTTCCAGGAAGCTTCACTGTTCCCCAGTCTCCATAGCTTTAATTTCTATTTTCAGCTTCAGCGCATGACACCCTTTTGTTCTCTTTCAAACCCGCGTGCTGACATGGTGTCCTTCCTCCTTTACAATCTGTCTGTCTTTCTGTATATTTATCTCTGCAGGAATGCAGCTCCAAAGAAAGAAAAGGCAACTAGTATGTTTATTCCCTGCAGCTTAGCCTGCTGTTGATGTACACAAAGCACTCGCCCCAGAAAGGGACGTGTACAGTACAGCTCCAGGCAATCCAGAAAACAAATCATCCCAGCCCGGGTAACTGAGTCAAGCACTTAGAGAACTCACAACAGGTCTATTTTTCTTCCTTTGTTTTAGAACAAATGGTGCCCGTAAGTGCCCTTACTTGAGTGGAGGAAGAGGAGGGTGTTAAAAGAAACAAAACAAATGGTGTTGCAATCCTGTTTTCTTCCTTTCACAGGGCTGTATGTGCTCCCCACCCTTGGTTCCGCCAGGCTGAGAACAGATGATTCTTCACTGAAAGCCCCCAAATGTGAACTCAGCCTCAGGGATCCCCCAAAGGCAGTGGTTCAGTGGGTAAGTCCTATCTGTAGCATTCTGATGGGCTTTTTGTAATCTGTTATCCCTTCCAAGTCCCTAAAATAAAGGTGATACATTGCTTAACAGAATAGTCAAAAAAGAAGTTTCCGGAAGCTGATAAAAACTGACTGCTTTGGGCTCAGAATTTTTTTTCTTTTTTGCACTTATATTCTTCCATGGAGTTTTTACATATTTATGACGAAATTTTATAAGTCAAGGCGACATGTAGAAGTGAAATAGTGAAGAGCTGCTGGGACACCCCCCCACCCCAACCTCTGATCATGACAAGATTCTATGAAGAACCGAAAACGCAGATTCTGAGCCATACCTCCCCCACCTACTCCCAGCCCTTCCCTCTCATCCCCACTTTACCAGCTGATTGACGTCATCCTGGTGTGATTGCTTTTGCCAGGGGATTAAACTTTTCACTGCAAATAAAAACGTTGTCTCTCTTGGCTATGCGAGAGAAAGCACGTGTCCCAGCTGGGCCATCCCCTCCCACCTGGCTGATGTCCCAGCTCGGAGCCCTCAGTCATTCCGTGTCCACAGCTCCCCACCTTTATGTGGACCCCATCCAACCCCAGATACGGTGCCCCACACACTCAGCTCTGCCTTGATGATCCACAGGTCCTGCATCTGGCCCCTGCTCTGATTTAGGAGGGCTACTTCTGGGTTATTCCGTCCCTTTTCTCTGTCATTCGCTCTCTGCAATCTTGATGGACTGACATGCAGCCGAGGATCCTAACCTGGCACAGCTTTCCAAGGACGACCCCCATCCTATTTCTCTCCAACAACTCCCTGGATGGGCCCGGGACTTTGGTAATTCAAGGCCTGGCTGATCCCAATCCCACTAGCCTAGTGAATGGAGCAGCATGTGCTGGAACCTGGTGGCTTTGAATTCTTGTCAGCATTCTTGGGTCTCAGCCTCGGTAAACTCTTTAGTATGGGACTTGATAGGAAGACTCTCAGAAGAGAAACCAGATTCCTTCTTCTTCTTTTTTTTTTCCTGTCTCAGCCTCCTGAGTAGCTGGGAGTGTATAGGTGCAGGCCACCACACCTGGCTAATTTTTTTTGTTTGTTTGTTTTTTGTTTTTTAGAATTAGGGTCTCATTATGTTGCCCAAACTGGTCTCAAACTCCTAGGCTCAATTAATCCTCCCCTTTCAGCCTTCCAGAGTGCTAGGATTATAGCTGTGAGCCACCATGCCCCCCCAAGAAGTGACTTTGGTGGCAGAGAGACCCAAGAAGCAGCCCTCCAAGTCATTTCTAAATGGCAGGACCAGATTCAGTGTTCCACCGAGGAAGCTTCTTCTGGCACTAGAAAAGAGGTGATTGTCTGTGTGGCTGCTAGGGCTGCTGGAACTCACACAGGCATCCTTGGAGCAGCTGAATGTTGTGCATGAGCTCTGGTGAGTATAGGAATGAATGAGGACCCAGGGAATTCAGTAAACACACATCCTATGCCTGCTGCATATTGTGATCAGCGCTGCAGGGAGTGATGATTTACACGCTCAAATAGCTACAAGAAAGGGCAGGTTTTTTTTTTTTTTTTTATTGTTGGGGATTCATCGAGGGTACAATAAGCCAGGTTACAGTGATTGCATTTGTTAGGTAAAGTCCCTCTTGCAATCATGTCTTGCCCCCAGAAGGTGTGGCACACACCAGGGCCCCCCTCCCTCCTTCCCCTCTCTGCTTTTCCTTCCCCCCACCATGACCTTAATTGTCATTAATTGATCTCATGTCAAAATTGAGTACATAGGATTCATGCTTCTCCATTCTTGTGATGCTTTACTAAGAATAATGTCTTCCACGTCCATCCAGGTTAATACGAAGGATGTAAAGTCTCCATTTTTTTTAATGGCTGAATAGTATTCCATGGTATACATAGACCACAGCTTGTTAATCCATTCCTGGGTTGGTGGGCATTTAGGCTGTTTCCACATTTTGGCGATTGTAAATGGAGCTGCAATAAACAGTCTAGTACAAGTGTCCTTATGATAAAAGGATTTTTTTCCTTCTGGGTAGATGAAGGGCAGCGTGTATGTTATTAACAATAATAATGTACAAGCACAGACCTAATAAAGTGCCACAGGAGTGCAAGAAAGGAAGAAGTGACTTCTGTGGGGAGAGGGTAGTACGAAGAGAGTGAGAGGTGGGCTTCTTTCGTCTGAGCCTTGCGAGCAGGGCCTGGAGGAAGGAAAGGATTCTTACTGAATAAACCAAATGCAAAGTCCTTTGGGTGGCTGTTTCCCCTGGCTCATGGCTGCTGGCCCAGAACCTCTCCTCTCTTGAACTGTTACACGTTTCAAGGCATCCAGGGGGAAGGGCTCTAGGCAGGAATGATACTCTAAATATCAGATAACTAGCAGAGCTCAGGCAATAATCAGTGGGAACGAACATACAGCAAGCCTAGCCTCGTACAGTTGGGCTGGCTCAGACCCACGAATATCACCCCCATATCTGGGGGCAGCAGGTGGGGAAGTTGAGAGCAAGATGCCAGAGAGGTTAGGGTTGGAAAAGGTTTGCAGGAACCGGGTCATGGCGATGCTATAACCACTCTAGTGCCTGCTGGTTTTTTTTTTTTTTTCTTTAAGGAAATCTTTGGATTTGTTCTTATGAGTATATACATCTTGTTTTTAGTATAATAAAGATACGAAAATCACTACTGATTCTGAAAGAATATAAGAGTTTCAAAAGAAAGTTGTAGAATCACCTCATACCCATTACAGAGGGCTTCTATCCCCACCCCCAAACAAAAACAAAACAGAAAATAACAAGTGTTTTGTGAGGATATGAAGAAACTGGAATCCTTGCTGGAGGAATATAAAATGGTGCAGCTCCCAAAAAATTAAAAACAAAACTACCATATGATCCCGCAACTCCACCTTTGGGCATATGCCTGCATTGAAAGCAGTGGCGATGACTTGGCACCTGTAGCTCAGCAGCTAGGGCACCAGCCACACCCGGGAACTGGCAGGTTCAAATCCAGCCCGGGCCTGCCAAACAGCGATGACAACTACAACCAAAAAATAGCCGGGCCTTGTGCAGGGCACCTGTAGTCCTAGCTACTTGGGAGGCTAAGGTAAGACAACCACTTCAGCCCAAGAGTTAGAGGCTGCTGTGAGCTGTGATGCCATGGCACTCTGCCGAAGGCAACATAGTGAGACTCTGTCTCCAAAAAAAAAAAGAAAAGAAAATAAAGCAGTGACTAGAAGAGGTATTTGTACACTCATCTTCATAGCAGCATTATACACAATAGCAACAAAGTAGAAACAACCCAAATAATCAACAATGAGTGATAAACAAAATGTGGTGTATATATATAATGGAATATTATTCAGCCTTCAAAAAACATGTATTCTGACACATGCCACAGCATAGATAAACCCCAAGGATGGTGTGCTGAGTGAAATAAGTCAGACACAAAAGACTCCACTTATATGAGGTGTCTAAAGGAGTCAGATGTAGAGAGACAGATAACCAGCAGGAAACGGGGAGGTAATATTTTAAAAGGACAAAGTTTCAGTTTGGGAAGATGTCCTGGAGCTAGATGGTGGTCATGGAACAGAACAATGTAAATGTACTGAATGCCACTGAACTACACACTTAAACATGGTTGAAGCTGGGCAGAGTGGTGTGCACTTGTACTCCCAGCTACTCAGGAGGCTGAGGCAGGAGGATCACTTGAGCCACAAGAGTTTGAGGCTCCAGTGAGCTACGAACATGTTGTCACTATACTCCAGTCTGGGCAACAGAGTGAGACCCTGTCTCTAAATAAAAGCAAACTATTTAAATGGTAAATTTTATGTTATGTGTATTTTATCACATTAAAAAAAGTTTAAAATAAAGAGGCCCTAGAGAAAAAGGGTGTTCCCAGAGTGGCTTGTGCAGAGCCTGAGCGTGACAAAACACCTGCCCTATCGAGGCAGGTGCAGACATTACCCTGACTATACATTGGAAATGGACTGTGAGGGGGAAAAGTTGAAATCCCAAGTGGTGGGAGTGTAGGAAATCAGAGCCATGCACCTTGTACTCGAATGTTTAACGAATTTTAAGGAAGGGAGTGACAGGGTTCCAGGTGGACCTCAGGAAGCTATGACTAAAAAGAAGGATATGGATTCATCAACTGAAGAAAGGCCTTGAAGCTCAGGAGAATGAAGGGCTCAAGGAACAAGACAGTTCTAAATGGGAAGGGCAGATGGGAGGGTGGGGAGATGTTGCACAGGCAGAGCCAAGGCCAGGGGTGCGTCCTATGTGATGTCTGGGAACTTGGGCAGAGGACACTGCTGTGGTTTTTCCTGAGATGGCAGCATGGGAGGGTGGGAAGAGATAATGAGTTCAGTTTGAAACCTATCTAGTTTGAAGTGTCTGCCAGTAGGTGACGCCTGGTTAGCTGGAGATCTGGTGACAAGAATGAGTGTTAGGCGAGGAGGCAACAGAAATGCACCAGGCTCCTTTGCCTCCACCCTCCAAATTCTTCCCAGACACCCTCTCCACTTCTCAGGTCTCTTTTTCCTCCTCCCCCTCCTTCTCCTCTATCTCCTTCTAAAGCTACTTCCCTGGGGAAAGACCTTCTGATGTCCCGCCCCCATTTGGATTGGGGTGTCCCTGATGATGCTCCCATACTATCCGGCACCTCCACGCACAGCACTCACCAGGCTTTGCTGTGTGGCACAGGAGCTGACCCACAGAAGATCTTCAGTAAATAGCTCTGAGTGTGTGGGAAGGACCTGGGGAGAGGAGAAGAAGTGTGGGAAAGAGGGAAGAACATCTGGGAGCCTGGAAGAGAGAAAGTCTACTGCTGCCAATCTAGAAGTCGTTCACAGAGGTGACGGATGAAGTCAGTAGAAGACAGAAAAATGAGACAAGAGAGTATAAGGAGAAAATGGAATCGAGGCAGGACAGAACCTGCACACTAGAAAGGAGGTAAGAAGGGCAGAAAGAAGGGGGAAAGGGGATACCAGAAAGGGCGGGAAGGGGGAAAATCAAGACAGAGAAATGTGACTGAAATTGGAGAAGATGGAAAGTTTCAAGAAAAGGATGCTAAGCGGGGGGGTGGGGGGGAGGCAGGGATTTCAAGAACTCAATGAGGGAAAGTGTTCTGGACAGGGCAGCCAAGAAGGCTGAGCATCAGGGGCAATGTGAGAGAAAAGGTGGGGCTCCTGCCCTGTGGGCACAGAGTGGACACCCCCTGTAGGAAGTGTGTGGCCCTGGGAGGGAGGAGGAAGACGTGGTGACCTCTCAGAGCAGAGTTCCCTTTCCAGTCTAGGTGTCCAGGGACATGTCGGCGTGTTCATAGCCCCTGGGGAGAGAGAGATTCACAGTACGAGAAAGAGAAGACACAGTGATGGATAAGGAGGCTCAAGGCCAAGGTCAGGGACTTTGGGGCCACTCACTTCCAAGAGGAGAAGGAATACTCGGTTTCTTAGTGGACAAGAGAGGAAGAGGCAGGTGACAATAGATGTTCAAGGTGGCAAGAGAAGCTGAGGGGGCCCAAATGAGCAGAGTCATTAGCTGAGGAAGGTGGTCAGTGGGGGGGAGGCAGTGGGGCAGGGGCTGAGAAATGTTTGGAAACTCCTCTTTGGCTAAACAGGCGAGAAGGTTAATATACACAGGAGACCCCTCTCTAGACTCCGCAGAGCCCTTAAGATAAAAAGCACCCATCTCTGGAGACTCACTCTCATCTCTAACAGCCCAACCTTGCGCTTTCAGGGAAGAGTGAATTCAGTAAGACTTTCTGTTCCAAGAGTTGGACCAAGCAGCAAAGTCAGACCATCCAGTTGCCCCTTGCAGGGACACCTGCCCACTCTCCAGCTCTCCTCTGTGACACAGCACCTGGTCCCTTGTCCAGTCCAGTGTCCATCCCTGCAACCCACTGTCCCATCCAGCCCTATGAGTCTCTTGGTAGCCTCCCATGCACACCTCAGGCACACCTGGAGCTGACCGCAGAAGGAAAGAGCAGAGGACTCCCTACAGGATGAATACATAAGCTGAAAACATGTCACTATTTCAGAACCTCCTATTTCACGATTAAAAACATGCCTTTAAGATTTTCTCAAAATAAGAAGAAATGGTAATTAGGTGAGTGACAGATGCGTTATCGTGATGGTTGTAATCATCTCACAATGCATACAGATATCAAAACACTACGTTGCACACCTGAAATGTATATGATTTTTGTGTGTCAGTCCTATAAAGTAGTGGGGAGGTATCGAAACGGGCAGAGAAACACAGTACGGAGAGCTCAGTCATTGTGGTCATCTGTGGATTGGCTTAATCCTGGGTCTGTTTCTAAAATTTAGCCAATGTTAGCTATCCCAGGAAATAAACAAAACAGAAGCGTGTGTGCACTGTCATTTTACTTGGAATTGGCTTTATTTAGGGGATAGTGGAGTATTCTGAGAAAGACCCACTGTTAGAGAATTTCGTGGACCACAGAGTGTGATTAGCCCTGAGTTGATTCTGGCAAAGCAACTCACCCAGCTACAACAGAGGCAAGTTAGGGAGGAAGGAGGGAGGAAAGGACCTGGACGTGCCAGCGGCAAGAGCAGTATTCTGGTACCGCCCAGTTCAAAGGGTGGGTTGCTGACACCAAGGCCCCAGCAATGTGCACCATGAACTTGGGTGTTTTGACTTCTGGCTTATCCTCCCTCCTGCCTCCCTGTCGAGGGTTAGTAACATAACATTCTTCTGATAATTTTTACTTTTAAAGGAGATACTACTCTTACTGAAAGGTCAACCAGCTAAAAATATTTTGCTCGGCCTTCCTGTGCACTTTCCTTCATGATTTCTTTTCTGCCTGTCTTGCCTGGGAGAAGTGACTGAAGCATTTTCCACCCACAGGGGATGGTTTTCCAGGCACTGCTGCCAGTGTTTGTCTTCAACCTCTTCCTTCCCTGCTTCACCCCATTTGGTCTTACCAGAAACTTTCAGAAGCACAAACAGAAAGATTTTATTTTTAAAGAAACAGTAGAACATTTCTTTGATATTTCAAGCCAAAGAGCCAAAAATCCTTTTCGGTCAATCCCTTGAGGACAATGGTGGCTGAGCACTGTGGCATGTGAGTTTGGGAAATAAGAGTTTGGGGGAAGGGAACAGCCCCCCTGCCCCACGTGCCGTGGAGCACCTGTTTGCCCGTGGTTAGGCACAGCAGCTGTGCACCGGGTAGAGTGATTTGAGGGGTGCCCAGGATGCACCTGGAATTCCTGTTAGCAGAATCACTTGTTTGGGCCAAAACATGGAGGATGCCTATTCACCATTCCCTCCCTGGAATGATTTTTCATCTATTTCTCTACAAGGTGAAATTCTACTCATTCTTTATTCTATATTCTCACAGTCACAGTACTTAACCTGCATTTATTGTACTCCCTGATGTTCTGTGGCACACCCTCTACCAATAGATCCTTATATACTCCAGCCCAGGATTAGTCAGATTATCTCTGTGTAAATAAGGCCTAGGTAAATAAGTACCTAATGGGTACTATTGAAAACATATTATTCCAACATGTGTTAAAATGCTAAGGAAGACTACATTCAAGACATCTACAATAGCAGTATTACAGTAAGGGAGAGAGATTGAGCTCAACACCAAATACAAGGAGAAATAGGACTTATGGCCATGGAGCAGGATGGAGTCAGTGAGTGGAAAATGACTAAGAGGAGACATTTGGGGAAGGTTTTTGGCTAAACTGATTTAGCAGATTCTTTGCTGAAACTGGGCTGGGCAAACCTAAAACAGGATGGAGGCCAAAGGTCAGGGCTTAGTGGAGCCCAGCTAATGTTTGGTCATGGAGTACTGCTGCTGTCAAAGAATTTATAGAATAAAATGATCTAATCTGTAAAAAGTAACTCATTCTTTCAACCCTATTCATATTTTTCCCTCTGTAAACATTTGACCAAGATTCTGTCTTTGGCCCAACTCTAGTCAGGAGGATCTTCTGAACTCCCTTCTCAACAAAATCCTTCAGTGTCAGTCTTTGATTTAGCAGAAAGGTTGATATATCAGTTTAGCCAGAATCTCACAGCCTGGGTGTCTGGTCAGTTTCCTCCCCCCCACCCCCACCCCTTGGGTGAGGCCTGAACCCCTGGCCTATCTTCAGCCAGAATCCCCCTTTCCCCCACCTGTTTCCTCCAGTCATGTTCTATCCACTGACCTCCTTGTACTCAGAATTGAGCCCAGTCTCTCTTCCCCAGTGCAAAACCCCATTGTAGTATTCCCTCTACCTAGTTTGATAGTCTCCCTGAGTGAAATCTGAAAGATACATGTCACGTGATCTAAGTTATTTATACGTGGAATCTAAAAAAAGTAGAACTCGTTAAAAGCAGGAAGTAGAGTGGTGGTTCAGGGAAAGGGAGATGGTTGCTGAGATGTTGGTCCAAGGATACGAAACTTCACTTAGGAGGAGTAAGTTCACAAGAAGTATTGCATATCATGGTGACTACAGTTAATAGCAATATACTCTACACTTGAAAATTCCTAAGAGAGTAGCTATTAAGTGTTCTTATCACAAATAAATGAATACAGTTATGCATCAAACAATGACGTTTTAGTTAATGGTAGCCCACATATATGACAATGGCGTCATAAGATTATCATGGAGCCAAAATTTTTCTATCACCTAGTGATCTTGTAGTGCAACGCATTACATGTTTGTGATGATGCTGGTAAACAAACATATGGTAATGTAAAAGTATAGAAAATACCGTGATGTCTAGTAAGTACACCTATGGTTAGCCTCACCTCTTGCAGTGTGTACTCCCAATCCGTGTCTTAAGTATTACATGTACGCGGTCACGACATGTAATACTTAATGGTGATAATAAATTATTCTTATTTATTATACTGTATTTTCATCATTATTTTAGAGTATACTCTCCCTACTTATTAAAAAAAGAGTTAACTATAAAACAGCCTCAGGCAGATCCTTCAGGTGGGATTCCAGACAAAAGCGCTATTACCACAGGAGAAGTCAGCTCCCTGCACATTACTGCCTCTGACGCCCTTCCAGTGGGACGAGACATGGAGACAGTGATATGAATGATCCTGACCCTGTGTAGGCCTGGGCTAATGTGTGCACTGTGTTTTAGTCTTAAAAAAAAAAAAGTTTAAAAAGAAAAAAATGTTAAATAGAACAAAATTTGTATAGGAATATAAAGAAAGTATATTAATACAGATGTACAATTTGTATTGTAAACTAAGTGTTATTACAAAAGAGTTAACAAGTTAAAAAAAAAAAACTTTTGCAAGTTTGTAAGGTAAAAACAGTACCGTAAGCTATGGTTAATTTGTTATTAAAAATTTTTTTTATACATTTAGTGTAGCCTAAGTGTTTATGCCCAGTAGCGCCCTGGGCCTTCACCTTCACTCACCTGTCGCTCACTGACCCATCCAGAGCAATGCCCAGTTCTGCAGGCTCCATCCATGGTAAGTACCCTAGACAGCTGTACCATTTTTTATCTTTTATGCTGTATCTTCACTGTACCTTTTCCACATTTACATATGTTTAGTTATGCCAATACCCCTGTTTTACAACTGCCTACAGTATTCAGTACAGAATATTCTCTATAGGTTTGTAGGCTGGGAGCAATAGGCTAGGTGTGTAGTAGGCTCCACCATGTAAGTACATAGTCCCACCACGATGACATCGCCTGATGATGCATTTCTCAGCAAGTATCCCTGTTGTTAAGTGACACACAACTGTAGGTGAGGTTGTGCTGTTTTAATTAGCTTGATTTAGCACAGTGTGTACATATATCAAAATATGATGTTGCATTCTACAAGTATATATAATTCTTATTCATCTATACGAATCATAGTCCAAATCTTACCTCTTGGCCTGCAACAGAGCATCCCCTGACTTACCAGGAACAGCAAGCTGTTATCTTTTCAGGTGACTTTTATATCAGTTTATTTATTTGAATCCTGAGGTTCTCAAGCCCAAGGGAGTTTTTGTGGAAAAAAAAAAGAGCCCAGTAGTTCTCTCTGGCATTTGCAGATGAGCCACTGAGTTTGCATTTGGTAGAGATAGGGAGAGCAGCTCTTTCTCCTTCTCACTCCAGAATAACCAGGTAGCACAGCGAGTGACAGAAGCCAAGCCCGAGGTCACCAAAGGTACAGGAGATCTTTCTCAGGGCTCCAGAATGCATGGATGCCCATCAGAGAGGCACTAGCCCAGTGCATACTGCAGATTTCAAATAAGCCCTCAGCTAGATGCACATGACTCCCTCAGCTCTGTGACTGTAAATACCAGCTGGAAATATCTTGGTCTGAGGTTAAATTCAAAATAAGAATATATTACATGTGTATTGTATCTATATAAATATATAATATGTATCCTTGCTATATATACATTTTAACTTTTTATTTGAAATAATTTCAAAGTTATAGAAAAGTTGCTAAAGTAATACCAAGAACTCTTATATACTTTTCAGCCAGATAAATCACATTTTAACAACGGGCTACATTTGCATTATCATTTTCTATAGCTAGACAGATCTTCTTATTTCCCTAAACCATTTGAGACCAAGTTACATACATCATTCCTCTTTATTGCTGAATGCACCAACGTTTGCCTGAAAACAAGGCAATCCCCTCACATAACCACAGTATAGCCACAGTCAGGAAATTTAACACGGATACCTTATCTAATCTTCAGTTCATAAAATATGGATACAGTGTATCCCAAAAGTCTTAGTGCAGCTGTAAGATATTTAATGTTTTTAATAAAGCAAAGAAAAATGTTTTACTCATTGCAGGGGTAATTTCTAAGAACCTTCTTTCCGACTGATAAGCACTAATTATTTGTTCCATAAATTATTTATTGATCCAGGTATTTGTAGTTTGCTTCTTGCTCAGCACTTACAGCCTCTAAACACATAATGTATAAATCCAGGAAGACATTCTGACAGTCCAGTAGGTGTCAAGCGCAAGTGAAAGAGCTGCAATGTCATCATAAACACAGTCAGTTAGGAGGGACCTTCAAGGGGCAAAATACAGCCTTAAACAATCTTGGCAGGATTTGGGCTTCTGGGGACGACAAGAATTAAAATGCGGCACTAGAAACACTGTTTATGAAAATTACCCCAGATCCCATAGAAAGGAAATGTGCAGTCGACAGCCACAGGAGCCAACAGCTAGAGTCCGTAAACCAGGCAAAGGGGTGTCCAGCCTCCAGTGCTGTTGATTTGGTGAGAGCAGGGCAGGGTGCTGTTCACTGTGTGTGCGTGTCGGGGGGAGCGTGGGTAGTAATTTCCTAATAATGCGATATAGATATCATATCAATGCCACCTACTTCTCAGCCCCGCTCAATCGTACCCCCTTTGTTCCATGTCCTTGGAACAGATGTCCTAGAAGGATAAGGCTTTCCTCCGCCATGTTGGGGCCGTTTCCCCTCCTCTCTCCTCTCCTTTGAGACTTTACCCCCAACCATCTCCATCTCTCTGTCTCTCCTTTCTTCCCTCATTCCCAGGGACCAAGTCCTGGGGCAGCCTGACTGGTGGTGTGCTGGGTGCGGGGCCTGGGAGGAGGTGGATGTGCAGATTCAGAGGCTGGAAACCCAGTGGACTCATGCCGGAGGAGAAAGGAAACAACGACGCCTTCAGTCCAGAAAGAAAGAGGCTGGAGCGGGCGGTAGTGGTGGGGCGGTTCTACTTTAAAATTAAATTTGTGTAAAAGATGGAGTAGGGAGAGACACAGTAGACCGAGGGACATAAATAAGTTGTTGGCTTGTAATAACCACTTGCAAAGCGTCTTAGAGTTTAAAATAAACTCACA
Organism: Nycticebus coucang; assembly: GCF_027406575.1. Taxonomy (NCBI): domain Eukaryota; kingdom Metazoa; phylum Chordata; class Mammalia; order Primates; family Lorisidae; genus Nycticebus; species Nycticebus coucang. The sequence goes on from NC_069788.1 coordinate 67,905,064, forward strand.
TATGTAAGAGCTTACTTTTGCTTATCTGCAATGCCTTGGGCCCTAACTAGCTAGAATAAGAGACAATACAGAGAATTCACACGAAGCATTCTCTCCCCCAATTAACTAACTTTAAAAAGAAGAGACATGCAACAAGGGGAATTTTTGTGTTGGGGCTCCAGGCAAAACCTGCCAGGTGGGAGTCAATTGCTTTCACCTCCTTCTGACCCACTTTTTTTGTTCCCAGGATGTAATGAAGCAGATTGGGTTTCAAGAAGTCAAACCAAAGAGCAAAACCAGCTGGCTGCATCTGTCCGGCAGCCAACCCCAATGCTAATGACAGAAATTGGAGGGGTGAGTGTCTCAGCAACACGGTAAACTCTAGAAGGAAAAATACTTCCGCAGCACCGTTCTCTCTATAGTGGGCAGTCGGGGCAGTGTGGGCTCAGGGATTCTAGAAAAGACAGATGACGAGGCAGCAGGCCTGCCAGTGTGGCTGGAAAACAGTCCCCTCCTGCATAACTTTTCTGTAGGCCCATTCCAGCATCACAGTTACAAGTGCACCGTTTAAGCCTCACCACCACAACAATGAAATAGCTATTGTTTGTTTGTTTGTTTGCAGTTTTGGCCAGGGCTGGGCTTGAACCCGCACCCCTGGTATATGCGGCCGGCGCCCTACTCCATGAGCCACAGGTGCCGCCCTGAAGTAGCTTCTGAAATCATTTTATACATGAGGAAAACTGGTTCCACAAGATGCAGTAACATTCTTACGATCATTCTTACAAGTAGCAAAGGTAGGATTCCATGGAAGACTGTGGCTAGAAAGCCCTTGTTCTTCCCTACTGATACCTAGAAAATAGGCCTAAAATGATGGAGCACATCCCTCGCACACCCTCTGATCTTACATGGAGGTGCATTTTCTTTCTCAAAATGTTTCAACAGCATTTTTCTGCCTAAAAGGTAAAATTTGAAATCCTCCTCCTAGTATGCAGGACTCCCAACTGGCGCCTGCCTGCCCTTCTGTCCTTCTCTCCACTATAACTCACTGGACAAGAATGCCCTGACCCATGGGCGGGTTTCATGTCCTTACGTGGACCGTCCCTCTTCACTGCAGGCCACCACTTCTGCCCAAAGGCAGAGCTATTCTCCAAGTGCTGTTCTACTGCCATGTCACCTGGGAAGCTGTCCCAGACCTTCTCAGCCCTCAGGCCACTCCCTTCCCTGAAATGCTGTGACGTCTGGTCCCTGCCTCTTGTTGGACATGCAGATGCAACCTTGGATTTTATATGAGAATCTCACCTTCAGAGACCTTGAGCCCTGGGCTGTGGGTAGCAAGTGCCAGCCAGGGGACTAGGGTCTGGAAACTCCAGAAAGATATTCAAGTTAGGAAATTGTAGGCAGAAATCTGCCAGACGTGACATCCAAGGGCCAGAAAGGTCCTGGAGCTCAAGGGGAGGCAGAGCGTGAGGAACCAGGTCAGCAAACTCTGAGGGGTAAGAGAGGGCAGTGGCGTTAGACTTAGGTTAAAACTTAGATACTGAGACCAAGTTCAGGTTACTGTGATGGGCCAGAGACCTTTGGAATGGGGACACCAGGTTGAACTTTAAAAACATGCTTGCTAGTGTTTTTCAGAAGCCACAGAATCAATTAGTGAAATTCCTCCTACTGCTGTTGACTTATTTTTCTTTTCTGTTTTTTTGAGACAGTCTTACTGTGTCGCCCTCGGTAAACTGCTGCGGCATCATAGCTCACAGCAACCTCAAACTCTTGGGCTCAAGCAATTCTTTTGCCTCAGCCTCTCAAGTAGCTGGGACTACAGGTGCCTACTAGAATGCCTGACTATTTTTAGAAACGAGGTCTCACTCTGGCTCAGGCTGGTCTTGAACCTGTGAGCTCAGGCAATCCACTCTCCTTGGCCTCCCAAAGTGCTAGGATTACAGTGCTGTTGACTTTTTTTTTCCTCAGTGAATTCATCGAAATTAAAGCCAAATACATTTTCAATTAAGAGTTTTCTGAATTCTTCAATATGGAGGATTTTGAATATCTAAGACAGGAACATAGAAGTCAAGTTATCACATTTATTTAGCCAGGGGATTCTTTTCCTCACAGGCCTGTCCCAATTAGTGTTCTTGGAAACACTATAAATATAAATAATTGCTGTTTACATTTACCATAGAATGCTTTGAGATGTGCATCATAAAACTGGAATCCTACCAAATGATTTCATACATTTCCAGAATTCATACCGTGGAATGGATATTTAAGAATAAACCAATTCTTAGTTATTTTCAGCTTGATTATCCTCATTGAAGCTTATGAAAATGCTCTGCTTTCATCACAAAAGCTGTTTTCAGGGGCTTATTTTGTTAACCTTTGTAAACTTAATTTTGTTAACTTTCGGGGGCTTTTGTTATTTTGTGAAAAAAAAAAAAAATTATCTCCTTTATCCCTGTCCTAAGTGTCTCTCTGTGCATGTAGAGAAATCCTTTGACACTTGGTCCCCTCTTGCCCCTGCCAGAGATGGTGAGTGGAAACAAAGTTCACATACATTTACAGAGATGCTTTTAAATAGAAAGCAACACTTGTGAAGCGACAGAAGCCTCAGTGTCAAACAATAATCCTTCTGCGGGATTTGTCAGTTTATCTCCGCCTCTTCTCTCTTCCACTGGGGAGCCGATGTACTGTGGAGCTGGTCTTTATTTATGGACGCCATTGTAATCTAAACTTCTCTTCAAGCTTTTAATAGTTTCCCCAGTACAGTCTCAAATACCACATGGAGATTCCCGATGCCATGGGTGGGTGTGTTTATTCTGATCCTTATTCTGAGGTAATTAGCACACTGTTTTTTCCCCATCACAACCAATGAAACTGTTGCTGACACATGTGAGGCTCCAGGCTGCAGAGGCCCCTGAAACACTTTCCATGTCTAGGATACCAAAAGTACACTTTCTTTTTTCTTTCATCCATGTGGGACTCAAAATGTCCAGGAAGCCTTAATGTTTTGCGTTGACTTGGCAACTTTTCCTGTCCAGATAATTGGTGGTGTGTATTGAAGTAGTTAAGGTAAAACAACAGTCTAAAAATAGTTCTGTTTCATTTATGAAAGATACAGTCAGCTTAGGTAAGAAAGATCTTGAAAATCTTTATAAAACACAGTGGCACTTCTGTTCCCATGAGCACTCTATTGAGCCTGGCAGGTAACCTTTAGGACTGAAGGTCTCCATCACAAGTGAGATCATCCTAATGAAGAAAACAAGAATTCACCCCCTCCAGTAAGATCTCATGTGAATATCTGGGCCTTTGTACATCTTTTCTTTAAAAAGTCTTATGCCAAAACGTGTGGTGGGAAAATGAGCTACTCATGGGTTACTCAGGAAGTCATCAGTTTCCCAGGGAATCCCTTTGTGCCTCTAGGATTACCTGAGACCAGGCGGCTAGACTGCTGTGGCCACCTCAGTTCTGCTCTTAGAATAGCCATTTGTCTAAATAGCTGTCCAGGTCTCCCAAGAGATCATAGTATAACCAAGTAAAGGGTGTTCACAAAAAATTGTTTTAACTTTTCCCCAAATAAGAACAGATTGTGAGCTTATAGATGTGAAATTGGCTTGCAAGTGAAGCTAATTCCAACATCATTATAATGATTACCCCATCTATAATAGAGGCTTTATGTATTTCCTCTAAGAACTTATAAAACAAATGAAATCATACAGAAGTAATGGTTTAGATTTGAAATTTTCAGCCTTTTTCTTTCTCTTGCAAAAAATAAAAAATCCCCAAGTGAATTAAACAAGTTTCAAATAAGAAATCTGGACATGGTCTAAAGCTTAGACCTATAATGGACATGTTCAATTTCAATGTATGAAGCCAGAATGGGCCTGGTCTACCAAAGGCCCCAAATAACAGGCCTATCCTGACACTGTCCCATTAAACGTGTCAGCCGGCATGTATGAGGAGATGAGGGAGTTCATCTATTTTCATATTTAACTGGCATACAGAGATTAGGCCTAATTTGGAGGAGGCACATGGAGAAGACCCAGGTCTCAGGCCATTCCTCTCGGGCAACATGGGCAGGGCTCTCAGAAGTCCAGAGTCTCTCAAAGTTGCAACCCTTCAATGTCTCCCACCTATCTCCGTCCCTCCTCCTGTTTTCCACTTCAAAGATAACACAAGCATCTTCTTGTATCCTATTTTGGAGTCACCCACCAACTCCATTTCCATAAGAAGTAAGCCAAAGGGGCGAGAAACGTAAGCATGTCTGCTCATCCTGTGTTCTAACCAGCTTCTTTCTTTTTGGCTTCTAAAAAAATTTTCTCAGCAGGCTTTGCTGCAAAAGCAGTACAGAGTTGAATGGGACAGTTTTATGAAAAGTTCCTTGGTCCTCTTCTCTGGTGTCTGAAGGTCAGTCTTGATTTTTATTTTTTTTTTTGAGAGTCTCCCTCTGTCACCCAACCAAGCGTGCTGTGGTGTCAACTTAGCTCGCAGCAACTTCAAACTCCTCCTGGGCTCAAGTGATCCTCATGCCTCAACTTCCAGAGTAATTGGAATGACAGGAGCGTGATGCCCAGCTAGTTTTCTCTTTTTGGTAGAGAAGGGATCTCACTCCTGCTCGGGCTGGTCTCGAACTCCTGATTCAAGTGTTCCACCGCCTTGGTCTCCCAGAGTGCTAGGATTACAGTGTGAGCTGCTGAGCCCAGCCTGAGTCTTCATTTAAAACCCTGAGTGCAAGGGCATGCTGATCTCCAGTGCTGCTACAGACCACACTAGATAATAAAACTTGTGCTTTTAAAATCAGAAACTCTGCAGCTGAAAAGACTGACCCTTTTCCTCCGAGTGTGAACGACAGTTTGTCTTTATGAGACAACAGAGGAGTCAAGGAGCCCTGTGCAATAGGACTGAGGTGGCTGGTGACTACGTGCACAGCTGACGGGAAAGTCACCACCATCCTTCAGGAGGCTGCATTTATGTTGGCTGCTTCAGCTTCCTCATCCCATACATATTTGGTTTAGAGAATGCAAGGAATTTGCTAGCTGAGCAAGTTTACCCATTCTGCTTTCTAACCAGGCTCTTTCTCACTGAGATATGCTTATAAAAAGTTTCCCAAGCAGGCTTTGTTGCAAAAGCCGCAGAGTGTTGAATGGGACAGTGTAAATCTCAACCAAATCCTCCCTAAAAATCCACTGTGCTGGGTGGCGCCTGTGGCTCAGTGAGTAGGGCGCCGGCCCCATATACCGAGGGTGGTGGGTTCAAACCCAGCCCCGGCCAAACTGCAACAAAAAAATAGTTGGGCATTGTGGTGGGCGCCTGTAGTCCCAGCTACTCAGGAGGCTGAGGCAAGAGAATCACATAAGCCCAAGAGCTGGAGGTTGCTGTGAGCCATGTGATGCCATGGCACTCTACCAAGGGCAGTAAAGTGAGACTCTGTCTCTACAAAAAAAAAAAAAAAAAATCCACTGTGCTGTCAGGACACAGAATCTGGTTCTGACATTGAAATAGAGGTATCTGAACTTCCTACCAAACTTGCAGCCAAGTCTAGAACAACGTTAACCCTCTATGTGCAGATAACACATGAAAGAGGCCAAGAGGATGACGTTGAACATTGTGAGTACTCACTACACACAACACAAAGTGTTGTTCCCATTTGACTAATTAGTGAAAACCAAAGATCACTGAAGTTAAAATAACTTGGTCACATTCAAATGGGAAATGGTACAGCAGGAATTTGACCCCAAGACTCATGATACCACAAGGCCAATTGTGTAATATTGTTTTACCTGAGCAAGCTGATGATGTGAGTAAACATAACTATGCAAACCATTATGCATTAAGACCCGGAACTTACAAATACATGAACCAAGGTCTAGGTTAATGGCTTACCAAAATCATATAACTGACATGATTTTAGTGATTTGCAAAATAACCTTAAAGTGTTAACATTAACATATGGATTAACATATAGTGTTAACATAAACATATCTTAACATTAACACAAAGTGTTAACATTAACATATCTTAACATTCTTTGTAAAGTTAAATTTGCTAGTGATAATATGTAGAAATCTTGACTTTTCTATTTAATTTACTGATGTGTATTTCTTTGGAGAAAAAATTGACATTAGATGTATACTGTGTAAATGAGTTGGCAAGTACAAACTGAATTATTTTTGGCCCATAGGTAAGAATTCATGTCCAAGCCAAAAGCAAGAAGAAAAATAAAGTGGAACCACTACACCATCTAGTGATGGAACTCTTCTTTGCAAGAAAACCACCTGATGGAATATTGTAAATTACTCCCCCCAAATCCAGGATTGAAGAATGCTCATAAAATTGGCCAAAAAAAAAAAAAAAAAGAATGTCTACAGACAATGAATCAAGAAAGTTGAGAGCAAATACACAGGGCGTTCGATTGTACAAGAACTTTATGGACACCCTATATAGCAGCAGTGGTACAGGATAGAACTTGCTGTTAAGTTTCCATTTAGAAGTTAATTCGCAATTCCTACTCCCCAAAGATATGCCATGGGTCATATACTTTCCCTTCTGTACCCTAAAGCTTTAGGTACTATTTTATAAATAAGGGTTCAAAGCTGGATGTGGTAGCATGTGCCGGTAATCCCAAGTACTTGGGAGGCTAAGACAAGAGAATTTTTTTTTCTTTCCTCTGCTTTGTTGTTGTTGTTGTTGTTATTGTTGGGGATTCATTGAGGGTACAAAGAACCAGGTTACATTGATTGCATTTGTTAGGTAAAATCCCTCTTATAATTGTGTCCTGTCCCCAAAAGGTGTGTCACCCCCCAACCCCCCCTCCTTCCCTCTTTCTGCTCTCCCCTTCCTCCTTCCCTCCCTCCTTCCCTCTTTCTGCTCTTCCCCCTGCCCCCACCAGGTATGAGGTGATCAACTGTCCTCATATGAGATTTGAGTACATAGTATTCTTGCTTCTCCATTCTTGAGCCCAGGAATTCAATACTAGCCTAAGCAACATACAGAGACCTCCTCCTCCCAAAATAAACAGACAAGGGTTTCTGTGAAAAACACAGATGGCTTAAGTACTTATTCAGTAGATCCAAGGTGTTCTTTGTCAAGTTTGACCATTACAAGGCTCAGTGTAAGACCCAGGCATCTTCCTCTAGGTTATCTTTTTCTCTGGTCTGGTCCAACTTAAGTGGTGATGAATCTAAAATTTAATGCCTTCTTTCGATGTTCAGCAAATATTAAATATCCAAATACTCTAAGATATTTTACCTATTACAAAAATGTTATAAGAATATTACATGAGACAAATAGAAATAAAATAGAAAACTTTTTTGTGATCTCAAAATTTATATTTTGTCAGAGAACTTTTTAAGAGGAAATGTGTTTAATAATTTTATAATTCTTATTGTTGAATGAAAACATTAATAAAGAAAATCCATTTCAATTCAGTAATTATGTGAAATATATGTCAGTGTGTGTAAAAATGTTTATTTCCATCATGTTGCACAATTTTAAAGTTAAGCTGGTTTTTATTTCAGCAGGGTTTGTGACATTTGCAGTGACTGGCCCTGTCTCTTTGGGCAGGAAAATAGCTGAGCCCACCTGGGTACCTAATACCTCCCTCCAAAAATACGCATTAACAAAAATCGAATATGCATAAATTTGACAATTCAAATCCCGAGTTGGCAGTTTTTCAAAATCCCATAGTGTCATGTGGTCTTTGTCTATTATCTCATTACAGATAAGAGCTATCAGAGTACCAGGCAGAAATCAGCACAACCTAGTGGGGAAAAACCACAGGTCATGGGGAAGAAAACCCCAGCTCAGCAACTACACTAGTCTGTGACCCTGAGAAGTATCTCACCTTCTCCTAACCTCAAATGCCACATCAACAGCATGGTGATAAAACACATCACTTGAGGAGTTACTTTTCATGTGAGAGGGTACATGTGGAGTGGCCAACAGCTAATAAGCTCTGACCACACAGTAGTTATTTATCACTAAAAGTGATAACATGCCTCTCAAAATAAGACCTTTCAGGAATAGATGCCCATGTGTCCCAGGATCAGTCCTCGGCAAAGCTGTGAACTAGGCCAAATTGGTCTTTACACTGCTTGCTTACCATTTCAGCACTTCTGTCAGAATCCAGAGAAAACTGGGCCAGAAAAATGGACAAAAAAGGTGCGGTGCACATCTTACAAGGGTACATGTGAAACTTAGTAAATGTAGAATGTAAATGTCTTAACACAATAACTAAGAAAATGCCAGGAAGGCTATGTTAACCAGTGCAATGAAAATGTGTCAAACGGTCTATAAAACCAGTGTATGGTGCCCCATAATTGCATTAATGTACACAGCTATGATTTAATAATAAAAAAAAGAAAAAGAAAAAGAAAAATGGACAAAAAGGGAAAGGAAGACATTTGAGCTCACAATGAATGATTTGAAAAGATATGTCACCACGAATCAAACACCCCATAAAGCTTTCAAAGACGGGTTTATTTATATATAAGTGCATGAAATTGAATACAGAAACTTTATTAAAATACTGTATATTACAAATTTTTAATCCAATAAATTCTGTGTAATGACGTTTCAGAGCTGGATTGATTCCCTTTTAACAGCTGTTTTGTGTGTGTATCAGTAGAGAGTTCACCCTGTGTAATTACAAAGAGGAGAGCCACGTGTGGCCCTCAGAGAAGGGCCTGTGAGTAGACACTGGGTCATATTGATTGTGCATGTTTTCTTTAAAGCAATGTGTTGGAACCTAGATCTTTGCTTTGTAGACCAACTTTCTGTCATCAAAAAAAACTTGCATATGTTTATTGCTGCCCTTTGAAGAAAATGAAAATGGCAAAAAATAATTTAAAATAAAATCAACATCTCTAAGGCTAACCCGATGCTTACCGCAATTAAAATACTTAAAATTCACTGAAAAATCTGTGTTCTCCAGGAAATTATGTTATATACACAGTGAGATTTGTACATGAATTGGGAAATAAAAAATTGCTTATATAAAATTAAAAATCAATAGTATACAATATTTACAGCTTGTTAGGCATTATATATAAACATAGTTCTTTTAAATAATCCTTCAAAATTAAACTGTATTATGTAAACATGCAGCACACATACTCATACAGTGTAGTTTATAGTCGTAACAGAAGCGGGAAAATTGTGTTCACATAATGTAGGGCATTTCATCAAAAATGCCTTTGTTTGTGTGTATTACCTCTCCAACTTTTATTCTTCCTGTCTTTAAGCTTCACAGTACATTTAGTATTTCTATAGTAAAAATAAATCCCTGATGGTAAACATATTTCTAAAGGTTACATAAATCTGCCCTTGTACTACAGTACAAAACTAACACTTTCACACTAGAATTTCTAGTTTACAACAAAATTAAAATTTAAAATCCCTCATTTACTTTTCTTGACTACATTTTTCCCCATTTCATACTTACTTGGAAAAAGAAAAAAATAGAGAAAAATAACATACCACATCATGAAAATACCATAATGAAAGTCACTGTCATCTTTCATAGTCAAGGGTCAAATACCGATTTACAATGAAATAGCTTTGTTTTGATTATGCTCTTCCCAAACTCTGAACTCCCAGTCACCGCTGATGTGTGCACACTCAACTCATTGGTGCCAATCCTGAATCTCCCTAAATCCACTTTGCAAAAGTATCTTAACTTTCAAGGCACTAAGGCATCATTTAGCTTTTGAAAACTGTCTGTGGTTTCATCAGTGGTCTGAGAGTTAACACAATTTGAAAGTGAGTCATAATACATATCAGAAAAACTATTTTTTGCTACCTAAATATGACATTTTAGCTAGTTAACTTTAAGATAAAGTTGATCCCCTCACCCAAGGATGACTAGGGTCAGAAGCTAATACTTATGGTAGATCATGAATTTTACCAGGTTATAAAGCTTAAAAGAAAAATACTGTGGAATTTCGTATTTGTTCACTTAAGTGTGTAGGGCTCACGCCTGAATATGGGCATTGGGGAGGGACAAAACTTTTAAAAATTCCTCCATCGTAAATGTATCCAATATCACAAACACTGAGAAGGTGTCAACAATTAGACGACCAACTCATCGAGTCCTGAAAGGAAATAATTTTTATCACTATTCAAACAAATGCCTTTATTTTGTTATCTACAGAGAAAACTTTGAAATTTGCCATCCCAAAGATACTTAATGATGATATGCAAATAACTTTAACTAAAAAAAAAAAACCCTTTCATCGTTAGTTCTCTGGAGTTAACATTCGTTTAAACAAGGACTCTAAAACAGTGGTTCTCAATCTTCCTAATGCCGCAACCCTTTAATATAGTTCCTCATGTTGTGGTGACCACGGGGAACTGCATTACGAAGGTTGACAATCACTGCTCTAAAAGAAGTGATGATTTTTAGTAATTACCAATTTATATTCAGGAGAAAAGTTATGGGATCCAGATGACAGTGCATTATAGTTCCTCTATGTATTTATGTCAAACCACTTTCCAGTTTCAGTTACATACTTAGATACATTCTGCAAAGAGGGATAAACATGTTATTTTGAGGGCAGATGTGTTTGGGTACAGTATTTAAGCTAAGAAAGCCATTTAAGAGCTTCATGCTTTCCTGACTTGCGTGTAGTATTTATTTTTCATTAAGGACCACAGCTGAAGAACCACGTTGTGTTAAGAATATCCTCTTCTAAACCAGCACTTTGAATTCTATCCACTGTACATATGCTTGTAATGTATGGTATCTGTATGGAAGGGGGAGGAAGATTTTTAAGAAAATTGCTAAATTAGTTCTCAAAATCAAGAAAGGGTTATTATGTAAAGTCAACACATACAATCAAGATAGAGAACGTGAAAATGAATCTCCTGAATGTAGGGGAAGAGATGATTATGGTTCACAGCTCAGTTCACTTAGAAATTTGAGTGCTTCCAATAATTTAATAAAGTACTAACTGGTACAGCTCCACATTTACTGAAAATGCTTGATGTACTAAGTATTATTTCCCCCAAATTCAAAGATACATTTTTAGGTAACTAATTCTGCAACCTCCTTAACAGCACTGTAGTACCTACACTCAGCGGAGGTCATTAAGTTAGGAGAGCAAACCTACCGCCACACACATGCAAAGATGCATTAAAAATAGGATTTCAGGATGTGTTGTGGTCAACAAAGCTCAGATACTAAAAAAACAGGCTTCTGTAAACATGCAGTGCACATCCTCAGACAGTGCAGTGTCTAGTTGGAACACAAGGGGGAACTGTCAGAATGTCACATAAGGTACTTCATCAAATGTGCATGGTTTTCTGTGCATTACCCCTCCAATATTTCTTCCTGTCTTTAAACTTCTCTCTGCTACGGAATGGTACCACATATTTAAAAAACGTTTCAACCTTTAATCAAATGAATACCCTGAAGTCTTCCAAGATGTTCTATAAAGGACAGCAAGAAAGATGATGAGACCAGGTGGTTACTAGTCCACTTTAAACATTGAGAATCTTGCTCCTGATTATTAAAAGAAACTGTAATTTACCCAGTTACCCAGTGAGTATTAGGAAATTTCTCTGCAATCTAAGTCTACTGGAATTTTTCTTCAGTAACTGTCCACATTCTCTCATCATAGGAACAAGCAATGACGGAAGAGATTTTAAGATTTTCTGGGAGGAAGTTTTGTACTATCAAAAGGAAAGAAGTTTGAAAATATTTTGAAAACTACTCTTAGCATCTTGTTACTCCCTGAATCACAAAATAGACTTCGGTGAAAAATAACGGTGTTTCTTTATAAATTAATAAAAAGCAAACAAAATAACGACGACTAGGGCTTATGCACCTTTGATCCATGGAGGGAAGGACTTGGTTTTCCTACCGTCCTGGCACCACACTATGGCACCAGCTGCCCAGGGGTAGCCGAAGAGAGGAGGAGAGAAGGACTGTCCATCTTACTCACTTTTCCATCCCTACATAAACGAGGATCATCTGCATGTAAGAGCAATCCAGTGCCTGCTGGGTGAACGCGCCTGAGGTGAGCAGGACAAGGTAAAGGAGGAGATGCTAGCCACCTCTACCCTCTTCCTATTTCAACCCCTGGCAAACAGAACTCGTACCTGAATCCTGCTCGCTCTGGCCATTTACACCACCACCAACTCCCAAAAGGATTCTCAGATAAACAACTGCTGATTTTAAAAATAAACGAGTGGAGAGGATGTGAATCGAAGGAACCAAGGTTATAGAGAATATTTTTGGTTTCCTTCTTAAAATATATTCAGGAAAAAATATGAAAATGGAAGAAAATAGGTGAATTTTATAAGAATATGTTCAACTGGTATTATAGTAGCAAATTTTTAGAAAAATTCTAGTGACTATCTGGATCATTTATTGTCAAACACCGCTTTGCCATTCACACAACATCTCGAATAATTTTCACAATAACTGAAGTCTCACATTTTGCAGAATATGAACTGAAACTCAGGTTAAATGATTTGCTCAAAATTAAAAAGCTAACAAGTGACAGAGACTGAATTCAAATTTACATCACTAGCTTAGAGTCTAATATTCTCTTTACTATGTCAGAGCAACGATATCTCAGTTACTGAAAGTCCATTTAGTAGACCAGGAAAATCAGAATTTGCAGGTAAAACAGAGGATGAGAACTCTCAACTAGAATGAGGAAGCAAAAAGTTACCCTAACTATTCTAAGATTTAAAATACAACTTGCTGGTTCTTGAAGGACTTTAGGGCAGAAATTCCATCTTGGTCATTCTTGTACACACTATAGAAGATATTTAGTATAGCAATTTGTATACAATAGCCCCTAAAACTGTTACAAAATTGAATTAGTCAGCATGCGTCTGTTAGCTGGGGCATGCTGACATGGCAGCCCCACTCTCCTCATCTTAATTAGAGGTTTGCTAAAGAGCTTTTCTGACAACATTCTTTGATTTTTAATTAACCCCTTTCCTTGTATCACACATATCTAATATATGCAGACCAGCTTATTTATTTCTTCTCATTTAAAGTACAAACAAAACCCTTATAATTTGGGGGGCAGTAGAAATGTACGCTGCAAATACTAAGAAAGTATGTTGGGTAACAAACTATAACACTGTTTGGTAAACCGTAAGACCTAAAATAATAATAAGTTGCAAGCACAGAAGATAGCCATCATTCTAGGCAACCAATGGAACTGTTGCCATGATGCGGATTACTTGTACCTCCTTCTTTTAAAGGTTTTAAGAATTATTTGCAGTTTATATGAGGGCCCTGACTAACTCTGATTTATGGACATTTTTAGTCAGTATGTTAAATGATAATTAGTTTGGGCATACAAAAGCTCCTTCTTTGGAGAACAGATTTCACTATCATCAACATTCACTGAACATTTTTAAAATAAAGGAGTGTCAACTGTATAGGATTTCCCTCTTCCTTTCTATACTGTCACAGAGAACATATCCTACTAAGTCACATACAAATTTTAAGAAAGTGTAAACTAAATATTTCAATAAGGGCTTTTGTCATGTCCTAAACAAGAGTCTCTAGCTAAGTCAAGAAAATCATCCTAGCTGGGTGCAGTGGCTCACACCTGTAATCCTAGCACTCTGGGAGGCTGAGACAGGTGGATTGCTGGAAGTCAGGAGTTTAAGACCAGCCTGAGCAAGAGTGAGACCCCATCTCTAAAAGAAACTAGCCAGGAGTTGTGGTGGGTGCCTATATAGTCCCAGCTACTCAGGAGGCTGAGACAAGAGGATCACTTGATCTCAAGAGTTGGAGGCTGCTGTGAGCTATGACGCCAGAGCACTCTATCAAGGGCAACATAGTGAGACCAAAGAAAGAAAAGAAAGGAAAGAAAGGAAGGAAGAAAAGAAAGAAAAAAGGAAAATTTCCCCAAATTCCAAATTCTCAAGCATCCATTCAACTGAACAAATATATCAAATTCTCCACTAAGAATATGAGCGTGTTCATTGAACAAAAGCTTTCCAGTTAGACTATATTCATATATAGCAGCTCTCTATATATGTATATAATGATATATATAATGTGTGTATATATATCATTAAACATTTCTTATTCTATAGGAAAACTAACTTTTAAAAAATCTCAGCATATAAATAGCTATTAAGACAATTTCATAAATTCACACTATTCAACTGCACTTGAAAACTTCAAAAGAGTGACAGTTGTAAAAATATCAATGGAAATAAGTGAAAACAGCAAAGAAACTAAAAATGCCCCCTAAAATTCAAAGCATACACACACCCAACTCATAATATAAAGCAATTTGATAACTGCAGGACACCCTAAAACTATTAACCTTTCGATTATACTTCTAGAGCCACGGTTCTCAACCTGTGTAGGTCGTGACCCCTTTTAACTGTATAAAAGGTTCACAGCAATAGGAAGGTTGAGAACCACTATTCCGAAGTATATTCATACTCTTTCATTCTAGAGTAAAAACAAGAGTTTAAATTTCTTTGGTCCATGCATTCACACATTTAATGTGTACAAGTTATTTTCTGGTTAATTCTGGATTATGATCACATGTTCCATATTACCTTACCACAACTTTTTTAAACCATAAAATAGCCATATGTTAAAATAAATATTCATTCTGTAGATCTGAAATAATTTCCACATGTTATTGGTAATTTCCTTGCAAGAATAAGAATGCTTTAAATTATTGACAGAATAGCCAAAGTAAAGGAGAAAACAGAATTCAAGTCTAACAGAAAAGAAGAAATCAAATTGACATGGAAAAATTATGCCTAATTTAATTTGTGAAAACATATGGAATATAAATAACACATGAAAATAATTTCAGGCATAATAAAAAGAATCAATTTTAAGATTTACTTCAAAGATCCATACATAGTTTGCTCATAGGTATTTTTTTTTAAGAGAAAAACAAATTTCAAGCCACAATCTTAGTAAATCCACCCCCAAAGTGGCTTCCATACTGGTAAAAGTACCTTTCCTCATCTCCTCATTGGTAACCATTTGGCAGAGAAATAGTATGGGTAACGAAGATCTAAATTTGAATAACACCAAGCAGACACTGTTATACCAAATTAGGTTAAACACTGAGGCTAAGGTGTCACATTATTTTGGGGGATTGTCCCCTCTTTATTTGAGACAGCATTAAAGAAACAAAAAGAAAATCTCATTAGGGGATCGATTCAGCCAGGATCTGTGTTACCCCTACACTTCCTGCACTCTTACAACTGTATTGCCAAAACTTCTCAAAATTTTTTATGCAAAAGACATTTCCATTTTTAACAAATGCCGTCATAGATTCTTCTAGTAAACCTAAATCATAACTTGTAAACTTGAATAAACTTAATAGTATAAATCAAGCACTGAACAACTGAAATAAAAAATGCAAGTTCAGTACTATATCGATATGCTGAGAGTAAATGCCAAATTTTAAAATAATTTATTATAGTCCCCAATTTTTACTTAGCAAAATTATGATGCTGCCACACATCCAAAGTAACATTATTTATTACTCTTCCTACATAACTTACTTATTACTTACCTACAAGTGAGGCTTTTTATTTCCAGAGCCTAATTTAGGCCACTCACTAAAAATAGTTCATACTCCAGAATGAAAGACTGTTTATGTTTTGTCAAAAATCAAGATAATGCAACAAGTAATATAATCCCACTGAGATACTAGTTAAAAAGATGTTTTCTCCATGAGATACAAGGCCAAAACTCTCTTTAGAAGGGTCTAAGAATGTAACATGCATTTCAGACCTTTTTCTTATAAAATTTATGGAAAATTTTCAAATTACATTTTCATGACACACAAACTACAATCAATGTGTGTGACCCATAGTTTTTGAATTCATATAAATAGAACATTTATGCATGAGGAAAACTATTAAAAGGGTGTTATTTAAGTTAGTGTAAAGTACGAACCCTTACAGATCTACTTTGAGTCCTTAAAACAGTTTAGTCTTCCATGAAGACGACTATTATTTTCCATATAAATTAAATAATAATGCCTAAACATTTTAAAGCCCTAAATCCCAGAACACTCAACATTAAAAATCAAATAATTTCTCTCATAGTAAACGATTCAATATTTAGCACTCATAGGGGATTTAGTGTTACAAAACAAAAGTTTTACTACATCATCTGAATTCATGTCAAAGATGTTCACAGCACTCATCTACATCTACACTTGCGAATTGTCACATGATCAATGTCAACAAAAAGAAAAGAGTTTGGCACATACATCAATCCCTCAAAATGTCCCTGTAACTTAACACAACACGGTTAAGAACGATGGTTTCAACACCAATGTTAACCTGATAGGCAGCTAAACAAGGTGCTTTTTCTTGTAGCTTCACAATAGAGTCTAAGTGCACCTTGCCTGGGACAGAGGCACGTAAGGTGCAGTGTGGTAGTGCAATCACTTGAACACCAGAGGGCAATCTTTCCACACAGCTCAAGGTCTTCCTCAGCTTTGACCCGCTCGGTCCGCATTCTTGCACAATTTCATTTCTACTTGTTAACCATGCCATTTTCAGGGAATCTGTACATCTGTTTCCTTAGGTGAAGTAAGACATTCCCACAGAAACCTCAAAGCGTAGCGAGGATCCTTGAGAAGGAGATGATTATTGTCAGTACAGTCTGTCCAACTCCCCATACCAGCGCTTCCAAAGGGGCCATGTTCTTCCCTGCGACTCTGTAAATGCCCGCGACTGCTGCACCTAAGGGGACACAGAGGGGCGAGAAGGAAAGTCACTGTGCACGCTGCACGGCTGTAACTTAATCTCTTTCCATTTTATCAAAAGTATAAGTCATCATTCATGGCATTTTGTAAATTTTCTATGAGAAAGTTTCCATGTGATTGATAAAAGTTATACTTTACCTTATCACATTTGACCACTTAATTGAAAAACAGACTTCTATCCAAAATATAAGTATGCGGCATGCTCACAGTACACACGGCATACTTGATACAAAATACGTTCATAAAAAATGAGTAATTTCGGGTGGTGCCTGTGGCTCAGTGAGTAGGGCGCTGGCCCCATATACGGAGGGTGGCGGTGCAAACCCGGCCCCGGCCAAACTGCAACCAAAAAATAGCCGGGCGTTGTGGTGGGTGCCTGTAGTCCCAGCTGCTCGGGAGGCTGAGGCAAGAGAATCACCTATGCCCAAGAGCTGGAGGTTGCTGTGAGCTGTGATGCCACTGCACTCTACCAAGGACGATAAAGTGAAACTGTATCTCTAACAACAAGGACAACAACGACAAAAAAGAATAAGTTCATTATTGTCATCTCTCACTTCAACATTCAACTGGCTAGACCTCATCAGCATTTTTATAAACAAATTTTAACACGTTGATAATTATAAATGATAATGCAGAAAAATGACAATTTAATGTAATTTCTAAATTAACAAAAATCTTACAATTAAAGGTATCTTTTCTGAGTAAAATGAATTAAGTCTTAAAAGTCATGTAAAATAAAAGAGTATTTGACTAATTCATTCCACAATCTACCATATAACATAATTAATTAAATTATTAATGAAGCATATAACTCTAACATAGGACTAGTATTGTGACATGTAATAAAAATGGAAGATGAATTTGACATCTATTTTAGGAAAATTTTTAGATAATGTATACTTCCCAGCAGGAGAGAATCTCAGAATTATAAGGAACTTCAGAGACCATCTGATGCGACACTTCATCTTTATACAGTTTATATAATGACGTGGTATCTAAGTGGCAAATTTTAAAAGTGTATTCATAAATCACAAAGAAAGAAATACGTAAGTTATGTCATTTCACAGCCTGAGATAGCCTCAAATGATTTCCCTAAAAAACTGTCTACACATCCTAGAAGGGTTACATGCTTCATTAAAAAATTCAATTGACTATTTTATATGGTAGGCTATGAAATAAATTAGTCAAATATTCTTATATTTTACATCACATTTAAGAATTCATTTTACTCAGAAGAGATACCCTTAAGATTTCTGTTAATTTAGAAAGTATATAATTTAGTAAAGAACATAAGAAAAATAACAGGAATAAGTTATCCAAAGATAGTAAATTGACAATTACTTGACTTTATTCATAAAAATTAGCTGTTTATAATTTTTATTTATTAATTTTTAAAAATGTGCTGATCATTAACTGTTTGTATTTCACTCAAAATCTCCCAAATAAAAGCTACTATAGTCTTCTATAAGATATATAAACAGGAAAAGCAAATTATTAAACTAAACCAAGATCTTTCACATGTTTTAAAATGAAAGGAAATTAAAATGTATTTACCACATACTATGTATCTTGCTAGGAACTGTACAAATACTATCTTATTTAAATATCATACCACCCCTCAGTATTATCCCCTAACATAAAGTTACAGCTCAGGCAATACAGTCAGTATAAGAGCTGGGATCTCAATCTAGGCTAGTCTGGCTATAAATGCGCAAATCTTTTTACCATTTTAGATTTATGCTAAGTGAAAAAGAGAACAAGGAACTCAGAAAATAATAAAGTAGCCAATAATCTCAACATCAAATAAAACTCCAAGTGGCACCAACATTTACTTAATCAAGTAATAAACTCACTTGGTCACATATCTAAATTTTAGAATTACATGACATTCTTCAAAAACTTTAAAGATAATACATCTTGTTTATTAACAGAAATATATTAAAATAAACCTGAGAAATACTCTGTTTTTCTTTGGATTCACCCTAGATTTCCATGACTATTTTCAATTTGAAAAAACAATTTGGCCTCTATCTCTCCAACACTAAATTTTCAATCATGATCCAAGAAGGGAAAAATCAAAGCAATTACTTGCTCAGGGCTGCCTGGAAAGTGGCAAATAAATCTGTCAATTCAAACTTCCCATGCTTACCTCAGTTAAGAGCACGGGTTTTAGAGCTAGATTGGTGGATGAAAATCCACTGCTTAGCTACTGTGTTTCACTGGACAATCACTTAACCTCCTTCATCTCCCCAACTGTAAAATGGGTGGGCATAAAGATTAAGATATAATCTTAAAATAGCAGATAGTCCTCAAAAAATTTTGGCCAGTAGTTGTATTAGCAGTAAATGGTAAAGATAATTCCAATCAGTGATTACTCATTCAATAAAGAGTAAGCTAAAGCCATTTGAAAGAAATAAAAGCTATTCCCCAAAATAAATTTCAGATGGATTAAAGAACAAAATGTTAAAAAGAAAACTACAAACGTAAACTTTAAAATATAAAAGAATTACAGGCCAGGCACAGTAGCTCACACCTATAATCCCAGCACTTTCAGAGGCCAAGGTAGGAGGATCACTTGAGGCCAGGAGTTGAAGATCAGTCTGAGCAAAATAGCAAGAACCTATTTCTACAAAAAATTTAAAAATTGGCCTGCTGTGGTGGTGTACACCTGTAGTCCCAGCTTCTTGTGAGGCTGAGGCAGGATGATTTCTTGAGCCCAGGAGTCCAAGGCCATGGTGAGCTATGATTGCACTATTGCACTCCAGCCTGAACAACAGAGCAAGACTCTGTTTCAAAAAAAGAAAAACAAAATAAAATAGAATATGTTTACAATCCTACAAAAAGACATCTTAAGACCACAAAAGAAGAGCAAAAACCATAATAATTGATGTCAAGGGACATACTAGAAAAATATTTGCTATGTTTACAACAAACATTAGTATCCAAAATATAGATGCATATAAACATATAATCAATATAGCATATTTTTGTAATCAAAAATAAACAAAACACATGTTCATCAGTTGGGTAATGGCTACACTATACAAAGTCCATACCATGGACTCCATATAATTTCAAAAGGAAAATGTAAATCTGTATGAAATGACATAGAAAAAACTTAAGACATATTTATACAAAAAAGCATAAAACAATATATATTTAGTACTAGCACATTTGTACATATGTATATGTGCGTGAGTTGGTATGTATATATGTATGTATGAATGTGGTACATACGCAAAAATCTGGGATCTATATTCATACTGAAAATAGGAATTACTTTGGGAAAAAGCACTGGTTTGGAAGTACTAGCCAAAAGAGACTTTCTTTTACCCACAATGTCTTTAATGCTTTAACACAATGAATAGTCATGTATTACTTATGTAATTAAAATAAATTTTAAAAATCTAACTTAATTTCTACATCTAACTTGCCTAAACTTAGCTACAATTCCAAGAAAATTTTATTCTAAAGGCTAGAATATCTTTTAATACTAGTTTTTAAACAATATATATTTGTATACAATAACAGTTCAATTAATTCTTGATTTAAAATAGCAGGGCATAAATGTATTTATAGCAGAGAATACATACATTCCCTTGTATGTAGCTATAACTTATGCTCACTGCTGTACAGAATTCTAAGTATGAATGTATCACAACTTATTTGGCCCTTCTACTGCTGATGACATTTCTTTGTTTCCAATCCTTTATGGTCATAACCACTGTTCCTGTGAATGTTCTTGTTCATAACACATGCAGTCAAGAGTTTCTCCACCATTTATAGGTAAAAGTGGAATTGCCAGGCCCTAGGGTATGGGCATTTTAACTTTAGGAAGCAATATCAAATTGTTTTTCCAGAATAGTTGTCCTAATTTATATTCTACTTACACTATACCCACAGAAGCAGGTGGTATCTTTTTTTGTTGTTTCTAATTTTTGCCAATCTGGTGGATAAGAAATGTTATTTGTCACTCTGATTAATTTGTAATTCCTTGATAATTAATGTGATGGAGATTTTCTTCACAGTGGACTGGGCATTAGGGTTTCTACTATGAAATGCTTGCCAAGTCTTTTGTCTGTTTTTCTATTATCTTTTACTATTTGATTGACAATTTTTTTAGTTTGGATATTAACCTTTTTGTGTTTATTTATGTTACCAAATATCGTCTCCCAATCTGTGCCTTAGTTTCCACTCTAAAGCATGAAGAAGGCAGAAGTGGGGTAGCGTGCTGGGACTACATGACACACATGAAACTGTTCCTGGAAATAATGTCAAACATAATGAACGAGAAATAAAGCGTGACGCCAACAGTATTAAGGGGCGAGAGAAGATGGGCACAGTAAGTAGAGAAAGCACTACAACTGAGCTGCTTTAAAAATGTGTGAAATACATAAACCTACAAGGACAAAGGAGAATGGGTCAGAGTCATCAGTGGACAGAAAATGTCAAAAAAACAGCAACATAAAGTGCCTGCAGCAAAGTAAACCAATGGAAAGCAATGTAATTTGCTCTGCATGCTTCCTAACAGAAAGCAAATAATAAAGGGATGGGAAGAATTCATTTTAATAGCATGTTGATTCTATCAGTTTGCATAGTTAGATCAGGTTGGCAAACTACAATTCACACACCAAATCTGGCCCACCCACCTGTTTCTGTACAGCATATGGGCTAAGAATGATTTTTACATTTTTATATAATTTTTAAAAATCAAGAATATTTTGTGATACATAAAAATTAAATAAAATTCAAATTTTAGCCTCCATAAATGTTTTACTGGAATAAAGGTGTGCTCAGTTTTGATACTAAACTATCTTTACATTCCAAGACAATATTCATAAGGTAAATGAGCCTGTTTTCCTGTTGTAGTGGTCTTTATCTTGTTTAGTTACAGGATTACTTTGGCCTCAGCAAATAAGCTGTGTACAGCTATTATTCTATTTTCTTCAATAATTTTGATAAAATAGTAGTACTAATTATCCTCTGAAAATTTTGAAGAACTCACTAAACCCCATTTGGACCTAGAAATTTTGGGAAGAAGGCAGCTTTTAATATCTCAAGTGTTTAAAAATAATTATCCTATTCACATTTCCTTATTTTTTCTTATTTCTTATGAAATTTTGATATTTCATATTTAGGAATATACAGTTTTTAAAACTTTTATTTTTGTAATTCTTTATTTTATTTTTATTATTTTAAAATTATTTACTGTAGTATGTTCTACATTCCACTTTTCTGCCTTAACTCTTTTTTCTTTGTCAGTACACTATTCATCTTATCTCTCTTTTTTTGTCACTCTTTTAAAAACATAATGTACAAAACTTTGTATTTCTCCATAATCAATAAAACTAACAGTATAATCAAAAAAGATACCCACGCACTACAGTCATTAAGTACACAAGTGTTTGGGAATTAATCAAAAACATATAAACTTTCTATTGAAAAAAAGTCTTTTAACTAAAAAAAAAAAAAGACAAAGAAGATGATCTCTATTAATAAATATTCTTGCATGATGCAATTTAAAATGCCAATTCTTTCCAAATTAACCTCTACATTTAATTACAAGCTAATGAAAATTATTCTCACACTTCTTGAGATATTCAGTAGACATATTCTCAAATTTATATGAAAGAATAAAGGTCCATGAATGGCTACTTTTCTGATAAAGAAAAGTAAAAAGAGAGACCTATTCCTAACAATAGACATACTACAAAACCATAAGGATAAAAAAAATGTGGCCACGCTGCAAAAAAATGAAAAAAAGACCAATGAATCAGAATAGAGGTTAGAGACAGATCCCAGTACCTTGAGAATACACAGAAAGGTGATACTACGAATTATGAGAAAATAATGGATTTTTTAGTGGATGGTAGCATAAAAATCGACTTAGTATGTGGGAAAGGAAACAAACACTTGGAATCCGGTCTAACAGCAACAACACAAGCAGACTCTATACCAGGGAGTAAATTGTGGCCTGAACACCAGGTGCCCGTCTATAAAAATAGTTTTATGGAAACAAGCCATGCCCATGCCTTTACTATGTCTAGGGCTGCTTCTGCACTACACCAGGATAAATGAACAGTGTGACAATGAGCACCAGCCTGCCAAGTCTGAAATATGTAGCTTTTAAGAAAATGTTTTCTGGCTCCTATACAAGAAATGAAGATCTTAATAAAAAAGGTAAAACTAAAAAGAAAATGTATCAGAACATATTTTGTGTTTGGTATGGGGGAAGAACATCTTTTTTTTTTTTTTTTTTTTTGTAGAGACAGAGTCTCACTGTACCGCCCTCGGGTAGAGTGCCGTGGCGTCACACGGCTCACAGCAACCTCTAACTCTTGGGCTTACGCGATTCTCTTGCCTCAGCCTCCCGAGCAGCTGGGACTACAGGCGCCCGCCACAACGCCCGGCTATTTTTTGGTTGCAGTTTGGCCGGGGCTGGGTTTGAACCCGCCACCCTCAGCATATGGGGCTGGCGCCCTACTCACTGAGCCACGGGCGCCGCCCATGGGGGGAAGAACATCTTAAAAATAAAACAAAACCCTTAATTATAAACCATAAGGCAAAAAACTCTTTAAAGCTGATAATATTGAAATTAAGAACTTTTGCTCAATAAATGACATCATGGACAAAGGGAACTGATAGAAGATTGAGAGAAATTATTTGCAAAGTCTAAAACCAACAAGAAACGAATATCTCTAATATATAAAGAAAAACTTGTGATTTAACAAAAAGGAAACAAAAATACCAAAAGAAAAGCACAAAATTTAAAGATGCAATCTTCAGAAAAGAAAACCTAAATATACAGTAAACACAGGAAGGGCTGCTCAAACACATTAGTGATCAGAGAACTGCAACTTTTTTTTTTTTTTTTTTTTTTGAGACAGAGTCTCACTATGTCGCCCTGGGTAGAGCCCTGTGGCGTCACAGTTCACAGCAACCTCAAACTCTTGAGCTCACGCGATTCTCTTGCCTCAGCCTCCTAAGTAGCTGGGACTACAAGGCACTTGCCACAACGCCTGGCTATTTTTTTTTCTTTGTTGCAGTTGTCATTGTTGTGTTAGCTGGCCCGGGCCAGGTTCAAACCTGCTAGTCTTGGTGTACGTGGCCGGCGTCCTACCGGGACTCAGCTACAGGTGCCACCCAAGAGAACTGCAACTTACAGTAGAAATAAGGCATCACTTTATACCTTTAGACTATTTAAAATTAAATAGCTAAAATTAGGCATTGCATATAAACTTAGTTTCTCTCATTTCTGATGTCAACTAACCATCCTAAATGAAAAATCACTCTACTTTGGAAATAAAATCTTAGAAGCAGCAAAATGTAATAGATAAGAATTCACATTCAATCAGCATCTTCTGGAATGCAGATACCCAGCAATTTGTCAGCTGAACTGAACATACAGCTATGAGTGCACTAGGATTCACAACTTGTGTTAAGAAGATAAATACAGCTAAATATTCACATTACCTAGTTTTGTTTTTTTTTCCTTTTTAATTCAAGGGTTTGCAGGTCAGAAAATCAGCCAGAAGACATTTAATAAATGTTTTCTTGCTAATCTGGACACAAACTTTTATTTGGAACTGTGTTTGACATATTTTTAAGAATTTTAAAATCTGCCTCAAATAAATAAAATAAATAAATACATAAAATACAGCCCTGTGGTTTCTAAAATCTTTGGTTTATTTTATTCTTGACTGAATTGAAGTACATATATATACATTATTAGAGATAAACGGAAGTAGAATTATATTTCTCATGTTCTCTTTTAACATATTAACTGCCATGTGAGTTGTATTTAACTCACACTAGTTTTGAGCCTGGGGCCTGTAGAAGCACATGCAACTTATATACCTCTTGACCTATTTTGACCTAATAATACATTGCGGTCCCAAGGAAAAATAATTTTTTTCTAGCATGGCAGTCAATGTGTTTAAGTTCTACAATAGTGTATGCTACTCAATATATGTTACACATACTACTTAACAACTTCTAAACAAGTTGGTCCTTCTTCCTTCCTCCTCTGTTCAGAGTTCTACAACTACAACAGTGGCCCACATCAAAAATGCTGGCAGCCCCCTTCATCTCTCTTTTTTTGCCACCATGGTGAACAGCTAATTTAGATTTATTGAGCTTTGCCATAGTTCTTACTTCAATTTCTCCTTTCCTAACCCACAGCCATTACTCCATATTAGATTCTGGTCTCAAGATTAGTAATGTAATTCTCCCTCCCCCACGCTGCCCCTCCCTTCCTTCCTCTCTCACTTCATCCATTTATCCAACCAGTATTTTTTGAGATCTAGCATGTTCCAGGCACTGTTTTACCGTTGGGGATACATCAGTGATGAAGACACACAAGTCCCTGTTCTTTCAGAGTTTTCTCTTTATATTCTATATTCAACTATAAAATAAAATTTCCCATTGAACTGTTTTGCCCCTTGCCACTCCATTTAAAAACATCCACTTAATTTCTATGTCCAAACTTTCCAGATAGCTTTGCAAGACCCTCCATCCTATCTTTCCAGCTGAATCTGCTACTACCCACACTATGCTTCCACTAAACCTGGGTACCTCTTTAAAAATACACCTATGACAAAATGGGTAAGGTACAATATGACAAAGCTGTGGGTTACATGCAGAAACAACGAAAGCAACTATAAAAACAGACAAAAAACAAGTAATAATTGAAGGATAAGAAAATAGACTCCTCCCCACTTCCCGTAATTATTTTAGGATTATCTTACTAATGCCATAGGACATACCCAGAGACATGAGAACTGGGCTTTTCCTCTCAAGACAAGGATGTCAATCACTCTAGAAAAGCTGAGGGAGAGAGGCCTCTGAACTGTAAAGATAAGGTCTTCTTATCTCAGAGACCAGAACCAATTAGAAAGAAGTTCACAAGAGTCCTGCAACAAATCCAGTGGTAGCAGTGAGCTGCCCCGACTTGCAGGAGAAGACCAGAAGTGAAGGGCAATATGAGCTGCTAGGATTCATTAGCAGGGAAACAATCAACAGCAGCACGGAGAAGCAGCCAGTGTCTGACAAAACCGCATTACGGAAGCAGCTGTGGCATTCTCCAGTTTCAACAGGATACATCAAAGTTCTGCTCATCTAGAAGGAGCAGAAACCATAACTAACTCTTTCAAGCCAAGGCTGGATGTGAGGTCCAAGCACAGTGTTGAGAGGAGAAAGCCACAGGAAACGAACCTGAGGATTTGCAGGAAAACACTCTTGAGTCAGCACAGCAGAAACTTGCAAACCACCAGAGAATATGGTAAAGTGGCTAATTCTTATTGGGCCAGGGGAGGTTTGTGTCATGACAATTGGTGCACAAGAAGAAAGCGCAATGTTATTTTGTAGTCACAGGAAAATGACATCAAGTATATAGGGCTATATTTTCACTTTTTTTAGTGACAACTGTCACTGCCATATTTTTGCACCTTTCTTTCTTACCAGATAGTGAGCAACTTCAAATCAGTAACTACAATCAACACAAATTTTCCCATTAAAACTGTTTTTTCTATTGCCACAAAACTGTGCAAAGTAAGTGTTCACACCGTAGAAGTACCAACTATTTACTCAGTGAATATATGGAATTCATCTTTACCTTCTAAATCTAGGTGGAGTGTGTAAAAGGTTGAAAAATATTCCACACAAAAAGTAACATTAATGCTACATTTACAATAAGAACACAGTTACCAAAATATTAAATGCACATAAAATTATGCCTTAAAACACAATCAACTTACTGGTAATCATGGCTCCGGTTACAGAAGCCAGAAACCCCATGCTGACTGCAATGACAGAGATGATTCTTCCCTGCCTATGCCGCTGCAGCATCACAAACATCAGTACACCTGCGGCACCGTGGACGAACAGGGAGGAGAAGAGAGCCCAGAGGAAGATCCAGTACCACATCTCTGAAAGGAGAACACAAGTGTTAATCATTCTGCTGAAATGCAGCTTAGAAAATCTAGTTGCAGTGAACACCTACGGTTTGGGGGAATGCTAAATGAGATAACATATATACACAAATGCCTGGCACTGTACCTGACACACAGTAAGAATAAATTGCGATAATTGTCACCAGGCATAGTGACTCATGCCTGTAATCCTAGCATTCTGGAAGGCCAGAGGGGCTGATTAGGAAGGATCCTTTGAGCTCAGGAGTTTGAGACCAACCTGAGTTGAGAGGGAGACCCTGAGAGTGAGACCCTGTCTCTACTAAAAACAGAAAAATTAGCTGGGCATGGTGATGGGCATCGCTAGTCCAGCGACTAGGAAGACTTAGGCAGGAGGATTGCTGGAACCCAGCAATTTGAGGTTGCTGTGAGTTAGGCTGACACCATGGCATTCTAGCATGGAGCAATAGAGTGAGACTGTCTCAAAAAAAAAAAAAAATCAGTATCACTAATGCTTTTAGTGAAGGGAGATAATTCCTTCCATGATTTGTAAAATGTTAAAGCTATTCTCTAATTTTCTCTAAATTTCCCTGTTATATAGCTGTAATTCATCAATTTTATAATAACCCCTAATATATTTATAAACATCTTAGAATATATAAAAGTTAATTAATTGCTGTTTGAGACATAATTTTTCTATTTTATACACTAAATAGTGTTAAGATATTTTTTAAAACTACCTTTTAGTTCAAATCATTCCAGTAATCAGTCAATGGTTTTACCTTCATGACTTTAAGAATGTCAAGAAATTCCCCCTGTGGCTCTCAATTTTCTATACTAAAGAATCATTCAGTGTTTATTTTTTAGTTCTCTGCCTCTAGTTATGCTACTACTCCTTAACCAGAACTTTTCAAGTACGGTTATTCTTTCTTCAATGTGTCCTCAATCAATAGTCCACTGACATCTCAGTTTAGAGAAGGGACGAAAACACCTTTCGTTCTGTCTTCCACTCCTTACCTTTCCTGCTGGCTACCCTCCTGACTCCTATTCAAGCCATACAGTTCCCACAGATGTCCTTGAATTAACCCCATCTCCCCGACCATATTTGTGGTGAGGTACAGGATTTCTGAAGCCATTTCATCATCACACAATGTAAGCCACAATACAAGAAGAAATTAAACTAGATCTATCATAGACTAGAGACAACCAAGTCCCCTGCCAGTGTTTTCTAAGGCCCTCGCATATCACTATCCTTTGAGTCAATGTAGCATCCTAGTTTCCTTGTAATAAAATTCTCCTTTTCATTTCACTAGTTCAGGTAAGGGTCCTGTTACTTATCCTTGAAAAAGCTGACTCTAAAACCTTGCCCCAGCCAAAAACTGCAAAAAAAAAAAAAAAAAGAAAAGAAAAGAAAAAGAAAAAGCTGACTCTACAATGTTTAGACCTTGCAAATCCCCCTTGATGTGCAAACATTCTGCAACATGAAGTATCTGAGATTTGTGGTAGGTGCCTACTCTCTATCCAGTGTACAAGTCAATAAAATAGCCATTCAATAAAGAGAATAAAAATGGATGAATCAGAATCTATTTATCCAAACATGATTAAAGTATGGAAATACTCTGTTGGTGGGAATGTAAAATGGTACAACTGCTATGAAAAGTAGTATGATAGTTCCTAAAAAATTAAAAATATGATCCAATAATTCTACTTCTGGGTATAGACTCAAAAGTTATTAAAAGCAGAATCTTGAAGAGATACTGATTCACATCCATCTTCACAGCAGTATTATTCAGAATAGCCAAGAGATGGAAGTAACCCAAGTATCCATCATGGATGAAATGGATAAACAAAATATATGGTATACACACAGTGAAAAATTATTAAGTTTAGAAAAGAAAGGAAATCACATGCTACAATGATAACGGACCTCGAAGACATTACACCAACAGTGAAATAAGCCAACTGCAAAAGAACAAATGCTGCATGACTCCATCTACGCAAGATATTTAACTAGTCGAATTCACAGAAAGGAGAATGGTGGTTGCCAGGAGGTAGAGGAAGGGAGAAGGAGGAATTGTGTAATGAGGATAGAGTTTAGTTTTGCAAGATGAAAAGGATCTGGATATCTGCTGCTCAACAATGTGAATATATTTAACATTACAAAACTATATGCTTAAAAATAATAAATTTTATTGGGCGGCGCCTGTGGCTCAGTCAGTAAGGTGCCGGCCCCATATGCCGAGGGTGGCGGGTTCAAACCCGGCCCCATATGCCAAGGGTGGTGGGTTCAAACCCGGCCCCGGCCAAACTGCAACCAAAAAATAGCTGGGCGTTGTGGCGGGCACCTGTAGTCCCAGCTACTCGGGAGGCTGAGGCAAGAGAATCGCTTAAGCCCAGGAGTTGGAGGTTGCTGTGAGCTGTGTGATGCCAGGGCACTCTACCTAGGGCCATAAAGTGAGACTCTGTCTCTACAAAAAAAAAATAAATAAATAAAATAAATAAATAAATTTTATATTTTGTGGTATGAGAGGAAATATATTTGGTCTTTGTCCTTGATTCCTGGCACGGAACTCCCAACATCCTTTGAATTTCGTGAGTGACAGAAAGGTCTTTTTTAATTCATAATAAGCCTCTTTTGATCATACCAGAGTTTATGGGGCCCCTACATAGTCTCAGAATGGAGCTTTTCACCAGAAAGATGAAGTGATGACAGGGCTAGAACTTTCAACCTCATCCACTGACCTCTAGGAAGGCTGGGGATGGGGGGCAGCTGGAAAGTAAGATCAAGCTCTGTATAAACTCTTGAATTACTACCTTTGATGAATCTCTGGGTTTCTGAACAGGGGAGGTGCTGCAAGGGTGATACACTTGGAGAGGACGTGGCAGCTCTGAGACCCTATTCTACCCCCCACAACTCCCCCCCACCCCCCGTCCCATGCATCTCTTCCATCTGGCTGTTAATGAGTTGTAACCTTTATAATCAAACAGTAAACATAAGCAATGCATTTCTTTGAGTTCTGTCAGGCAGTCTAGTAAGTTATGGAACCTCAGGTGGGGGCTGTGGAAACCCTGGACTTAGTGAGAAACACAGAAAGCTCAGACTTTCTATTGGTGTCTGAAGTGGGAGTGGCTTGTGAGCCTGAGCCCTCAACTTGTGGGATCAAATGTAACAACAGGTAAATAATGTTTAAATTGAATTTTATTGTATGATACCAAGTTAGTATTCTAGAAAATTGCTTGGTATTGGAAAAACCCCAAATCTAGTCATAGAAGTGATCTGCGTGAGAAGAGAGTAAACAGTTTGTTTTCTCAGATATATTTGCTACTACATTTAAAATAAAATGAAAAATTAAAGTATGAATATACATTTAAAATACTTTAAGTAAAGACCATAAATGACAAGAATTAAAAAAAACAACAACACTTAAAAAGGGAAGTATGGTACAGTTATAAAAAGAGCCATATGAAGGGTCTTTGTGGAAGTGGAACTGTTCTGTATTCTGACTGTGGTGATAAGGATATATATGTATATACACACACACACATATATATATAAAATAAAACTGTATAAAAGTAAATACAGACACAAACAAAAGAGTACAAGTATACAAGTAATAGTGGTGAAATCTGAAGAAGGCTGGTAGATTATAACAATATCAATATTTTATAGTTGTGATATATATATTACCCTGTGATTTTTCAAGATGTTCCCACTGGGTAAAGTGGATAAAAGGTGCATAAGCTCTCTATGTATTAGTTTTACAATTGTTCATGAATATAATGTTATCTTAAAATAAAATGTTTAATTTTTTTTAAAGGGGGGATATATAGAAAACCGATTTTTAAAAAAAAACAACTTTATCCTGCCAAATTCTTAAGACTTGGCACATAAAATGAACTCAGACAATTTGAAATCATTTCAAGGAAAAGACATCTGATACATTCTACGATGTGTGTTAAAATATTCACACTTGCTTTTCAATGTCATAAGGTAGATGCTGGTGATTAAGGAAAAGTAGACAAAAGCTTGCCTTTTAGAGGTTCTTCTCTTCCAGCTTTCAGGAAACGAGTATTTTCACATTGCCACTCCCAAGCAAATGGCTTCAATTTATAATAAATAAAGATTATTTTTTTAAAGTTTAACTTGCTCAGAAGATATCTGTATATTCAAAATATAATTTTCCAAAGTGAACTTAATCAAATGAGAATATAAAGGAGTAGTAACATGGAAGGTGTGTATTTTCAAGGGAGCTCTTTTTACAGCTTACTCTGAGACAAGGCAGGCCCTGCAACGGCCATATGCTTCTTCAGCAAGAGAAGTCAACAATCTGCCTTGCTCCCAGGCACACATACAGAAGCTCTTATCACATCTACCCCTCAAAAAGTACTTTTCTTTGGTAGTTCTTGGAATATAATTAGAGGAAATAATTTCTTGACTCTATTTTTACACTATGAACAAGAGATTATCTGATATTATAGAAAGTAGTACTGTTTGCCTACTGAATACTGACTTCAACAATAGATTTACCTAATATAAGGGAAAATAAATTTTAAGTTTAATCTTTTATAAAGCCCCAAGATATCAAAACAACCACACAACTAAAATACAGGATGTTCCAAAAGTCTCCATACATAGGAAAAATTGTGTAACAACAGATATCTTGGAAGGTGTTCACCGTGAGTGGGAGAGAAGACTTGGTGTGTGTAGAAAGAGGTGGCCAACACTTAAGAGTATTTTGTAAATGTTTTATACAAACTTTTTTTTTTGTAAATAAAGATACATTTAGCTACAATTTCCTTTTTCCCTATGTATGGTGACTTTTGGGACACCCTATGGAATGCCAAGCGGTGTTCTAACAACGAGTCCAGGATTATGCCTTCAGCAGACTGAACATTAACAAAATACTCCAAATTCAAATTTACTTTTATGTTTCTTTCTCTTTTTTAAAAATCATACCACTTACCCTGGGAAAAAAATGACATCTGCTGAGAATATTTACTGTTTCGTTAGTTTTCGTGGTAGTACTATTATTTTAAACAACCTGACAGACCAAAGTAACCTTGTGAGTGAACAGGCCTCTGAAGACTTTGAGCCACTCTGGATAAGCAAGTCTGTCTAAATTCCCAACTACTACTGGCAAACACATGAAACCTACAGCATTAGTTCAAGTGAAAAGAATAGCAGAAACATAAGAACTAGACAAAAACAGATGCCCACAGCAACCTCCAACTCCTGGGCTTAGGCGATTCTCTTGCCCCAGCCTCCCAAGCAGCTGAGACTATAGGCGCCCGCCACAACACCTGGGTGTTTTTTTGTTACAGTTTGGCCGGGCAAGGCATGAACCTACCACCCTCAGTATATGGGGCCAGCGCCCCACCTACTGAGCCACAGGCACTGCCCATACAATTTTATCAAATCTCTAAAATAATGAGAGACTAAAATAATGCAATAGAGATGGAAATTTCTACTCTAGGAAATCCTATCCTCTGAAAACATCGCACACACAACAGCCCCAAGACAAAAATAGAACAGCTCTCATCATGAGCCTAGCAGCTAGTAACAAGCAACAGTGGTCTACCTGGGGGAAGGCAAGTGTGTGGAGAGAGAGCCCTTGGGTGGCACAGGCACACAGAGATGGATAAAAGCTGGAAGTGAAGCACTGACACTGAGAATAGCACTGCAGCACCCAGCTCCCACCCTAACCACAAGGCACCAACAGCAACCTCTAGAGAATGTGAAGCATGTGGGGCACTGAAGACAGCTGCAGCAACAATAAACTCAAATTCAGCTCAACTGCTCAGTACGTTCATCAGCTTTCATACCACTGGTCTAAGAGAGAAGGAGCAGTCCATTTTCAGGCATAAATACTATGTACCTCGGTCTCTCTCTATATATATCTTCTATATACTAAGCATTGCATTTGATAAAAAAAAAATTATCAATTAGTTTTGAGTATAAGACATACTCAAAAGCATGAAAAACTACCCATTGTTGAGAGAGAAAACAATTAACATAAGCAGACACAGAGATGGCCTAGATTGTATAGCTATCAGACAGGGACTTTAAAATAATTATCATTAATACGTTGAATAACCTCTAATAGAAAAGGTAAACAACACACATGAACAGACAGGGAATTTCAGAAAACAGATGACATTCTATGAAAGAATCAAATGGAAATGCTAGAAGTTTAAAACAAAGAATTCTCTTTAATGGGAACCAACAGACTTGACATAGCTGACTGAAGAATCAGTGAACTTAAAGACTGAAACAAAAGAGGGGAAAAAAGCAGAGGGAAAAAGCAGCTGAAAAGACCATTCAAGAGTTATGAAGGGGCGGCACCTGGGGCTCAAGGAGTAGGGTGCCCCCACATACCAGAGGTGGTGGGTTCAAACCCAACCCTGAACAAAAACTGCAAAAAAAAAAAAAAGAGCTATGAAGGAATTTCAAATGGTTTAACATACACATATATGTATTGGAATTTCAGAAGGAGAAGAGAGAATTGACAAGAAAAGATATATAAAAATGTAATAGCTGAAAGTTTTTCAAAAATAATGGAAATCATCAAATTGTAAATCTAAGACTCCCAGAGAATCCCAAGTGAGATAAATACCCCCCAATCTTCAAGAACCAAAACCAAAACAAAACTAAACCACACATACATGCCGAGATACATCATAGTGAAATGCATGATAACCAAAGATAAAGGGAAAATATTGAGGGCAGTCAGAAGTGAAAGGCCATATTACTTATAAAGGAACAAAGAGAAAAAGTAAAGGAAACTTTTCATCAGAAATTATCAAACCAGAGACAACAGAAAGACAACTTAAAAATACTAAGAAAGAAAAAACAAACAAACCAAAAAACAAACAAACAAACAAAACCACTAAAGCCAGAAGTCTATCCAGCAGAAATTTTTGAAAAGCAAAGGTGAGGGCGGTGCCTGTGGCTCAAGGAGTAGGGTGCCGGTCCCATATGCCAGAGGTGGCGAGTTCAAACCTAGCCCTGGCCAAAATAAAAAAAAAAAAAAAAAAAGCAAAGCAAAGGTGAAATGAAGGCTTTTCTGTTGTGGGGGGGGGGGGGGGCGGGGAGGAATAAACCTGCTAGGAAAATCAACTGCCAGAAAAGGTGTACTATAAAACATGTTAGGGGATGCTCTAATGTCAGATAGAAACTATTTTAAAAAAGAGGCGCAAAGAAGACTAAATTGAAGGTAAACAGAAAAGACATTTTTTTCTTATTGTTAATCACTCTAACACTTCAACCGGATTTAAAAATAAATTGCTGCATTTGTCCAGTTGTACCTCATTTAAGTTAAAGTTACTGTAGATATTTAATAGTTGTCTGCTTTTGCTTCTAAAAGAGAGAAAGAACACTAGTTTTCAAAGTTAATTGTGACACCTTCAAGAACTGCTTTAACATAGTGCCTCTCTTAAAACTTACAGCAATACTGTTTATTACCCACTTAAATTACCCTTTTGCTTGCTAATTATATAATTTCAAGCTGTAAATTATATACCCACAATTTAACAGTAAAAGAAAATCCTTAGAAAAACAGGTTCATAATGAAAAACAACCAGAATATTATTTGCTTTAGAGAAACTAGGTTAAAGCTATTTTAGATAATTCAAAACTTGCTCTATATTTTAGCCACAGCATTATCTTCCTAAAAGATGCCATTCAGTTTGTTCTTCCTCATAATTGATTAACTGAGTAATTAATCAATCATGATTCAGGTGATTTTTACTCACATATGAAAATATAAGGATTAAATGTCAAAATCTGAATCTATTATGAAATTGTAACAGAGTGTATTATATAATAATTTCAATGATTACCCGTATGCCCTCAAGCATCTAAAAGTATATATGTCATATTAAAAACAAATGATAGTAACAACATGTTTTCTTTGGAATCACTGACCTTCTTCCCAAGGAAGGGTAAAATTTTTTATTATACAATTTCATAATATTTTCAAAGGATAATTTATACTAAATACGTAAAACATACTTTTTACAACAATGAGCATAACTTACAATGAAACTCTCAATATAACACAATCCTAAAATTAAATCTAAATAAGGAACCAATAAATGACAGATCAGTAAATAAAAGCGCAACCAGGAAAACTTAATAAATTATGCAAAGCAAGATCACACCTTAAAAGTTATTCTGTCAGTTATCCTAAGGAAGCACTTATATTGTATTGGTATTTTTTTCCTTAAAAGATAATTTCATAACTGACAGAGATCTTTAAATATTGAATCCAGTTTCCTAAACTAAGTTTCAAGAAGGCCGAATTCACAATGGTCCCCAACCTTTTTGGCACCAGGGACTGATTTCACGGAAGACAATTTTTCTACGGATGGGGAGGCGGGGTGCCAGGATGGGACTGGAGGCAGAGGTCAGGTGCTTATGCTCTGTGTGTCCCAGTTCCTAACAGGTCAGGGACCAGTACTAGTCCAGGTCTGGGGGTTGGGACTGCAGATCTAGGGAGTCAGAGGTGTTCAGAGAACAAAGATTTCTTGGTTCTAAACCTCACCCTACCAATAAGCACATTCAAGGTCTGAAGAAACCCCACTTAAAAAGGAAAGCTGATTAAAGAAACAACTTTATATGCAAATACATGTATTTTTTTTAACTCCTAGTAAAACCTCCAAACTTTTTTTAACTCATTGAAGTTCTAGATCAGCCTTCCCTTAACATCAATATAAAAACTGTTGACATTGGGTTGTAATGATAAGGAAACCAAGGTGTCGGAAATATGTGACTTGTCTAAAAGTAAAAAAGCTAGCTAGTAAAAGTCAAGGAAAAAACTCAGTTTCTTGACTCATAAATTCAAGCATTCTATTCTTTACTTTTTATCTGTAGACAGAAATCTAGCATAACTGAAATTACCCCCTAAGGAGGAGAATGTTCCAGTAACTGTTCACTTAATGTATTTACATAAACAAACATTTTTAATGTTTAATTCCCCCATATACTTCAGATTTAAAGTAACTGAAGCATTTAGAATTTTTTTTTTTTTTTTGTAGTTTTTTTTGGCTGGGGCTGGGTTTGAACCCACCATCTCCAGCATATGGGGCCGACGCCATACTCCTTTGAGCTACAAGTGCCACCCTGCATTTAGAATTTTTAAAACACAACTGACCCTTAGCACAGTTTTGAACTGTCCAAGTTAAAAGACAGTTTTTAAAAAATTGGGTATCATGTCCTCTTCGACATAAGTCATTTATATTGAAATTTTAATGTTTTAAGCTATACTAAACATCCTAAATTAATTTTTATGATACATCACAACACAACTACAAACTGGTCCTAAAAAAAACCCAAGGTTTTTTAAACTGGGTATTCCCAATCCTTAAACTCTCAATAAAAAGATCACCTGGAGAACAGGTTAAAAATGCTGCTTCCCAGGCCCTGTTCTCAAAGACACTGACTCGACAGGCATGGACTAGGAGCCCTGGATCTGCATAACCAGCCCCATGCTGCAAGGCTTAAAAACCATGACAGATTAAAATAATTCATGGTAAAAGATGGGAAAGGAAGAACATTTTTTAATGAAAACTTAGTTTTACACTACAGATGAACACATCTTTGCTAGACAAAGACATCTAAGAGAAGCCAGTCCAGCAGGTCCTCATAGCACAATCCTGTACGCAGTTCTCCTCTTTTCGCTTTCCCCTCCTCCCATAAACAGGCCCTTTCTCCATTCTCTACCTCTTTTGTTGTTTTCAATATCTCATTGTCTGGTTCTCCCTGAATAAGCCACAAAAGAACTACTTTAACCTACAGTTCTACACCTATGGTTCCCAATACCCAGGACCAGTTAGTGGCCTGTTAGGACCTGGGCCACCCAGCAGGAGGTCAATGGCTGCCCTCAAGCAAAGCTTCATCTGTATTTACAGCTGGTGCCCATCACTCCCATTCCCACCTGAGCTCTGTCTCCCGTGGGAGCAGCAACAGCACTTGATTCTCACAGGAGCACAAACCCTACTGTAAACTGTGCAGATGAGGGATCGAGGTTGCGAACTCCTTATGAGACTCTAATGCCTGATGATCAGAGGTGGGGATGCTGGCACTGGGGAGCTGGGAAGTGGCTGGAAAAACAGATTATCATTAGCAGAGACGTCTGACTGCACAGAGACCATAAAAAACCAATTGCTTACAAACTCATATCAAAACCACTGCCCCCTACCCTCTACCCTCCAGTCCATGGAAAAATTGTCCTCCATGAAACCAGTCACTAATGCCAAAAGGTTGGGGACTGCTGCTCTAGACCACCGAGCTCCTCATGAGTAATGACTGTTATTTTCATTTTAATCAATTTTTACCAGAAACTGGCACATAACACATAATCAAGAAATGTCAAGATTAACTCTTGAAAAGCTAGAAACTGCTGTTTAATATGATTCATCTATATATCAAGACAGCCTTTTGCTTTGTGGGTCCCCACCTTCTGTTTCCCTTGCAGACACTTTATCCCCTCATCTGCTATGTTGCCCCTTTTCTTCCCTCTCAGAGCCTCATTCCTTTCTCCCCATGCCTACTTTTAAGACGGGGTTAGCCAGGCTCTAGGAATTCTGCCCACAAAGATTCCCAACCACCCCTTGGGCAGTCCCCTCCCACAGTGTGCTAGAGCTGGTCTGCATGACCCATGGAATACAGTAGATGTAATGACATACCATTCCTGAGATGAGGCTATCAAAGACTCTGCAGCTTCTGTTCTGGTTTCTCTCTGTGTGCACGTGTGTATCTCTCACACTGGGAAAAACCACGTTGTGAGTAGCCCTATGGAGAGACTTACGCCTCCTGCCAATAGCCACAGACTGTACTTGGAAGCTGACCCTCCAGCCCTAGTCAAGTCTGAAATTGCAGTCCTGGCTGACAACTTACTGAAACTCTGTAAGCCTGAGCCAGACTATATTCCTGACCATCAGAAACTGTGGAAAAATAAATGTTTCTTAGCTGAAGCTGCTAAATTTGGGGATAATGTGTTATTCAGCAAAAGATAACTAATACAAAGATCTACAAGGTAATATTCTGCACTAGAACGTAAGCTTCCTGAGAACAGTCACTATGTGCTAT
Source organism: Nycticebus coucang (assembly GCF_027406575.1). Lineage (NCBI taxonomy): Eukaryota > Metazoa > Chordata > Mammalia > Primates > Lorisidae > Nycticebus > Nycticebus coucang. The sequence continues at coordinate 67,942,761 of NC_069788.1, forward strand.
TTATCTTTCTATCTCTGACAGTACTATGTCTAACAGTTCTTCAAATGTTTGCTGAGTCAGATTAACAATGATTATTTTTCAAGTCAGGTTTATAAACTCTGTAAAAAGGGGCAACATAGGATCTATGCTTGTATCCTCACTTTTAAAAATGGAGTTAATAATGGTGCTTACCACATGGGACTTTTATGAGGATCAAATTATTAATACATGTAGCATTCTCAACAACGCCCGGCACACTAAAGTGTTAGAGAAATGTTAATTAATTAAAGTAAAATTTCTAAAAAGAAAATACATCACTCTCCTTCCTGACTATTCAAATTCCGGGTATGAATTTTGAATGTAAGAATTATACAATATCTCAGGTAAACTGTTGGTTAAATAATAAGATTATAAAATACATAACGGAAGTCTGAAAAAAATCTCCAAAACTGATGTAAACTCAAATACATGAGCTAGCATATCAACTGGTACTAATGGAACATGTTTCTAAGCTAATGTTAATCTGTCAATCTACATTCTTCAAAACTGTTTTTACTTTTTTAAAGTTCTACTGCAGCAAGTACATATATGCTCCTAGATTATATTCTAAGATTATATTATAACACAAGCAGCGGGACTCTAGGTCTTCTTCCTATTTGCATGAAGTGTGGTGAAAAATCTTTTTCTTTCAAGGCTTAAAATACTCATCTAAGGTCACTAGATGAGTCTAATGAGACAGAAAAAATATCCCTAGTAACTATGACTCCTCTTCATAAACTATCTTACTTTCCTGGACCTTCCTTTCAATCTCGACACAAGGCAAAGATAAATACATTTTTACTTTCATAGTCAACTATTAAAGAGTCAAAACAACACCGAAGTCGTCTCAAGACTTACTTAGAAATTGCTTTTTATTTAAGAAATGTCATCTAGACCTTGGATTTGGTATTGCCACATATGGGTACATGATCCAAAGATAATGACATAAGAATTAAGAAAGTAAAAATCTGATGACAGTCTTTAATTTTTTTTGAACTGTAACCCTTTCATTCTCAATAAGATATACAGGTAAGCCTCTTAAGAAATTAAATCTTATAAGGTATCAATCATATCGGCACTTATTAACTAGCTCTGTATCACAAAAGAATAAGGTATTTTTCACATATTTTGCAGAAAAGTAAATTTAGGCTGGCACAAATACTGAAGAGTAGCATGTGTCTCTAAGGCTACACTTACAAAACATAAATAACTCCAAGTAAACACGTGAAGTAACTTTATATACATAAACTTGCCTCCTGTAATAGTGCATTTAGAAATAGAAACTTAACCCAGTGGTAAAACAGAGTACAGAGTAACAGCGAGAGAAGCATATCTGCTTGTGAGCAGTGCTGAAGGAGCTGACTGTGCCAGTATGAATATGAACAATTACAAATATATATCCTAGATACCAACTTTCATTCCCCCCCCTTTTTTTTGCAGACACTGAATATTAAATCTAAAATGGCTTAGCAATCATAAAGAGTAAAAGTGAACTATAATAGAATTTATATGCTTTCCTAAAAACTAAATAAGCAAATGTATACACATGCACACGCACACAACAGTTCCCCCCAATCTGAGGTTCTGCTCTCTGCTTGCCCAAGGTTAACTGGTCTGAAAATTGTTGAATATAATACAATAGGACATTTTGAGAGAGAGAGACCACATTCGTATAATCTTCATTACAGTATATTGTTATAACTCTTCCATTATCAGTATCACTGTCTCCACATCTTGTCCCACTGGGAGGTCTTCAGGGGCAGTAACACGCATGGAGCTGTTATCTCCTATGATGACAATACCTTCCTCTGGAATACCTTCTGAAGGACCCACCAGACACTGTTTTATAGTTACATTTTTTTAATGAGTAGAAGGGGCATACTTTAAAATAACAATAAAAGTACAGTATGGTAAATATATAAATCAGTAACACAGTCATTTATGATCACTATCAAGTATTACGTACTAAACACAATTGTATGTGCTATACTTTCATACAACTGGCAGTGCTGTAGGTTTTCACACCAGCATCATCACTGACACACAGAATGCTGTGCTATAATGTTATGACAGCTAGTATGTCACTAGGCAATAGGAATTTTTCAGCTCCATCATGATCTTATGTCTACTCGTGACTAAAATATCATTAAGTGGTGCACGACTGAGTTTGATACTACCCATGGTTTCGGGTATCAAATAGGGATCTTGGAATGTATACCCCTGATAAAGGGTGACTACTGTGTACTGTATACACACACACAGAAAAGCCTTTTCATCTTCATTCTGGTCTGAATTCTCAGCTTCCCAGTGCTTATTGCCAATAGAAAGAGGGGAGCATCTGCCCCTACATTTGCTAACACCGACAGACCAGCTCGAAGAAGACTTTGCCTTTTCCCCAGAGACCAATTATCTCTTTCCAACACCACAACTCTGTGTTAATCCAGAAGTTTAAGGACCCTACCTTTTTTCTAAATATTCTTCTCTAAACCCTTAGCAACCAAATTTGGATCAGACACAAAGTTGGAAGCTAAAGTAGTTGAAGAAAACAAAAGTAAGGCAAAAGAATACATTTAACTGTAGATTCTTTTTAAAGTCAAAAGTTACCTATAAAACTGAAAAGTCAAATACAATATTGACTATAATTTTAGAAAGGTCATGGGAATTTAGAACATACATGGTATTCAAGGAAGAAAAACTATCTGAGAAAGAAAGGAAGCCACGTTTCATTCTACTTCAGCAAACTGAAGAAGCACATAACCTATACGTGACGTAACAGAACAATTTAGGAATGCTGGGAAATACACAGTTGGAGAAGTGACAGATACAGAAGACAATTTTGGCAACGGTTATTAAGTAACAGAGATGGGCTCTCCAAGGATTAATCTGCTCTACATGGAATTCCCACACTACTGTCTTCTAAGACAAAAAAATAAATAACTACCAGGCCCAACTCGCAAGCATTTCTAAAACTGAATATATATTAAATATGGATCGCTAATTTTTATAAAGTCAATGGCAATTTAAAATTTTAGAAAACATTATTATTCACTAACGTCTTATATTTTCTAGTATATTCTATCTGATGAACAAATTAGTTCCACTCATACATTCTCAGGCTCAGTGGGGCAAATATTTACCAGACTAATCTTAAATACTGGTGGAATATCCTATATCCAAAATGCCTGGGACCAGAAGTGTTTCAGAGTTTGAATTTTTTTAGAATGTTGGAATATTTGCATTATATTTACTAGCTGAACAGCCCTCAACCAAAAATCTGAAATCTAGGATGCTTCAAGGAGAACTTCCTTTGTGCAATTCCTTTGAGTGTCACTTTGGCACTCAAAAAATTTCAAATTTTGGAGCATTTCAGATTTTGAATTTTTAGATTAAGAATGCTCAACTTGGGCAGTGCCTGTGGCTCAAGGAGTAGGGCGCCGGTCCCATATGCCGGAGGTGGCGGGTTCAAACCCAGCCCCGGCCAAAAACCACACAAAAAAAAAAAAAAAAAAAAAAGAATGCTCAATTTATACCATAAGATTTATTGTCTTTCCAACCTGCCTGAGTTAAGAAACTATGTGGAATACAAAAAAAAAAAACCCAGAACTAAGGGTCCAGAGATGCTGCTTCCAGTCTTGCCTCTGTCATTAAATAACTGTTCGATCCCAGCCATGTCACGTCACTAAGAGAGTAGTATTTCAGTAGCCTTAGCTCTAAAATATTAAGACATTTCTAAATCTCATTACTACTTTTTAAAAATTTATCTTCGTCAAAGTAATACATACACAGGACTACTTTCTAAAAGTCAATCTCTAACATAAAAAGGTCAATCTGTTGGTGTTGGTGGTATAGCGATGTACACAGCTGCCTTCCAAATGTCAATACATTTTCCCATTTTGCCTATGGTATAAGATATAAAAAGAAGAATAACATTGTTCCTGTTTGTACATAAAAAAAAAGAGCAGATTCCCCTTTCATTTGGTATTAACCTACCAAATTCTTTACACAGACATTTCTTAAATCATATCGGTCTAACTCTAAACTATGTTCCTTTCTGTTATCTGTTTCATGTCCGAGTGTTTTATCATGATAAAAATGTCTTCTGACTTAACAGTATGTGATTTCATAATGTGAGAAGAGGTAATGACTTCTTCATTTATTACCTATCAGCTCTAAGCAAGTTACTCTTTGCTTCAATGTGTGAATCTATAAAGAAAGAACAATAACCCTCTCAATAGTATTGAAAAGATTAAATAAAATACATGAAAGCATGGTACCCAGCACAAAAAATCCTACACTCAACAAGCCTATGCTTTAAAGGTATGGACAACAGTTATCTATACAAGTTGCTTAATCACCTAATTCCTCCTCAATAGCATGTTCACTCTGAGAGATGTAGCTTAAAAAAAATTCAAAGTAGATTTTCCATTTAAAACCTGCAGCTGTTAAAAATTATTTCAAAAATTTAACTCAATAAACATGTATTTGGCATATACTAGGTACCAGGTACTACAGTGCTAGAGTATGAGAATTCAAACATGTAAAACAATGAATGTTCCAACCTCCAAAAGCCCACAATCCAGAAGAGAAAAATAAAAATTATAATGTAATTGAAATACATAACAAAAGTATATATAAAGAACAGAAGTAGCAACATGAAGCAAGAAATTAATTCTGCTTGAAGGGTGTAAAGAGGAAGCTGCTAAAGTAGCAAGGTAAAGGGAAAGAGGAGCTCTGTAGGCAAAGACTTGGGTCTAAAAGCCCATTTATGACCTGTATGATTTGAGGCAACTTAATTAACCTCTCCGATCTTTCTTGTAAATGTACTTTGAAGAGTTACTGGAAAGATCAGAAATAACATATGTAAAGCACCTAATGCATAGCAGGCTCTCAATAAATGATAGCTGTCCTGCTTTGGAAGGAGTCCTTTGCTTGCCTCTTTTTTAACAGACTAAGCTGTAAATGGCACTGTAGGTAACACCTCTTGACAAATGCTTAAAATACATGTGAGATTCCTAAAGTCAGTGGCATGAAGAAGGCCCCGAGGGAAGTGATGTGGTTCCTAACATATGGTATTACTACCCACTAACGAAGCAAGTTTCTAACGTTTCCTTCAGCATTTTTAACCTAACACAGACTTCTGCAAATTCAGACACTAGTTATTTCCTACCTGAGGTTTCCGTGCTCTTCAGTCCTACGTCAGTCCTAGTTCTGCATGTTTAGTACTTTATAAAATGTCGGGGTCCAATGAGCAAATGACAAGTATTAAGATCACACTGGGAGATAATGAAGCTGACCCTGAATTAATGACCCTGAATCAACTTAATGGGTGACTGATGGAACTGTAAGCCACTAAAATCAATAGACTCTTAAATACTTAAAAATATTGTTTAATCTGGCCAAGCAGGAAGTTACATTTACTCTAAGGCTCCCAAAGTTAACTCTCTCAAGATACCCTGTAAGAGCTAAGCCAGTCCTTAACCCATACAGACTTACCTCATTTTATTGCACTTTGCAGACACTACGACTTTTACAAGGTGAAGTCTGTGGCACCCTGCCTCAAACATGTCTATCAGTACCATTTCTCCAACAGCATGTGCTCACTTTGTGTCTATATCACTTTCAACAGTGTCAATATTATTATCATATCTATTTTGGTGATCCGTGATCGGTAATCTTGTTTAACTAATTGCTATTGTAATTGTTCTGGGGCATCATGAACCACGCCCATATAAGATGGCAAACTTTCCAATAAATGTGTATCATCTTACTGCTCCCCCAATAAGCTATTTCCCTCTCTCCTTCTCCTTGGGCCTCCCTGTTCTGTGAGAAACAATATTGAAATTAGGCTAATTAATAACCCTACAATAGCCTCTAAATGTTCAAGTGAAAGGAAGAGTCAAATGTCTCTCACTTTAATTCAAAAGCTAGAAACGATTAAGCTTGTCAAAAGCTAAAGAAGACCTGTCAAAAGCTGAAATAGGCCAAAAGCTAGATCTCTTGCACCAGTTAGCCAAGTTATAAATGCAAAGGAAAAGTTCTTGAAAGAAATTAAAAGTCCTACTCTGGTGAATACATGAATGATAAGCAGAACATCTGTCTGTACTGTCCCTATGGAGAAAGCTTGAGTGGTCTGGACAGAAAGATCAAATCAGCCACGATATTCCCTTAAACCAAAGCCTAATCCAGAGCAAGGCCCAAGTTCTCTTCAATTGTATAAAGGTTGAGAGCAATGAGGAATCTGTGAAAGAAAAGTTTAAAGCTAGCTGAGGTTGGTTCATGAGATTTAAGAAAGAAGCTGTGTCCGTGACATAAAAGTGCAAGGTGAAATAGCAAGTACTGTAGCGAAAGTGGCACCAAGTTATACAGAACTAAGCTAAGGTCATCGATGAAGGTGGCGACACTAAAAAGCAGGTATTAAATGTAGACCAAACAGCCTTACATTAGAAGATGGCATATTGGACTTTGATAGCTAGAGAGAAGTCCATGCCTGGCTTCAAAGCTTCAAAGACAGTCTGACTTTTCTTGTCAGGGGCTAAGGTAGCTGGTGACTTCAAGTTGAAGCCAATGCTCATTTACCATTCTCAAAATCCTAGGGCTGTTAAGAATTATGATAAATATAGTTTGCCTATACTTTATCAATGGAACAACAAAGCCTGGATGACAGCACAGCTGATTATGGCATGGTTTACCAAATATTTTAAGCCCACTGTTAATACCTAGTGTTGAGAAAGAAGGATTCCTTTTAAAATATTATTGTTCATTGATAAGGCACATGGTCACCCAAGAACTCTAAAGCAGACATACAAGGAAATTAATGTTTTCATGCCTCTTAACACAAAATCTATTCTGCACTCCATGAATCAAGAAGTTATTTTGACTTTCAAGTCTTATTATTTAGGAAATTCACTTTGAAAGGTTATATTTCCTCTGATGAATCTGGGCAAAATAAACTGAACACCTGGAAAAGATTCACATTCTAGATGATATTAAGAATACTCATGATTCATGGGAGGAGGTCAAAATATCAACATTAACAGGACTTTGGAAGGTGGTTTCAAACCTCATGGATGACTTTGAGGGGTTTAAGACTTCAGTGGAAGAAGTTAACTGCAGATGTGGCAAAAAAAGGGGGGGGGGGGCAAGAGAACTAGAATTAAAAATGGAACCTGAATATGTGACTGAATTGCTATAATCTCAAGACCAAACTTCAATGAAGGAGTTGTTTCTTATGGATGAGCAGGAACAGTGGTTTCTCTTTCTTTTTCTTTTCTTTTAAGATCCAGTGACAAACCGCGAGAAAGTCATTTCTTGATATGGAATTTATTCCTGGTAAAGATGATATGAACAATGTTGAAGTGACAACAAAGGATTTAAAATTTTACTTAAACTGTGCTGATAAGCTAGTAGAAGGTTTGAGAGCACTAACTCCCATTTCAAAAGAAGTTTTAAAATTTGCATTAAATGCTATCAGACAGCACTGCATGCTAGAGAAATCTTTTCCTGAAAGGAAGAGATCACTGGGCAAACTTCACTGTTATGAAATTATTATAAGAAATGGCCATAGCCTCCCCAACCTTCAGCAACCATCAAAATTGAGGCAAAATCCTCCACCAGCAACAAGATGACAACTCCTTAATGCTTAGATAATCAAAGTATTTTTTAATTAAAATATGTACATAGTTTTTAGACATAACGCTACCATACACCTAATAGCCTACAGAATAGTGTAAACATAATGCACTTTTAGATACACTGGGAAAAAAAAAATTGTGTGACTTATGGTATTGCAATATTCGCTATATTGCAGTGGTCTGGAACTGAACCATCAACATCTCAGACTGTACAAATCTATTTTCTTATGAAGTCCTTACTTTTCATTTCACTCCAATACATATAACTGATATACATGAAATATGAAACAGAGGATAAAAGCAAGCAAAGACATAAGTAAGATAAAGCAGTCTATTTCTAAATTCAACTGAATCATGAAATGGTCTTTCTGTCAATTTAGTTTTTCAGAACTATAAAAACATGTTCCTGACCTGCAACCATCATATAAAGTCAATGTGCTCCAAGTTAAACCTCAAAAGTCAATCCAGAATATACCTTAATTACATAGTTTCCACGTTCAAAGAAACCAATGTCCTTAAAGTTGTCCTTTGTGGATATAATTCCATAAAATTTTTCTCTATGAACATCTGAATTCTTTACCATACCAGACTTTATATATACGTGTGTGTGTGTGTATATATATATATATAGAGAGAGAGAGAGAGAGAGAGAGAGACATCTTGTCAATATAGATTATTTTTGTATAATATTCATTCACAGCACTCTTAATCAGTTTTTCACACAATGCATTTCTGACAAACTAATGTTCTATGGAAATTAACTGCCTTATACAGTTACAGGAATTAAATCTTGAGTATAAGCTTTTTTCCTCTGAAAATCAGGCACTGAGGAATTACCAAATTGCAATTTAATCTTTCTTGTAAATATTACTCTTCAGAGGGTATTTTTAAAATTCAGAACCCAAAGTGAAATATAAGCATTTCTACATTAAAAACCCAGAGATTAGATAAAACAAACCTAGAGGTTAGATAAAAATGTTATGTGCATTCTTCCCCACTTTTACAGTTAGAAATTGATGTTATTATCATGTAGTTTATTCTCAACTGCCTCAAAAGAATGAAGGAAATTCACATTATCAAATGTCACAGAAGCAGCAGCTTGAGACCGAAGGAAGACAGACAAAAGGAAATAGGAAGAGAAGCAGATACATAAAGCTAATACTCTCTATGCATTAGACCTTGGCCCAGCCCCTGACCCACTATAATCTACTTAGTCACTTACATCGGTAAAAAATTAAGGGTCGAAGTAAATTGATCAGTGTGAACGGGGAATTTAAGCTCTACATCTGGTTTGAGACTTGCCAGAAAGAAAAAAAGCTAAACCAGAAAAAAAAAATCTAAACAGCAAGAATCGGTGTGTGTGTGGAAGGGGGAGGGATGGAGGGTAAGGAAATAAAAGCTAACTGTGCTCAAGTCTCTGCACTAACGCTACTCCGCGTGTACTACGGAGACAGGCCCGCCGCCGGGAGCCTCCGCGTGCAGGGCAGGAGGCGGGGGTCGTAGATGCTCCCAGCGTCGGCGCCCCTGGAACACGCGTAAAGTGGGTGCGATTAACACCTTCCTCGCCGGGACCTGGGACCTGGGACCCGGCGCTCTCGAGCGGCGCGCGCGCGGGTGGGGCGGCCAGGAACCCTCCCCTGGCTCTGGAGGGAGAAAGGAGGCAAGGGGCGGCACCACATCCCGGTCCCCAGCCCGGGCGCATCAATTACCCGTGAGGTTCCTCAGCACCGTCCCGTGGGCCCAGAGGCTCAGGACCTGCTGCACCGACAGGTTGATCATGGAGTGATCTCCCCCCTCCGCCTTCATCTTCCCCGGGGGGCGCCTGCCGCCCTCTCCTCGGGCGCCTGGCGGCGGCGGCGGCTGCGGCGACGGCAACTGAGGCTGCGAGGATTGGGGGGCGGCGGCGGGTGCGCGGCTCCTCCAGGCCGCCGCCGCCGGGGGAGGATGCGGGGCGCCGGGCTGGGCGCTGCTGCTGCCACCGCCGACCGGCCTCCTTGGGGGGGCCGCTCTGCGTGTCTCCCAGGCAGCCCCCTCCCCGCCGGGGAGACATTGAGGACAGCGGACGGCGGAGGGGAGGGGGCCGGGCGCTGTCCCCGCGCGGCCCCCGAGCAAGGACTCGGGGCGGAGGAGGCCTCCGCTGCTCCCTCTCAGGGGCAGCGCCGCACCGCGGGGTCCGGACACGCTAGGAGGCCGAGGTCACGCCGGGAGGCCCGGGGTGATGGGCAGCCGGCAGGTGCAGCCCTCGACCGGGCCCAGCTCATCCCCGCCGAAGGACGTGGAGAGGCGGCACCGGCAGGAGGCTGCGGCTGTGGCCGCAGCGGCACCTGCCGCCCGCCTGCCCACCCTCGGGTCGCCGACACTCGAGGAACCGCCCCCTCCACCCGCGGCAGCCAGCGGGCCACTCGTGCGCGAGCGCGCGACTCCCCACTCCCAGCCCCTCCTCCCCCGTCCGCCCCCGTACCCCCTGCGCATGCTCACTCCTCCCCTCCCCGCGACCCGCCGCCCTCCGACAGCCGGTCGGCCCCGAGGCCCTCCTACTCCCTCACCCCCCGCGCTCCAGCTCCCTAGGCTGACGGCGCCGAGCGTCGGCCCGCAGGGGGGGCGGAAGAAAGCGCGGCTCTACGTCACTGGCGCCACCGCCGAGCCTCGCTGCTGATTGGTTGCTCTAGGAACAGCCTCCATGCCCCCCGCCCCCGAACCCCAGAGCTCATCCTGGGAGACCCCGCTCTGGGCCCGGCTGGCGTTGCTGAGTGCTCGGAGTTACCTGAGCCCGCGCTGTAGGGGTGACCCTCACCCACCGCGGGAGTTGCTAATGTCGGTGACATGGATGCTGTGATAGGTCAGATCTTTGCCTTGGAATGAAATTCTTTTGATAAAGGTATTTTGCGTATAATTTTTTCGTAAAGATGAACATATGTCTACATTTAGATTTATTAATTTGCAAGTTTTCTCCGAGAGTGAATCAAGTAACCTGAACAGGTCACTTACTTGCAGAGTCTGTGTTAAAACCGCTAAAACGATGTAGACCCGCTTTATCATTTAGGCAGACCTTCTTCCCGAAACAAGAACTTGGGCCTGCCTTGGTTCCAGGACATGAAGGCTCGGTCTAATCACCAGCACCATTGCTGGCTCTTTTTTTCCTTATAATGTTCTTTGTATCTAGATTGTAAGTCTCCGTTATTTTTTCCTTAACTAAATCTCTCTCCCCAGGGTTTGCTGTCTTTATGTCCAATGTTAGAGAAGCGTCTAAAAACCAGCTACAAGTTATACTCCTCCTTAAAGTTTGAAGCTTTTTAAAAGTTAAATTTTGTCGATAACATGACTATGCATTAGCCAGCCCCTTCCCTTCAGTCTTTTTTCAACTTCTCTGCCATCTGAGAAGAAAGTTTATAAAAGGAAATGAAATTACATACTGTAGCTAAATCATCCAAAGGGTTGAATCACCTGTAAAATGGTGCTCGTGGCTACCACTTTAAAAATAATAATTACACATGCACATTTATTTTATGTATTTATTGGTATTGTCCTTTTAATGTCACTGCACAGAAAAGGGAAATTTTTGCATCATTAATAAGAATTGACCCAAGAGTCATAATGTAGAGTCTGTAGACTATCAGACATAAAAGAGGCTTACACATTTTTCTAATTCGTTTTATTTTACAGGCAGGGAAACTGATTCTGTGAATTAATGACTTGACAGAAATGACACCACTTCCAAGCCTAGTTTCTGAATTCCTTGTCCATTATTCTTTGTAGCAACCATGCTGTCTTTCTTAAGTCACTGTTAACTTCCTAACTTTAAGGTTCTGAATGGGAAAGTGCAGGTGACCTCGTGTTGTTGTCAAGGGACTTGGCATTATGTGATTAGTGAAGTTAGCGAATGTGACCACATTCATAGCTCGTTAAACTGTATCAGAAACTTTTAGTTTACATGGAATCAACGGAGATTCTTATGGTTACACATTACTATTTAAAACATATATTGAAAATATTCAGAACCTGGGACAGTGTCTGGAAGTTCCTAAATATTGGTTGAATGAATCCTTGAATGATCTTCATAGAAAGTCACTACTTTTCTTGTTCTACATAAATTTTTTTAACAGAATCCAAGTATTCATGTCAAGAAATGAGCAAGTAAGATAACAGTGAAGCTTCAAGTCGTAAATGCTCTTTGCTAACCTAACAACTTTTTCTCTGCTTTCCAATTCAATTCAATTTAATAAGCATTTATTTGGCATCTACTGTCTGTAATGTTTTGTGAGAGGCATTATTTATAAGATTTAAAGATTGATTGGATCCCTATTCTCTAGGCCAATTCGTTCCATTTGTGTTTGCTTTGGTAAGCTATTGATACCCACTGTGTTGGAAGCCTGTATCCTCAAGGGAATTATAAGTGTTCCCAACAGCCAGAGTTATTAAACCCAGAACTGAGTTAATACAAATGAAAGTTGTGGAATTTCTTCCCTACAGATTTTCAGATTGAGGTAATACACCATTTTAGGAATGGTTCAGTCACATTTCTGCCAGAAATAAAGGAATGCCCCCAAAGAATCCTTTCAACCCTGTGCTCATGACTGTGAAACAACAATTTACAAATAAAATTTAAAAACCAAAATCCCTGGTTTATTTCTTGCATGTAAGTGAGAACTTTCCAGAGACAGCCTGAAAGAAAGGTTTTAAAATCAATTGGAATGTAATGTTATTGATCCTTTGAGAAAAATATTAACCATCAGGGACATTTTTTTTTCCTCCACCTTTCTTGCTGTATAGTAGTATATTGTTTATCTTCCTTTCTTGCTGTGCAGTACTATATGTGGAGTCACATTACATAAGCAACCTAATTTCATCTTAATATACATTTCTGCACTTCTAAACCCTAGAAGTATCTGTATCTATATTTCAATAGATTCATGTATCTAGATTCAATGTGTCTATATTTCAATAGATTCATTATCTGAAAAATATGGTTTGTACACTGACTCCAACACTTACTAGCTGTACAACGAGAATAATAATAGTATTTCTTTCTTTAGATTTTTGATGTCCCTTTAATAATAGTCATAATCAACACAGACCTTCCTCATAGTAGGCATTGTGCAGAGTACTATATGGCATCCTTCTTAATTTTCACAAGGATGAGTTGAAACTTCACAGCATCATTAGACTGATTTTTTTCAAATGCCACATACATACACTCACCCAAATCTTGTTCACATACACAAACACATTCAGCTAGGCAAAATGACAGAAATAAGAAGATGGAAAAGTAATCGATATTATTCTAAAATATGCATTGCACTAAAATTTACATATTGAAATGTATCTCAGAATACCTATTAGTGTCAAGAGATATTTCCATCACAGTGTATGAGAGAAACAGGCTAAAGAGCATTTCCTTCTCTGAAAACACCAGTGTTTAAAAAAAAATGTTGCAAAATGACATTGTGGAAATTCACATTCAAAATGGCTTTACTCTGCCTATGGAAAGAAGAATCATAGGAATTGCACAGCTCACCTGTAATCCCAGGATTTGGGGAGGCCAAAAGGGGAGGATTGCTTGAGTCTAGGAGTTTGAGACAAGCCTGAACAACATAGTAAGACCAAATAAAAGTGAAAATTAAAAGTAGCTGAAATTTCGTCTCACAGTAAGATATGGCACACCTGGGCTGCCTAGCTACCATTATGGGGCTGCTGAGGGATCCAGCCCTGCTCAGGCAAGGGAGGGAGATATCACCTTCGTCCTGAACCATGGAGGGGCATGTTTGTAATGGAAGGACAGATAGCTGCCTACGCCTTTTACTACATTTTTCACTTTATTTTGTACCCTCTCCTGCCTTTTCATTCACTACACTTATGCTCCGTCTTCTCCCAGCTACCCACCTTCCATAGCTCCTTGCCCTTTGCCATAAGTATTAAAAGGGGAGAATACATAATGACATTTTAAACTCTAAAAATTTATAGTCTGAAGTCTGAAAGTGAGGGTAAGAAGAAAAAAATTCTGCTGATTTAATATAACACATACAAAATCCTGCATTTGGCAAAATAGAAGACTCAATTTCCGCCCCCACCCCCCCAAAAGACATGTCTGAAAATTACCCCTCATCCAACCTGAGCTTGTTAGGCCAAACATGAAAAAGGTAAAAATAACAAGTTGATGAAACACTACCTGAAGATTCATGATACATGCATACACTAGGTCAGGTTCTTAACTTGTTAAGTTATGAGCTAAACGTAAGAAAACCTTGTATGCCAAGACAAAATGGTACAAATGATACTTTGCTGGTTTTAAGTGAGCCTACACTTTGTGTGCATGTAGAAACATTTGGATTACCTTCTAAGGAATCATTTTTAGAGTTTTCTTTTGGGTAACTTATCTTTTTTTTTTTTTGCAGTTTTTGGCCAGGGCTGGGTTTGAACCTGCCACCTCTGGCATATGGGGCCAGCGCTCTACTCCTGAGTCACAGGCGCTGCCCGGGTAACTTATCTTTTAAAAGCTTAAATATAGGAGCTTTTATTTATTGAACAGATTATCCATTTGTGATACATCTTGCATACATCTTTTCTAGTTCATCAGTTGTCTTTTAATTTAACAGATTTTTTTCATCATGTAGATATTTCTGATATTTGCATTGTCAATTTTTGTCTCATGCGGTATATGAGTCTTCTATCATGCTTTTAAAATGTCTTCCCTTCTCTCAGATTTGATTTTTTAAAGTCTCCTATGGTTTTTCTAGAAATGTTGCAGTAGGGGAGCCTTTCATGGTTACACTTTTGGTCCACTTGGGATTTTTTTAATGTAAGGAGATTGATAGAGATCTTTTTTTTTTCTAGATGGTCACCTAATTGTCCTGAAACTTTTATTGAATAATCCATCATTTTCCCAACGACCTAAAATGCTACTGCTTGTACAAAATTCCTATATATACTTGGATTTATTTATAGACTTTCCCTTCTATCTGTCTGTTCATATGTTAGCACCACACTATTTTTATTTTCTTTAATGAATTAGTGCTGCTAAAACAGTTCCTTCTTTTTTACTCTTCGTTTTCAACTTTTTTCCTGATTAATCTTGAATGTATATTATTCCAGAGAATTTTATTTTATTTTAATTTTTTTATTGTTAAATCATAGCTGTGTACATTTGTGCAATCAAGGGGTACAATGTGCTCGTTTCATATACAATCTGAAATAATCTCATCAAACTGTTCAACATAGCCTTCATGGCATTTTCTTAGTTATTGTATGTGGACATCTGTATTCTGCATTTAGTAGGTTTTGCCTATAGCCATTCTAAGATGCACCGTCGGTGTGGCCCCACCCTAACCCCCCCTTCCCCTCCCTAGGCCCCTTCCCCATATTCTTGTGCTATAGTTGGGTTATAGCCTTCATGTGAAAGCTATAAATTAGCTTCATAGTAGGGCTGAGTACATTGGATACTTTTTCTTCCATTCTTGAGATACTTTGCTAAGAAGAATATGTTCCAGTTCCATCCATGTAAACATGAAAGAGGTAAAGTCTCCATCTTTCTTTAAGGCTGCGTAATATTCCACGGTATACATGTACCACAATTTCCCAGTCCATTCGTGGGTCGATGGGCACTTTTTTTTGGGGGCTTCTTCCATGACTTAGCAATTATGAATTGGGCTCCAATAACCATTCTGGTACAGATGTCTTTGTTATATTGTGATTTTTGGTCTTCAGGGTAAACCTAGTAAAGGAATTATAGGATCGAGTGGTAGGTCTATTTTTAGACCTCTAAGTATTCTCCAAACATCCTTCCAGAAGGAACGTATTAGTGTGCATTCCCACCAACAGTGTAGAAATGTGCCCTTTTCTCCACATCTATGCCAACATCTCTGGTTTGGGGATTTTGTTATGTGAGCTACTCTTACTGGGGTTAGATGATATCTCAAAGTAGTTTTAATTTGCATTTCTCTGATGATTAAGGATGATGAGCTTTTTTTCCTGTGTCTGTAGATCATGCATGCGCCTGTCTTCTTTAGAGAAGTTTCTCTTCAAGTCCTTTGCCCACCCTGAGATGGGATCACTTGTTCTTTTCTTGCTAATACATTTGAGTTCTCCGTGGATTCTGGTTATTAAACATGTATTGGAGGTATAACCTGCAAATATTTTCTCCCATTCTGAGGGCTGTCTGCTTGCTTTACTTACTATGTTCTTGGCTGTGCAGAAGCTTTCTAGTTTGATCGGGTCCCAGTAATGTATTTTTGATACTGCTTCAATTGCCTGGGAAGTCCTCCTCATATAATATTCACCCAGGTCAATTCCTTCAAGAGTTTTCCCTGCACTTTCTTCAAGTATTTTTATAATTTTTATAATGTCTTAAGTTTAAATCTTTAATCCAGTGAGAGTCTATCTTATTTAATGGTGAAAGGTGTGGGTCCAGTTTCAGGCTTTTACAGATCGCCAGCCAGTTTACCCAGCACCATTTGTTAAATAGGGAATCTTTTCCCCACTGAATGTTTTTAATTGGCTTGTCAAAGATCAAATAACGGTAAGAAGCTGGATTCATCTGTTGGTTCTTTATTCTGTTCCAGACATCTACTTCTCTGTTTTTGTGCCAATACCATGCTGTTTTGATCACTATTGATTTATAGTACAGTCTCAGGTCTGGTAGCATGATTCCTCCTGTTTTGTTGTTTTTTCTGAGTACTATTTTCGCTATTCGAGGTTTTTTTTCTGGTTCCATATAAAAGGAAGTATTATTTTTTCAAGATCTTTAAAATACGACAATGGAACTTTGATAGGAATAGCATTAAAATTATATATTGCTTTGGGTAGTATAGACATTTTAACAATGTTGATTCTTCCCAGCCATGAGCATGGTATGTTTTTCCATTTGTTAACATCTTCAGCTATTTCTTTTCTTAAAGTTTCATAGTTCTCTTTGTAGAGATTTTTCACATCCTTTGTTAGATAAACTCCCAAGTATTTCATCTTCTTTGGCACTACTGTGAAAGGAATAGAGTCCTTGATTGTTTTTTCGGCTTGGCTATTGTTGGTATATATAAAGGCTACAGATTTATGGGTGTTGATTTTGTAGCCTGAGACATTGCTGTATTCCTTGATCACTTCTAAAAGTTTTGTAGTAGAATCCCTAGTATTTTCCAGATATACGATGATGTCATCTGCGAAGAGTGAAAGTTTGATCTCTTCTGACCCTATGTGGATACCCTTGATCGCCTTTTCTTCCCTAATTGCAATGGCTAAAACTTCCATTACAGTGCTAAAGAGCAATGTAGACAATGGGCAACCTTGCCTGGGTGCATAAATATTAATAATTGAAATCTCATATTGACTATTACCTTTAACAAATATGAAGTGTTCATCCTTATCCTTCCTTATTTTGGTTGGTTTAAAGCCTATTGCATCTGCGAATAGGAATCCAATGCCTGCTTTTTTCTGCTTTCCATTTGCCTGTAGTATAGATGACCATCTCTTCACCTTGAGTCTATATTTGTCTTTTAATGTAAGATGAGATTCTTGTATGCAACAGATATCTGGCTTGAGTTTTTGTATCCAGTCAGCCAACCTGTGCCTCTTTAGAGGACAATTTAAACCATTCACATTAATTGAGAATATTGATAAGCCTTTCGAGAATCCGGTGGCCATTTTTAATCCTTTTGCAGCTGTGGAAGTTGGAATTTGATCAAAAGTTTCTGGGTGGGTTTACTTGTGTGGTGGAGGATTATGCTGGTCATTATGGAGGTTAGGTCTGAGAATATCCTGGAGAGCCGGTTTAGTTATGGCAAATTTCTTCAGCGTGTGAATGTCATTAAAGTATTTAATTTCTCCATCATAAATGAAACTCAGTTTAGCTGGGTACAGGATCCTGGGTTGAAAGTTATTTTGTTTTAGGAGATTAAAAGTTGATGACTATCCTCTTCTAGCTTGAAAGGTTTCAGCAGAGAGATCTGCATTTATTCTAATATTCTTGCCCTTCTAGGTGATGATTTTCTTTCATCTGGCTGCTTTCAGAATTCTCTCCTTCATATTAACTTTAGTGAAATTGATTATGATGTGTCTGGGGGATGTCTTATTTGGGTTGAGTCGTGCTGGGCTTCTGAAACTGTCTGCTATCTGAATTTCAGAATCTCTTGGCATTTTTGGAAAGTTCTCCTTCATAATCTCATGGAGATGAGACTCTGTGCCTTCTAAAGCCACTTCATCACTTTTGGGGATCCCTATGAGACGAATATTGGTTTTCTTCCAATTATCCCAGAGCTCTCTGAGAGAGTGATCTGTTTTTGCTCTCCATTTCTCTTCGTCTTTGAGAGTTTGGGAGCGTTCGAAAGCTTTGTCTTTGATGTCAGAAATCCTTTCTTCTGCTTGCTCCATTCTGTTACTGAGGGATTCTACTGTGTTTCTCAGATCTTTGAGGACTGCAACTTCTTGTCTTAATGTGTCAAAATCTTTGGTAATTTGGTCTTTGAATTTGTTGAATTCTTGAGACATCTTTTGGGTTACTGCTTGGAATTCTAATTGGATCTTATTTGCTATCCAGATTCTGAATTCGATTTCTGACATCTCACCTATATTTTGTGCATGGGATCTTGTGCTGTGTATGCCCCATTGTTCCTTGGGGGAGTTGATCTACTTTGATCATTCATATTGCCAGAGTTTTTCCCTTGATTTTGTCTCATGATTGTTTTTCACTGTTGCCTCTGGCCGTCCTCAGAGTTGGAGTGGTATCTCTCTGAGATTAGACCCCAGGGTGATCACTCTATTGTTGCCGGATCTTTGTAGGGAGTGGCCCTGTGTAGCTTCTGGAGCTGCCCCAGCTAGGGAGTTGGCATTTTGTCGAAGCAGCTCTGGAGTATGACTCCCCCAGATCCAGCAACAGGGCAGGGGGTTTCATTTCTTGGTTTTCTATTTGATTCCAAGTGTCTGTGTCTCTATTTTTGTGCCAGTACCATGCTGTCTTGACCCCTATGGTGTTGTAGTACAGACTAAAATCTGGTATGCTGATGCCCCCAGCTTTATTTTTATTACTAAGTACTGCCTCAGCTATATGGGGTTTTTTCTGGTTCCATACTATGTGCAATGTTAATTATGCCTTTTGCAAGTCTTTTTAGCACATCATTTTTTTTGTGTATTTATATTTTCTTTCGTTTTATATATTTCATTTATATATTTTTTCCAGCTAACTCAAGCTTCTTAGAGTTTCATTCTTCAGTATGCTTGCTTATTTATGTATTTATTCATTCATTCATTTAGTTATTTATTTTTGCTGTTATTCATTATCAGTTTCTTGTTTTCTTTAGATTGTTCTGTTTTTATTTTCTGTAAATTTTATCTTAGCTGCTTGATTCACTTATTTTATTCTTTCCTATGGATATTTAAGATTAAGTTTACCATAAGCACTATTTTATTTGTATCTTATAGCTTTTGATATATAGTGTTATGTTAACACTTCTTCTAGAAATTCTGCCATTTTAAATCTTCTAGAAATTCTGCCATTTTAGTTTTGATTTCCACTTTAAAGTTATTTGAAAGAGTATCTTTTCAAGGAGATGTTCTATATTTGTTAGCAATTGATAGTTTCATTATAGCTTAGAGCTATAGGAATGGCAATGTTCCTTCTTGTTTAGTTGTAATATATTAAGGGAGTACAAATGTTTTTGTTACATGGATGCTTTTCCATGGAAGTGTCTCCCCATCATCCCCTGTACCTATTAGGTAGGTTTTTACCTCTGCCCTCCTATCCTTGACTCCCTTCTTGATTTCCAATGACCTTTAAATCTCTCTGTGCCCATCATTTAGTTCCCTGTTCTTAGAGACTGCATGTGACAACTTTATCAAAAATTACAAGCAAGAAGCACTTTTGCAGGATTCTCTTAATAGACAAGCCTGTACACCTATTTTCCCACAATTTTTTTAATGTAATATACCGCATCATTCAAAACTCTCCTCCTATGAGGTAAGTTCAGTGAAAAGTCTCCTGTTCCCCTGCTACTTAGTGTTCCTCAGGTAATCACAGTTATTAGCCTTCTGTGGATTTTTCCCATTTTTAGCTTCTTTAAGTGGTATGTTTTCATAAATCATCTTTCCTATCTATGAAAGATAAGGAAATCAGCATATTTAAACTTCCTCCCTTCTCCTTTTCCCTCCCAGATAGATAGTTGCACACTATCTTAATCTGTTTTTTGCTTCTATATCAGAATACCACAGACAGAGAAGTTTATAAAGAAAAGTTTATTTAGCTCGTGGTTCTGGAGGCTGGGAAGTCCAAAGGTGTGGCACTGGCATCTGGTGAGGGCCTTCTTGCTGCATCATAACACGGTAGAGGGCATCACATGGCAAGAGAGCCAGAGACGGAGCTTGCTTGTATAACAGAGCCAGTCCTGTGATAGCAACATTAATCCATTCATGAGGACAGAGTACTTGTTAATCCTCTAATCCAGTCACAGGGCAAGCCAACACTAAACCATTTGTGAGGGCAGAGGGAATACGTATCCATCCCATGAAATCTCAGGGACACATTCAAACCTTAGCACACACTTGTATTTCATGATTGACATTATGAATTTTATGGAAACTACAGCATATTCCTTGACATTCCAGCATGTCAAGGAATACTTGAATGAAAAATTTAGCAAGTATAAAATTAATGGGTCAGGGCCCAGTTCAGGGTAAAATGGAGTAAGTAAGAATCCTTCACCCAGTGTCTCCTACTGAATCCTTTATTCTGTGTCTCCCACAAAACTTAGCCAGAACGCAGGGAGGACTTTGAAAAATAAGAGTAGCAGGTGGATTAGGAAAGAAGATGAGAATTTGAAGTGTCACCAAGCAGGCATGACTTTCTCATGCTGTTTCCTCTGATATCTCTGAAGATATCACAAGACCTAGGCATGGACACAGGTGCCAGGAGACAAAGCTTTGTGAGAAGTGTCACGTACCTCCTCTTGTTTGGGGAGCAAGAAAATGGTCTCCTGATACCCAGAGGGATGGGGGAAAGCCCCTTTTTTTCTTGGTGCTCTAATTCTGCAGTTATGACAGCAGCAATGGCAATCCCCTAGGGGCTACAGGAGGCTAATCCTCTTGGGAGTTTCTTCTGCTGTTGAAGGAGCTGTAGTCCTAAGAGGATAGGCCAAACCCTGTTGCTTATTTTTCTCTCTTTATCCTCCTGCCAGTTGGCTTAGAATGCAGGCACAGTCCAGGAAAGTACAAAGCAAAGCAGGAAATTTCATCTCCTTGGTGGTGATAACATTTCCAGTGTAGGTTTTTTGTGATATTGTGAAGTGTATTTTGGTATTCAACCCCATTTCCTGGCATACAACTCCTAAAATCCTTGGGCTCTTCAAGGTGATGTCTTTTGTATGCTAACAATTGACAGGTGGCTAGCAGCCCTCAGTAGCTTCAGGATGGGACTGGTCACTTAAAAGACCAAGGCAAGGTTAAAGGATTGGGACTTTCAGCTCTACTCCCCAATCACCAGGAAGGGAAGAGGGGATGAAGATTAAATTGATCACTAATGGCTGGTAGTTTAATTAATCATGCCTGTATAATGAAGGACCCAAAAGGGCAGGGTTCGGGGAGCTTCCAGATAGCTGAACATGTGAACATTCCTGGAAGGTGATGTCTATGGAGGGCGTCGACACTCTGAATCCTTTTCCCATACCTTGCCCTACACATCTCTTCATCTGTATCCTTTGTAATATCCTTTATAATAAACCATGGTAAATACACATGTATAAGTTTTTTTATGAGTTCTATGTACCCCTCCAGAAAATTAGTTGAACCAGGGAGGGGTCATGGCATCCCTGATTTATATAGACAGTTGATCAAATGCACTGGTGAAACAACCCAGGGCTTGCAGTTGGCATCTGAAGGAGGCAATCTTAGGGGACTGAGGAGGCAGTCTTGGGGGCCCGAGGGATCTGAGGCATCTCCAGGCAGATAGTGGAATTGAATGAATTGGAGGACACCCAGCTGGTATCCACTGTAGGACAAATTGCTTGCTGGCTGGCAGGGAGAAATCCACACACTACTGCTTGGTGACCAGAAGTCATAGAATTCTTCTGTATTGGTTGTTGTTGAATGAGAGAATAGAAAAAAAACTCATTGACTTTGAGTTTGAATTGTTTCCATCTCAGTTTTTCTTCAGCCTCTTGTTTTATCTGTTCCTTTTCTTCTTTTTTTTTTTTTTGTAGAGACAGAGTCTCACTGTACCGCCCTCGGGTAGAGTGCCGTGGCGTCACACGGCTCACAGCAACCTCTAACTCTTGGGCTTACATGATTCTCTTGCTTCAGTCTCCCGAGCAGCTGGGACTACAGGCGCCTGCCACACCGCCCGGCTATTTTTGTTGTTGTTGTTGCAGTTTGGCCGGAGCTGGGTTTGAACCCGCCACCCTCGGCATATGGGGCCGGCGCCTTACTCACTGAGCCACAGGCGCCACCCTCCTTTTCTTCTTTTTTCTGGAAATGTCTTTGTGTATATCCTGAGAGAGTTCTTTCCTCATGCCCCTAGCATTTCATTTGGAAAATTTTCAAACATAGAAATTGAAAGAATTGTGCAGAGCAGCTCTTCTCTGATAATGACGTATTTGAATGAGATGAATTCTTTCCAGACCAACTGTGTGCAAGAGCTGTGTTGGGGGGAAGCACCAAAGCAGTGTTCTAGGGTCAACAGAAATTTTTCCAGGTTTACAGGAAAGTGCCCCAAGACACAGAATTTGGGGATTAAGAGCAGATTTTATCTTTGCTTCTCCCAAACAAAAGTGAACAGCAGCTGCAGATTCATATTCTGTCTCCTCTGTCTTGCCTCACTGACACCAGCTTCCTAGACAGATGGCCTGGCTCTGTCATATGTCCCGATGCCCTGGGTTAGTTACCCCATTCTTAGTGTTCCAAACAAGAGATGTTTGGACTTGCGTCCCAGACTGTGTCACTCTGTGCAGAAGGGAGCCCTGCTTGCTGTATCTGAAACGTGCATCCTCAGACGTCCTTTTTCAGGGTGTCTGGAAATTCCCTCTGCCTGGAGGTTCTGCCTTATATTGTTGTGCAGGGCCATAGGATTCTCTACTTCGTCAAAGATACAGTTTCCATTTCTATTCATCATTCGCTCTATTGCTTCTGGGGTGATTTTGGCAATAATTAAGGGTACAGTCACTATTAACTTAGTGTCTCAAAACAGAAATAACCTGCAAGTTAATGGACTTTTCTTGATTCTTGGTATGACTAAGAATGAGAGCCTGGTTTGATAGGTTCTTTTGCCTAACTCATTAATATACATTTAAAAAAATTATTGCTGAGTGCAGTAGCTTGTGCCTATAGTCCCAGCTAGTCTATAGGCTGAGGCAGGAGCATCACTTAATCCCGGGAGTTCCAGGCTGCAGTGAACTACAAGTGCACCACTTCACTCCAGCCTGTGCGACAGAGCAACACCCCATCTCCAAAAAATAAAATAATCTGAATTCAGGGGGGTACCTTCAGACCAAATGGCAGAAGTTTAGTCAAAAGAGCTAAGTTTCTCACACAATAAAGCAACAGAAATGTTGACTTTTCAGATAGCAGCCAGCAAACGGGGACTGGGACTGTGGGGCTTTCATAACAGTAAAGAACAGTGCCTCATGCTGATGGTCCCAACCACTTGGGAGGCTGAGGCAGGAGGACCACTTGAGCCCAGGAGTTCAAAACAAGCCTAACCAACTTAAAGAGACCTCATCTCTGAACATGAAATTAATAAGAACTTGAATAAAAGCAAGGAGCAGGATTTGAGAAATAGAGGGAAGTTCAGTAAGATGGCAACAGTGAGCCAAGGAGAGACACAGCTGGTGAGAATTTCCCATGACGGAGAAAACTGATGATTTCCTAAGATCTGTGCTGTCTGGGAGTTACCCACTCCTCTTATACCTATGCCATAAACACCTGTTTCCTTTGGTAAAAACGTGGAAGGGGATGTTTGGGCATGAAAAAAAGAGTTTAATACAGGGTGAAAACAATGTTGTTTTAGGAGGAGATGTGACAGAAAGTTGAAAATTCAGGAGAAATGCAAGTTGGTGAAAATGACTGTTAAAAACAACCCCATTCTACTCCCAACCCCAGAACATTTACAGAAAATATTGGTAAGAAAAACAAGATGTTAGAAATTCCCAACTATATGTAGCATTTTAATTAAAAATTAAAGGGAAGGTATATTAGTCAGGATTCTCCAAGGAAACAGAGAAACATATATTGGTGTATATGCATACAGGAAGAGGTTTATTATAAGGAATTGGCTCACGTGACTTTGGAGGCTGACAAGACCCAAGATACGCAGGGTGAGTTGGCCAGCTGGAACCCCAGGAGAACTAGTAGTGTTGTTCCAGCCTGCGTCTGAAGGCCTGAGACCTAGCAGAGGCTGTGATTCAGTTCAAGGGCAGTAAAACAGGAAGAGTTCTCTACTCAGAGGAGCTTTTTTGTTTTCACTTGGTTGGATAAGGCCTACCCATACCATGGAGAGGGAAAAACAACTGCTTTATTTACTCTACCAATTTAAATGTTAACCTCTCATAAAAATACCCAGAATAATCTTTGACCAAGTATCTGGGAACTCCATTGGCCCAGTCATACTGACACATAAAATTAACCATTACAGAAGGGTACACCAAGACATTCAAGAGACTTGAAGACATGTGAGTTATACAACATGTTTAACAGAAAGCACGACCCTTCTATTACAGAAAGAAGCTATGGAATGAAAAGGAGAGTTATCATAAACAGCATAAAAGCTATTATTGATTTAACCCTTTGTTTTCCACATACCAGACTATAAACTCAGTGAAACCTCACAACACACTTTTAAGGATGTGCTGTTATTAGTTTCACTTTTCAAATGAGAGTATTGTGGCTCTAAGCAGCCATTTAGCCCACTGCCATCAGACTGAAATCCTCCTAATTTAACCATTGCTTCCCCCAGTTGCCCCTTCTTTTAGTAAGATTTTGAGGCTAAAGACTTAACAGATGCTTTAGAAGACCTGTTTTTTAAGTAACTTCTGGAAGAGACATTAGCTGTTCACTAGAATCTTTTTTTCCCTTCTTCTTGGGCACACAGCCAGATATGTTTCCCAGCTGCCCTGGCAGTCTGAAGTATGGCCAGGGAATGTGCCTAGATGTGATGTGTGCCACTTCCTGGCCTGGCATATCAAAACCTTCTGTAACAATTCCTCCATGCTCTTTCACTTTTCTGCCTCATTGGGATGGTAATATACAAGTATTAAAAGTCACATACCAAAGATACCAAAGCCATCATCATTCCTGGTGCTTGAAAGAGTGCATACATAGAACAGAGCCTGGTGCCCACTCCTCCCACTCCAAGCTGATCTGGAACCCACCTTGAACTTCCTTGGTGTAGAGCTTGTAAAATAAAATTTGGGGACCCTCTAAATTTATTATACTAGAGGTAAGCTAAGTGCTGGAGACAGAGTGATACAACTTGCTTGCAATTCTGCTTCTTAAATTATAGCTTACCTCCTTTCCTCATTGTTCTTGTTCTATAAATGACTAGGAGAGACCAGAGATCAGACCTCTTCCCCTTCTAATCAGTGATCTTTGTTATGGATTAGCTGCCTGTCTTTATTACCCTGTACCTAACTCAGACCTGATGGCACCCATGTCCCTGACAGCTACATTTTCAGAGTAGAATGTTAAGTATACCTTTCCCTAAACCAGGGGTCCTCAAACTTTTTAAACAGGGGACCAGTTCACTGTCCCTCAGACCATTGGAGGGCCCGACTATAGTTTAAAAAAAAAACTATGAACAAATTCCTATGCACACTGCCCATATCTTATTGTGAACTAAAGAAACACAACGGGAACAAATACAATCACACTGCCTCATGTGGCTCACGGGCCGCAGTTTGAGGACCCCCGAATTCAGATCATTGTAACTACTCATTAAGCCATACAGAGAAAAATATTGAAATTTTGTTAAATTTCCCTAATCTCTGCCTACATAAGCAGCCCTAAGCATCTATGTTTGGAACACTGACTTTTTCTTTTTTTAAGTGAATTCCATACATCATTTTATTTTATCCATAAAATTTTCAAGATGCATCTTTGAAAGATACAGACTTTTTAACAAAACTTGACTATAATACAGTTATCACACCTGAAAAATTAATAGTAATTTTTTCACATGATGTACATTTTGTGTTCAAATTTATCCTATCATCTCATGTCATTTCCCATTCTGATTTTTTCTTGTTTATTGATATTGTAACATATATATGGTAAAATGTACACATCTCACATATTACACCTTGACAAATTTTTATCCAGGTATATGTCTGTGTAACCAAAGTGTATAACAAAGTGGTTGTCCTAAATTTACACTCCTGCAAGGGATGTTTCACATCCACAGTGACACTTATTATTGTCAGTACTTTAAGTTTTAGTCACTCTGATTGGTTGGGGAGGTGAGTAGGATAGATATATTTCCTCATGGCTTTATACTTCTCTGATGAATAATGTTGACAGCATCTTTTTGGATGTCCATTTTGGATGTCCATTATTTAAAAATTTTCCTTTGTCAATCATTTTCTTATTGATATGTAGGAATTCATTATATATTCTGGATATGCATTAGCATATATACATATCTTCTCTCAATCTGAAGTTGGCCCTTAACACTCTTTTTATTTTTTTTTGAGCATTTTTTAAAATTAAATCATAAACACATAGATCATGTATACATTAATGTATTTATAGGGTACAATGTGCTGATTTCATATAGAATTAGGAGCGTTTACATCACCCTGGTTAATATATACCTCGTCTCATTTACTTAATTATTGTGTTAAGACATTTGTACTCTATACTTAATAGATCTGACACGTACCCTTGCATTATGCACCATAGGTGTGATCCCACCATTCACCCTCCCTCGATCTGACCTCCCCCTTCCCCTTCCATCCTCCTCCTTCCCTCCTTCATCCTGGGCCATAGTTGTGATCTATTCTTCATATGAAAGTGTGAGTGATTGTAAATTGGTTTCATAATAGTACTGAGTACATTGGATATTGTTTCTTCCTTTCTTGAGATACTTTACTAAGTAGGATATGTTCCAGTTCCATCCATGTAAACGGAAAAGATCTTTTTCTAAGGCTTCATAATATTCCATGGTATATATATACCACAATTTGTTAATCCATTCATGGGCACTTGGGCTTCTTCCATGACTGGGCTATTATGAATTGAGCTTCTTCCATGACTTGGGTATTATGAGTTGAGCTGCATAGACACTTCATAAATTCAAAGAATCCTCAATGAATACCACAAAAAACTTTATTCTCAGAAATATGAAAATCTGAAAGAAATTGACAATACTTGGAAGCACGCCAACTTCCTAGACTTTCAGAAAGAATTGCAAATGCTGAACAGACCTATAGCAAGTACTGAAATAGAATCAACTATACGAAATCTCCCAAAAAAGAAGAGTCAGGGACCGAATGGCTTCACAGCAGAATTCTACAAAACCTATAAAGAGGATCTAGTACCTATAACTTAACTTTTTCTAAAACATCAAAAAAGAGGGAATACTTCCCAACACATTCCATAAAGCAAATATCACCCTGATCCCTAAACCAGAAAAAGACCCAACAAGAAAAGAAAACCATAGACCAATATCTTTAATGAACATAGATGCAAAAATATTCAATAAGATCCTAGCAACAGAATCCAGCAACATATCAAATGAATTATACACCATGACCAAGTGGGTTTCATTCCAGGATCTCAAGGTTGGTTCAATATATGTAAAACTATAAATATAATACATCACATAAACAAACTAAAAAACAAAGACCATATGATTCTCTCAATAGATGCAGAAAAAGCTTTTGACAATATCCAGCATCCTTTCATTATCAGAACACTTAAGAAAATAGGTCTAGAAGGGACTTTTCTTAAACTGATAGAGACCATCTACAGCAAACCCACAGCCAATATCATATTGAATGGAGTAAAATTGAAAACATTTCTACTCAGATCAGGAACCAGGCAAGGTTGCCCATTGTCATCACTGCTTTTTAACATTGTAATGGAAGTCTTAGCCATCGCAATCAGGCAAGATAAGTTGATCAATGATATACAAGTAGGGTCAGAAGAGATCAAACTTTCACTCCTCACAGATGATATGATTTTATACGTGGAAACCCCCAGGAACTCAACTACAAAACTCCTAGAAGTGATCAAGGAATACAGTAGAGCCTCAGGATACAAAATCAATACTCACAAATCAGTAGCTTTTATATATACCAATAATAGTCAAGCCAAAAAAACAGTCAAGGACTCTATTCCCTTTACAGTTGTGCCAGAGAAGATGAAATATTTGGGAATTTACCTAACAATGGAGGTGAAAGATCTCCATAAAGAGAATTATGAAACTCTGAGAAAAGAAATAGCTGAAGACGTTAACAAATGGAAAAACATACCATGCCCATGGCTGGGAGAATCAACATTGTTAAAATGTCCATATTACCCAAATCAATTTACAAATTTAATGCAATCCCTATCAAAGCACCACTGTCATACTTTAAAGATCTGGAAAAAATAATACTTCGTTTTATATGGAACCAGAAAAAAACCTCGAATAGCCAAGACATTACTCAGAAATGAAAACAAATCAGGAGGAATCACGCTACCTGACTTCAAACTATACTATAAATCTATAGTGATCAAAACAGCATGGTATTGGCACAAAAATAGAGAGGTAGATGTACGGAACAGAATTGAGAACCAAGAGATGAACCCAAACACTTACCATTTGATCTTTGATAAGCCCATCAAAAATATAAATTGGGGGAAAGATTCCCTATTTAACAAATGGTGCTGGGAGAATTGGCTGGTGATTTGTAAAAGACTGAAACTGGACCCACACCTCAGAATGGGAGAGCATATTTGCAAGCTATGCCTCTGACAAAGGTTTGATATCCAGAATCCACAGAGAACTCAAACTTATTAATAAAAAAAAAAAACAAAACAAGTAATCCCATTTCATTGTGGGCAAGGGACTTGAACAGAAGCTTCTCTGAAGAAGATAGGCACATGGCCTACAGACACATGAAAAAATGCTCATCATTTTTAATCATCAGAGAAATGCAAATCAAAACCACTTTGAGATATCACCTAAGAGTGGCTCACATAACAAAATCCCACAACTACAGATGTTGGCGTGAATGTGGAGAAACAGAAACATTTCTGCACTGCTGGTGGGAGTGCAAGCTAATACGTCCCTTTTGGGAAGAAGTATGGAGAATACTCAGGGATCTCAAAGTAGACCTGCCATTTGATCCTGCAATTCCTCTACTAGGTGTATATCCAAAAGACCAAAAATCACTTTTTGTCTTTGTTTTTGTTATTGTAACAAAGATATTTGCACCAGGTTGTTCATTGCAGTTCAATTCATAACAGCCAAGTCATGGAACACTGACTTTTGTTCTTTGGAATGTCTGCTTCTCCTATGGGCTTTCCCCAATTTTGTGCTTGAATAAACCCTCCTTAAAATAGATTGTGACCATCTCAATTATTTTATGTTAGCAAGCTGTGGTATTTGGGGACTTTGCTTTCAGCAGTTTAGATTGACTAATTGATATTCCAATACTGCTCTACTAGGAATGCATCTTTTGAATGCATTGTTTCCGATGATTACATTTCCTAGAAGTCTATTGGTGAATTCAGCTTTCTAATCAAATCTAGATGATTTAAATTTTATATCAGACCCAAACAGTTTGGGTGGATTTTGTGTATCCATAAAATCCTGCCACCATCAAGCAAAAATCTTACAGCTGGCAAAGGCTCTTTCCTGGGGAATTCACCCAGACCACCTTCCTTCATCCCTTGTGACTTTCTAATCTTTTATGTCACATGTGGAATGTTCCCCCACCACTCTGCTCCATCTTAAAATTCTGTTCAATAAGTTACATAATGCAATCTATCATAAATTGAATTCAAGTGGAATATTAAGTTGCAGTCAAAAACCTGAAGCTCTGAAAATTAATTTTCTTTGGGGTGGGGAATTGTAGGCTTCTGATTGTAAGATTGTCCTTTTTAAAGCACCAATGGAAGCAAGAAAAGCTTCATCATTCTTTGCTGTACCTCTTTTATTAAAAAGTATTTGTTATGTAAAATTTGGATTCAGTCAGAAGACCACACTTAAGGACCCAGAAGGCCACATGTTTCCATAAGACTACGGGTCTCCCACTGCATTTTCTGGTCCATTGTAAAAGTACAAGATTGAATCTAAGTTTATAATTTTCATTACTTTTTTTCCATCATACCTAATCATGTATGTTAAAAATAGAAGAAATGTTTCCTACTCTTGAAGATCTTAGCATCATATTAAGGAAGAATAAAATGTGCATTAGCAACAATAAAGAAACAGGTGACTTTGAATACACATTATACGGGATGGCCATAAATTTTGCGTGCAATTTAAATTGCACATGAACTTTATGGACATACTGTATGTATTATATATACATATAATTAATGTATGTGCCATACATAATACTTATATATATATGTTTTCTGTAATCTATATTATAATCATATTGCATATACTATGTCTAATATACATTATATATTATTTGTATAATATAAGCAGTCATGCACTGATTCATTATGGGGATACCTTCTGGGAAATGTATTGTTAGGCAATTTTGTCAAACTTACATAAACCTAGATGGCTTAGCTTACTATACATCTATATAGTGTGACCTATTGCTCCTAGGCTACAAACCTACACAGCATGTCACTAACAGAATACTGAGGGTAACTGTAACACAGTGGTAAGCATTTGTGTATCTAAACACATCTAATTGTAGAAAAGGTACAGTAAGAAAAGGACACTTAGCAGGAGTGGAGCTTGCAGGACTGGATGTTGCTCTGAATGAGTCGGTGGGTGAGTGGTGAGTGAATGTGAAGGCCTGACATTACTGGTGACCACTATAGACTTTATAAGCACTGTATACTTAGGCTACATTAAATTTATTAAAAACGTTTTCTTTCATCAGTGATAAATTAACCTTTGCTTACTGTAACTTTTTACTCTATAAGCTTGTTGACTCTGGGTAGTAACACTTAGCTTAAAACACAAATATATTATATGGCTGTATATATTTTCCATCTTTATCTCCCTATTCTATAGGATTTTTAATTTTATAAACTTTTTTGTTAAAACTAAGACACAAGCACATGCATTATTAGCCTAGGCCTCCACAGGGTCAGGGTCATCAATATCACTGTCTTCCTCCTCCACATCTCATCCCACTAGAGGGTCTTCAGGGGCAACAACATGCATGGAGCTGTCATCTCCTGTGACAGCAATAGCTTCTTTCGGAATCTGTCCTGAAGGACCTGCCTGAGGCTATTTAACAGTTAACTCTCTTTTATATAAGTAGGAGTATAGTCTAGAATAACAATAAAAAGGATAGTATAGTATAGTGAATACCTAAGCCAGTACCATAGTTGTTTATTATCAAGTATTATGGACTGTACATCATCGTATGTGCTTTGCTTTACACAGCATGCACTGCAGTAGTTTTGTTTACACTGGAATCACAATAGACATGTGGGTAAACTGTTGTGCTCATGAGGCAACAGGAATTTTTAAGCTCTGTTACAATCGTATGGGCCCACCATCGTATATGCTTGAGACATCATCATGTAGGACATGACTATGTAGTATATATGCATACATGTGTGTTATTGCACATATATTGTTATAGATAATGCACATATAATCATATATAACACATGTCAATTTTATATGATACATATGTATTATTACACCTATATGCAAGTATTATACCTGTATTATTGTACACAGTGTATGTAATGTGTATACTTAATAAATATATTACATAGATTAAATAAAATATAGGTATACTCATATATATATAAATGTGTGCTCAGTCACATACATGTATTCCATAGATACTGAGAGAATCATAAAAATAGGGTAAGATGAATGACCTTTCTCAGAGCCATCATCATGTGACCCAATTTCAAGTTTGAAGAAATGCTCGTGTGTACTAGAGCTGACAGTTCACTCCCTTAGTTTCTTCATCTTGCCTGATGACCAGAGGAATTTAAGACCATGTTTTAAAATCAAATGAACAGATATTTATTGAGCAAGGCACTGAGTTAGGCAATGATTGAATAAGTGTCATTTCTGAGAATTAGGCCAAGGGTTCTATGTAACCAGCAAGTTGCACAACAACACCCAGCTTCCTCCCTGCAATCAAGGAGCCAGGCTTGCTTCAGAGTCTGGCTGCTGAGGGAGCCTCCCTTTCTATTTCAACTTGTGTGTATTTGTCCTGGATTTTCAAGTTCAAAGAAATTTTAGTATTGTACTGAAAATATGAAGCACAAAGTAAAGTAAAAAGTGGAATAAAGAATTTAATTTACTCCAAGGAGAAGATTAGGCACTGACAAAACCCTGGTCCACACATAATGACAGGCCCATTTTCAAGGATCTCATTGCTAAGGGAACAGTGCTCATGTTAAGTGTTCTTAATAAAACTGAACAAAATTATTAATGAAAGATGTCATTGTGACTTTTTGTTAATGGTCCTTTTATTCCCACTCTCAGAACCTCTGGGAAAGTTACTTAATGAGGAGACAAATTAAAGAAGGCCTTTTGCTCTGTGCCCATCCTCCTTCCTTTTTGAGAGTCTAAATATTAGGTATGAATAGATGCCTAAGCCTTTTCAAATTATTGTTTATTTCTTTCTACTCATTGTAAGTCTTTGAAGAGCAAAACCATTTCCTTCTCATATTTACTGAGGTCTAAGACATGAGGAGGAAAAAAATAAATCCATATATTGATCCTGGTCACTTACTTGGAGCTTGCTGTGTAGATCTCTGTTAGAAATATACTTCCTGAAATTTTTGTCATTCTTTCAGTCACAGTAGCCTGTTAGGGCTGTTTTAGTATCTGGAATAAGGACAATACATACTACATACTTTTTAAAAGTTACATTGAAAAGCGTACCTGGTTTGAAGTCATTCAGAATTTAAGCCAACAAGATTGACTTTCCATTTTAAGTCAAAATGTTTTCTTTCATATTTGGGTATTTAAAACTAATTTGATAAATTTTTAAATGCTCTATAAATGATGCTGATATTCATAATTTGAGGGTAGATTTAGTGTTTGGAAATAATCAGAACTGTTTGATGTCATATTACTTGAGTGACCAGCCTGGAAAATATTTCTTTTGATCAAAAATTAGGTGTGAAACCCTGAATAGTTCATAATCTGATTTTGAAGAATATTGAAAAGCATCTAGTGGTAACACCAGTATAATAAGTCTAACTTTCCAGAGTGTCTTCTCTGAAGGGTAAGGTCAATTTGGAATTATGAGCTATAGGAAATAATTTCACTATGGAGTATTTTACTTTACACTCAGTCGCTTGAAATCTTTCATTTGCACCAGTTGTAGTTCTTTGATGAAGATATTATACCACATCCAAATTCTTTAGCTATGCCTCTTCTTGGAGATCTTATTTATTTTCTATTTAAATATGCATGAATAATTCATATTTAAAAATAAACAAAAACAGACTTTATTGTCTACTTAGCTTTATTGTCTACCTAGCTAGTGATCTAGGGATCACTTTTTCCTTTCTTCTACAAACAAATTATTCGAAGAATAGCAGGGAATTGTCAATATTTAACTGAGATCTTTCCACAGGGCAGACACCATGCTAAGAGTTTTCATGTTGTGTTATTCCTCTTCCCTGAGAGGACATGTTATTCTCCTCACTAGAAGGATGGTGTATTAGTTTCTTGAAGTTTTCTGCAATAAAGTACCATACACTGGTGGCTTAAAACATTAGAAATTTATTTTCTCATAGTCCTGGAGGCTAGAAGTCCAAACCCAACGTGCAGCAGGGCCATGCCCCCTCCAAAGCCATTGCTTGCCTTTCCCTCAGCTTCTAGAGTTGCCTGAAATCCTTAGTACTCCCTGGCTTGTAGCTGCATAACCTCAGTCTCCGTGTCTACCATTGCTTGGGTGTCTCTCTCTCTGTCTCTCTCCTCTTCTTATGAGGACACCAGTCATATTGGATTGTGGCCCCACCCCTCTACAGCATAACCTCATTTTAACTAGTTGTATCTTCAACAACCCTATTTTCAATAACATCATATTATGAAGGTCTGGAAAGGACATGAATTTGAGGGACACTATTAAACCTGGTGCACTGAGACTTTAGTTAAACTTTTCCAGTTTGTCTGGAACCAGGACTCAGGGACATTGGCCCTTAGTGGCTTCATTTTCTTGCCATCATCACTGGCTTGTTGCTTTGCTGCTCCTTCTCTCTTCGATCTATGTGATCTGGCTTCCAGTACCAATCACTATTGAGATTCTTCTCCTAAAGGTCCATACCTTCTGGATCATTCAGTTTCTTCCTGTATTTGTGGTGACAGCCTCCTTTTAAACCACTCAGCTTCCTTAGTTCTCTGGCCACACTCTGTGTCTATACCCCAGGCTGAATGTTCATTCTTGCACTCATCTAACTTGCCCTGTGCCCAAAATATAGGAGCTTCCCAATTCACATTTCTGTCCTTCCCTTCACATTCCTTCTTCCCAAAATCTCCATTCTGTTGGCTTCAGCAGTAACTTCTATGCCATTGACTATTCCATCCATGTCAGTCTAAGCTGTCCTCTCCATTCTCCCATTAGACCAGAAATTCTACCATCGTCTGTAACTCACCATGCTCGAGCCCAGGTATTTGTCTTCCTTGAAAAGCTCTCATCCTTTATCACCATTTGCACTGTACCATCCTGACCCAGATCTTTGCTGTCTGGAGGGAGGATTACTGCCGCAATGCCCTTGGTCAGCTTGCCTGCCACAGTCTCCACCCTTGCAATACATCTTGCTTAGTCTCCTAAAGTGTAATTTTCATCTTGTTTTCCTCTGCTAGGCAATTACCTGCATTCTGCTGCTTCACATTTAGAATCCTCTGACATCTCTTGACCACCAGGCTCACCCAAGATAATTTCCCATGGCTTCAACATTTACTTGTATTTGCACCTGTAGTCCCAGCTGCTCAGGAGGTCAAGGCAGGAGGATTGCCTGAACCCAGAAGTTCAATATAGTGAGACCCTATCTCACTCAAACAAATGAACAAAAACATGTACTACATAAGGCTAATTTCTTCTCTGCAAAACTGCGCACATTCTCATCTTCATACTTTGGCTTGTTATCCACTCAGCCTTTTATTCTCTCAAGTCTTACCTCTTCCTCCCATGTCAAATCCCACCTCCTTTGGAAAGTTCTCTCAGACCATTTCAGCTTCTACTCATTTCTTTGGAGCCCTAAGGAGAGAATGACAGAAAAGTGGTCAGAGTCAAAAATGCAGGATGGACTATCTCTCTCTCCCCACTCCCTGTTCTTAGCATCTGTGTTTATGTTTCCTCCATTTCTCTCTCCCTCATCTCAGAACTTGTAAAAATCAACATATGCACCACTCAGAGCTGTCCCATTGTATTAGCTGTTGCTTTCTGTCTCTTCCCAATTACTTTATGAGGCAAATGAGAGCAAAGGCCACATCTCATCTTTTCTTCCTGTATGTAACACGTGTACCACTTAGCACAATGTGAAATACTTGCTGAATAATTTTTGCCTGATTTAAGAGAAATGCAGAGAAACCAAGTTTCTAAAACTTATTATGGTATTGATACTAGTTTTCTAAGCTAAAAATATTCCACCAAAGGTAGACAGAGTCTGCAATATGAATTTTGAAGATAATTTTTTCAATCGTGTGATCAAAATTTAATTATCAGGATATTTTATAGTTATGGTAATTCTCTGCCATCTTTGGGTTTTTTTTAAACATGTGCCTAACATTGCAGTAACCAGTATTAATTATATTGGTGGTACTGGAAAAATTTTTATTTAGCTATGTGAATGAATGTCATTCTTTTTGTCTTAATCACTATAAGTCACATAAATTTATGCTGAACCAAGCCAAATTTCTGAAAATAGAATTTATTGACATTCAAAAACCTAAAAAATCTCAAATGTTTTATTCTAACAGTTTTAAAATTACTGACTACCCTGGAAATAATAGTAAAAGGCAAATAAAACTTAATTTCTTTAATAAGGACAACATGAAGGGATTGGAATTAAAAAAAAACTAACCTGAAAAAGTTACTGAATGTCAATCCTGAGCATTTTCTGACAATCTGCTCTAGTCAGGAAAATACGCATAAAAGTTTTGAAGGTTCACGTGAGCAAGGATGGGTAGCTTGACTTTCAGCACTTTGTGAATGAGCAAGAAGCTCTATACATTCACAGCCAAAACGGGCCCTTTGATTGAGGGAGTAGATAAGAGAAGGGCTCTCACCTCGGGTAAGCCAAGAATATATGGACCATGATTGAGACTGGTTGGTTGTTAATGGAAATAAAGCTCCCAAGAGCCATAATAATTTTTGTATTATTGTGCCTCTTTAACAGAAACTCAGCTTGGCACACATAAAAAATAATAAGTTGGGAGTTGGGTGTTACAAGGATTGATGGGTTTCACAGAACCCAAAGGCAGAATGCAACTGGAGTCCTGGAAGGAAGTGAAACCAGCAACTGACAGATGACAGAATCGAGGAGGTCTTCTTGGTCCATGTCTGCTTCCCCTTTTTTCATGTCCTTCTATCCTCTTTCTATCTGAAGACTTCTTATCTTCAGTTTTCAGTCCACAATGTAGGCTATAGTTGTAGGACACACGAAGAGATAAACTTTTCTCTAGATCTTAAATTCCTGAGTGAGAGCATAATTGGCTCACTTAAGTCAGATTTCCAGAACTTAAACAGTCAACTGTGGCCATGGAATAGATTATTTACTGTAATAAATTTGGCTGCCTGGAGACTGCTCCTGTGGTTTTTCTTATAACAGGATTTTAAACATAATGCTGAAACATTCAATTTTGTGACCTGCTCTAAATT
The DNA here is from genome assembly GCF_027406575.1 of Nycticebus coucang. Taxonomy (NCBI): domain Eukaryota; kingdom Metazoa; phylum Chordata; class Mammalia; order Primates; family Lorisidae; genus Nycticebus; species Nycticebus coucang. The sequence goes on from NC_069788.1 coordinate 67,979,353, forward strand.
TCATCAGGGTCAAGGGAATAACTAAGCATACAAAATAAACTTAAAGTGACAGTAGGTGACAGAAACAAATTTGTTTCATAATTATTTCTTTGAGTCATGCTTGTTGAAAATTAAAGTTACATTTTGGATAGAAGATTGTGAAATGTGAAATTTCCATAAAAGAAGAATCATTATGAGTTTGGCAGATACTCCAGAAGTAGATGTGTATTGGAAGTGCAATTTGGATATACTTACAGTTAAAATGTACGTCTTTAGAAAATGCAATTACGGAAGTCATGAAAATATGTTGAAATGAAAGCTAGCATTGTCATAGTAAAAAAAAAACAGAAACAATTGAATCTCGAGGAGTCTTTGAAAACAAATTATATGCAAATTACTATTAGGTTAAAAATGCATTATACAAATTTTATGATATCATATACAAAAAATTAGGAAGAAAGACCCTGGCATTTGTAATTTCTAAGTTGTGTAATCACGGCTAATTTTTGTTTCTTTTATATGTTATTTTTGGAGCTATTATTGATGAAAATATGTTACTTTTATAATTTAAAAAAATTATTTTTATAAAAAGAAAAATAATACCCCTGCAGTAAGACCATCACCATATTAGTGGAAAGAGTGCTTTGATTAGCTGATACTACATTAAAAATGTGTAAATAGAAAGAGGCAACATCTTAGATTACCAAACTGGACAAAATAAACACTGACTAACATCCAGGTTCCTTTGGCATAAACTTTTTCCATTTAAATATCCAGTTGTCCCAGCACCTTTTGTTGAAAATATTTTTCTTTGCCCACAATAAATCGCTTTGTTGCAGCTGTTGGAAATTAATTGGCTGTGTAAGTGTGTCTATTTCTGGACTCTCTGTTCTGTTTCACTGATATTTGTTAGTCCTTATGCCAGTACCATATTGTCTTGATTAGCTTTAGTAACTTGTGAATGAAGATAGTGTAAATCTTCCAACTTTCTTCTTTTACAGTTTTGTTTGGGTCTTCTAATCCATGAACATGGTATATAACTCCATTTATTTGGGATGTCCTTAATTTCTCTCAACAGTGTTTTGCAATTTTTAGTGTAGAGTTCTTGCATGATTTTGTTTAATCTATTTCTAAGTATGTTGTCTTTTTCTTCTTGCTATTGTAAATAGAACTTTTTAAATTTTCCAGTTGTTTGCACTGGCATATAAAAGAATAATTGATTTTAGATCATTGACCATGTATCTATCCCATAACATTATTTAGATTACCAAACTGGTAATCCAAACTGGTTCTAGTGGTTACTTATGGATTCCTTAGAATTTGCTATACCAGAAAACACTATACTCTTATTTCATTGTCTTGCCCTATTCCACTGGCTAGGAATTCTATTACTACAGTGAGAGGGTATGTCTTTGCCTTATGTCCAATCTTGAAGGGAATACAGTTAGTCTTTCACCACTGAGCTTTATATTAATTATAAGATTTCATAGATGTCCTTCATTATGTCAAGGAAGTTTCCTTTTATTCTTAAATTGCTTAGAGTTTGAATTAGTTTTTGTCAAATGCTTTTTATACATTTGTTGAGCAGATCCTGCAATTTTTCTCCTTTATTCTGTCAATGTGATGAGTTTTCTTGATTGACTTTTGAATTTGATACCAACCTTGCATGTCTAGAATAAAATCTATCTTGCCATAGTGTATCATTCTTCTAAAATATTGCTAGATTTCATTTGGTGGAATTTTATTAAGTTTTATCTCTGTATTTTTAAAGCATCCTGCTTTGTAATTTTCTTTTTTAGAAAAATAAAACACATTTTATTTGGATTAAAATGTTGTGCAAAACTTCTTTTTCTCACCAAGAATAAGAGCAATTATTCTTGTATTAGTCTCATATAAACAATAAAATTTATATTTTCCCAGGTAAGTCTTACAAATCAAATTAGGCAATGCATATGGTCACAGAAAGAAAATGTTTAGATGGTGGTCAGTGTCCAAGGCCTCGGATTCTCTTTGCACCGTGAAACAGAAGTGTTTGATGTATACCTGCTAAAAAGCTTCTGACTCAGTTAAGGTATAAACCCAACAAATGAATGTAAATAACCAGATGCAGAATACCTCTGGATTGCTTTCTATTCAATCTTTAATTTTCTCTTTACAGTCACTTAGAGGAGACAGAATCTGCACTGAAATCTCTGTTTGGTGAGGTCACAGTTTCTGCTGCTTTCCTGGTAATTTCCTTAACTACCCATTACAGATTTTGAACAACACACAAAAAGACCTACTAGTCAATGGTCAATCCCATGCTTTATTGTAATATTTTACCAAATATATTAATTCTCCCAACATTTCCCCAATGTTTACTTTTTTAAAGAACCAGTAACTTAATACCTGATAATTAGATTCATGGTACTATGTTCAAAATGACTTAAATATCTCCAGAGGGCCAAAAACAGAAATGAAATATTATTTTAATGCTGTCTTCTGGAAAGAGAGGCCTTCAAAGAATGCAAATTCAAACTGTGCCTATGTAACAGTAGATTATCAATATTTAATGCATTCAGTGAAAGACCTATAGGCAAACACTCAGGGATTTAAATATCTGACATAAACCTTATTCCTCCAAATGTCAAATATAAACAGAAAATCTATTTTTTAACCATTCTTTTAGGTTATTGTCAGTGGTTTCTGAATTTCTTATAGGAAGCTCTTACTTAAACTTGTCATTTCATACATAGGTCCACCATTAAATTAAGATCATGTTTCATAACACCATTTATGTTAAGCAAATTATTTGACCGCTAATCTATTGTAGTGTTTCGTAGTTAGGTTTTAAGATGCTTTCATCTAATTTCATAGCGTTCATTTTCAAACTTCATCTGGAAAGAATACACAAGACCTTCAGTAATGCATAGGGGTCCTCAAACTGTGGCCCGTGGGCCACATGAGGCGGTGTTACTGTATTTGTTCCTGTTTTGTTTTTTTACTTCAAAATAAGATATGTGCAGTGTGCATAGGAATTTGTTCATAGTTTGTTTGTTTTTTTTAAACTATAGTCCGGCCCTCCAACAGTCTGAGGGACAGTGAACTGGCCCCTTGTTTAAAAAGTTTGAGGACGCCTGGCATAGACAGTAGGAAAAAACAGTTTAAGTGAGACAAATAGGGAGGGTGCCTTATGTAAGGTAGAAGGAAGCTCTCTGTGTTTCCCTCTAGGTTTTGGCTTTATCCTCCACCAATGAAGGTTGGCAGGGAATGTGTTGGGACTGAAAAAGTCACCTGAATACATGTTGACACGGTGTTGAGCGTGAGCTGTTTCATGTCTGAGGATACCAGAGAACTGTTAAAGAATATTTAAGAACTGTGAAGTACTATTGTAAGAAAACACCTTTAAGTTCCTGAATAACGTGCTCCGTTGTTGGAACACTGAATATTTCTTTGTAGTAATTCTCAGCAGTTAGTTGGGATTCTAGATTATATTGCTGAGCTCTGATGTTGAAGTTTCATTTCAAAATCAAGTTCAGTTGCCAAACCCATGGCTTCCTCAAATCAAAATTTATAATAAACAAAATATTTCCAATCTTCTTATGTAATGCAACTCTGCAGTCAACTTGCCTGCTGCAAAGAAGACATTGGGGATGTGGCCCTGGAGATTTTTTTCAAAGCCTCTTTTTTAAAATAGGATACTTTTATGAACAAAAATGATAATAATTAAATCAAAATGTTAACACATTATAGAGAACACAAAGCCAACCAGCTATAAAGTTATCCCACCTAACATCTCTGTCATCTTTTATACCATCTAAACATAACATAAGCTTACAAAAAATTTCAAAAGCATCATGCCTGCCTGTACATTGAAAATGGCAGATTTCCTTCAGTTCTTTTGCCTTTTTTCATCGTTCTGAAAGAGAAATGATATTGTTGAGTTTTAAAGCAGTTATGATTAACAGAAAGAGAAAATAAACATCTTTAATTGCTCCCAAAGTAATAGATACTCCCTTAACAGGCAACCAATTTTGACAAATAATACATAATGGCAGAGTATGAGCAAAGATGGAAATATCTTGGGGTTTTTTCTTTCACAGTGTAGTTAGCATAGCTTTCATTTTGGAAGAAAGTCCACTAGACATAATCTAAGCTGGACCACCCCAGCATTCCCCGTTTATGTCCTTAGTTATAGTATGAAATTTCACAGCCAAACCTTCTGTGTTAGCGTCAGAAGGCAGAAATTCCACATTATTCTCTCAAGTCTTTAGATTCATGGATGAGCCTCATTGATGGTAATGATGTTCTCCCTCTGCTGTTTCACCACATTGTCAGTGAAAATAGAAAAGAAACAAATCTATCACTTCTCTGTTTCTTCCCTATGTAGCTCTTGCAAATCTCGAGCACCCGCTTCTGCCCTGTTTTCAGACAGAATGATGTGTTTACTGCTATCGCCTCAAAAAACTTTGAACCACCTCGCCAGGCTTCAGCCTGCACGCAGCCGTGTTTAAACATTACCAGGAGAAAAGACACCTTTGGAGATTCCATCAGCCTCATGTTCATCCAGAGGTGTGCTCTGCAAGAACCAAGCTTCACATACAGATTTTAAGGAATCTTTGTTTTTATTCTCTTCCAAGTTTACGGGTATGTATGAAACGTCTTCATCTTATTCTTCACTCTCTTCTTCTGCTCTGAGTTCTCAGTATTGCTGTTATTCGTATGTTTGTTTTTGTTCAGAAGTTTCATCATTTTTTTCTGTTTATTTCCTGACTCCATTATAACTCAATTATTTTATTTATTTTCAATTTCCGCCATGTGGATTGTTCAGAGGAACAATAGAAACAAATGTTGCTGGCACAGCTGATTTCAAACGAACTCTCCTTTAAGTACTAGTTCTAAAATCCTAGAGTTCTGTGTTTGGCAACAATGTTTTATCTTTTAAGTGAGTTTTCCTATAGTTCTTCAACCACTTCATACTTCTGTTTGTCTTGCAGAAACCTGAAGAAGGCTCAGACCAGGTCACGTGCGGTTAGGAGCTACATGAAAGCTTGATATTGCGGCCCACTGGCCCCCTAGCCCTCCTTCCCCCATCCCAAGTTTAAGGCAGCCAGGAACAAAAACAAACTAGGTGGCCAACTTGATAAGGGTTTTAATTTTTTTTGTTTTTTCTGAAATGTCTTTGTCAGATTTAGTACAAGGAACATTCTCCCTTATATATGTGTAAAATACCCTGCCATATGTTATTTCTGAAAGCACATGTGTGAGATTGCAATCTTTTCTTACCTAAATGTTTAACAGAGCTCAGAGGGAAGATGTAGATGACAAATTCAATTTCTTTAATAGATACGGGATCTGTCAAAATTTTTTATTTCATCTTGTATCAGTTTTAGTAAGGTGTATTGTTCAAGGAATGTGTTCTTCCTTCTAAACTGTTGAATTTATTACATATTATTTGTTCTGGGATTTGTAATAAATTCACATATTTATTCTTGCTATTGGTGATTTCTCTCATTTTTTTCTTAATCAATTTATCTAATGTTTATCAACTTTTTTATCTTTTCCCCAAGAAAACCCTAAAATGTTTTATCTGTGTTCATATTCTCTATAATTTGTCTGTTTTCTATTTCAGTGATTTCTCCTCTTATCTTTATTATTTCCTTCCTTCTACTTACTTGGGATATACTTTGCTCTCGTTTCTCTAGGTCTTACTGTGGAAACTAAAGTCATTTATTGTATACCTTTCTTTTTTCCTGTCTTAGCATTTAAAAGCTATAAACTTTTCTCTAAGCGTTACTTTAACTGTACCCCAGAAATTTTGCTATGTAATATTTTCATTATCATCAGGTTTGAAATATTTCTAGTGTGTCTTGCAACTTTTTTCTTCAGTCTTTGAATTATTAGTAAGCATGTTCTTTGATTTCCAAAGATAAGGAGTATATCACCCCTTAGATATCTTAATGTTCTCAGTTTCTAATTTAATTCCCCTGTGGTCAGAAAACATTGTCTTATTCCAGTCCTCTTATAACAAATGTATTGAGACTAGTTTTATGGACCATAATGGTTTATTTCAGTAAACATAACATGTGCACTTGAAAATAATGTTTATCCTGTGATTATTTGGCATCGTGTTCTATAAATGACAATTAGGTCAAAGAGATTGATAGTGTCATTCAAATCTTGTACCCATTCCTCCTCTGGATTGCTGAGAGAGTGGTGTTAAAATCTCCAACTATCTTTATGAATTTGTCTCTTTTTCTCTATAATTCTGTTACCTTTTCACCTCATGCTTTTTGAACCTCTTTTATTAGGCACGTAGACATGTATGACTCTTAACATCTTTTTGAAAATTTATCCTTTCATTATTATAGTATATCTGTCTTTATCTCTGGTAATACTCTTTGTCTTAACATCTATTATATCTAATGTTGATGTAACCACTCCAACCCCCTTAGACTGTTTGCAGTACCATCATTTATTTTCAACATATCTGTATTGTTAAAGTTCATCTTTGTGGAGAAACTATGTCTGGTCCTAATTTCTTATCTTTTCTGAGAATTTCTGATTACTGGTTGGAAGTGTTTAGTTTATTTACATTTAATCCAACTATTGATATGGTTGAGTTTAGAACAACAGGTTTTTTAATGTTTTCTATTGGTCCTGTCTGATTTTTGTTTGTTTGTCTTTTTGATTCTCTGTTCCTACTTTCTTAATTTATTTAGGCTTAATTGAATCTTTTTGAGAATTCCTTGTTAATAGATTTTGGCTTTTTAGTTATACCACTTTGTATTGTTTCAAAAGATTTCTTCCTGATACTGAAGAAAATGTAAGCTATCTGCTCTTACCACTCCTAATCAGTGTCATACTAATGTTCTTACCTAGTGTAAGAAGGCAAGAAAAAGAAGTAAAATGACATGCAGATTGGAAAGGAATAAAACTCTTCTACTTACAAATGACATATTATCTACATAGAAAATTCCATAATGTATAAAAATGTTATACAAATTTTAATTTAGTTTAGAAGATTTTAGGATACAGGTCAATTGTATTTCTATACCCTAGTAATGACTAATTGGAAAATGGAATTTAAAAAAACAATATCATCTACAGTAGAATAAAAAAAATGAAATATTTAGACATAATTCTAATAAAATATTTATACAATCTCTGTGTTAAAACTAAAAAACACTGATGCAATAAATGAAAGAGTGCTTCCAGCTATGGATTTGGTCTGACCTGGTTCCATTCCTATCTTCTCCACTTCACTTACTTTATGGATTTGAGCAGTCTCCTTAGGTGCATTGCATCCTGTTTGTTCAGCTGGAAAATGAGACTAGTAATAATAACTATATAATGAGATAATGTTTACGGTATGCTTAGCAGAGTGCCTGGTGTATAATAAATGCTCAATAAATGTTAGCTCTCCACACTTTTTTAAAATACCTTTAAAATACCCATAAAGTCAGTATTTTACTAATTTTGCCCCAAATTATTGCCATAGACTTTTTAAAAAAATAAATTACATATGTCCTGCTTTTATACATGTGGCAGTCATGACAAGGCACCATGTGGGTCACCACTTCAGGGAGCACAGTTGGCTTCCAGCCCAGCTATTGCCTCTTGGGCTGCTCCACCACTTTCATGCTAACTCCACATTTCCTGCAGCTACTGTCAGCCAATGACAAAATGAAACTGCCTGAGATGCTAGGGGAAGGAATAAAGAGATGAGATGTGTTAGAGATGGATATAGTATGTGAGTCCCAGAACACTCACCAGAAGAACATATTCCCTAGGAAGGATTATTCTCAAAAACGTCAGGGTAATGTCTTTGGTGGCCTCACTAAATTCAGCAGTGGCTGTCACAGACCTGGTTCATTAATATGCATAAGCACACTAAGTCCACAAAATTAAACTAAAAGATGATGTTTAACTGCTGGAAGTCTGGAGTCCACAGTTACTGTAAAAACTGGAAATGTCAGAAAGACATCAGAGGGTGATGGCCCTTCAAAAAGATGGAGAGATAGATGATGGAGCATAGGTGATCTTAACATCTACAACCAGAAGAGGGCAAGAATGGCTGAGAGCAACGGCCCCAATAAAAAGTTGTGATCCTTTGTTCAGTTGCCAGAATTGATCCATTTTTCAGATCCCAAATACCAAATACATTCTAAAGAGGCAGATTATCCAGGTCACTCAGAAGTACTCTGCAACACTACAAGTATACACTGTGGTGATTTATGCCATCCTTCTCTGGGGGACCTACGGCCATTTCCTTAGGTGACGGTGCACTAGGGAAAGGGCAAGGCCCAAGCTATTTATTGCACACAGGTTCTGAGTTGACTGTATACCTGAAGACCCAAAGCATCTTATGGCTTCAGGTAATGAATGGAGCCCTGGCTAAGGTCTGGCACTCTGTGGGCTCATGGTGTCTGTAGATTCACCCAGTGGTCTACATAGTAATTGGAAAGAATATACCTGGCAGTTGGAGTAACTCCTATATTTGTTTCTTGGTCTATGAGAAAGTGCTACCATCATGGGGAAGGACAAACGGAAATGTAGGAAACTGTCCGCCAGGAAACCCAGTACAGACAAAACAGGGAAGAGTTGTTCCTCTCGTATCTCTTTTTTAATTGCCAGTCTTCCCTGCAGGAACTAGATGGACTCTGGAGAGTGACAACAGGCTGCTGTAAGTTTAACCGTGTGGTAGTCCCAGTCACAGCTAGAGTGCCTTAATAAGGCCTCAGGTCTGTGGTATGTGCTCACCAACATGATGAATGTACCTTTTCTATAAATATTAGAAAAGAAGATCAGGAACCACTCACAGTTATGTGGAAGAGACTATAATATTCACTTATGTTTTGCCTGAGGGCTGTATTAACTCAGCCACTCTCTGCCATGATGGTACTGGAGTGATTTTGATCACCTGAACCCACTGAACATCAAACTCATCTTTTCCATCAATGCTTTTACATCAATGGCATCCTTCTCACTGGCCACGAGAAACAAGAGGTGGCTAGTGTGCTGGAGTCCTTTGTGAAACACCTGTGCTTCAGAGGGGAAAAGATCAGGTACCTGTCTCTTCAGTGAGGTTGTTAAGGGATCCACTGGTTAGGTTCCTGCTGGAATACTCCCTCCAAAGCAAAAGAGAAATTTCTGCATCAATATCCTGTCTTAAAAAAGGAATCATAGTGCCTGGTAGGCCTCTTTGAGTTCTGGCAGCAACTCAGGACATGCCTAAGAATGCTGTTCCAGTCCACAAATTGCGCAACACGATGGTTACCGGCTTTGCACAGTACTCGAAGCTCTATAGCAGATGCAGGCCATGATGCCCGTCTGCCTCCCATGAAAGATAAGAGGGAAAGAAAGATCAGTTAGGAAGAGTGTTAACCCGTGAAAGATGAGGGGGAAGGAAAGATCAGTTAGAGTGTCAAACTGCAGCGCTAGCCAGCACACGTCTCACCCAGCCCAACAAGCTGCTCTGAGGCATATTGCCTATTTGAAAAGTTCCACAATGATCAGAGATGGCCAGGGCACCTGCTTGTGCTCATTCATTGGTGAAGGGCTTCCTAGGAAAAGCATGGGCTCCGCTACTCTATTAAGCAACCAGAGGCTCTGCACCCAGGCTATCCCTAACTCTCTAGCTGTGCCCCTCTCAGCTAATCTGGAAGTTTTTCCTTGAAGAGAAATCCAAAGAGCTGCCATACATGGGAGAGAATTTTCTCTCTGCTTTCTGCCAAGAAGCTGGTGTGTGTGTGTGTGCACATGCGTGTGTGAGCACATAGCAAAGATTTACTTAATTCCTTAACAAGGAAACCAGCATGATGACAATGATAATTCAAAGAAGGAAAAGAAAAAACTATGATAGTTATATAATCAGTGAACAAAAACAATGCTGGAATAAGATGACAAGTTAGATTGAACCAGGGCAATGCCCTGTAAGACAATAAAATTATAATCTGTAGGATTTACATTTTCTATTGAACAGAAATAAATTGCAAGGTAATGATTACATTAACATTAACTTTATGGAGTCTCACCTTAATCAATAGTTAGTACTCAAACACTTACTGAAAAACAGTAAAGGGCTTACTAAACCCCCTAAAACAAGGTTTCTCAGCTGGGAGTGTTTGTCCCCCAGAGGTGTTTCACAAGGTCTGGAGAGAGTGGGGAGATGAGGGATGCTGCGAGTATGTGGTGGGTAGGGGTGAGGGATCCTGCTGAATAGTCTCGCTATGCACAGGATAGCCTTCCACAACAATTACCTGGGCTAAAAGGTTAAGAGTGCCAAGACTGAAAATCATGTACAAATAACACTTTAGATGGCTTATAAGACATGGAAAGGGGATAGGAAGAAGATTTTGAATGTCTCTTCACCACCTTAAGAGCAAATTTGGGATAACGAAAGAAGCAACTTCTTGTAGTTTGAGAGAGAATTAAATGAGACAATTGTGGGAGGCTGGGCGTGGTGGCTCACGCCTGAAATCCCAGCACTCTGGGAGGCCACAGTGGGTGGATTGCCTGAGCTCAGGAATCTGAGACCAGCTGAACCAGAGTGAGACCCTCCTCTCTAAAAATAGCCAGGGGTTGTGGCAGGCACATGTAGTCCCAGGTACTCAGGAGGCTGAGGCAAGAGGATCACTTGTGCCCAAGAATCTGAGGTTGCTGTGAGCTACGATGCCACAGCACTCTACTGAGGGTGACAAAGTGAGACTCTGTCTCAAAAAAAAAAAAAAAGACAATGGGGTGGTTTGTGTTTTTATAAAGATGGATACTGAAGTATATATCCCACCCCACATACTCTTCTCCTTCCAATGTGACGCTGACATTCCTGAATTGAGGGCTGGAAAATGTGTCCCCCCACCCTCCTGGAGCCTGGGGGGACCTTTGTAATGCCTCTATCAATTGATCACACAGAGAGTGGCTTCATGACTTTGGAGGCTGGAGGCAATACAGATTTCTCCCAGTGCTATTTCTTGGGACGCCACCTGGTTGTCCTGAGCCAACGCAGAACAAGTCTGGTTTTGCTAGAGAAACCCCGGCAAGGAATTAGACAGAGGCAGGAGACGTGCACAATGTTCCCACCCAGCTTGTCCAGTCTTACCAGCTCAGACCTCCGACAGGGAGAAAGAAGGTTCTTAGATGTCCCCAGGCACCACTAACTGCAACCTCATGTGAAGAAAAAAAAAAAACAGCTACCAACTGAGCAGCTCCCGAATTGCTGCCCATAGACACCATGGGAGATGATACATGATGGTGGTTGTTTTATGGTCCTACATTGTAAAGTGACGTATTTTACAGCAACAGATGGGTCCTCAAACTACAGCCTGCGGGCCACATGATGGTGGTGGTTTTATGGTCCTACATTGTAAAGTGACGTATTTTACAGCAACAGATGGGTCCTCAAACTACAGCCTGCGGGCCACATGAGGGGGTGTGATTGTATTTGTTCCTGTTTTTTTTTTTTTTTTAATTCAAAATAAGATATGTGCAGTGTGCATAGGAATTTGTTCATAGTTTTGTTTTTTTTTTTAAAACTATAATCCAGCCCTCCAACGGTCTGAGGGACAGTGAACTGGCCCCCTATTTAAAAAGTTTGAGGATCCCTGCATAATACACGGGAAGTCCTTAGCACAATGCTTGGCAATCACATTAGTTGGTCAGTTTGGGGTGGGGGTAGTTTTAGTATTTTTAAATAAAATTTATTTTTATTTTTATTTTTTTGGGTTTTTTTTAATTGAATCATAGCTGTGTACATTAGTACAATAATGAGGCACCATACACTTGGTTCATTGGCCATTTGACACATTTTCATCACACTAGTCCCAGAAGACCAAAAATCACATCATAACAAAGATATTTGTATCAGAATATTTATTGCAGCCCTATTCATAATTGCTAAGTCATGGAAAAAGCCCAAGTGCCCATCGATCCAAGAATGGATTAATAAATTGTGGTATATGTACACCATAGAATATTATGCAGCCTTAAAAAAAGATGGAGACTTTACCTCTTTCATGTTTACATGGATGGAGCTGGAACATATTCTTCTTAGTAAAGTGTCTCAAAAATGGAAGAAAAAGTACCCAATGTACTCACCCTTATTATGAAACTAATATAGGACCTCCACATGAAAGCTATAACCCAGTTAAGTAGAATTTAATTAGTATTTTTATTATGTTGCTGGCACTGGAGGGCAAACCTTCCATTGACAGGTCTCATGCACAGAGGTGTAGTTTTCTATCTAAAGCACCAGGGGGAGCCAGCCCCTAATTTTTCACTGTCCGTTTCAGACGGTGAATTTCACAGAATAGAAAAAAGGCTTTAAGGAAACAAGACCATGGACTACAGAAGGAAGACGTGTTAGGGAATGCTCCATAAATAAATCCTAAAAGATAAAAAAGCTCATTTTGATGAATAATTCTGCCCTAGGCAGGTTATGCAGAGAAAAGACAAGAAAATCCTATTTTTTCTTTTTAAATGCAATAGAGCAGGTTATCTTTTCTTTAATCTCTGAAAAGGAGAAAAGATCTGCAAACCCATGATTATCCAACAATGCTGTACCTAATCTCTCCCATTATCTAGAAACCCTGTGTAAGTAGCTTACCACCATTTCTGACAGTAAGAAGGTATTTCTGAATACCGATTTATGGGACTCAGATAACATTTGTACCACTCTTTAAGCTTAAATTTTGTTTAAGTTTTTATGTTTTCTAGTTCTTTATTTTGTAAATTCAGGATGAATGGTTTAGTAACTGTGAAATGGGCCATGATTCCAATTGCAGAAAATCTGGAAACCAAATTTCTTAAAATGAATTGCCAGAACCAAATACATTATATCTCTTTTTCTGACAAATTCAAAGCAAGCTTTACCCATCATCATTCATTGTGAGCTAAGAAGGCCGGTGGCCTGCACTTAGGATGATCTACCAGTGAAGATCATGAAGGCTGCTACCCTGAGAGGGCTTAAAGATGTTGGGGCTTAAATAGAGCAGGGGTTTTAAGAATAAAGGTTTGTTGGTCTGACTAGAGGGTTATACTGTGAGGTCAAGGCTTTGCTGCCTGGAAGAGTATGAATTAAGGGAGAAAAGCAGGGGCAGCTTGAACTCTGAAGAGTTTCCTACGACTTTGACTTAATCCTCAGCCATAGTGACCTGCTATCCTGCTGATAAGCCTCAGGAGAATGGAAGGAGAAAGTAAGGTTTGATCAACGCAACCATCCTCTATCTATGCAGGATGAAAACAAAACCATGACAAACACAATGGCATGGAATCACAGAATCACGTTCCTACCTAACGCATATCTGTCAGTAGTAAGACTGAGTCTCATTTTTAAATTATGGCACTGTCTCATCAGGATGTACACATAACATTTTTTTTTATTGTAAAATCATAGCTGTGTACATTTGTGCAATCAAGGGGTACAATGTGCTGGTTTCATATACAATCTGAAATATTCTCATCAAACTATTCAATGTAGCCTTCATGGCATTTTCTTAGTTATTGTATGTAGACATTTGTATTCTGCATTTAGCAGGTTTTGCCTGTAACCATTCTAAGGTGCATCGTAGGTGTGGCCCCACCTATTACCCTCCCACCACCCTGACCTCCCTCCTCCCTTCCCCTCCCTTGGCCCTTTCCCCATATTCTTGTGCTATAGTTGGGTTATAGCATTCATATGAAAGCTATAAATTACCTTCATGGTAGGGCTGAGTACATTGGATATTTTTTCTTCCATTCTTGAGATACTTTGCTAAGAAGAATATGTTCCAGCTCCATCCATGTAAGCATGAGAGAGGTAAAGTCTCCATCTTTCTTTAAGGCTGCATAATATTCCATGGTATACATACATGTACCACAATTTGCTAGTCCATTCGTGGGTCGATGGGCACTTGGGCTTCTTCCATGACTTAACAATTATGAATTGGGCTGCAATAAACATTCTGGTACAGATGTCTTTGTTATATTGTGATTTTTTGTCTTCTGGGTATAAACCTAGTAAAGGAATTATAGGATAGAATGGCAGGTCTATATTTAGGTCTCTAAGTATTCTCCAAACATCCTTCCAGAAGGAACATATTAGTGTGCATTCCCACCAGCAGTGTAGAAGTGTTCCCTTTTCCCCACATCCACGCCAACATCTCTGGTTTTGGGATTTTGTTATGTGGGCTACTCTTCCTGGGGTTAGGTGATATCTCAAAGTAGTTTTGATTTGCATTTCTCTGATGATTAAGGATGATGAGCTGTTTTCATGTGTCTGGAGATCATGCGTCTGTCTTCTTTAGAGAAGTTTCTCTTCAAGTCCTTTGCCCACCCTGAGATGGGATCACTTGTTCTTTTCTTGCTAATACGTTTGAGTTCTCTGTGGATTCTGGTTATCAAACTTTTATAAGAGGTATAACCTGCAAATATTTTCTCCCATTCTGAGGGATGTCTGCTTGCTTTACTTACTATGTTCTTGGCTGTGCAGAAGTTTGATCAGATCCCAGTAATGTATTTTTGATACTGCTTCAATTGCCTGGGGAGTCCTCCTCATAAAATATTCACCCAGGCTGATTCCTTCAAGAGTTTTCCCTGCACTTCTTCAAGTATTTTTATAGTTTCATGTCTTAAGTTTAAATCTTTTATCCAGTGAGAGTCTATCTTAGTTAATGGTGAAAAATGTGGGTCCACTTTCAGTCTTTTACAGATCACCAGCCAGTTCACCCAGCACCATTTGTTAAATAGGGAATCTTTTACCCACTGAATGTTTTTAATAGGCTTGCCAAAGATCAAATAACAGTAAGTAGCTGGATTCATCTCTTGGTTCTCTATTCTGTTCTAAACATCTGCTTCTCTATATTTGTGCCAGTACCATGCTGTTTTGATCACTATTGATTTATAGTAGTCTCAGGTCTAGTAGCATGATTCCTCCTGCTTTGTTTTTATTTCTGAGTAATGTTTTGGCTATTTGAGGTTTTTTTCTGATTCCAAATAAAACGACGTATTATTTTTTCAAGATCTTTAAAATATGACAATGGAGCTTTGATAGGAACTGCATTAAAATTATATACTGCTCTGGGTAGTATAGACATTTTAACGATATCGATTCTTCCCAGCCATGAGCATGGTATGTTTTTCCATTTGTTAACATCTTCAGCTATTTCTTTTCTTAAAGTTTCATAGTTTTCTTTATAGACATCTTTCACATCCTTTGTTAGATAAATTCCCAAATATTTCATCTTCTTTGGAACTACTGTGAAAGGAATAGAGTCCTTGACTGTTTTTTCAGCTTGGCTATTGTTGGTATATATAAAGGCTACAGATTTACGGGTGTTGGTTTTGTAGCCTGAAACATTGCTGTATTCCTTGATCACTTCTAAAAGTTTTGTAGTAGAATCCCTAGTGTTTTCCAGATATACGATCATGTCATCTGCAAAGACTGAAAGTTTGATCTCTTCTGACCCTATGTGGATACCCTTGATCACCTTTTCTTCCCTAATTACAATGGCTAAAACTTCCATTACAATGTTAAAGAGCAGTGGGCAGAGACAAGATGGCGGACTGAAGCCAGCTTTCCACAGAGGTTCCCGTCCAGAAGGAGAGTTAAAGGACAGAAATTTAGCAAGTAACATGGTGGATTAGAGCTGCACCAAGAGAAAAGGTTGAAGAACGCACATCAACCACACTGAGGCGAACTGCGACCCCAAGGATACAAACAAAATGTACAAAATCCATCACCAAGCAGACAGGAGTCCCATCCCCCATGAGAACAGCTCAGAGTGCCCCACAAACAAAGGACCAGAGTTCAAAGGTCCTCCCACTACACTCCATGGGAGAGACCCTCTAAAAACTGGACCTACCTCCCCTACTAGGGTGCCATGGCATTTTCCTGCCAGGCATAAAACTGTATATATTCTCTACCTGCAAATCTGAGCTCACAGCACTCCCTTCCACTCTCACTCTGAGGTCTGGAGGCCTGTCCCCCAGGAGTCCAGATTCTTGGGTGATGTCTTGAGGGGTGTGGACAGGGCCTAAACTGCAGCTGGTCAGTGCTGACTCTACAGCACAGGAGTGAGGAGAGGACGGTCAGCTGAGAGGGAACCACACCAGAGTGGCAGTGCCCCAAGGCATACAGCAGCAGCCATCTTTTGGTAACAATAGGGCTCACTCCAGGATATTCTGAAGCCACACCCCCTGTCTCCCTGGGCAACCAGAGAAGGCCGGGCATCTGCTCAGGTGGCAACCACCAAGGAACAGATCTGGGATGGAAACACAGGCCCCATGAGTAAAGGGTTTGCCTGAGGCACTACCAGCATGGGTGGAGCGTGGGGACTAGAAATGCACACGCAGAGCTGGGAAGTTCGCAGGGTGGGGCTGACCCATAGGACCACTTTACTGAACCTAAGACGCATCCAGCCTTCAGGGAATCCTCAGCCTATAGACAAAGGAAGACAGGTGGCTAGAACTGACAGCCAACCAAATGCAAACCTACAGGAGCAAAGACAGGGGCTGAGGCGCAGGCTCTGGGAACTCAAAACAGCTTCTCTTCTGCAAGGGAATTTAGCATGGACAGAAACAAATTTCTGCAAAGTTGTTCTGTTCTGTTCTGTCAGTAACATCAATCAGGGGCGGGGCTGGAACTGAGTGAACAACCCCCAGCCTCCATCAAGCACCCAAGGTTGTCAGGCCTCACCCCCCCCGCCCCCGCTAGATAGAGGCAGAGTACAGCAGCCTAGCTAAGCAGAAATAGATTTCATTGTGATTCAGACAGGTAAAAGCCCCTAGAGTATCTGATCACTACAGGCAACTAGGTCACAGCCCTGCAGGGCTATCAGTGACTGGGTGTGACAGAGGTGCAAGGTGGGGAAGGAGGCATCAACATTCCTAGACTGATCTATTTGCAGGGTGGGTCCTCCTGACTCCACAGAGTACCGGAACAAGCCATATCTGAGTAGTCACCAGACCCCTGCCAGAGACCTTTTAAAAATCTCCCACCTGAGACAGGTGCTGACTGAAACAATTGATTTGGACCTTTTGAACTGAGCCAATCACCTGAGGACTATTCAGGTGGTGCCCTGGGTGTGTGGTTGTAGGAAGATTTGATTTTCCTTTTCCAATTGTTGCCTGTGGGGGGATGGGGGACTTAATTGCTGGTATTTCTCCACAGCTGAGACTTCAACCCAGAGTAACTGTTTCACTAAGGTCGAATAGAGACCAGCTGAAAACAAAACAGAACCACTTAGTCCCTCCACACCAAACAGGTCCCCAGTTTCTCAGGCCATAGCACTATATGGGTCCTCGACAAAGCTCCAGGGGAAAAAATCAAATGGTGTAAAAAAATCATGGGGTGGAATCAGTGGAAAAACTCCAGTAACATGAATAACCAGAATAGATCAACACCCCCCCCCCAAGAAAAGATATGGCATATATAACTGAAGATCCCATTCATAAACAGCTGGCCAAGATGTCAGAAATCAAATTCGGAATTTGGATTGCAAACAAGATTAATAGAATGGAGGAAAATTTGGAATTAGAAATTGGAGGAGCAATTCAAAACTCGTCTCAAGAATTTAACGAATTTAAAGACAAAACCACCAAAGATTTTGACGCACTAAAGCAGGAATTTGTAGCCCTCAAAGATTTGAAAAATACAGTAGAAGCCCTCAGTAACAAAGTGGAGCAAGCAGAAGAAAGGATTTCTGACATTGAAGACAACACATTTGAATGCTCCCAAAACTCTCAAAGAGGAAGAGAAATGGAGTGCCAAAACAGATAATTCTCTCAGAGAGCTCTGGGATAATTCAAACAAGGCTAATATCCACCTCATTGGAATCCCTGAAAGTGATGAAGTGGCCTTGCAAGGCACAGAGGCCCTTCTTCATGAAATTATGAAAGAGAATTTTCCAGACATGCCAAGAGATTCTGAAATTCAGATAGCAGATAGTTTCAGAACCCCAGCACAACTCAATCCCAATAAGACATCCCCCAGGCATATCATAATTAACTTCACTAAAGTTAATATGAAGGAGAAAATGCTGAAAGCAGCCAGACGTAAGAAATCCATTACCTACAAAGGGAAGAATATTAGAATGACTGCAGATCTCTCTGCTGAAACTTTTCAAGCCAGAAGACGGTGGTCATCAACTTTTAACCTCCTAAAGCAAAATAACTTTCAACCCTGGATCCTGTATCCAGCTAAACTGAGTTTCATTTATGATGGAAAAATTAAATACTTTAATGACATTCATATGTTGAAGAAATTTGCCATAACCAAGCCAGCACTCCAGGATATTTTCAGACCTACCCTCCATAATGACCAGCCCAATCTTCTATTACCAAGTAAACTCACTCAGAAACTTTTGATCAAACTCCAACTTCCACAGTGGCGAAAGGATTACAAATGTCCACTGGACTTTTGAAAAACTAGATACCCAAAATGTTACAAGACTTATTAATATTCTCCATTAAGGTGAATGGCTTAAACTGTCCTCTAAAGAGGCACAGGTTAGCTGACTGGATACAAAAACTCAGGCCAGATATTTGCTGCATACAAGAGTCAAATCTTACCTTAAAAGATAAATATAGACTTGGGGTGAAAGGATGGTCGTCCATATTTCAGGCAAACGGTAATCAGAAAAGAGATGGTGTTGCAATTCTATTTGCAGATACAATAGGCTTTAAACCAACAAAAGTAAGGAAGGATAAGAATGGTCACTTCATATTTGTTAAGGGTAATACTCAATATGATAAGATTTCAATTATTAATATCTGCACCCAACCAGAATGCACCTTAATTTATAAGAGAAACTCTAACAGACATGAGCAACTTGATTTCCTCCAGCTCCTTGATAGTTGGAGATTTCAACACTCCTTTGGCAGTGTTAGGTCGATCTTCCAATAAGAAGCTGAGCAAAGAAATTTTAGATTTAAACCTAACCATCCAACATTTGGATTTAGCAGACATCTACAGAACATTTCACCCCAACAAAACTGAATACACATACTTCTCATCGGCCCATGGAACTTACTCCAAAATCGATCACATCTTAGGTCACAAGTCTAACCTCAGTAAATTTAAAGGAATAGAAATTATTTCTTGCATCATCTTGGACCACCATGGAATAAAAGTTGAACTCAGTAACAACAGGAATCTGCATACTCATACAAAAACATGGAAGTTAAATAACATTATGCTGAATGATAACTGGGTCAGAGATGAGATTAAGAAAGAAATTGCCAAATTTTTGGAACAAAATGACAATGAAGACACAAATTATCAGAACCTTTGGGACACCACAGAGGCAGTCCTAAGAGGGAAATTTATAGTACTGCAAGCCTTCCTCAAGAGAATGGAAAGAGAGGAAGTGAACAACTTAATAGAACATCTCAAGCAACTGAAAAAGGAAGAACATTTCAACCCCAAACCCAGTAGAAGAAAAGAAATAACCAAAATTAGAGCAGAATTAAATGAAATTGAAAACAAAAGAATTATACCACAGATCAATAAATCAAAAAGTTAGTTTTTTGAAAAGGTCAATAAAATAGGTAAATTTGGCTAGCCTAACCAGGATAAAAAAGAGTAAAATCTCTAATGTCATCCATCAGAAACAACAAAGACGAAATAACAACAGACTCCTCAGAAATTCAAAAAATCCTTAATGAATATTACAAGAAACTGTATTCTCAGAAATATGAAAATCTGAAGTAAACTGACCAATACTTGGAAGCACATCACCTTCCAAGACTTAGCCAGAATCAAGTGGAAATGTTGAACAGGCCAATATCAAGTTCTGAAATAGCATCAACCATACAAAATCTCCCTAAAAAGAAAAGCCTGGGACCAGATGGCTTCAAGTCAGAATTCTACCAAACCTTTAAAGAGGAACTAGTACCTATATTACTCAACCTGTTTCAAAATGTAGAAAAAGAAGGAAGACTACCCAACACGTTCTATGAAGCAAACATCACCCTGATCCCCAAACCAGGAAAAGACCCAACAAGAAAAGAAAATTATAGACCAATATCACTAATGAATATAGATGCAAAAATATTCAACAAGATCCTAACAAACAGAATCCAGCAACACATCAAACAAATTATACATCATGACCAAGTCGGTTTTATCCCAGGGTCTCAAGGCTGGTTCAATATACGTAGATCTATAAGTATAATTCAGCACATAAACAAATTAAAAACCAAAGACCATATGATTCTCTAAATTGATGCAGAAAAAGCTTTTGATAATATCTAGCATCCCTTCATGATCAGAACACTTAAGAAAATTGGTATAGAAGGGACATTTCTTGCTTCTCCATTCTTGTGATGCTTTACTAAGAATAATGTCTTCCACGTCCATCAAGGTCAATACGAAGGATGTAAAGTCTCCATTTTTTTTAATGGCTGAATAGTATTCCATGGTATACATATACCACAGCTTGTTAATCCATTCCTGGGTTGGTGGGCATTTAGGCTGTTTCCATATTTTGGCGCTTGTAAATTGAGCTGCAATAAACAATCTAGTACAAGTGTCCTTATGATAAAAGGATTTTTTTCCTTCTGGGTAGATGCCCAGTAATGGGATTGCGGGATCAAATGGGAGGTCTAGCTTGAGTGCTTTGAGGTTTCTCCATACTTCCTTCACATTTCTTAAACTGATAGAGGCCATCTATAGCAAACCCATAGCCAATATCGTATTGAATAGAGTTAAATAAATTGAAATTATTTTCACTCAGTTCAGGAACCAGACAAGGCTGCCCATTGTCTCCACTGCTCTTTAACATTGTAATGAAAGTTTTAGCCACCGCAATTAGGGAAGAAAAGGTGACCAAGGGTATCAATACAGGGTCAGAAGAGATCAAACTTTCGCTCTTCTCAGATGATATGTTTGTATATCTGGAAAACACCAGAGATTCTACTATAAAACTCTAAGAAGTGATCAAGGAATACAGCAGCGTCTCAGGTTACAAAATCAACATTCATAAATCAGTAGCCTTTATATATACCAGCAATAGTCAAGCTGAAAAAACAGGTAAGGACTCTATTCCATTCACAGTAGTGCCAAAGAGGAAGAAATATTGGGAGTTTATCTAACAAAGGATGTGAAAGATCTCTATAAAGAGAACTATGAAACTCTAAGAAAAGAAATAGCTGAAGATGTTAACAAATGGAAAAACATACCATGCTCATGGCTGGGAAGAATCAACATTCTTAAAATGTCCATACTACCCAAAGCAATATACAATTTTAATGCAATCCCTATTAAAGCTCCACTGTCATACTTTAAATATCTTGAAAAAATAATACTTCATTTTATATGGAATCAGAAAAAACCTGGAATAGCCAAGAAATAAAAGAAATAAAAAGAAATCAGGAAGAATCATGCTACCAGACCTCAGACTATACTACAGATCAATAGTGATGAAAACAGCATGGCACTGGCACAAAAATAGAGAAGTAGATGTCTGGAACAGAATAGAGAACCAAGAGATGAATCCAGCTACTTACCATTATTTGATCTTTGACAAGCCAATTAAAAACATTCAGTGGGGAAAAGATTCCCTATTTAACAAATGGTGCTGGGTGAACTGGCTGGCAACCTGTAGAAGACTGAAACTGGACCCACACCTTTCATCATTAACTAAGATAGACTCTCACTGGATTAAAGAGTTAAACTTAAGACATGAAACTATAAAAATACTAGAAGAGAGCGCAGGGAAAACCCTTGAAGAAATTGGTCTGGGCGAGTATTTTATGAGTAGGACCCCCCAGGCAATTGAAGCAGCTTCAAAAATACACTACTGGGACCTGATGAAACTAAAAAGCTTCTGCACAGCCAAGAACACAGTAAGTAAAGCAAGCAAACAGCCTTCAGAATGGGAGAAGATATTTGCAGGTTATGTCTCTGACAAAGGTTTAATAACCAGAATCCACAGAGAACTCAAACGTATAAGCAAGAAAAGAACAAGTGATCCCATCGCAGTATGGGCAAGGGACTTGAAGAGAAACTTCTCTGAAGAAGACAGATGCATGACCTACAGACATGAAAAAATGCTCATCATATTTAATCATCAGAGAAATACAAATCAAAACTACTTTCAGATATCATCTAACTCCAGTAAGATTAGCCCATATCACAAAATCCCAAGACCAGAGATGTTGGTATGGATGTGGAGAAAAGGGAACACTTCTACACTGCTGGTGGAAATGCAAATTAATACATTACTTTTTGAAAGATGTTTGGAGAACCCTTAGAGATCTAAAATAGATCTGCCATTCAATCCTAGGTATATACCCAGAAGACCAAAAATCACATTATAACAAAGATATTAGTACCAGAATGTTTATTGCAGCCTAATTCATAATTGCTAATTCGTGGAAAAAGCCCAAGTGCCCATCAATCCACGAATGGATTAATAAATAGTGGTATATGTATGCCATGGAATATTATGCAGCCTTAAAAAAGATGCAGACTTTACCTCTTTCATGTTTACATGGATGGAGCTGGAACATATTCTTCTTAGTAAAGTATCTCAAGAATGGAAGAAAAAGTATCCAATGTACTCAGCCCTACTATGAAACTAATTTATGGCTTTCACATGAAAGCTATAACCCAGTTATAACCTAAGAATAATCTTATCTATAACCAATCTATCTTTAGCATAAGGTTATTTAGCTTCCATGTTTTTGTATGGGTATGCAGATTCCTGTTTTTATTGAGTTCAACTTTTATTCCATGATGGTCTGAGAAGATGCTAGGAATAATTGCTATTTTTTAAAATTTGATGAGTTTAGATTTGTGTGCTAGGATGTGGTCGATATTGGAGTATGTTCCGTGGGCTGATGAGACGTTCTGTAGATGTCTGTTAAGTCCAGATATTGAATGGTTAAGTTTAAATCTAAGATTTCTTTGTTTAGCTTCTTTTTGGAGAATCTATCCAGCACTGCTAAAGGGGTGTTAAAGTCTCCAACTACTATGGAACTGGAAGAAATCAAGTTGCTCATGTCTGTTAGAGTTTCTCTTATACATTGAGGTGCATTCTTGTTGGGTGCATAAATATTGAATCTCATCATATTGAGTATTATCTTTAACAAATATGACGTGTCCATCCTTGTCCTTCCTTATTTTGGTTGGATTAAAGCCTATTGCATCTGTGGATAGGATTGCAACACCTGCTTTTTTCTGCTTTCCATTTGCCTGGAGTATAGATGACCATCCCTTCACCTTGAGTCTATATTTGTCTTTTAATGTAAGATGAGATTCTTGTATGCAACAGATATCTGGCTTGAGTTTTTGTATCCAGTCAGAAACTGTATCCAGTTCTGTGCCTCTTGAGAGGACAATTTAAACCATTCACATTAATTGAGAATATTGATAAGCCTTTCGAGAGTCCGATGGACATTTTTAATCCTTTTGCGACTGTGGAAGTTGGAATTTGATCAAAATTTTCTGGGTGGGTTTACTTTTGTGGTGGAGGATTATGCTGGTCTTTTTTTTTTTTTTTTTTTTTTTTTGTAGAGACAGAGTCTCACTTTATGGCCCTTGGTAGAGTGCCGTGGCCTCGCACAGCTCACAGCAACCTCCAACTCCTGGGCTTAAGCGATTCTCTTGCCTCTGCCTCCCGAGTAGCTGGGACTACAGGCGCCCGCCACAACGCCCAGCTATTTTTTTTTTGGTTGCAGTTCAGCCGGGGCCGGGTTCAAACCCGCCACCCTCGGTATTTGGGGCTGGCGCCTTACCAGCTGAGCCACAGGTGCCGCCTCGATTATGCTGGTCTTTATGGAGGATAGGTCTGAGAATATCCTGGAGAGTTGGTTTAGTTGTGGCAAATTTCTTCAACATGTGAGTGTCACTAAAGTATTTAATTTCTCCATCATAAATGAAACTGAGTTTAGCTGGATACAGGATCCTAGGTTGAAAGTTATTTTGTTTTAGGAGATTAAAAGTCAATGACCATCCTCTTCTAGCTTGAAAGGTTTCAGCAGAGAGATCTGCATTCTTTCATCTGGCTGCTTTCAGAATTTTCTCCTTCATATTAACTTCAGTGAAATTGATTATGATGTGTCTAGGGGATATCTTATTTAGGTTGAGTCGTGCTGGAGTTCTGAAAGTGTCAGCTATCTGAAATTCAGAATCTATTGGCATGTCTGGAAAGTTCTCTTTCATAATTTCATGGAGAAGAGACTCTGTGCCTTGTGAAGCCACTTCATTGCTTTCGGGGATCCCTACAAGTCAAATATTGATATTCTTCGAATTATCCCAGAGTTCTCTGAGAGAGTGATCTCTCTTTGCCCCCCATTTCTCTTCCTCTTTGAGAGTTTGGGAGCGTTCTAAAGCTTTGTCTTCGATGTCATAAATCCTTTCTTCTGCTTGCTCCATTCTTTTACTGAGGGATTCTACTGTGTTTCTCAGATCTTTGAGGGCTGGAACGTCTTATCTGAATGTGTCAAAATCTTTGGTCATTTGGTCTTTGAAGCCTTGAATTCTTGAGACATCTTTTGTGTTACTGCTTGGAATTCTAATTGGATCTTATTTGCTATCCAGATTTTGAATTTGATTTCTGACATCTCAGCTATTTGTTTGTGCATGGGATCTTGTGCTGTGTCTGCCCCATTCTTCCTGGGAGGAGTTGATCTACTCTAATTATTCACATTGCCAGCATTTTTCCTTTGATTTCGTCTCATGATTGTTTTCCCTGTTGCCTCTGGCCATCCTTAGAGTTGGGGTGATGTCTCTCTGAGATTAGACCCCAGGGGGATCAGTCTATTGTTGCTGGATCTTTGTAGGGAGTGACCCTGTGTAGCTCTTCTGGGGCTGCCCCTCCAGGGTTTTGGTTGTGGGAGCAGCCCTGTAGTGTGATACCCTGGGATCCAGCAACATGGGGCAGGGGGTGGGGGTGGTACACATGGTTCTGGGAGTGCCTGGCACCCAGTGACTTTGACACAGAGGGCCAAAGGCTCCAGCAGTCTCTGGCCAGGAGAAGGGCTCTGCGCAGAGTCAGGGAGGGCTCCCAAGGGCATGCGGCTACCACAGTCCTTGGCCAGACAAGCGGGCAGTGTGGAGGCAGGGAGGGTACAGGAGGGAGGACGCAGAGTTCCTGGTCAGGGTGTGGGGATGCTCAGTTGGTGGGGTAGTGGGTCCAGTGCAGCTCTTACAGAGGTCTGGGAGGGTCCCGGTGCAACTCTTCTGGAAGTCCAGGAGGGTCCACCGGTCACGGGGCAGCACTTCCAGAGGTCTGAGAGGGTGCCGATTGTGTGTCCTGGCACAGCTTTTCCGGAGGTTGTAGGGTGCCAATCATGGGTCCTGGAAGTTCTCGATGTACACATAACATTTTCTGTGACTCGCTAGTAATAGCAAAGGCTGTTTCCTTTGATTTAACTACAAATCATGGACTGTGAGAGCCCTAGAACATCTCTAATCTCTCACAGCTGCTTCTGGGAATTCCCAAGGAGAGCCTTGCCTGTGCTCCTAAGAAGCCCTTGGGGCTCCCAGAAACAGCCTGTCAGTCTGCAGTACAGTGATGACAAGCCCACTGCATGCACTGCAGGGTCCTTGGATGTGCTGCCAGGACCCTGGCACCGACAGCAGCATTTTCCAGTTGCTGCTGAATGTGCCTGAGCACTCCCCACAAATGACTGCTCCTTTGTTCCATGCTCTCAGTAGCCTGTCAGTACAGTAGCCGGGCTGTGTGGGGCAGGGGGAGCCTCCTGTGTCCCTACATCTGTTATCCTCATTCCTTGGTCACCTTTTCCAAGGGCTCATCTCATAAAGTCTCATCTTCTCAAATCTGTGAGTGGCTGGTCAGACATACAGTGCCTGTCATCCCAGCCTCCCATAAAATGATGACAGCCCATATTCTGTGGCCCAAGTCTGTGCACTCTACCTGGGATGACTTCCTCCTCCCAAGCCATTTGCTCCTCAGGAAGATAAAAGCCCACAGCGAGTCTGCCTGATTACCCCTGCCCACCAGATATTCCCAGACACATCTGATCTTACGGTGGGCACTTGCCATGTTGGACACCCTGTTTTCACCAGTGAAAGATTCTGAATACTTAGCTTTTGGGAGGTAATAATTTGTTTAGGTTAATATGTGGGTACATATGATTAGGTTACATAAATTGCTTTTGTAAGGTTAAAGTCTGTATTTTGGTTGTATCCTTCACCCATGAAATGTGCCATATACCAATGTCATGTACTCATTGGGGGGGATTTACCCAGCCCCTTCCTTTCCTCCCCTCATTTGAATTTAATTACATGTGATGATTATTTTTCCATTCTTGTGATACTTTGCTTAGAATATTATCCACATCTGTGGATGAAGGCTGGATTTAGAATCTTTAAACAGGGTAGTACTTTTTCAAATGGGCATGTTTCCAAGGATGTAATTGCTGGATAGAGTTTTCCAGTATGACAACCCTTCTTGCAGGGAGACATCTTGCTGAGATCAGGAAGAATATTCAAAGCATAAGCACAGCACCCATGTTCTGCCCCTTTCCATAACAAAGTAGCGTATTTCACACCCTCCCACCCCCCTGCCCACATTAGAATGTCCTCGGAGGCAGGCCGACTCCATCTCTTTCTGTACATCTAGACCACTCAGCTCCCTAAGCTATAAATCTTCCTGTAATTTTGCAAAAGGAAGCCTTGCAAAATTATTCCATAGCAGGTGGAATTTTTTTGACAAAACAGAGGGTGCTAACGAGCTGGATTAGAAATCAACCTCTTGGAGGAGTCCCTGGAGGAACTCAAGGACACCACGTCATCTTTTCCTTTCCTGACTCTTTTTCTCACATTCTTTCCCTCCTCTCTTTACAACCCTGATCAAACTTTGCTTCACTCTGGTTTGGTAAAATGGAGCATGTGTCTATCAGTTTTTCATGAATTTTTCCCAAATGGCCCTCCCAAACACTACCAGTGAGAGAAGACTGGCTGGGTTAGGGGAGTATACGTTCAGTATTTATCCTCTGTTGCTGACAAATTCAGATGTTCTGACAGCGGAAGGAGGAGAAGCTGAACATGGAGGTGTTCCTAGAAGAATCTGTCCTCTGGTTGTAATTAGGAGGAGACACTGGGGAGGTTTGCTAGACCATTTGTGAATGCTGACCAAGGACTAATGTAGCCATAGCAAACAAAGCACTCAAGTGACACCTGTTTGTCTCATGCTATCCCAACAGTGGCCATCTCTGCATCTTTATAGAACAAGGTACCAGTAAAAGGAAGGGAACAGAACAAAGGAATGTACCCACTCCAGCACCCCACACCTCTCTGCCTCCCGGTAACAGACACATTTTAATTAATAATAAATAAATAATAAATAAAGTGTCAGTACTTGAAAGAGGAAAAATAAAATTCAAGAACTCTGGAACTGAAATATACCCCAGAGGCTGTTATGGTCTAAATTGTATCTCCTCCAAAATTCATATGTTGAAGTCCTAACCTCCAGTACCTCAGAATGTGACTGAATTTGGAAACAGGGTCTTTAAAGAGGTAATTAAGGTAAAATGAGGTCGTATGGGTAGGCCCTAATCCAATCTGAGTATTATCCTTGTAGAAAAAGGGATTAGGACAGAGACACATGGAGAAAAGACCACGTGAAGCTACAGGGAGCAGATCGCCATCTACAGGCCAAGGACAGAAGTCTCAGAAGAAACCAATCCTGCCACAGCCTTGATCTTGAACTTCCAGCCCCTAGAACTGGAGAAAAGAAATTGTTTAAATCTCTCAGCATGTAGAACTTCGTTATGGCAAGCAGACAGGGATCTAAGCCTTTCACTTTACTCCCAATGAATCCAACGACAGAATCACACAGCTTGTATCAGTGCTAAGTTCAAGTCTTAGGGGTCCTCATTCTCAGCCCACTTAATACCCATAGATCTGACTTACATAGGTTTCCAGAAAGGAAAGAGAAGGATGAATTAATCATGTGGATGGAATGGATGGGAAAATGATTCTTGATTCTATAGCTTCTTATAAAATCCTGTGACTCATAGGTTACCTTATTCTGAACGACTTTGGTTGTTTGGCATTCTTATTCCATTCACCTGGGGGAAATGATGGGTTGCAGACATTCCAAAGTGACATCAGCATGATTTTTTTATTTTGTTGTTTGGGATTCATTGAGGGTACAAAGAATTAGGTTACACTGATTGCATTTGTTTGGTAAAGTCCCTCTTATAACTGGGTCCTGTCCCTAAGAGGTGTGCCATACACGGTGAACCCCCAGCCCCTTCCATCCTCCCCTCTCCCTCATTCCCCTATCCCTAGCAGGGGTCCTCAAACTACGGCCCATGGGCCACATGCGGCGGTGTGATTGTATTTGTTCCCATTTTGTTTTTTTACTTCAAAATAAGATGTGCATAGGAATTTGTTCATAGTTTTTTCTTTTAAACTATAGTCCGGCCCTCCAATGGTCTGAGGGACAGTGAATTGGCCCCCTGTTTAAAAAGTTTGAGGATACCTGACTGTCTTCATATGAGAATTGAGTACATTGGATTTTTGCTTCTGCATTCTTGGGATGCTTTACTAAGAATGTGTTCTAACGCTATACAGCATGATTTTTAAGTGTGTGAAATCAAGTTGGACTAATGGCCCTAAACTTAACAAAGATGGTCTTACTCTTTCTTTTGGTGTTTACACCTCTGATTTGTTCATTGTTTTCCAGAGCCTCCTTTGATGAGAGCAATCCAGGACAGTTGGGAAATTCATGACGGGTGTGTGTGTGTGTGTGTGTGTGTGTGTGTGTGTGTGAAGTATTTATAATTAAATTTTTAATTTTAGTTTAGTTTCTGGGGTTTTTTCATTTGTTTTGTTTTGTTTTGTTTTTGAGCACATGTTCTTTCTAGAGTATTTTTGTTTTCTCTTCTTTTTTCTTTTTCAAGCCCTCAGCTTCAGAATGTCAAACTAATTCTCTCTCTCAATCCTATGTTAGTCTCAGATGACAAGCTCTTAAAAGCACAGCTCTGTTAGTTCTAGGGAGCCTTAAGACTCATTGTCTTGTGGTTTTCCTGTCCTGCTACAATCTCATTGTTGTCATAGCCCAAGGTGTCCTAAATCTGATTTCCCTCCTTGAGTGGTTGTCTTCCATTTATTTTACTTAGAGATAAGTTCAAGCTTTTGAATCTGAATGAGGCATGGCTAATTGAGTTTAGCAGCTGGGAAGTGCTTATCTGTAGATAATCCTGATGTCACAAAGGATGAAGAAATGCCTAGAGACTATTTTAGCCCTTTCCAGAAAACCCATCGTGTTTTCCACACTCTGTGGATGAAATTCAGGCTTCTCCACTTTGGTTCCAGGGATTTCATGGAGTTGATACAGTGTCAGGTATTGTGCTGTGAGCCTGGCAGTTTGTGACCTACACTCTGCCTGTCAGATACCAATTTATGCAACAGAAAACATCCGTCCAGTCTGCAGATTATGTGTGATGATTCTGCTTGTGAATGCCACAAACCACAACTCCTGTGGCTGTGAAAATGGTGCTTTACCTTCATTCTCAGTAAATGAGGAAAAAGTAAAACAGGCCTGATTCATAAGGACTAGTAACACACAGGTAGTGCTCACTTAAAAACAGAATTCAGAACAAAACATTCTGATCAAGGCTTTTATGTTGGCAGCATGAAATAGTTTCACTGCCAAGAGGATGCATTATGGAACAAAATATTAGGTTTAATTGGTGGGTTCTTCACTGTTTTTCCTTTTAAACAAATCTTTAGAGCATGCTGTAAGTCTGACTCCTGAAATTTTTTCTCAGTTATGTGGTTACCAGCAGGTGATATTATTAATTTAAATAATAACATTAAGCCTTTCAAATCAGCTATTAAGAATAATAAACAAATACATTTTTTTTTTCAATTAGGAATAGTGACTCTTCATCCTGAATTTTGTTTATACAACCTATACCCAGACACAAAACGGTCTCCTTTTCCCTAATTCTTTATTAATCCACGGCTTCCTGCCCAGTAAGGTGAGGTTATAAATTAAGGGAATAAAATGCCTTCTTCAGTTCTTATTAATAACAGGCCCTGAGGGAAAGACAGGCAAAGTTCTTGTTGCTTCTATTTGCAACCACTAAACCACTTTTAAAGTGCTTGGCTCAACCTTTTGGAACTCTGGAGAGCATTCAGGGAAAGAGAGCACAAGTGATAAATAATTTGCAAATGAAGATCAAAAAGAAAGCATTAGGAGAACTGGGAATGTTTAGTCTAGAGAAAAGGAGAATAAGTAGAGACATACTTTTCTTAACCGTCATAAAGAGGACGAAAGCAATTCTTTTTTTTCACCAAAGGGGAAAAAATAAGAACAAGTAAATGTAGGCAGAAGCAAGAGATTTGACTTTAACGAAAATAATTTCTTGGTTTTTTCAAATAATGGAATGCTTAGCATTATCCTAGAATAACTTCAGAAAGCTGTTCCACAGTTCAGTCTGGAGATTAAGAATGTAGCGGTATCCATCAAGGGGAGCAGAGAATTCATGTTACCCACATAATACAGAATCAGGAATACTTTCCATTGGTAATTAAAGCAGTGATGATGTTCCACTTCTAATAGGGATTTAGCACTCATCACACATGGGTCCAATGCCTTTCGTCGTCACACAGTGCAGCATTTATGATCGCTAACACAGTGTGTTCCCTACATGGGCACTGTTCTAAGTCCTTTATACACACGTTAACCCTTACAACAGCCATAGGAAGTAGATGATACACTTCCCCTCTTTTGTAAATGTGGAAATCGAGGCCCAAAATATAAAAGCTTAATTATTTCTCCAAAGTCATACATTGAGGTTACAAATAAATGAGCTAGGATTTGAACCTGTGTCCTTCAGAAGTCAACACCAAGATGAGATTAGACATGCCAGAGATTCCTTGGGAGCAATACCTACAGAGGATAAAGGAGACAGAAATAGAGGAACGGGCAGAGAAAGGCTTCAGACTGAGATGCAGGTGTGAAATCTGAGAAAGGAGAGAGGGAGGGTAGGGTGAGGAGAACCTCTGACCCTAGACAGATCTGAGGACATCTTGGCCAAGACAGTGGGTGGGAAGGCCAATGGGTGGAGGAAACTGGCCTGGAGCGTGGAGCCTGGTTTACTGTGCCTATGTTGGTAAGTCACTGGCTGGAAGCAGTCTCGAAGGGTGACCTGCCATGAATACGCGGGGCCCAAAGCAGCAGCTGGGGGCTCTGCCTCTGTAGTAACTTGTTTAGAAGGGAGATCTGAGTGGAGCAACATAGAACCTGAGATATCTGACATGCTCTTAATTGTTCTGTTACGCATTTTATGTGGGCCTCATACTTTATGTTAAGCAGGCGCAGGCCAAATTTGAACCCACCACCCCTGGTGTACAGGGCCGGCGCTCTAATCACTGACCTACAGGTGTCAGCCAAGGCCTCATACTTTAAATAAGAGTGTGCAGTGAAGGATGTGACCTTGCCATCATGAAAAGACTTAGGTAGTAAAGGGACACATCATTACAAAGCTCTAGGGGGCTCCATACGCACAGGGTACATTGTCAGCAGTGCCCTTGAGGTCCAGCAAAGTCATGAGTAGTAGCAAAGAGCTGGATTGTTATCCTTCAATCCAAACATACTTGTAAGTTGTGCTCTGGGACACCTTCATGGCATAAACTTTCATAAACTTTTCGGCCAACATTTAAATATTTATTCAGCACTTACTAAATACAAGGCACTATCTTAAGTGCAATGGGAAATACTGTACTAAAATCTGAAAGCCCCAACCTTCCCATTCAGTGGTTTACCCAGTAAGGAAGATGTCATTTGAGGATGAGGGAAAACTGCCACATGAAGCACAGACATGGTGCTGCAGAATTTTAGGGAGGGGGAGGACCTATTTCCTCTTGGAAAGATTAAGATTTAATGAAGACAAAAAGCAATGTTATAGCTTCCTCAAATGCAAATATGGTACCTGGGAGGAATTTAATGTTTATTGCAATAGGAGGAAGAAATATAAGCCTGGCACAGAAGTAGGAAGCCAAACAATATCATGATTCTCATAAGATACAAGAAATCTCTCTTTTAAAAACCCAGTTCTCAAAGGAGCTAGAAATCTATTAATCTGTTCTATTATAAGAAAAAAAACAGAGATTTACTTTTTCTCTCCATTCATTTTCCAAGGCTATTGTAACAAAGTGCCATAGACTGGATGGCTTACAACAACAGAAACTTATTGTCTCACAGTCCTGGAGGCTGGAAGTCCAAGGTCAAGGTGTGGGCAGGGCTGTGCGCCCCCCAGTGCATGTAGGGCAGGACCCTTCTTTGCCTCTCCCAGTCTGTGGCATTTCTAGGCTTGTAGATGTATCACTCCAATCTTCGCCTCCGTCTTTACGTGTGTTCCTCTTGTACGTCTGTGTCCTCCCATGGCCGTGTTGGCTCCGTGTCTCTGTCGTTTGATACAGACAGCAGTCAGACAGGATTAAGAGTCCACCTTAATCGGTGTAATTTGTCATAACTAATTCCAGCTGTCTGCCCTGTTTCTAAATAAGGTCCCATTCTACGGAACTGGGACTTATAATTTCCACATATTTTTAGGGGGTGCACAATTGGACCCACATCATTATCCTGTTAATTCAACCTTGCTGCTTCAAACTTGATCTTTCAGGCGCAGTAATGTGGTCCTCAGATGTCCTAGGTACTGAGATCTGTGCAATGAAGATAAGTTTAAAGTCTAAAAACTTACATAGCTAAAGTAGAATACCTGTCTATACATCAAAATATAAGACTAAGACCTCTGAATACAGGCCTGGGTGAATAAAAATGTCTTTCAGACATTTGACAAAAACAGACATCTTCATCACTGTTTCTTGGTCTTCCTGAATTGGTATACCTCACCTTCAAACAATCTGTGAAATATTCCTATTCATTGGGAGCTTATTCTTCATGTAGACATTTCCAAGGGAAGAGTTGAAGTGTTAATTCCAGGCTCAGGCTCTTTCAGTCACAAGAATCTATCTTTTCTTCCATGAGAAACAGAGACAACAAAACACCTTTCGCTATCCTAGGCAGATGGAGGAGAGATACTGGGACAGTGTCTACATGCACCTAGGGACAAGCCAGTAAACTATCAAATATTGAGTTACCTATTTTAGGCAGATTGTGTTTTACAAATATTTCCACAGAAAAACATATCCCATCTCACATGCTTTACTTATAATGTGATAGCAACACTTCTCCACTGAAAGCGGGGGGTCTAAATCCTCTCTCTAGAAAATGGACAAGGTGTAGTGACTGACTGATGGCTGATAAACAGAATGCCCTGGAAGCAAAACTCAGTGACTTCCAAGACAAGGTTGTAAAAGTTTCTCCCTTGGTTCCCTCCTCTTCCTTTCACTATTTCTCTCCCAGTGCACTCACCTTTGGAACCCAGGTGCGAGTAAGGGCCACAGACGGGTACTGTCCAAACAGGCAATAGATTCTTGGCTAACAGATGTAATCAGCCTCCAGACAAGGGGATTAATAGGTCTTTAAACATGGATAAGAACTTAGAGGTTACCTAATTAACCCCTTTACTTTACCAGCCATCAGAATGAAGTTATTTGCCCAAGATTAGGAGTTTAAGGCTGTCCTCAATTTTCTATCTATCTAGTCTCCCTCATCCCATGTATTGGTCTTTGGGAAATTGGTGGAGACAAACACTTTAAATTAAACTAACACCTTACTTTGGAGTTCAGATTGTAATTCTGAGAACAGGGAGATTTGGGTGGTGGTGGAAGGCTAGTGAGAGTTCAGAGATGGGACTGGAAACTTGCCAATATGACTGCTTACCATTTGTTTTTGTAGTTGTGTCTAATCTTTCCATTCACTGTGACCTCCTCCTAATTATGCTTCAAGAAAGTGGCACATTTCATATTCACTGTACCCAAACAGCAGAAAAAAATGTGCAATTTCCTGTCCCTCCTTTGGTTTCCCTACCCTGCCTTTCCCTTCCTCTGTTATTCTGATGACTCAGTGGGATCCTACTGGATCCAAATCTTGCTCTTATTTTTGTGGCAGAATAGTGATTTTTAAAGTACCCTACCAATATGTCGGAAGTTGTTTAATAATTGTTCTAAAATGTGATGTATTTTATCGACTGTTTCTTGTTGAGGGTCTCTGTGTTTCCTTAGATAATTGAATTTACATTTAATCATTTGCTAAACCTGGAGCTATTTCATATCAGGAACAAAAATTACCCTCAGACATTTTGCAAGGTGAGCGAGGTCTGGGTTGTAGAAAATATGCTTCCCCCTTTATGCTGGATTAAGCTTTTTGAAAACTTTAGCAAGTTTTAGACTCTTGTCTCTTCTTATTGAAGAGCTGCCACAAATACTAAGTAGGAGGATCACTTGCAGAAGCTATGAAGTTGTGAATAAGAGTGTTGAAGACCATTGCTCTATAATTTTAGGAATTTCAGGAAAAACATTGTAGCACATTTATTCTGATTGTATATTTTTACTACAGACGTGAAAAGATGTGTTTTGGAATCCAAGTGTCAAGCTTGGACCTTCCCTAGGTTTGACAGCCCCTGCCCTCACCTGGGTGGTGTAATCAACTGTGTTAGTGAGAGCTGTCCCCACGTCTGTTATGCACCTTCCTGCAGCACAGGGCTGACAGCAGGACTGGGTCACTCCCTTCAAGCATCCTAATGTGCTTTACCATCTCTCATCTTAAAACAAAACATACAAACACAAATCCCCTCCCTTGACCCACAACTTCTAGCTGCTGCCTCATTGCTCTTCTCCCTTTTCCAGAAAAATTCTCCACAGGACCACTTACGGTCTTTGTGTCTCTTCCTTACTCACCATGATAGGGTGTTGGTCTCTGGGACTCTTTCTCAGATATTCTTGTCCATGTCCCAAATAAATGCCATGTTGTCAAGTCCAAGTACCCTCTCCAAGTCTTCCTCTTATCCAGTCCCTCAGTATCTCCCAGCACATTGCACCATTTTTTTCTTTTCATTGAAACCTCCCATTTCTTTTCCTCTATATTTAGCTGGTTGTGCTCATACCTCTCTGGCGGTT
This sequence comes from Nycticebus coucang, assembly GCF_027406575.1. Classification (NCBI taxonomy): domain Eukaryota; kingdom Metazoa; phylum Chordata; class Mammalia; order Primates; family Lorisidae; genus Nycticebus; species Nycticebus coucang. The sequence continues at coordinate 68,014,295 of NC_069788.1, forward strand.
TTTATATACCTTATCTAGCAGATAAGTATGTTGGATCTTTAACTTTAACTTTAAGTATGTTGGATCCCCCAGGACATGGTTCTAGGTCAACTTATCTGCCTACATTGTCTCCCCAGAGAAATAATCTTGTCCTAAGGTTTGAAAGCTCATTGACATGCCCGGGACTCTCAGACTCTCCTTTTCATCCCTGACCTTCTCCTGTGCTCCAGACTTGGGCCTTCTATTCAGCATCTCCATTTGGCTCACCATCAGTATCACAAGTACAAAATTAATTTTCTACTGCCCTCCCTCCTGCCCCTCCCCTAGGCCTTTTAACCTTAGGTAACAGAACCCACAACTCATCTAGGAACTCAAGTCTTGATTTCTCTTTTTTTATCCATCAGCGATCTTGGTGGCACTATCTTCGAAACATATTTCAAATCCATTTGCTTCACCCATCTCTTCTGTCATTCTAATCTAAGCCACCATTGTCACTTACTTGGATGACCACAATGTATCTGCAGGTCTCCATGCTCCCATCCCTCCACCCCACAGTCCATTCCCACACAGCAGCCAGAGGGAGGCTTTAAAAATATACATCAGATCATGTCATTCAAATGTTTGAAATCAGCCAGCTTCTTCCTTTCCCAAAGTACTTAGAATCGAAGGTACCACTTTTCCCCAATTTATAAGACTCAAATTGAGTAGGCCTCTTACTGAAGTCCATCTCACCTGGTACCATTTCCTTCCTCTCTCCCTACATCCAGCCATTTGGTGTCTCTTTGGTTCTCTCATATGCTATGGTGCTTGCCATCTTGGAGTCCTGGCATTCCCCTGTCCCTTTGCATGACTGGTTTCTTCTTACTTATCAGGTCTTAGTTTATATGCCACCACTAGCCCCTTAGCAAAAACATCCCTGATTACTCTTTCAGAGGACATTCCTCCTCTGTCACCATGCCCGGTTCATTCCCATTAAAGCTCTTACTGCTGACTACAATTATGGGCTTATCTGTATTCTCAGTTATTGTCATTCAGCTTCCAAGACATTGAGAGCTTGGTAAGAGCAGGGACTTGCTTGGCATTGCTCATAGCTGCATCACTGCTGCCTAGAACAGTACCTGTCCACAATAAATGTTTAATAAACATTTGTTGAATGAATGAAACAGCTTTCAGGTGATTCAAGCCATTTGTTTTTCCTCGACTGCCTGAAAATTGGCTCCTTGGTAAAGCATCTAACCATTAGCATTAGTGCAAGAAACATGTTTCATTTTCAATTTAAACATGTGTTCCAAAAGGATATAAAATTTTAACAGATTAAAGGGAGATCTTTGCTGTTAAATGTCGCCATTAAGCAGCATATGATGCTTAATGATGTCAAATAATCAAAGACTAAATTATGAAAGCAATTAGACTTTCACTAACAAACTGTAACTCTATTTTTCCATCCCATTTGTGAATTTTAATCTCAATTTAGAATGCAGTCATAACTATGGAATCTGTTACTTGGATGTCATTTCCAGTTATGAAATTCTAGAAATACTACAAAATGAATATTTTTGTTTATTTCAAATACATTGGTCCCAAGTCTATGTGAATTAAGAACCTTTCTTCCCCTCAAGAATTAAGAAAATAAAGATGCTGATACAGAATTCATTGAGACATTGTCTTGGGATATGAAACTGTATCTACAAAACACTGATGTAATGCTATGAGCTCATAATATAAATGGATACTAAATCATCTGGCACAGTCCATCTTTTTAAATATTATTTTATAAATCTAAGGAAAAAAATAAAGAAAATGGCAACTTACAGGTGTGTTGCTTCAAACATACAACTCAGCAGTCCTAAATCCTGGCAAGAGAAAATGCCTGCAAAAGCTAAATGGTCAGGTTAAGATGCCACAGTCACTAAAAAAGTAAATTTAGAAGTCAATTTCAAAGGAGAAACAAAATTTTCTGTAACATATATTCCTGTTTCAGAATAAAGCACGGCATTCTTCAATATTTTTTTTTAAATTGAAAGCAAAGGATCTAAGATAAATATATTGTGAAAATTCAAATACAAATACGTTTAAGCCTTTTGAAAGATAGCACATTTAACACTCTAGAAAATAGAAAAGTGTCTCTAAAATGTCTTAGAAAAAAAGGAGAAGTTAAATATTAACCTTTGCTGATCAAGATAAAAAAAATCCAATGTAAAATATTCTTTTACTAGAAGATAAGAAGGAAAAGAGAAAAAAGAACAAGAGAGAAGGCAGTTTGTTTAAGAGGTGCCATGGTTAAACTAGATTAAGTGCTAAAACTCAAATCTCTTGAACTGTGCAATCAAGAAAATAATAGTCAGTGTTTACTAACCATTTCCTTTGAGGGTCCAACGTGCTTCAGCCATGAAAGCATGATTAGGACTGAGGGGCAATCAGGGCTCAGGGAGAGCCAGGCTCTGAGTGGATTGGAGAAGCTGGGGCCCACTTCCTGGGAGGGGCTGGCCTGTGGCTAGGTCTTGTTGGACACATACAGATTTGGGGAGAGAAAGATGGTGCACAGGGAGGGAAGAGTGGAAAGAAAGACATATACAAAACAAAAAGAAGCCAGGGAAACCAAAGTTAGACTTCCCCACCTCTAAGGAAAAGGGTTTAAAGGGGTACATTGATTGAAACAGGGAACATTTAGAAAATCATAGAAAAATGGAATGGAATGAAGCCATGGTGGGCTTTGCACTGTGGCTGCAGCATGGGGAAGCAATAAAAGGCTACTGGAAAGTTCAAGCAAGGGTGAAACCAAGGGGGGTGACATTTTAGAAGGGACGTTCTCTTTGGAGTCAGGCTGGCTACAAGGCAGTAAGCTTGAAGTTGTTCCTTGATGAAATTTTTTGCAATAAGGATATAGATGTAATAAATTAAATAGCTGCACTCCAATGGTAGCAATTGTAGTAAAGATAAAGGAATAATTCCAAGAGTCAGTTGGAAGGGAAGAGAAACAGACATTTATTGCTATCATGAGCACCTTACCTAAAATACGTGTAGTATTTTACCTAATTCTCATAACAGCCCCTCCAAATATATCATTCCAATTTAGATATAACTGAGTCTCAGTGACTTACTAAATAAACCACTCAGGATCAGACAGTGGAACCAGCATATTGAGTGAGTTATAGATTAGGACAAATAAAGTGTTTTCATTTTATTTTGTAAAGTCATATTTGTTTTTGTTTTTGCTCTTTCCTCTTAGGTCTGGGAGCATAACAAAGGTTTGAGTATATTTGTATATCAAAGATTAATACTGAGTAGGTAACAACCAAAGCAAAACATGATGGCCAGTTTAGTTTTAGTTTTCATTTTTCATCCTTCAAACTAGGTAGGTGGTTTTATGAAAGTGAAAGATGAGTTCTAATAATAAACAACAGTCTAATAAAGACTGATAAGGAGTGATTATCAGCTCTGTAAAGCAGGTGCTCTCAGTGTGCTCCTTTGGGTAGCTGTGACACTGGGCTGGGGAGCAAACGCAAACCACAAGTCTCAGGAGCAGAAGGAGGCCAGCCTGTGTCTGGTCTAAGCGACTTTCCAGTGCTCAGTGGAACCAGAGTAGCCCACTTGAGTAAATTAAAAGCAGCAGAGAATAAACTCACAACACCGGGTTAGAGAGTAAAGATGGGCTGAGAGTTGAAAACGCAGCCCAAGTTTCAAATTCAGATTTTTAAAACTGGTACACTCACCTTCTAAAGAGAAACAGAAGCTTGCAGTCTCGTTTCATTACCTGCCAGCGCCTTTGAGCCATGAACTTCCCCCTACTTCGGAAACTTCTCTGGAAAATTCATTTCATGCTTGTCTACTCCAGTAAAACCCTTGACTGAACTGTTACAAAACAGGAGACTTGGCTGAGGGAATTTGAGAAATCATCCAATATCGTGGAGCCGGTTGGCATCCTTGGGAGGCATATGCCTCTGACCTTCGGTTTACCTATAATCTTGGACCGTGACCTTCTCCCAGCAGAGGGGACTTTCTGATTGTTCCTGTGCCAGGTGACTGGCAAGCAGACGTAGCACATGCATCACATTCTTGACACACTTAGAAATGTCTCTTAGGAGATGTACTTGATAACTACCAAATCTCTTTGAAGGCCTCAATTTGTGTTCTTTCTCTTATAAGGACACATCTCTGTCACTTGCCTTATTGCTGCAAATGCTGATCTTAATTAAGCTAATGTGGTAAAACACCCCTGTCTCCTCTAGGGTCGATGTTTTTTTTTGTTTTTTTTTGTTTTTTTTTTTGAGACAGAGTCTCGCTATGTCGCCCTCAGTGAAGTGCCATGGTGTCACAGCTCACAGCAACCTCAAACTTGGGCTTAAGCAATTCTCTTGCCTCAGCTTCCCAAGTAGCTGGGACTACAGATGCCTGCCACAACGCCCGGCTATTTTTTGAGATGGGGTCTTGCTCTGGCTCAGGTTACTCTTGAACCTGTGTGCTCAGGCAATCCACCCACCTCAGCGTCCCAGAGGCCGCTAGGATTACAGGCGTGAGCCACCGCGCCTGGTCCTCTAGTGTAGATTTTTTTACCCCACTGTCTTTGTATGGATTCTCAATTAGGCAGCCACCTTCTCATTTTCCACCACACTTATTTCAGGACGTAACTCCTTTTCTAAAGTTCTCACCCTCTCCCTTTCTGAAAATGATTGAATTTCTTCTTCCCCCAAGAAAAGGCTTCGATTTTCAACAAGAATGTATTGAGTGCCCACTGTGGAGCGGGAGTTGTGCTAAGTTCTTAGACTATGAGGCATCATCTCTGCCCAAGATGGGTATATGGCCTGGTAGAGGTAGATAAGAAGACGAATAAAGATTGTCAAACTGTGTAGACAGATTCAGTGGGCAGATGCACAGGGCAAGGAGGAGACGTCACCTCCACCCAGGAGGGCAGGAAAGGCTCCCGAACACCCACCTGGGTTTAACCTCCTAAATGCTCTTCCCTCTACATGTGAAATCATCTACAGCTTCTGATATTCTTCACATCTTTCTTCCTATCTCAGAAGAGGTGGCTACCTTTTTATAAGGTTAACCCTTCCTGTGACTCTTAAAAATAAACTTCATCTTCCAATATAAAAGTGAAATGAAAGAATTATAAAAACATCGTAAACAACAACATAGGAAAATTTTAAGAAAGAAAAATGCCTCCCATGACCCAATGAACTTCTTAACAATTCTGCCATCATTCACTTTTAATCTCTTTTCTTTTCCTATGTGTTTTAAAACAGTTATTTTGTACTAAATCATGACTGTGTACAATTATGGGGTACAATGTGCTCATTTGATGGACAATGTGGAATGTTTAAATCAAACTGATTGACATAAATAGTTATAACCAGATCCATTTCTGTTCATTGCCCTTCCTCTACCCAGCAGTTCTCAACCTGTGGGTCATGACCCACAGGAACTGTATTAAAGGGCTGCAGCATTAGGAAGGTTGAGAACCACTGCCTTTCCCCTCCTTCGGGTCCTGACTGCTTCCACTTCTGTATCTTGGCTGTCTCTTCCATTGAGAGTCCCGTTCACATTCCCACTCACTTAAATCTTACTCATTCTGAAACAAAGGTAGCCAGACCATCTCCTTACCCTGACGGACTGACTGTTCCTATAGATTCCTCAGTAACCTGGGAAGGAGGCCATTCTGCTTTCCCTATTAATTTTTTCTTTCTCCAGGATGCTTTCCTCCTTTGGTTCCTTAACTCCTCTCTCTCTCTCTCTCTCTCTCTCTTTTTTTTTTGGAGGTAGTATCTCACTCTGTTTCCCAAGCTGCAATGCCATGGCATCAGCCTAGATCACAGCAACCTCAAACTTCCGGGTTCAAGTGATCCTCCTGCCCCGGCCTCCTGAGTAGCTGGGACTACAGATGCCTGCTGCCACACTCAGTTAATTTTTCCATTTTTAGTAGAAACAGGGTCTTTCTCTTCCTCAGTCTAATCCTGAACTCCTGAGCTCAAGGGGAGCCTCCCAGAGTAATCACAGGTGTGAGCCTCTGTGCCTGGCTAGTTGTCCATCTTTAAATTTTGTTTTTCTTCTTTGATAGTTCTTTCTACTTCCATCTTTTTCTTATTTTCGCTTCTCCTTCTCAGCCTGCACTTTAAGAGACTAGTGATTTCCATGGCCCACCCACTACCAACCTCTCTCCACTCAGTAAAAACTCTCCTTGGGCCTTTCCGTAGCTTTTTTATCCACTGTGTCCTTCCAGACCTGTATGTGGCCCAGATTTCTTGCTGGAATTTCAGCCTCATTTGCAACTCCCTGCTGGCTATGCCGACTCTAGACACCTCCAACTCAATACTTACAAGCTAGACTCGTCCCCATATTCCTCAGCTTGGTCAAAAGCATCACCATCCGCCCAGTCAACCACATCAGAAAAATTGATCCCATCTTCATATTCCTTTTGCTTCCTGACCCTGTAAGTTCTCTCTGCAAAATATATCTCAAATTCATCACTCATTCTCCCTGCCACTTTATAGAACAAGATCCTGATTATTTCTTACCTGTTCTATCAGGTGAATTACTAATGAAAGGCCTGCATTCCATTTCTTTTTAATACTTTTTCTTCCATGCTACTTCACAAATTACTTCTCTACAATGCTGAGGATGTTTTTAAATATCACTTTCTCAAGTGACAATGGCTACTGCTTTTCACTGCCTGCATGCCAATTCCAATTTCTCACACAGCACTCAGGCTGTATGTAATTTGCCCCCAGTCTATACTTCCCACCTCATCGCTTTCCTGTGCATTCCCCATCTAGCCCCTGAAGTAGCCACATACAGTTACTGGAGGCTGCCCTAACATGCCATGAATTCTTTTTTTTTTTGTAGAGACAGAGTCTCACTGTACCGCCCTCGGTAGAGTGCCGTGGCGTCACACGGCTCACAGCAACCTCTAACTCTTGGGCTTACGCGATTCTCTTGCCTCAGCCTCCCAAGCACCCGGGACTACAGGCACCCACCACAACACCCGGCTATTTTTTTGTTGCAGTTTGGCCGGGGTTGGGTTTGAACCCGCCACCCTCGGCATATGGGGCCGGCGCCCTGCTCACTGAGCTACAGGCACCGCCCCATGCCATGAATTCTTATACCTCCAGGACCCGCTGTGGTTTTTCTCTCTGCCAAGAAATGCCTCGTGCATTTGCTGAAATCATATTCATGCTTCCAAACCCACCTTCAAGGCCACCTTCTTTGTGACACTTCCCCAGACCTCACTTTCTCCAGTCTCTTGGGAAACCAGTCACTGACTTCTCTATGTTCTCAGACTAGAGTAGTTCTCAAACCTGGCATATCAGGATTAATGAAGAAGTTTGAAACAGATAAGATGCCTGGCCCTTACCTCCCATCCCCTTACATTAGACATCCAAGGATAAGCCTGGTGCACAAGTAATCTTTAAAAAAAATTATGGCAATATACATGTAACAAAATCTATCATCTTAACCATCTTAAAGGGTCTAGTGTTAAATGTATTCACAATATGCATCCATTTCTAGAAGTCTTTTCATCTTGCAAAACTGAAACTCTGTGCCCATGAAAAAACTCTCATTTCTCCCTGTCCCCAGTCTCACCACATACATAGCATTTGACTACTGTAGCTATCTCATATAAGTGGAATCACACAGTATTTGTCCTTTTCTGGCTGAGTTATTTCACTGAGCATAACATCCTAAAGTGTTGTAGATACACCTTAGGACATCACAATTTCCCTCCTTTTTAAGAATGAATAATATTCCATCGTATGTATAATACTACATTTCATTTATTCATTCACCCATCAATGGACACTGAGGCTGCCTCCATGTTTTAGATATTGTAAATAACACTGCTATAAACATACACATTCAAATATCTCTTTGAGAACCTGCTTAGTTCTTTTGGTTATATATCCAGAAGTGGTATTGCTGAGTCATCCTGTAATTCTCTAAGTTTTTGAGGAAACATCACACTATTCTCAGTGGCAGCTGTACCGTTCTACATTGTACCGTTCTGCACCCAACAGTTCATGGGTGCCCTCTTTTCTTCATATCCTCACCAATGCTTGCTGTTTTTCTGGGGGTTTTCTGACAGCAGACATCTTAATGTGTGAGGCATTATTTAACTGTTAAATCTGATTTTAAATGCTTAGAATTGGCCAAGTTCAAATCTTGTTTCACGGCTCACTGTCATCACTGTCCCTACCATCACTATCACGCATCTTCTTTTATGTAATTCTTTTTTCTTGCCCCGCCTAAAGCTCCCCACCAATCAACTACTGATCTGTGTTACGTCACTATAAATCCCATGCATCTTCTTTTAAATGAATTTTAATAACGTAACACATACTTGTGACCCCACACCCTGTTTTAAGAAGCTTCCTATCTATGTGATCATCATCTAATGCATCCATTTGCCTACACTAAAGGTGACAACCATCCTGAACTTTTTTATGTCTTTGTTTAAAATTTTTTATTATGTATATGCAAATATATGTATACCTTAACCATATATTATTTGCTTTTGCTTGTTTTTGAACTTTATGAAAGAAAAGTATTTCTCCATGCTTTGGCATTTTCCCCAAACTCCAGGCAATTCTCCCGCATGGCCAGAGGAGAGCTAGTGTTGGGGCACTTTCTACATGGCCTCTGTGCCAGCAGCCTTCTTGGATCACCTCTGTAAACCACTGACAGCTCTTCCTTTGGCTCTGACTTTGGAAATCCCACCTCATTCTGGCCTTTGGGTGGGTTTATGGAGGTGGTTCTCTGCCCCTGCTCTCTGATGCGTTCAACCAGGGTATCTATTCTCATCTACCAGCGGGTCTTCAATCACTTGACTAAGCCCTTTCCCTAACCTTGAGCTTTGGATCTCCCTTCTTCTATCCTGTCTCTGTCTCTTTTTCAGCATGATCTGTTGTCCCTGCGCCACCTAATAGTATTTTGTTTTGTTTTGTTTTTATTGAGATACAGTCTTCCTATGTCATCCCTCGGTAGAGTGCGGTGGCGTCACAGCTCACAGCAACTCTTGGGCTTCTCAAACTCTTGGGCTTAAGCCATTCTCTTGCCTCAGCCTCCCAAGTAGCTGGGACTACAGGCACCCGCCACAATGTCCAGCTATTTGTTGTTGCAGTTGTCATTGTTGTTTGGCAGGCCTAGGCCAGGTTCGAACCCACCAGCTCTGGTGTAAGTGGCTGGCACCCTAGCCGCTGAGCTATCGGCGCCAAGCCAATATTTGTTCTTAATAACAACAAAGGAGAACTAGTGAAGTAGGGAAGTCTACAAAGCCTATATATATGAAAAACTATGTGTGTGGGGGGAACAAAACAAAACAAAATTTCCCCAGTGTCTTTAGTCTCTGTTCACTAGGGAGGCAGAACTGGGTTTTAGTGAAACCACAACATGTAGAAATGGGAACTTAGTTAATGGGGCCTGTGACCATGTCCCAGAAAAGCTAGGTTCTTTGAGAAGATCAAAGAAGATAATAGATAAAATAATCTGCTATTGTCACATCTTGGAGACAGGCTCACTGGAAGACATTTGGCGTCCCTCTCCTATTATTCCTTGGCTATCACATTAAAAATTCCCCTCTCCCAGTCAGGTCTATGTCCTGCTAAATCCAACTACCCACAGACACACAGACAAGACTAAATGAGTCGAAATAAATCGTTCTCTAAGTCACCACATTGAGGCTCAAAGATGAAGTCTGATGAATAAATGAAAAAGGAAGTATGATATTTGTAAATGAAAAATTCCTAGTACTAGCAATGAATTTTTTTTATGGTTCCCATGAAAAGTATTATAGCATCTTAGCATTTGCCTTATAAAATAAAAAAGTTTCTCATTTGAGAACTAAAAGTTTGCTATTTCTGGGGTGGACTGGAAATCAGAGAGGTAATAAAACTGTCTTCTTTGAGGTTCAAATGTATTAAATGGCATTTATATATCATTTGTAGAATTTTAAAATTCTTTCCTGCCCCCTAGTCCTAAAAGCTGATCCTCAGTAGAAGAGCTCAGGAAACATACAGCTTTTTGACTCATGAAACATACAAAAGAAGTGTTTGTATGTTTTGTGAGTTGGGGGCCCCAGAGCTCCCGGTTTCTCCTTCTCACACGTACCCTCTGCCGTGTATACCCCCCACATAGCTGGCCTGTCCACAGCTTAAAAGCCCTGACTTTTAAGGGTTTTTCTGTTTTCATTTTCTTTTAAATCACAGGCTTCATGTTGAACCCAAAGCTCGAACAAACATGATGTCAGGGAAAGGCAGAGCAGGGCAGTTTGAGGAGATTAGATTTCTTTAAATTACAAAAACAGTGAGAGCTGGAGGCCTTTAAAGTCAACATTTAATAATCTGAGTCATGCTTATGTTTTTGCTCCTTGACTTAGAAAAACAATATCGTAAGAGTTGACCTCAAAACCCCCCCCAGCAACATGTGACACAGTTGGAGAGAAGCGTGCAGACACCAGGTAGCACGGAATGAAGGCTCCTCCTGCCCGTCGGATCCACGCCAAGACTGGAGGAGCTGAGACTCTTGAGGCTAAACTTCATTCTCTTCACTTGCAGAAAAATATTTAAATGAGGATAGTTTATCAAATAATATTTTTATTTAATAATTCAAGGTTCACTGTTATGAGCAAAATATAATGAGGATAGATGAATAGATCTGCCTCCAAAACTGACTCTTGAGTATTTGTTTAGTTTATACAGTAGTTCTCAAAATGGGGTTCCAGGACCAGCAGCATTAGCCTCACTTGGGAGATTATCAGAGATGCCCATTCTCGGGCCCCACACCTGACTTACTGAATAAGAAAGTCTTGGGGTGGGGCTCAGAAACAGGTGCTTTAACATGCCCTCCAGATGATTCGGATTCTCACGCAGGCTTGAGTTTGAGGACTCCTGGGTTCATACAATTCAGTATGTGAACTACCAGGAAGTATCTGGATATAAGCCAACCACAGGCATTGCTCACTGATGGGATAGATAGATCAATAAGATCTCCAGAGCACTTGACCCATATTCCTAGCATTTTTTTTTTTTTGCAATTCTTTTTTTGGCTGGGGCTGGGTTTGAACCCGCCACCTCCGGCATATGGGGCCAGCACTCTACTCCTTTGAGTCACAGGTGCCTGCACCTAGCATATTTCTCATGAGTTTCAGAGAGAATAATATGGAGATGAACTAGTTGTGTGTATGTGTGTTTTTTTTATCCAAGCCCCACTGATGTAAAAGGCATAAAATCAATTGAGTGTCCCCTAAAGGTAAAATAATAAACCCATTTAGATTATCTTTGTGTTCTTTACAACAATAAATGTAACATATTTAATTTTCTGTCTTTTTCAGTTAGCTATGAGAAGCATAAGACAAAGCCAGGAAACAACTCAATTTTCTGTTGTGGTTAATTAAATGAGAGACACCAGATTCTATAGGGGAGCTTATTTTCATGAAGGGCAAAGAACTTCATCCCCCTCCTTAGTCTGAAATGGGTGTCCAAAAAAATGTTAATTGAAATTAAGGCAAAAGGTGAGTAAGAGCAAAGGAAAAAAAGTAAATAGAAAAATAGCCCAGGGAGAAATATAAACGTAAGAGACAGAGAAAAGGACAGAAACGTACAGAGAGAAACATACAGGGCAGCTAGGGGCTCATCCAAGAAAATGACAGAGGTAAAAAGCAAAGAGGTTATACCTTGAGATGCCAAGAACTAAACCGATATACAAGTGATAGGAGCAAGTTCAATGATCTAGCTAATGCGATATTTTCCCCCTTTAAAAACCATTTATGAAAATCCTTGTCTTGAAATGCAGACCACATGTCAAAGACTATGAAGTAGATTCTTAGGGCCACAGAATTCTCCTTAAAGGAAGGAGCACCTTTTGTCACATAGAGACATTTAGTTTTGTAATGATTTGCTGTCCCAGCATGCTCACACCAAGGAGAGTGGGTAGCTATGAAGAATGGAGCAGATTCTTATATCAAGAGAGGAATGAGAAGGGAGATTTGGGTTCTTTAAAAATATTCCCTTTTGTGGCTCAGCACCTGTAGCACAATGGTTACAGTGCCAGCCACATGCACCAAGGTTGGGGGGTTCGAGCCCTGCCTGAACCAGCTAAAGAACAATGACATCTGCAACAGCAACAACAATAACAAAAATAGCCGGACGTTGTGGTTGGTGCCTGTAGTCCCAGCTACTTGAGAGGCTGAGGCAAGAATTTGAGGTTGCTGTGAGGTGTGACGCCACGGCACTCTACCGAGGGCAACATAGTGAAACTCTGTCTCAAAAAAAAAAAAAATCGCTTTGTGTTAAGAATATTTCCCAGGGTTTCAACTGCACCTGTTTCCCAGATATGTAACCATGGGAAACGTGGTTCAGTGGACCAAGGTCTGTGAATTCTCACCTTGAACCACAATTCACTGGAAACCTCTCAACCAGTCATTACCCTATGTCATGCTTGGTTTCATCTCTGAAATGGGAACATAGTCTAACATTACAGTGCAGAATAGCTAAGAATAGTTGTCCTTAGAATACAATTGGTTAGCGATCACTTTTTAAAATCTACGAATAATGCTTTATAGCAGTAACTTACTGGTTCAACAGTGGTTGTAGGAAGGGTTGGCCTAAGGAAAAAATATGGTCTGGAATAAATGTGGGCAGGAGACATCTACCCACTCCCATGGAGGGCCCTATGTTCAAGAGAAGACATCAGAAAGCACACACAACCTCAACATACAAAAAGAGGTCTGTCAGACACATCTTAAAAGCCACAGGATTCATTCATTTTCAGGCATAGGCAGTTTTTCCAGTTAACACTTCCATTCAGGAAAGCACCAGCTTCCCTGAAGGCTAGACATGCACTTTCTCATCTCAGGAAATCAACAAGAGAGAACAACAAAGAAAAACAATCCACACTTCTATTCTTGCTTTCTGGGCTCTATCAAATGTTTTTTTCTATAAATGTTTTTATCTATCTATCAAACAACAAAGAAAAACAATCCACACTTCTGTTCTTGCTTTCTGAGCTCTATCAAATGTTTTTATCTAGCTGAAACCTCCAATAATGTGTGCTTGTAGCATTTTCTATGAATGAAATTTTTATGCCATTTTTAAAAAATTAGAAGAAGAGGCAAGACTGATTGTGTAGTTGCCAAAATGTGATTACACAATGATGGTCTTGGCTCAAGATGGAGACAGCACCTCTGTGCTGACTTGTGACAAGTACTCAAAGGTGTTCCCTTTATTCTGGAACAAAGGGAAAGAGAATATAGGTTTAGTCCATTAATTGTGCCCCTAATCCTGGCATCTGAAGCTTGTTCTCCACTTAAAGTGAATAAAAAGGTCCTTTAACCAGGACCTATCATGAGGTTACCAACGTAGCACGTCTCTTGTATTTGTGAATAGATTTAGGCAGAATGCAAAAAAGAGAACAGGTAATCCAATTTTAAGTACTGCTGAACACCAAGAAAAATAAAGTGGGAATGCATGTGTCTATGTAATATATCACTTTATGAAAACACACTTCTGTTTTTTGAGATTATATTCTTCTCTTACCTCATAAAGGTTAAAAGAACTAACATTGATTATCTACTACAAACTAAGTATTTTATAGTTATTTTCTTACATTTTCACAGCTAAGTAGATAATATTATTCTAATTTTCAGGCAAGAAAACTAAAGCCAAGAGGATAAAAAAATGTGGCCAGCGTTATCAGACAACTAGTGGCAGATCTGGGATTCAAACTAGTTGTGCTCAGTTCAAAAACCAGACGACTTTCTACCACATGTTGTTGCACCATTTGTTTTGTTTGTTGTTTGTTTAGTTTTTTTTTTTTGCAGTAAGTAACAGAAGAGCATCCTCTTTATTTTATTATCTGTATACTTTAGTAAGTTGAAAATCAGTGTCTTTAAACTTTTTCTTTGACCAAAAGGAAAACAACGTATTTAGTATTAACTATGCACAAAAGAAACTATAGGCAAATAGAAAAAGTGTAATAAATTAGGACCAGGACCAGAGTTGTTACTTGTTAACATTGGCAATGGGACAATATATGCTAAGCTAAAAAATGGAATCCTGAAGTGAAACATAGTTGATGAGTGTGTATATATATATATATATATTATTTATTTTTTTTTGAGACAGAGTATCATTTTGTCGCTCTCGGTAGAGTGCTATGGTATCATTGCTCACAGCAACTTCAAACTCTTAGGCTCAAGTGATCCCCTTGCCTCAGCCTCCTGAGTAGCTGGGACTACAGATGCTCACAACACCACCCAGCTATTTTTTAGAGGCAGGGTCTCGCTTTTGCTCAGACCAGTCTCGAACTCATGAGCTCAGGCAATACACCAGCCTCGGCCTCCTAGAGTCCTGGGAGTACAGGTGTGAGCTACTGCACCCGGCCACACCATTTGTGAACAATACTGATTTTGGCTTCTAACATGTCTTCTCTCACTGCTGGTTGTCAAAATAATTAACAATTATACATACTCCCTCAAAAATACTTATCCTTTCTCTCTGTCTCTCTCTCCACAGTGTCGTAGTAAGGTGCATGAACGCCGGAGTGAAACTACCTTATTCAAATGCTAGCCTTGGATAATGATAAGCACCTTACACTGGGTGACTGAATCATTTTCACATTTATAAAACAATTATACTGATAGTGTCCATAGCTTAAGAATGGTGTCTGGAACATTTTAAGTATTTTGCAAGTATTAGCCGTGATTGTTATATCAACAAGGGTGAAACTTTTGAGTAATACTTATTCAGTAATGGCTGGAATAATCTGGCCAATGAAAATTGCTAAGAAGGTCATGATTAAATTTTACATCAATTTATAGACCAGTCAGCTTTATTTCTTCTCCATGCTCATGAATTTTCCAACCTTACTCAGCTACTTTAATGAGTTTTATAGGTCAAAATGGTTCCCTAAATTAGAACAATCCTATACTCCACAAATACATGACTAATTAGGGACCACAGAGTGGGTTAGTTTTGAAATGGATGATGAGCTTTCTACTATTACAATAGCAGTACTGATTTTACACTGCTTGTTTATAGCGGCATTATTCACAAGTTCCGAAAGATGGATGCAACCCAAGTGTCCATCAATGGGTGAATGGATAAACAAAATGTGATATATACTCACAATGGAATATTATTCAGCTGTAAAAAGGAAGGAAATCCTGACATACGCTACAACATGGAGGCACCATAAGGAAGTTATGCTAAGTGAAACAAGTCACCCACCAAAGAGCAAATACTGTATGATTCTGCTTACACCCAATACCTGGAGCCGTCAAATTCATAGAGATACGATGGACGCCAAGAGCTGGGGGGTGGAGCCAATGGGAGTTGTTTCACGGGGATAGAGTTTCAGTTTTGCAAAATGAAAAGAGTTCTGGCTGTGTAACAATGTAAATGTATTTAACACTATTGAACTATACACTTAAAAATAGGCGATAAATGTTGTTACATGTATTTTACACAATTAAAAATGTGTTTAAATACTAATTTCAATCAAACCAACTGTAGCCACCCGGGTGGCCACCAATTAGTGCGAGAGTGTTCTGTGGTTACGGATCTATAAGACCTGATGACATTATCAATGTCTTTCCCTGTCAGCAGCCCATCTCAGTGACAGGCTGCAGCTGTGGTCTGTGCTCCACAGCATGAACAAGGGTCTGGGCCCTGCACCTCTGGCCTTTGATTCTTTTCCAGGGGAGCCTCAGATAAGAGCCTTGCATGAAAGAACATGTGTGGAGAAAATGCAGGTGGGCACCTGTAGGGGGTGCTCTGCTGATACCTTGGCGTATGATAGAGTAAGTGGCAATGCCTTCTGTATAGGTCAGTAAAGTTAAATCTCAGGGTTGTCAGGTGGAATGTTTTTGTTTCTGATGACATCCTTGGAGCATTGATCCTGTGTTTTCTCATGGGGCATGAGTGGTAAGTCAATGGTTTGGAACTTGGGCAATTCCTTCCAGCAGGGAATGGCTGAGCCCCTTCATTATTTAGGACCTACTTAGAATTCTATGATCAAAGGTTTCAATATGAACCCTATAGATCAGAACTGCTGCCCGTTGATTCGTTTAAAGTATGTTTAAGTGTCATAAGTATGTATGAGTTGCATATTTTCATGTTTCCTAGGTGGGAGAAAGAAGGAGGAGGGACAAGTATCTCCTGTTTCAACATAAGTAAGTCACAAGTCCAGTGTATTAATTAACTACTGATTACCCTTCAGAATAGTACCATAGTATAAGTAGGAATCTATTCTACTAATAACTATTATTTTATTTAGACGTTAGCATAAATCTTTATCTTCTCTCTCTGACTATGTACTCTGACATGTACTTACATACATGTGTTGAAGTATGTGGGACAAAGTGCGTGTATAGTGCGTGGTACAATAAAATGTAATCTGAAATGACCACGGCTTACAGCATTGAAAGAGTAGAGACTTTGTCTCTGATATCTAGGACATCCACTACTACAGGCTAGACTTATTTCAAAGATGCAGCTGTCAAATTGCTTGAGATTGGCTCTGCAGAAATCAAAACGCGAAGTGGCAGTTTTTTACCTCAACTGTCTCATAATTCAAAACCTTTTGAAAAGCAGAGACCCCTCTAAAGACTAAGTGACAGCTGTTACCGGAAAAGGGCCAAATGCCCTTTGACCTGTCCGCTGCTTGGGAGCTTTGGTCACAACTGGGATTTCCATTAGCGCCCACCTTTTTCGGCCCTTGAAGAGGTTAAGGCTGATGTTGGTGAAAGAGGGCTGCTTACAAAAAACTGAGATGAAAGAATCTTGGAATCAAATGGCTTATTATAATGACTAATTTTTGCACAGTCCTAAGAAATGACCTTCCAAAATGTTGCATCCAGAACGTCAACCTGTCAGAAGTGGAGAGAAACCACAGCAGGTGAGACCACCGGGTGTGACCAGTGGGTCTTGAGGGAAAAACGAAGTGATTCTACCTCTTTCTCAGCCCCCAGACTCCCAGCTGTGGTAGGTCACTGCCAAGGCTGAGCCTTCACCATGAGAACTCTGATTGCTGGTCCTCAGGCAACTGAAAGAAACTGAAAGTGTTTTTGTTGGGAAATATTTTTAGTAGAGGTTGTAATACTTTTAATGAGAAGGAGAAGCGGGAACTTCAAATAAAATTTCCCTTTTGAGTTCCACTAAGAACAGATGGTTGCTTTACTCAAAGAAAGATTTCACAGGAGTGATTTCATGCATAGCAAGGAGCAGTGGTAGGGGGTTTTTTCTGTCAAAGCTAAGGGCTGATTTATGTGACTAGGTCATTACCACTCCAGTAGTTCTCGCTATGTATGTGGTGTTACATGCGCACGCGTGTGTGTGTGTGTGTGTGTGTGTGTGTGTTCATTAACTGGAATTAAGTAAAAGGACCATCCATCATTTTCTGAGCATTCTTAGGAACATTTGCAATATCAGGGCAGCTCAATTATCCTCCAGTTATAGAAAAGAAACACTTTATACACACGACCCCTTTTAATTTTTTTCATACTCCCTTGAGATAGGCATTATTGTCCCCATTGGTTAGATAGGGAGACTGATGCTTGAACACATCGAATAGCAGATTCAGGCAGCATAACCAGGAAGTGGCAGAGTTGGGATGTGAGCTGAGGAAGCCCAGTGCTTTGCTGCCAACCACACTTCTGTGAGATAAGCAGCACATGTGCATACCTTATACAGGCTGCAGGAAGTCACTGAGAAATACTGGGTCACCATCTGCAAAGCATTCACTAACTTTTCTCTCTTTTTTTACAAGGTGAACTCACAAGCCCAGAAGTGTGGCATCCCCTACCTGCCACCTCCTCCCATCCCCCCCTGCTTATGCTGTCCTCAGTCCTTTCCAAGTGTAGCATTTGGCCCACAGTCTCCTCATGGCCCCATTGGCCAACCCTCCCGGCAGTGAGCCCTGAATAATAGATCAGGCATACGGTCCTTGCCCATCTTTCCTAGTAGAAAGGCTATCCCCTCTGTACTTTTGGAGATGTACCATTTATTCAACCATCCTTCCTAGTCTCTTCCTTAACCAGAGCCCGATGATATCAAATCATTTCAACAGTTAAATAGGAGGAAGAAAAAGTCAATTCAGCTGGGAGTCATCAACTTTGTCTTACCACCCCTCATGGAGGTCTGCACCCTTTCTCTTCCAGTTCTGGATTATTTAATTCTCTGGATTATTTAAGAGATTGTGCTATGTTGTTATGTTCCAGATAGATAGATGAATAATAGGAAGATTGATGCATGAATAGATAGATGGATAGATGAGTAGGAAATAGATAGATTAATGGATTGATAGATGAATGGATGGCTAAACAGATAAATATACAGGTAGACAGATAGATGATAGATAGATAGAAAAATAGATAGATAGACAGATAGATAATCAATATGTGTATATTCTTGGCTTGAGTTTCCCAGAAGCACCCTGAGATAAGAATTCACATACAAGTGGGAAACACTAGCAGAGGAACAGAGAAGTGAGAAACAGGGAAGGGAAGAAACCCAATCAACGGAGAAAATCAAGTAAGTAAGTCATCATTTAGGGCCAATGGAGTGTAATTCCACTGGGGAGTTCTGGGAGATAGCGTAGAACTTGCCACTCAAAGTAAATCATCAGTCATCATTGTCATCACCATCTCAAGGTCTAACTCAAATCCCCTGAATGAGAATATGAATTTTTAACAGGATCCCTAAATGATAAAATTTGTAAAGTACTGGAGTAGAATATGCCTCAAAGTCAAAAGAAAGGATAAGAAAGCTTTGATATTCATTGTCTAACTCCTCCATCTGGCCTTGGTTTTGAGCTCTTTCTGAGGTTAATTCTCCGGCATTTCTGACTTAGCCTGTGTGGGCAGAACATTCATGCCCCAGTGGCCAGAAAGAAAGTCCCAGGACAGAAAATCAAAGGTATCTGCAGAAAGCAGCCCTCGGCATGCTCAAGTAGCCCTAGCTATTGCAAGCTCAGCCATTGTGCAGGTAGATAAGAATATGATATTAAAGCTGTGGTTAAATTACAATGATAATTAACAGACACAACTATAATGCTGACTTGGTGCTCAAGATGCGTTAAATAGACCAAAGTAAACCAAATTTCATTTAAGTTTCATTTGACAATTGATTTCCCGAGTAGAAGAATACCATTATCACAATTAATTTTAGGAGAACTCTTTTTTTTTTTGTTTTTTAGAGACAGAGTCTCACTTTGTCGCCCCCGGTAGAGTGCTGTGGCATCACAGCTCACAGCAACCTCCAGCTGTTGGGCTCAGGTGATTCTCATGCCTCAGCCTCCTGAGTAGCTGGGACTATAGGTGCCTGCCACAACACCCGGCTATTTTTTTTTTCTGTAGTTTGGCCGGGGCAGGGTTTGAACCTACCACCCTTGGTATATGGGGCCTGCACTCTACTCACTAAGCCACAGGTGCAGTAAATACATTATTTTTCACCCAGTAGTTATTTCAGGCCCTCTCAAGTAGTCCATGGTGAGGTCATGAAATAGGTTCTAACATTCCATTTCCTTATTATAATCCTTAATATTAACCCTCAGGAGGGATGGGGAGGTGAATGATCAATGTTCTTTCACTGCAACAACAGACTATATACTACATTTATTCTGGAGTACATTCAAGAGCTGAAATTATAGTGGAAAAAAAGACTTGACTCCTATTATAATGTTAAGCACTGGTAAAGACATTTGGATAACATCCAGAAAAATCTATGACTGCTCCCAGACACAATAATGTAACTATACCAGAAAAGCAGTTTCCACAAAAATGCTGGTTGTATTTTAAAGAGATATCAGAGTACCCTACAGCATACCAAAAAAAATGTATGTATTCAAAAAAATCCTATCCAAGATTTTTAAATCAGCTTGGGAAAAAAATGAACAGAATTATAACTTCTTGCATCTGTGGCTCAAAGGGGTAGGGCCCTGGCCCCACATGCTGGACGTGGCGGGTTCAAACCCAGCCCTGCCCCCCCCCCAAAAAAAAAATCATTGAATTTTTTAAAATATCCTAACGACTTTTACATTTACATAACAGAACTATGAAAAGTGTGAATCCAACAGTTTTGGACATGACAGGATATATTAACTCACAAGCTCAAATTTTAAGTGTAGCACTTGAACTTCATCAAATATTGCTACAAATAAAAATAAATTAGCTGTATATCCTTTTATAAATTTTTTACTCCAGGATAATGCCAAATGAATTTTAAAATATTATAAAATTACACTTATTCATTTATTAACCAACTATCAAAATTGAAAACCAAATTTGAAGCTCAGAAAATGAAAAATAAATGCATATATTATATATTTAACATATTTAATTAATAAAATCCTAGTGAGTATATTCCTCTATAGCTCTTGCCTCTTCCTTTTTCTCCCCCGTCTCTCTGCCCTTTAGCTTCAAGCAACCAAAGTAATTTTACATCTATTGAATAGGTGTCTCTCCTGAGTCCACTGAGCATAGCAATTTCTGTGCATTTCATCACACTACAAATTAACTGGCTTATTATGAATAAAAGTCTGGTTGAAATCCTGCTTTTCCTGACCTTGTCTGTCTCTCTTTATTTTCTGCTCTGGCCAGAGCACTCAGAAAAATATTAAAGGCTTTTGAGTCATTTATTTTATAGCTTGGTTGATTGACTCCTTGATAGTATAATATGAAAAAGCTCTGCCAAACTTGACAATCCCCTCTTTTCAGGGGTCCTCGAACTATGGCCCACAGGCCATATGCGGCGGTGTGATTGTATTTGTTCCTGTTTTGTTTTTTTACTTCAAAATAAAGATATGCACAGTGTGCATAGGAATTTGTTCATAGTTTTTTTTTTAAACTATAGTCCGGCCCTCCAACGGTCTGAGGGACAGTGAACTGGCCCCCTGTTTAAAAAGTTTGAGGACCCTTGAGTCTATCCTAAATTTTAGGTTTGTAAAAAATTGTTTGGAACATCAGTTTGGTGGGGTAGGGGAACGATTTCTTTCTCGCAAAGAAATAAATCATTCTCCTTTGCCCTGAGGTGTGTGTGGAGACACCTTGCAGAGAGGAGGAGGCGAGAAGACAGACAGGTAGAACAGAGTCACCTACAACCAGGGGCTTGCTTCTGAGACCAAAGTTAGGAAGTCTCTGAAATGTCATGAATCTTTGGAATGAGAATAAATCTTAGAATACTAATAATCTATTCTGTATCAAAAACTAAATGAGTTCTAGACCAGTGCTGTTTAATAGGAATATAATGTGAGCCCCCAAAGCAAGCCACATGTGCAATTTTAAATGTTGTGATAGCCCCATTAAAATGGCAAAAGAAAAGTTAAATTAATTTTAATATGCTATGATTTCATCTAATATGTAAAAATGTTATGATTATTAATATTTAGCATTCCTTTTTCATAATAAATCCTCAAAATCAAGTGTGAATTTTACACATGCAACCTATATTAAGTACTCCAAAGCCACCAAGTCAGCTCAGGTCCAAATAATCTATTGAGAGAATCATATTGACTATGAAATATTTAAAGGAACTTTAACATCCAGACCAAAAGCACTAGCTGAAATCATGAAGGTGAAACTGCATTTTTATTATTGTGAGATCTGATCTCTTTCATTTAAGTTATACTTAAAACTCTAGCTGCCTAACGGACTATTCTCCAAGGATTATTTTGTCATCCAATTCAATTTCACAGACTCTCATCATCTAAACACATGTACAAGCAGCATCACACCTTCACTCATACACACAACACATCCCAGCCCTCTGAATGTCCCATTCTCTACCCCCTGGAAATTGCTTCAGAAATTAGGAAGTACTTTAATTCTGATTCTTTTTTTTTTTTTTTTTTGTAACACAAAAACCAGTATCAGTATGTTCTGCTTTAAAATGTGATGTACCTCAGGTCCCAAAAAAAGCCCTATGTGAAACTTCATCTAGGTCTTTAGGTGGCCACAAGAAAGACATGTTTAAATAGTTACACAGTTGGCCTTCTGTATCTGTGAGTTTCACATCCAAGGATTCAAACAAGTGCAGATGGAAAATATTTTTAAAAAATGAATAGTTGCATCTGTACCGAAAGGAACAGATGTTTTTATCTTGTCATTATTCCCTAAACACTATAACTACTATTTATATAGAATATACACTGTATTAGCTATTATAAGTAATCTAGAGATTATTTCAAGCATACAGGAGGACATGCAGAGGTTATATGCAAATTCATCACTTTATGCAAAGGACTTGAGCATCCATGGGAGGGGGTTGTCTTGGAACCAACCCGAACAGATGCCGAGGGATGATTGTATATGATAGGGCTCATTTTTTATACTTCTGGTTAAGTTTTGAAATGAAAAAGATACAAAGGATAGCTTGACACTTCTTTGCATAATGATACATATTGCCATCTAAGCACATTAGATTGCAATTAGAGAAACTTTTTATCCTTAGTACAGATTTTGATTGTAATGCTTCTAGAGCTTGATATCTCTCTGAAATGAGTTACCTGTGAGATGATCCAGGAAGAATAAGGCATGTTTGTACCTCACCCTACCAGGGAGATCTTAGGGAGCATTGAACTGAAGTCAGAGAAAGCTCAGAGTGCTAATATTGATCTGGACTGTGCTTAGAGAACCCCATTTGTCCCAGGGATATTCTAGCTTAACTTGGCAAATATCCTACTACAAATTAATGTCCTGGGGATTGCACTGGTTAGAGAGAGCAAGCGTAGAAATGAGTAGTCAAAGAATTCTCAGATATGACTGAAACCACTGAATAGGAAATGAGTTTCTCCAAGTAAAGATGAACACTTACACTCTTGTGGTTTGAGAAAGAAAGACTACCTTAGATATAGGTAGATCCAAGGATCGGGAACAAGATGGGTACAATGCATATATCTGTAAAGGATTTGCCTCTGTGAGTGATTTTTCTTTTGGAGTATTAGATTAGTTTTGTGATGCATATACTATTGATTAGTTTTCCCTCCTGTATTATATTCCTTTATATCTTTTTAATAAAAGTCTTATGTGATGATATAAAAGCAGGACCAGCTGCATAATTTGCAGAACCTGTGCAAAATGAAAGCATGAGAACACTTGTTCAAAAATTATTAAGAATTTCCAAAACACATACTATACAAATGTGATGGAATATTATTCAGCCTTAAAAAGGAAAATGCTATAGAGCGGATGTAGAATGGATTCACCTTGAGGACATCATGCCAAGTGAAATAAGCCACTCACGAAAGGACGAATACTGTCTGCTTCCACTTATGTGAAGTAACTACAGTAGTCAAATTCATAGAGACGGAGAGTAGAATGTTGGTTTCCAGGAAGTGGGGCAAGAGGGGAGAGGAAAAGACAGTTGCTGGTTAACGGGGACAGAAATTCTGTTTTTCAAGGTGAAAAGAATTCTGATGATTGGTTACACAACACAAAAGTACTTAACACTATTCAATGTACACTTAAAAATGAATAAGATGGTGCTATGGTCTAAATATGGTTTGTCTCCACCAAATATCAAGTTGACATTTGATTCCCCCTGTTGGAAGGTAAGGCCTAGTGGAAGGTGTTTTGGTCATGGTTGTAGATCCTTATGATTACGTTAATGCCCTGCCTCAGGGGTGAACGAGTTCTCCCTCCATTGTTACCATGAAAGCTGGTTGTTAAAAAGAACCTGGCACCTTCCCTCACCCTGTTTTCCTCCTCTCTCTCCATGTGATCTCTGCACATGCTGTTCCCCTTTGCCTTCTACCATGTGTGGAAGCAGCCTGAACCCCTGACCAGAAGCAGATGCTGGCCCCATGCTTTCTGCACAGCCTGTACAATGGTGAGCTAAATAAACCTCTTTTCTTTGTAAATTACCCAGGCTCTGGTATTTCTTTATAAAAACACACAATGGACTAAGATAAATGGCAAATTGTATGTAATATGTAGTATGCCACAATTAAACATAAAATAAAAACATTGTTAAATAATTAAGAATTTCAAGATGGCAATTACACACAGTAAACCAATTTTGGCTCCTTTTAAATGTAAGGTGCTTTGTGTATCCATGAAGCTGGCCCTGGATAAAAGGGACAAAGTCATAAAGGAAGTATGGCCTTTTCCAGATTACTTTCTGTCTGACTCCCAAGTGGTGGTACCAGCAGAGGATAAATAAAAAACACACAGTAGATGTATTTAAATCTAACACTATCAATAATCACATTAAATTAAATTACCTAAGCAATCTAATTAAAAGGCAGGGATTGCCAAATTGAGTAGAAGAGCAAAACTCTATTTGCTGCCTACCAGGGCCATATTTTAAATACAAAGATACAAATAGGTAAAAAGAAAAAGGATGGGAAAAGATTTACCATACTCACAGTAATCAAAAGAAAACTAGAGTGCCTACATTAATGTCATTTAAAGTAGATGTTAGAACACAGAACATTGCTGAGGATAAAGAAAGTGCATTTACAGGGATGATGGGGTCAGTTTCTGAAGAGGCATGCAAATAATAAGTTTTACTTAGCTAATAACAGAACCTAAAAATACATGAGGCAAAAACTGATTGAAAACTGCAAGGATAAATAGAGAAGTCCACAATTATTCCAAGAGATTTTAATAGTCCTCTAAACAGTTGGTAGAATGAGTAGACAGAATATTAGTAAAGACATGGAAGACCTGCACATCACTATCAATCATGTTGACCTAATGAATACTTTAAAAACTCTCCATCAAGCAACAGCGGAATACACATTTTTAAAAATTACAAGCTGACTATTTACCAGTATAGATCATATTTCAGGTTGCAAAACAAGTTTCAATAAATTCGAAAGGATTTAAGCCATACAAAGTAGATTCTTTGGCCACAATAGAATTAAATTTAAAATCAATAACAAAAAGATCTTTGAAAAGTCCACAAATAATTGGCAAATAAATAACACACTTCTAGATAACCCGCAGGTCAAAGCAGAAATCAAAAGGAAAACTGGAAAGTGTTTTTAAAAGAATGAAAATAAAAACATATCAAAACTTGTGGGCAGCTACTAAAACAATACTTCAAACAAAGCTGTAATAGTAACTTTCAATATCTTTAAGTAAAAGTGTGTAAAACATCTGCTGTGTTGAGTTAGATTGATGTGGCATCACGCAGACTGGCAAAGTATCAAATGGACTCAGCCCACTTAATATTTGCTGGATGGAATCAAAATCAGTCAGGTAGTGAAGGGTCTTAAATGTTAGGGGCATGTTAGAAATAAGCTGCTTTCAAACTTAATAAATGAAAAGTTTTATTCACTTACACATAATTTACCCACGTCTAAAAAAGATTTGATGTAACTAATAATGAACTAAGAAAACAACCAAAGATTTATACTCTTACATATATATATTTTATACCCTTGTATACTTCCCAAATTCTCCTTAGATTAGCAGGGAGATTACCAAGGGACTTTCATTCTATAGTAGTAAATCATGGCGGGATGGCA
Source organism: Nycticebus coucang (assembly GCF_027406575.1). NCBI lineage: Eukaryota > Metazoa > Chordata > Mammalia > Primates > Lorisidae > Nycticebus > Nycticebus coucang. The sequence goes on from NC_069788.1 coordinate 68,039,732, forward strand.
GGGGGAGCCAAAGCTCTTATATACATTTTCCACTGTCTAGAATTCTTGCTTATTTTAGATCCATCTGATGCATGAAAGACAATGGGACATTTTCCAAGGCTAGGAGAAGCAACATGTTAACTGGAGCTGTCACCACAGTCCTTCTTACACTGGGAAGCTGCCCATTATTGTTCCGAGAAGGAAGCGGTTGGGAACTACATTGCAGGAAATGAATGACTTTACAAAGCAAATGGCTTTGTGGTGCCATAAAAATGTCTTATCATGATGGCGTCTCCTACTCAGCATCTTTCCTTCCTGAGGAAAGTTTGATTCTTTCTAGAGAAGAAATTGGTAATTGGGGATTTACATTTTTCCCTCGAAGCAAAGGAAGATTTTCTCTGTGCTAATGAAAATAAAAGTAGCAATAAATGGCGCTCAACATAAAGTCTTAGGCTGATACTTCAGGTGTGCTGCTGCTTTTGACATGAACCAGAAGAATCTTCTATGTGCGAATCTTGTATGTTGAGGAGTGAGGGGAAATTTCAATGTCTGAGTCCATGAGCCTTAAGGATACTTCCTTAGGATAATGAAGAGGATGTTTCATTTACAATTTTTAAATAATAATAAAGGAGACAAACAAGCAAGACAAACAAGCATGAGCAACCTCCTGCTCATGGCCAAGATAAACATCCTTATCTTTTTCAGTTTGGATTTTGGAAAATTTTTTGTGTGTGTGTGTGATTTTTGGCCAGGGCTGGGTTTGAACCCGCCACCTCCGGCATATGGGACGGGTGCCCTACTCCTTGAGCCACAGGCGTCACCAGGATTTTGGAAAATTAAGGGCTGACTGAATTTGAATTTTGTACTCATTTTTATTTTGCTTTCATATTCCTTTCTAAATATGAATTGTGTTTTCTTTCTGTCTCCAACTATTTTTCACACTCTCTAATATGTTTCACCAGGACCTCGTGATCTGGCCCTTGTTTACCTTTCTAGCTTTCTTTTTTTCTTTCTTTCTTTTTTTTTTTTTTGCAGTTTTTGGCCGGGGCTGGGTTTGAACCCCCCACCTCTGGCATATGGGGCTGGCACCTTACTCCTTCGAGCCACAGGTGCCACCCCTAGCTTCATCTCTTTATCCTTCATCACACAGACATCCACACAAGTGTTGTATTTTCCTCTAATTTGGTCTTGAGGTCTCTCCCTGGAGAGTGGCTACAAACTTTAACACTGCCCTGATGAGACTCCAGGAGATTTGGTTGTAGTTATTTACAATGTGCCTTTCACAGGGTGTTTCTTTTTTTATTTCCTTTTTCCTATTCTTTGTTTTGTTGTTGTTGTTATTTGTTTGTTTGTTTTTTTTAGTTAGTATCTCACTCTGTTGCCCCAGGCTAGCTTAGGGCACAGCTGGGTTAATCTAGCTCACAGCAACCTCAAACTTCCAAGTTCAAGCTATCCTGGGACTTCAGGCACCTGCCACCACACCCTATTAATTTTTTTTATTTTTAGTAGAGATGGGGTCTTGCTATTGCTCAGGCTGGTTTCAAACTCCTGAGCTCAAGCAATCCTCCTGCCTCAGCCTCCAGAATAGCTGGAACTACAGGCACCTGCCACCATACCCTGCTAATGTTTTTATTTTTAGTAGAGGTGTGGTCTTGCTATTGCTCAGGCTGGTCTCAAAGTCCTGAGCTCAAGCAATCCTCCTGCTTCAGCTTCCTAGAGTGCTGTCTCATAGGGAGGTGGTCACCCGGAGTTTGTTGTTTAAGGTAGATACCTGAGTGGACAATTTGAGGAACTGGGAGGAGGCTGAGAACTAGAAACTGTGTGAAGGGTGACAAAGCCCTGCTTCTGGTATGAGAAAGTTCCATTTATATTTAAGACGGATGCTGAAGCAACATAAAACTGTAAGAATGCCCTACAACGTGTTAACCTCCCTTCCACCAGCTTTATTGCACCCTCTTTGACTAGATCCCCCAAGGCACCATATGGACATTTCAGTTCTATATATGCCCTAGGCTCCCTACAGACTTGAAACCTTAGCCCATGTTGTCAACTTGCTTAAAATACCATTTTACATATAATCCTTGTTTGGATCTTCAGCTTGGTGGACACTTTGAAGAATTCTCAGTTGACATTGCCATTTAGGGTTAAGTCCCTGTATATGCTCCCTTCCCTGCCCCTACCGTAATGCGGTAATTTTTGTAGATTCTATTTCCTACAGATGCCCACAGCTGTATCTCCCATCCTACGCACTCCTACTTTGCCTCTCCCTCAGGAGTTGGGAACAGACGTTGGAGGACTCTCATTCTCCCCACATGGCATCCATTCTGCCCTTAGTAACCAACAGAATATGATGGAAACAATGGCCCAGGATTTTCAAGACAGGGACCAAAAAAAAAAAAACCCATGTAGCTTTTGTCAGTTTCTGTTAAGATGCTTACTCTGGCAGAAGCCAGCTTCTGTGTGAGAAATCCAATTTTGCTAAGATTGTCATGCTGGAGAGGACATATGACGTAGGTGTTCTTGGTAACAACCGAGCAGGGCTCCCAGGTGACAGCCTGAAAGAATATGATCAATCGTATGGAGACATTGCCAGATAATTTCAGCCCTCTCTAGCAACCACTGGGTCTTCACAGCTCAGCCCCAGACACTATGGAACCCTGTGACCTGTTGAAATTCCTAAGCTACAAAGCCATGAGCATGATGAAATGGTGGAATAATATGCAGCCTTAAAGAAAGATGGAGACTTTACCTCTTTCATGTTTACATGGATGAAGCTGGAACATATTCTTCTTAGTAAAGTATCTCAAGAATGGAAGAAAAAGTATCCAATGTACTCAGCCCTACTATGAAACTAATTTATGGCTTTCATATGAAAGCTATAAACCAGTTATAACCTAAGAATAGGGGGAAGGGGGACAGGGAGGGGAGGGAGGGGGAAGGAGGGGTGGAGGGAGGGCGATTGGTGGGATTACACCTGCAGTGCATCTTACAAGGGTATGTGTGAAACTTAGTCAATGCGGAATGTAAATGTCTTAATACAATAACTAAGAAAATGCCAGGAAGGCTATGTTAACCAGTGTAATGAAAATGTGTCAAACGGTCTATAAGACCAGTGTATGGTGCCCCATGATCGCATTAATGTACACAGCTGTGATTTAATAAAAAAAAAAAAAAAAGAAGTGGTGGTTCAAGGTGCTTGATTTGGGGATAATTTGTGACATGACACTAGTAACTGAAACACTGTTAGGTAAGTGGATCTTACCTAACACTTTACCTTACCTCTCTCATCTGAGCTGTAAGATTCCAAGCCAGACTGTAAAATCATGAATGTAGGTATCCTATAGGATTTGCTTACCTTTATAACCTCAGCTTTTAGCCCAATGCCTGTTATTATAGGGATTATAATAATAGGGTCTTAGTAAATAACCTTAACTAATAATAATCTTAACTAAATAATAATTTCAGCTAAATGAATAGGTGAATGAATGGATGGGTATTTTTTTTCCTCTACATTTGTGTTTATCTGCCTCTTCCTTGAAGCTTAAGTTTGGTGATCTTGTTGCGAATAGTTGGCATACTCAGAAGATTGTTTTTCTTCTCTGCCAAGTTTTATATCATTAATCTCTTCTATGTTCTTCTTGGCCACTCTTCGCCCCAGAAGTTTGGAATAATGAAGTGGCCAAGATAAAGACCTTGTGCCATATGGGTCTCAGGAAGCCCATGTTGTAGGGACCTTGGAATGAGGTAGAGGGGACTGGGTGGGGTTAGAGATGGCTGGATACAGCAAACCTCCACATCCGTGAACTTGAAAGTGGTCTTTGTGAGGGTGCAGAGTCATCCATTAGAAAAATGCTGCCTCTCTGTACAGATATTCTCCTAGGGCACAGGACTGAGGACACTGCAGAGAAATTGCTTTCAGACCAAGGCAGCACGTCCTCACCTCCATGCTCAAGGACTGTTAGCTGGTGGGGCAGAGGTGAAGGTGAGGAGTGGGGAATTCTGGTGCTGAGTGTATGAGGTAATGTCCCTGCCTTTAAAAGTCTGTCCAATCTTCTCCCTCTACCCCAAACCCTTTTTCTCCCTTTACATTTGTGTCTTTGTGCATACACAGAAGACCATCAGGGCCTCCTTCACAACTGGTTCTATGAAGAATACAGCCTTTCATACTGGAGTCCTTGCCCGAATTATAGATAGAATAAGAACAAGCAGATAGGAAGAATAGAAATGTGAATAAAGAGGAGGAGGAGGAAGAGCTAATTCTTGTATTTAGTGTTTGCTAAATTCCATTAATTGTAATAAGAGCTTTTTTGCATAATTTCATTTAATCTGTAACCAAAACAACAACTCACAAGATAATTTCCAATTTGTAGATGAGAAAACTAAGGCTGAAAGAGTTTAACTTGTTCAAGACTACATAATTAAAAAATGTTGGAGCCAGAAATCATAGCCAAGTTTGGCTACCTTTAAATTCCCTGCTGTTTCCATTAAACTAAAATATAGGGAGTTCTGTTGTCACCCAGAAGTATGCAAATAGCAGTGTTCAAACAGGATCATGATACGGGGATCACTTTGATTCTGACACTGTACCAAACTGACCCTCCATTATTCCACCTGCTTGAATCCTGCATCCCTGACTACTCCCCATGGATGACTAAGCACGGCCAGAAACTGGAGTCCAATGTCCTGGCCACAACTTGAAGATCAAGAGTTAAGGCTATGAAATTCCAACACAGTGAATTGCACCATGGAGAAGAGAGTTGAGTAATTCAGTTGGTGGCTTCATGACCTAGAATGTATGTGTTTCTGGCATAAGAAATGTGACTTCCCTAAGATCTATTCTGGTCAACCACATTAGTTGTACTAATCATAGTAGTCATGTGAACTGAGTTGGTTTTATTAAGCCCCGCCCCCCACCCAAGATACAGTGTATACACAAGCTCTGTTTGCTAAAGTGCCACAGAGTCAGTAATTTCTTCAATATTTACAGAAAAGAATAAAAAAACGGGAGACCAGAATCTAGTGCCTATGTTCTGGACCAGGCTGCTCCAAGGTTACAAGGAATTCTTAAGGGCATTTCATAGCTTCAGGAGAATGTTTTCTTTCTTTCTTTCTTTTAAATTGTTTTTTATTAAATCATAACTTTGTACACTGATGCATTTATGGGGTTCAGGGTACTGCTTCAGTATACAATGTGAAATGCTTACATTGAACTAAGTAATACATCCATCACAATTATACTCATTTCTTAATAGTTTTAAAATGTACCATTGCATCATGCACATTAGGTGAGGTTCCTCCAAGTACCCTCCGTCCTCCCATACCCCCCTCCCCATTCCTCTCTCTTCTCTTTCCTTCTACTTTCTGGACTATAGTTATATTTTGCCATTCATATGAGTGTGTAGGTTGTTATACATTGATTTCATAGTAGTATTGAGTACATTGGATACTTTTTTCCCCATTCTTGAGATACTTTACTAAGAAGAATATGTTCCAGCTCCATCCTAGTAAACCTAAAAGATGTGAAGTCTCCATCTTTTTTATGGCTGCATAGTATTCCATGGTGTACATATGCCACAATTTGTTAATCCATTCATGGGTCAATGGGCACTTGGGCTGTTTCCATGTCTTGGCTATTATGAATTGGGCTGCAATAAACATTCTGGTGCAAATGTCTTTGTTGTAAAATGATTTTTTATCATCTGGGTATATACCTAGTAGAGGAGTTGCAGGATCGAACAGTAGGTCTACTTTTAGTTCCTTGAATGTTCTCCAAACTTCTTTCCAAAAAGGTCGTATTAGCTTGCATTCCCACAAGCAGTGTAGAAGCATTCCCAGGAGAATGCTTTCTTGAGGTAAGGGCTGGGCTGCTGACACTATGGCCAGATATCTATAACTGATTGCTACAGTCTAGGATTGTAAAACAAAGGATGGCCATCCAGCAATTCCTTTTGATTTTTTTGGCTTCATTTTTCGAATTCAGCAAATATTTTCTGATCATCCATTATTGTGGAGTGCTCTGTTTGCTCACTTAGCCCTGTGGAGGACTCAAAGAAGCAACAAACATGACCACTGCCTTCAGAATATTACAATATGTTGGATAAAAGTAAGTTCTCAACTAGCACATGCCCCAGAGGATTAGAGGAGCCCAGCCCCCAAGAATGCTCCCAAAATGCTAGAAAGTACACACTGGGGAGAAGTCTATTCCAACAGGCGGTAACATGTTTAATTTTGATCATGGGTTTACTCCTATGATTTGATACAGTTTGACCTTTGAAACCTCTTGAAAACAGACCTTAAGCTACAGAATGGAAATAATTGGTCCTACATCCTAAGTTTAACTAGCTTGCTACACCTACTGATTACAGAAATGTTACATATTTGAACAGATTGCTTTGTCATTTACTACTGTTTGATGGGTCAGAACATACTGGTTCATAACATATGTGGACTGACTTTTACTTCTTGAAATCAGGAGATGTGTTCAAATGTGTAAGTGTAATAGACGATAACTTACATACAAGTTACTCTGCCAATACGTGGCACCTAAGTACCCTTCGGTTCTATATACTTCACGTGGGCACTTTCTCCTACATAGACAGAAAAATACAAAACTTCTCTCTGAAAATTTCACTTTTGAGAATGATGTAAGAAGATGTAAAGCAGCGGATAGTTGTCTGCAGGATTTGACGTTCATTGATGGAGGGATGTGGAGGGTCTTGGAGTCTCTGCAGAGTCCCTGAGCCAGACCCCAGAGTGAGGCTGCAGTATCTTCCTTCTGATCTCAGCAGCTCTAGTTGAGTCCATGGACTCCACTGGACTCTTAGATCCAAGAGCAGAGTTGTCAGCAAGAGTGCCCTAGGGCTGAGGTCCAGTGGGAATATGCCAGCTAATGTGGACTCTTCCCAGCCTGGGGGACATGGCAACACTTCTGAGCTTCCTTGCATCTGGGCACCGTGAGTCTGGGGAGATAGGACTCCAGGCATCTCTGACTGGTGGGATCTGCCTATCATAACCCCTGTGAGGATACAGGGAGTCAGCGAGAGACTTCTGGACCCCAAGAGGAGGACTAAAACAGTGGAAAAACGGCAAGTGGTCGTGTGTGTTCAATCCGTCTAAACCCGCCCGCAACTGTAAGTTCAGTAGCAGCGAGACTGCAAACCAGAAAGGCCTTACCTGTGAACTGTTTTGGTGTCTTTAGACTTTGCACTCAGTTGAACTGCCTTGGGGAGAGCCTGAGAGGGAGTGCGGGGAACTTTGGCCATTGTCTAGGGCCCCAGTCTGAGTCGCTGAGCCAGAAAGAGCTAATAGTGTTAGGCTGTGGGTCACAGGGAGCCATTGTGAGCGATCCGCCCTGGCAAGCTCTGCCCTCAGGGTCGCAGAGCTAGAATCGGGTGAGAGCTGGTAACCCAGCATCCAAGTAGCCTAAGGGTGGGGTCTGAGCCACCTTGCAGTCCTAACCCTCAGGGGCAGAGTGAGACCGGTTTTGGCACACTGGGTAAGTGGATAGCCACTTCAGCAGTGATTCCAGCGACAAGCACTTTCCTGGGAAAGCTTCTGCTCAGCAAGTTTACAAGTTGAAAGTGCCTTTTAAGTGGGCTGAAGAGAGATTTAGGGTGTCTACCTGCTGGAGTTTGAGAAATCAGCAGCCTCCAGTCGTATCAGAACTGTGATTAACATCTCATACCCCAGAAGACCACGTGTTGCCCAGACGATATTCAATAACATATACATACTGCTTTGTTTTTGGTTGTGTTTTTTTTTTTTTCTTTTTGGTTTGGTGGGTTTTTTTGGTTTATTTTGATGTTGTTGATGTTGTTTTGTTTTTTAATTTCAACCTTTTCCATACAGATCCTTTTTCTTTCTCAATTTTTCTAGTTTAATTATAATTTCCCATTGCTGCCTTTTTCAATAACTAGAACTTCATTTTTGCTAGTGTTTCTACCGCAGTAATTTGGTTTTTCACCCAATTTTATCCCGTAAAGTTTTCTGTTTGCTTGTTTTGGTTTGATTTATAGCATTTTTGTCTTTCCTCTCTACTTGGTGGAAGTGGGGTACTGTGTCTGATCAGGTTAGCAAAGAGCTGCTGACCTCAAGGGAACCACCCAACTGGGCACCCCCAGAAGGTGGGGTTTTTTTAAGGTTGTGTCAAAGTACCCTACTGTACACCTATATTGTCCTGTCTCCCTCTTTCTGTGCCTCTCTTCTTTTTGTCAATATTCCTTTTACCACCCCCTCTCCTTTCTATATATGTCTTTTTTTTTCTTATCACTCAGTCCTCCTTTCTTTCATCCCTTTTTCGCTCTTCAACTTTCTCACCCTTCTGGTCCCGTAACCCTTAGTCCACAGGCACGAGAACTTAAAGAGCAAGAGGAAGTGAAAGGAAAATTAGGGCAAGGAAACAGATAAAAGAAATCACTCATGAGGAAGAATCAGCAGAAAACTCCAGGCAACATGAAGAACCAGTCCAGAACAACCCCGCCAAGGGACCATGAGGTAGCTACTGCAGAGGATTCCACCTATACAGAAATGTTAGGAATGACAGAAAGGGAATTTAGAATACACATGTTGAAAACAATGAAAGAAATGATGGAAACAATGAAGGAAATTGCTAATAAAGTGGAAAATAACCAAAAGGAAATCCAAAAACAGAATCAAATAAGAGACGAACGATATGAAGAATATAAAAAGGATATAGCAGAGCTGAAGGAAATGAAACAGTCAATCAGGGAACTTAAAGATGCAATGGAAAGTATCAGCAACAGGTTAGACCATGCAGAAGAAAGAATTTCAGAAGTAGAAGACAAAGTTCTTGAGATAACTCAGATAGTAAAAGAGGCAGAAAAGAAGAGAGAGAAAGCAGAACGTTCACTGTCAGAATTATGGGACTTTACAAAGTGTTCCAACATACGAGTTATAGGAATTCCAGAAGGGGAAGAAGAATGCCCCAGAGGAATGGAAGCCATACTAGAGAATATTATAAAAGAAAATTTCCCAAATATCACCAAAGATTCTGACACACTGCTTTCAGAGGGATATCGGACCCCAGGTCACCTCAACTCTAACTGAGCTTCTCCAAGACACATTGTGATGAACCTGTCCAAAGTCAAGACAAAAGAAAAGATTCTGCAAGCTGCCAGGAGTAAGCGCCAGTTGACCTACAGGGGCAAATGCATCAGAGTGACCGCAGACTTCTCTAATGAAACTTTCCAAGCAAGAAGACAATGGTCATCTACCTTTAATCTACTTAAACAGAACAATTTCCAGCCCAGAATTATGTACCTTGCTAAGCTAAGCTTCAAAATTGACGGAGAAATCAAATCATTTATGGATATACAAACATTGAGGAAATTCGCCACAACAAGACCAGCTCTACAGGAAATACTTCAACCTGTTCTGCACACTGACCACCACAATGGATCAGCAGCAAAGTAAGAACTCAGAAATTAAAGGACACAACCTAACCTCCACACTGATGCAAAAGATAAAACTAAGCAATGGACTCTCACCAAATAAGACGAATAGAATACTACCACACTTATCAATTATCTCCATAAATGTTAATGGCTTGAATTCCCCACTGAAGAGACATAGATTGGCTGACTGGATTAAAAAACACAAGCCATCCATTTGCTGTCTGCAAGAAACACACCTGGCTTCAAAAGACAAATTAAAACTCCGAGTCAAGAGTTGGAAGACAATTTTTCAGGCAAATGGCATTCAGAAGAAAAGAGGAGTTGCAATCTTATTTTCAGATACATGTGGATTTAAAGCAACTAAAGTCAAAAAAGACAAAGATGGTCACTTTATATTGGTCAAGGGAAAAATACAACAAGAAGACATTTCAATTCTAAGTATTTATGCACCCAATTTCAATGCTCCCAGATTCTTAAAACAGACCTTACTCAGTCTGAGCAATATGATATCTGATAATACCATCATAACAGGGGACTTTAATACTCCTCTTACAGAGCTGGGCAGATCCTCTAAACAGAAATTAAACAAAGATATAAGAGATTTAAATGAGACCCTCGAACAACTGTGCTTGATAGACGCATATAGAACACTCCACCCCAAAGGTAAAGAATATACATTCTTCTCATCACCCCATGGAACATTCTCCAAAATTGATCATATCCTGGGACACAAAACAAATATCAACAGAATCAAAAGAATTAAAATTTTACCTTGTATCTTCTCAGACCATAAGGCACTAAAGGTGGAACTCAACTCTAACAAAAACGCTCGACCCCACCCAAAGGCATGAAAATTAAACAATCTTCTGTTGAATAACAGATGGGTGCAGGAAGAAATAAAACAGGAAATCATTAACTTCCTTGAGCATAACAACAATGAAGACACAAGCTACCAAAATCTGTGGGATACTGCAAAAGCAGTTTTGAGAGGAAAATTCATCACTTTAGATGTCTACATTCGAAAAACAGAAAGAGAGCGCATCAACAATCTCACAAGAGATCTTATGGAATTGGAAAAAGAAGAACAATCTAAGCCTAAACTCAGTAGAAGAAAAGAAATCTCCAAAATCAAATCAGAGATCAATGAAATTGAAAACAAAAGAATCATTCAGAAAATTAATGAAACAAGGAGTTGGTTTTTTGAAAAAATAAATAAAATAGATAAACCATTGGCCAGACTAACGAGGAATAGAAAAGTAAAATCTCTAGTAACCTCAATCAGAAATGATAAAGGGGAAATAACAACTGATCCCACAGAGATACAAGAGATCATCTCTGAATACTACCAGAAACTCTATGCCCAGAAATTTGACAATGTGAAAGAAATGGATCAATATTTGGAATCACACCCTCTCCCCAGACTCAGCCAGGAAGAAATAGAGCTCCTGAACAGACCAATTTCAAGCACTGAGATCAAAGAAACAATAAAAAATCTTCCAACCAAAAAATGCCCTGGTCCAGATGACTTCACCCCAGAATTCTATTAAACCTTCAAGGAAGAGCTCATTCCTGTATTGCAGAAATTATTCCAAAAAATTGAGGAAGAAGGAATCTTCCCCAACACATTCTATGAAGCAAACATCACCCTGATACCAAAACCAGGAAAAGACCCAAACAAAAAGGAGAATTTCAGACCAATCTCACTCATGAATATAGATGCAAAAATTCTCAACAAAATCCTAGCCAATAGATTACAGCTTATCATCAAAAAAGTCATTCGTCATGATCAAGTAGGCTTCATGCCAGGGATGCAAGGCTGGTTTAACATATGCAAGTCCATAAACGTTACCCACCATATTAACAGAGGCAAAAATAAAGATCACATGATCCTCTCAATAGATGCAGAAAAAGCATTTGATAAAATCCAGCATCCTTTTCGAATTAGAACACTGAAGAGTATAGGCATAGGTGGCACATTTCTAAAACTGATTGAAGCTATCTATGACAAACCCACAGCCAATATTTTACTGAATGGAGTAAAACTGAAAGCTTTTCCTCTTAGAACTGGAACCAGACAAGGTTGTCCTCTGTCACCTTTACTATTCAACATAGTGCTGGAAGTTCTAGCCAATACAATTAGGCAAGACAAGGAAATAAAGGGAATCCAAATGGGAGCAGAGGAGGTCAAACTCTCCCTCTTTGCTGATGACATGATCTTATACTTAGAGAACCCCAAAGACTCAACCACAAGACTCCTAGAAGTCATCAAAAAATACAGTAATGTTTCAGGATATAAAATCAATGTCCACAAGTCAGTAGCCTTTGTATACACCAATAACAGTCAAGATGTGAAGCTAATTAAGGACACAACTCCCTTCACCATAGTTTCAAAGAAAATGAAATACCTAGGAATATACCTAACGAAGGAGGTGAAGGACCTCTATAAAGAAAACTATGAAATCATCAGAAAGGAAATAGCAGAGGATATTAACAAATGGAAGAACATACCATGCTCATGGATGGGAAGAATCAACATTGTTAAAATGTCTATACTTCCCAAAGCAATCTACCTATTCAATGCCATTCCTATAAAAATCGTACTTTCAATATCGTACTTTCAAGATTTGGAAAAAATGATTCTGCGTTTTGTATGGAACCAGAAAAAACCCCATATAGCTAAGGCAGTTGTTAGTAATAAAAATAAAGCTGGGGGCATCAACATACCAGATTTTAGTCTGTACTACAAAGCCATAGTGGTCAAGACAGCATGGTCCTGGCACAAAAACAGAGACATAGACACTTGGAATCGAATTGAAAACCAAGAAATGAAACTAACATCTTACAACCACCAATAAACCAAACAAGAACACACCTTGGGGGAAAGACTCCCTATTCAATAAATGGTGTTGGGAGAACTGGATGTTTACATGTAAAAGACTGAAACTAGACCCACACCTTTCCCCACTCACAAAAATTGATTCAAGATGGATAAAGGACTTAAATTTGAGGCATGAAACAATAAAAATCCTCAAAGAAAGCATAGGAAAAACACTGGAAGTTATTGGCCTGGGGAAAGACTTCATGAAGAAGACTGCCAGGGCAATTGCAACAACAACAAAAATAAACAAATGGGACTTCATTAAACTGAAAAGCTTCTGTAAAGCTAAGGAGACAATAACCAAAGCAAAGAGACAACCCACACAATGGGAAAGGATATTTGCATATTTTCAGACAAAAGCTTGATAACTAGGATCTATAGAGAACTCAAATTAATCCACATGAAAAAAAGCCAACAATCCCATATATGAATGGGCAAGAGACATGAATAGAACTTTCTCTAAAGATGACAGACGAATGGCTAACAAACACATGAAAAAATGTTCATCATCTCTCTATATTAGAGAAATGCAAATCAAAACAACCCTGAGATATCGTCTAACCCCAGTGAGAATGGCCCACATCACAAAATCTCAGAACTGCAAATGCTGGCGTGGATGTGGAGAGAAGGGAACACATTTACACTGCTGGTGGGACTGCAAACTAGTACAACCTTTCTGGAAGGAAGTATGGAGAAACCTCAAAGCACTCAAGCTAGACCTCCCATTTGATCCTGCAATCCCATTACTGGGCATCTACCCAGAAGGAAAAAAATCCTTTTATCATAAGGACACTTGTACTAGACTGTTCATTGCAGCTCAATTTACAATTGCCAAAATGTGGAAACAGCCTAAATGCCCACCAACCCAGGAATGGATTAACAAGCTATGGTATATGTATACCATGGAATACTATTCAGCCATTAAAAAAAATGGAGACTTTACATCCTTCGTATTAACCTGGATGGAAGTGGAAGACATTATTCTTAGTAAAGCATCACAAGAATGGAGAAGCATGAATCCTATGTACTCAATTTTGATATGAGGACAACTAATGACAATTAAGGTTATGGGGGGGGAAGCATAAAGAGGGACCGAGGGAGGGGAGTGGGGCCTTAGTGTGTGTCACACTTTATGGGGGCAAGACATGATTGCAAGAGGGACTTTACCTAACAATTGCAATCAGTGTAACCTGGCTTATTGTACCCTCAATGAATCCCCAACAATAAAAAAAAAAAAAAAAGAAGAAGATGTAAAGCAGCAGAATTCTATCTTCAAGATGGAAAATTCCAAACTCCTGAGCAGTATTAGTTTTCAATCTCCAAAAGAGAAAAAGAGGAAGTTGGAGCGAATAATAACAAAATAAACAAACAAAACAATCCCCAAAACGTTAGCTCCAGAAGAAAAGATAAACAAATTGAGAATTGAGAAAGAAAGGAAAAAGACAAAAAGACAAAAAAATCTGAACAGCAGCCTGATTTGCTATGATCTGTCCTATCTTTGTTGATAGTCCTAAAATAGGATTCAACTTAGTTTCCAGTAGATGACACCAAACACCAAAAGCAATGAGTGACTCACAACTTTGAAAATCAGTTGAAAGGGCTACCAAAATGGATCCAAGTTTATACTTAGTATTAATGGAGTGTTTCCTTTTCTTCTAATAATAAGTCAGAATATACAATGGCATTCTCTAAGGCCTAAAAAAAGTTGACACTATTATGAATTCTATCTTAACGTAGAACTTTCCACTTCTGATTTTTTTTTTTTTAGTTAAGTACAGAGAGCATTTCAAAAGCACTCAAAAAGTTATCATGTCATGATGCTTAAGAAAGAGGAATGGGGTAAAACCGTGTCATGATAGTAGAATAAATTGTGTGAGTAAGTGCAATAAAAATGGTCTTACAGATAGTGCCTCTCCTTTTAATGCCTTAGTACTTTTCCATTCTTTAAGAGTTCATTCTCTGGCTCAGCACCCGGGCTAGCCAGCCACATATGCCTAGGCTGGCAGGTTCAAGCCTGGCCCGGGCCTGCTAAACAACAATGACAACTGCAACCAAAAAATAGCTGGATGTTGGGGCAGTGCCCGTAGTCCCAGCTACACTGGAAGCTGAGGCAAGAGAATCGCTTAAACCCAAGAGTTTGAGGTTGCTGTGAGCTGTGACTCCACAGCACTCTGCCAAGGGTGACATAGTTAGATTCTGTCTCAAAAAACAAAAAAAGAATTCATTGTCAGCACCCCCAATTGGAGTCCATTGCAGTGGTGGTCACACTTATAATAGTCCCTATTTTATTGAGTCTCTGTTTTATGTCACTACCAGTGCTTTTTTCACTGGCCTTTCAGCTTGCAGTCATTCACCACATAAAAATACCAGAATGAATAAGACGACTGGATACAAAATGCAGAATAATAACTATGTAATATGTAATGTGCCATAAATGCGGTATACACACATTACATATTATGGCAAAACCTTGGTAATTGCCTGTCTGGTTTAATTTTCAGCTGAGTATAGGGAAAAAATTCTGAGGTTGTGCTATCTTTTCCTCTGTTATTATTATTATTACAAATATCTGTATTGGTCAGGGAACCACATAAATCCATCACTCCAGTTTTATAGTCCACAGAGTTTCTGGACTTGGAAGCTGACCTAAGGTAAAACACTTATTCAAGCTCTGCTTTCCAGAGTTTACTTGCTTTTTTCATCAGTAATGAATTTCAAGTTAACATTTAGATAATAAGAACTGAGTTCCCTATGAAATTGTGGGGTAGCTAACCCGCAAATAGGGAGGGGCAGGACTGGGGGAAGGACATGGTGTTCTCATCCATCTTGTTGACAGATGGCTTTAAACAGGAAGGGCCTTCTAGAATCCAGGACTCACTCTGAAGGGTCCATACTCAGAAGGGAAGGAGGCATTGTGATATAGGGGTGGGAAGTGGGTGTGGGTGGGCAAAATTCTGGTGTGCACCAATTCCAGCCCCCCATTTTTCTACCAGTTATAGCCTTTATCCTTGAACTTAAAGTCCAAGGAGAGATTGACTTGAGAGGGCAGTTCAAGTCACTATCATGTTAAATTAATCCTCACATTCTACAAACAACTAGTGAGTATGCCAGATGCTGGAGACCTTGAGACAAGTCACCCCGAGTCCCTGTCTACAGGTAATTTAGAGTCTAGTGAAGGAATTTATATTCATTTCCTAGGGCTGCCAAAACAAAGTTTCACCATCTGGGTGGCTCACACAACAAAAATTTCTTGTCTCACAGCTCTGGAGACTAAAAGCCCAAGATCAAGAGTTGGGCAGGGTTGATTTTTTTCTGAGATTGTGAGGGAGAATCTATTCCACGCCTCTCTCCTGGCCTCTGGTGGCCTCAGGCCTTCCTTAGCTCGTACATGGCCACCTTCTTCCTGTGTCATCACGTCCTTTTCTATACATGTCTGTTTCTGTACCCAAAGTCCCCCCTTTAATAAAGACATCGGTCCTATTGGATCAGAGTCCACCTTTAGGACCTCATCTTAATTAGATCACCTACAAAGACCTGATTTCCAGGTAAGGTCACATGCTGGGGCTCAGAACTTCAACATCTTTAGTGGAGGAGACAATTCGGCCCACAACAAGATGCTATTCAAATGGGCAAATGTTCTATCATCTCCATCCCTTCTTTGTTGAACTTCTCCTCCTGAAATTCTGCAGCGTAGGCTTTTACAACCTAATGTGATTTCATTGCTGTTGTCTCCACAGTTCCAGAAACATTTGGAACCCCCCTTTAACATGAAAATAAATACTAAACTCCCAACTTCCCCTAGTCCTTACTTGGTGTTGCTCCCTAGATCCTGTCCTGCATAGTGATATTCTTTGGCATTGATGACTTAAGCTCCCTGCCCAAGGACTTCACTGGCACACACGTTTCCTTCAATAAACATTATTTTTATGCTTATTATCCTAGGTTCGGTATACCCTTCTGCCTTCAAGGTGAACTGAAGTTGAGGGAGAGGAGGGCATGGGAGGCTTCATGCAGGAGGGCACACCTGAGCTGAGCTGAGATGTACCTGCAGTAGGATATACCCAGGCAGTGATATAATGTGGAAATTGTGGGCAAAGGAAAAGATACTGGGACAGATGAAAAGGTAAAAGAAGAGTATATAAAAAGAAGCTTATTAAATAATAGAAATTGTAAGTACATAAAAGTGAATAAGGAAAAGAGAGAGCCTTGTGTTTAAAAGAGTTCTATAGAAGTCCGTTCCTTTCTGACAGGTACCAAACAGCTTGTCTCAGTCAGTTTGGGTGGATATAACAAAATACCATCATGTGGGTGGTTTAAGTAACAGAAGTTTATTTCTCACAGTTCTGGAGGCTGGGAAGTCTACGATCAAAGTGCCAAACACCTATTCTTTCAGAGGGCCTCCGTCCCCATGAGCTCATCTCAATATAATTACCTCCCAAAGACTCCACCTCCAAACACCACCACATAACATGTAAAATTTGAGGAGACACAAACATTCAGTTTGTACCACAGCTTTTCCTGGTATTAAGAGGAAAAATGAATGTGCAGTACAGAATTGACTGGTTAGTTCCTCATCTGGATGCCCTGGGCTGGATCACTACAAACCACTAGACTGGTCTTTCTTTATTCAATGAAACCTATGCCCAGTTAGT
Source organism: Nycticebus coucang (assembly GCF_027406575.1). Classification (NCBI taxonomy): domain Eukaryota; kingdom Metazoa; phylum Chordata; class Mammalia; order Primates; family Lorisidae; genus Nycticebus; species Nycticebus coucang. The sequence goes on from NC_069788.1 coordinate 68,056,654, forward strand.
GGGGCTCTTGTAATGGTTCACCACATGGTTTAAAAATAGACTTACTAATAAAGGCTATGGTTTGAATGCGCACCCCAGAAGTTCATGTGTTGGAAACTTAATTGCCAATGTAACAGTATTGAGAAGTCAGGCCTTTAAAGGGTGAGTTAAAGGGGAGTTAGGAGGGGAGAGCCCTCACAGATGGAGGCCTATAATAATGCTATTATTATAGGAATGAATTCGTTCTCACGCGAGTGAGTTGTTATAAAAATGAGCTCGGCTTGTCTCGGCACCTGTAGCACAGTGGTTACAGTGCCAGCCACATACACTGAGGTTGGCAGGTTTGAACTTGGCCCAGGCCAGCTAAAACAACAATGACAACCACAACTAAAAATAGCCCAGCGTTGTGGCGGGCACCTGTAGTCCCAGCTAATTGGGAGGCTAAGGCAAGAGAATTGTTTAAGCCCAGGAGTTGGAGGTTGCTGTGAGCCGTGATGCTACAACACTCTACCAAGGATGACATAGTGAGACTCTGTCTTAAAAAAAAAGCTCAGCTCACCTTTGCAATTCCCTTTGTGTGCACTTGCTTTCATCTTCCATCATTCTGCCACGTATGGCAGTGGGAAATCTCTAGCCAGAAGTTGCCGCCATGCTCTTGGACTTTCCAGTCTCCAAAACTACATAAATATCTTTTCTTTATAAATGATCTAGTTTGTGGCATTCAGTTATAGCAACAGAAAATGAATTAAGGCAAAGATAATATTTTACTATTATTTAGTCATATAAACAGAGGCTTCTCTGGCAACCCACTGGCTCACCCAGCTCAGGGCTGCAAAAGAGTAAACACAGCTCTTTCCCAGCATAGGTGATAACAATCTCACTTAGATGTGGGAGAACTGTTCCACCTCCCCCCTGCCGTCCTATGATTCATGGGCTGCTATTACTCCATCTCTCTGGCCACCTGATGTCATAAGGCCCCCCAGAAGCTTATGATCTAGTGCTAATTTAAGACAGGAAACCAATCCCATATTGCCTTATTTACCTCAGAGGAGAACTCTTCATCTCCCGATCCTTCAAAAATGCACATCTGACCTTCGGATAAGTGTGAAAGTTAGCCAGGTTGTCAAATAAACTACGAAATTTAAGGATTACTATGAGGGCTGAAAATTTTAATTGAGTCTGCACTAAATAAAACATGGTGGAAATATATATCTCATTGGTTATGCAAATCATCAGTGTATTTTTAGAAACAAAACCTCAGTATTCCTTTAAAATAGTACAGTTATCAGGAAGGAAGTAGTTGATGTCACTTCTTTTTCTTTTAAGTCATCAAGAACCTCAACCATGGTTAAGCCATAGAAAGCTGTCAACACACACATACATCTGTCGTTTTTTAGCATAAGCTGTGTTGGTGGGAAGGAGAAGACTGCCTAGAAAAAGAAAAAGACACAGTGTACAAGTAAGAATATATGTAGGAAAAACGAGGCCAATAATGTAACAATGTGGCTAACCATACTTTGGTTTTCAGGATGGAGATTTCAGGCCCTTAAGTAATTGTGTTCCCTCTAGGCCCTTGAGTGATTGTGTTGCATTTGCTCTGAATGTCTATTTGATTTTCAACCCTTTTCCTGGTGGTTTGTGGGGTAAGCTAACTGCTGGCCCAATGCTGGGGCATCACCAAGTTCTAAACACACAAATACCCTCAGGGCTTAGCTTCCATCCCCTGGGGGGGGGGGTGGTGCTGGTATTTCACGGGTCAGGCCCTGGAATTCAGCACTGTCTCTAAACAGGAAAAAAGAGATGTTTACAGTTTATGTCTGGTTCAGGAGCTGGCATGTTTTCTCTGAGATATGTTTGGTAAAGCCGGAATTCTAAATTTGATGCAGAAAATAATCACTAAATATTTATAATAAGGACTCAATGTTTTCCTCTTATTTACACATGCTATTTCCACATTCAGCCTCAGTTATTTAGAGGGTCATTGACAGTTTATTGTTTCAGAGTCTGCGTGGCATCACATAAAATAGAAGAAACCGTTCATTAGTTAATCTGGCCAGTAAATCCCATTGAATACTTATTATTTTCAGGGAGTTACAAAGAACTGTTAGGCCCAGTTCTACCTACAAAGAACATGCTGGGGGGGGGGCGCTGCTGACTGGCCACAGGACAGGAAACTGGTTCCCGGTGTTTCCTTCGCCACTGAATCTCTCTCTAACACGGTGTTTATTTAGTACATTCTTGATGTTTAACAAATGTTTGTCAAAAAAAATGAATGAGATCAACACCCCATGAGGGCAGTAAGTCCTTTCCAAGCTCAGATGTGACACTCCTGGCATATGTGATTAGGGAAGGGTTCATAAAGCTGTGTGTGTGTGTGTGTGTGAGAGAGACAGAGAGAGAGACCACAAGAGATTCAGTGAGAGAGAGAGAAGAAATTTGAGTAATGCTTTGGGGAAGGGGTAGGACTGGTTGCAGCTAGTGGAGGGGTGAGGGAAGGAGTTACTTCTTCAGGTCAAGGGACATAGGTGAGTCCAGCCAGGAGACTGGGACACCCGGAGCTTTCAGGAGTATAAGAGGCAGGACAGGGTCAGAGGACAAGGGTGGGTTAGAGTCAAACTAGGCAGGAGAGTGGGTGCTGGGTGGGGAGACCTTTGAAATCACTTCCAAATGCACTTCACCATGTAATTGAGAAAAGAAAAATCACGGATACTGGAGAGGTGTGGCCAGGGAGAAACACAGAACTGGACTGGACACGGGAGCCCCTGTGGGCCCCATCCCAGTTGGCCCGAGTCCCATGAGGCTCTTCTCCTTCTTGCCTTAATTTTGACCTTCAGAAAAGAAAATTTTTTAAAAAACCTGACTTGCTATGTGCTTGTCTAAGTGAGTCACAGAATTATATTCACAGGCAATTTGATGTAAAGATATGAACAAGAAGAAGAACAGATCCCGAAATCCCCAGAAGGTTGCTTAGTTAAAAAAAAAAAAAAATGTCTTAGGAGGGAGAGACAGTGCCCGTCTCCCCTCTCCTAACGGGGAAGAAGATTGCAAGGGACTTGGTGAGCATGTAGCATGGGCCTTCGTATTGTAAGGCCTCACAACATAAAGCGTGCGAGTGTGCGTAACAGTGTGTGATGTGTGTATGTGTGTTGTGTGTAGGGTGTTTGTGGTGTGTATTGTGCCTATGTGTGTATCTGTGCCGTGTGTATGTATGCATGTGTGTCTGGGCTGTGTGTATGTGTGGGCTCTGTGTATAGGGGTGTCTGAGCATTGAAAGGGTTTGAGCAAAAACAAAGATGACGTAGGGCCCAATCTATGCCAAGTTTCTCCCAGGGGGCCCTGTGCAGGCAGAGCTGAGCCTTCCGTTTGCATCTTTGTGGATGATCATGATCTTCATCTAAGCTTGACAATCTCCATGATGGTTATAAGAACAAAAATCAACTTAGTTAGGGTAGCAATAAAAAACTAAAATCCTCGTGAGATTAGATTTCTCAATAAAATAGTTACAGGAATTGTTCAAACTCCAGGAAAGAGAATTTTTTCCTATAATCAGCTTTCCCATCAGTATTGCAATCATTTTATTCATCTAAATTGGAACTTTCAGCCCCCACTTCCCATCCTTCCCCTGGGGGTGCGTCACTGTGTCCTAGCCTTTATCAAGTTTTCTTGCCTCTGGGCAGGCTGTGTCCCCCTGGACGGTGGAAAATGTGTCATCTACATAGAACATGATCTGGCACAGAGTAAATGCTTGATGAATGTTGGGTCTGAATGGGATCCAGGAAGGACTCTGAAGGTCAGTCTCCTTGGGGTCTCCCTCCCAGGATGAGCTACAGAAGACGGACTTGCTCATTATCCCACAGATAACTGTGGAATCAAATGCATGTGGGTACACACACGTGCACACATCCCTTTAAAAAAATAAGCATGACTTTTTGAAATTGTGTGGTCTCTTTCCATGTCAAGGAATAAGAACATGTTCTTAATATAATATAAAATCTCAATACAGTATAATTCCCTTCTCTGAATTCATGTTTACATTAATATACTGAAAAGTGCCAGTGCCACTTGCCCACCTTCCCCCCCAGCACCCAAGTCTGCTCACTCTCCAATGGACCCTAGCTTAACTCAGCATCAGTCAGGATCATCAACCATTGGTGGATACATGACGCCCTGCAGAAGCTTTCGGAGGCTGCTTTTTTCTGTTGGGTACATCACTTTTCTGGAGAGGCATCTCAGAGACTTTCTTTCCGTTAGAGGGAGGAGTACAAGGACTTTCAACCTTTCTGTGCAAGAACTACATGCTCCCCTACCTTGTTGGGGCTGGCGGCCAGGTGCAAAAAGCCATGGTTCAGCGAGGGGAACTGGTTCACTCCACTCTCCTGGTTACAAAAGCAAACTTCCAATTATAAAAGCAGGATAGCACAAACATCCCTCAGAAGTTTAAAGAAAGTAGAACATGGGTCGCTGTGAAATGCTTAGGGAAGGAGTTATCAGGTGCTAGGATGGGAGCCCAGATGACTGAGCAGGATTAGGGGTAGGTGGGAGAGTGAGGGGAGCTGGGAAGAGGGGAAGGGGAGGAAGGGCCTTCCTAGCATTCCTGTGTGGAGGGTCACAAAGGCCAGAGTTGAGAACGGGCACGGTTTATGAAGTCAGGGCTTCCACACCACCACCCCCTGTCCCAGAGTCCGAGGAGAGAGTCAGGTATCTAACCACCTGTAAGGGCAGTGAGCATGCATACAAGTGTTTGAAATCATTACATGCATGTCTCTGGAATCTTTCTACCTCCTTTTCCTTAATCTGAAAAACACCTGGGAATTAGTAATGATAACAATATCTCACAGGTATAAAAGTGCAAACAACTTCAAAGAGGCTTCCATATCTTTGCCTGGTCTATGATGTGCATCATTAACTCATTTGAAGGGCCCCTACATAACCCACTCTTTGAGGTGTGAAGAATGCTTATCAGTTTAGCATTGCATTTTTAAAATTCCATTTATTTAGAATACTTGCTAAAATTTTCCTTCTGTGCTCCCAAAAGCTGATAAGGTTATGCACTTAGCACTCATGTGCTTTAGAAATATGCTTCCTCCAGAACACTTGGGGAGGAGAAGCAGGAATGCCCTGGTGTTCCTTCATTAGAATTCCAGGAGCTGGTAAGGTGGCTGTGACCGCTGCTGGTAATCAGGGGCCTGGAAATGCAACTGCAGGCCCCCCAACTTCCCACCCGGTCCAAGGGAAGAGCACCATTTAGCACAGCCAACTCCACAACCCCCAGTTAGGGAAGGGCCGAACCAGTGTTGCTCCCTTTTCTTTGTTGAAAACCACACACTGAGATATCACACCCTCCCACCACCCTACCTCAGAAACTGTCCCTATTGGTCTGTAGCACCTCTGTGTGAACAAGGTATTCTTAAAGACTGTTTAGATTTGCCAGAAATCCCCTAAGCATGGGGATTCTGTTCCTACTGTCCTAGGGACCCCTGGAACCCAGGAGTAGGGCCAGGTCATCACCCCTGACCCTTCATCACCCTTGAAGGAATATGACCTAGCCCTGAGACTTACACCTCTGTGGTTGAAGAGAGAGTTCTGAGGTCTGACTTTCTAGGTCAGGAACCACTGGAGTAGTAATGCAGTTTTTCAAATAGCCACCCCCCCCTTTTTTTTTAATTAAATCATAACTGTGTACATTAATGCAACCAGTGTATGGGGCACCATACACTGGTTTTATATACAATTTGACATATTTTAGCAACCCTTTTTTGAGTGGCTACTCGTAAGCCAGGTCCCACGCTTGGCTGACTGTTTTCTGTCCTCTAGCAGGGGTCCTCAAACTACGGCCCGCCGGCCACATGAAGCGGTGTGATTGTATTTGTTCCCGTTTTGTTTTTTTGCTTCAAAATAAGATATGTGCCGTGTGCCTAGGAATTTGTTCACAGTTTTATTTCTAAACTATAGTTCGGCCCTCCAGTGGTCTGAGGGACAGTGAACTGGCCCCCTGTTTAAAAAGTTTGAGGACCCCTGTGTCTAATGCTTAACCTATAAGGTATGTATTGCTACACCGTTTTGTACTTGAGAAAGCTAAAAACTGGAGAGGGTAAGCAAGATCTTATAGCTAAGAAACCACCGCATAGTGATTTTCATACAGGTTCCAAAACCCAGTATGGTTCTTATATGTAAATTCATTCCTTTCATTCAGTAATATTTACTGAGCTCCTCTGAAGTACCTGGGTTTAGAAATACACCTGTGAATAAATCATACAAAGCTCTAGCTTTCATGGAAGGTTATATGCTGTTGGATAGAAACCGAAAATTCACAGATACGTAACATGTTACATGGTGATAAGTGTGCTAGAGAAAAATAAACCATGAAACCAGATAGCAAGAACAAGGTGGATGAAATGCTATTCATTTACAAGGAAATGGTGCATTTCTGATGACAGGACATGAAAATATTTCCCATTATGTCAAGAACAATTTCTAAATTCCTGGAACCTGTCATAGCCAGCTGTGATGACAATAGGATGGTTCCCAGCCAGTGTAAGAAGTGTCCCAGCCAAATAGGTGTATCTCAGCTTGTTGGAAAACAGCTATAATGGAAATACTACAGCACAGATGGGCTGAATGACGCCAGGGAATGATCCAATCCTATGAGCCTCACTTCTTTTTACCTTGATTGGAAACGAATCTCCTCCACTTCTTTCTTCACAAGGAGGTTTTAAAAACTGACCCCTACCAATCTGGAAACCATTTGGAGATTCCCATGAGGAAAGGGCTATGTACCTCTGTGATTACTGGTATTGTTTTCATTAAATATGACATGATTGGGAATTTCTGGGAAAAACCACTACTGATGAAAAAATGGGTTTCAAAAGATGTGACAAATTAGCATGCCTAGAAATTGGCCACAAAATCAGGAGGCTGATGAACTATCAATGTTTATAAGCTATATAAATAAGCGGTTTTGTAAAGTAGTGTGATTTAGAGATGAGGCAAGAAGAGGGTCCCATTTTAGAGAACTAGTGATTTAATAATGGAACTATGTACTTTGAAAGGACAACTTTCCCTAGAAATAGCAAGATTTGTTAATACACAGAAAACAGGGGGTTCTTGCATCATTCTAACTGGACCTACCTGGCTGCCTGAGGTACCCGGAATGTCAAATATAAACCATCTACCAAAATCTTAATTAGAACATTCAGTAAAACCAAATATCCTTTGTCTAGGAGGAGTTGAAAATTAACCTTAGGTAAAACTGATTTCATACAAACCTATATCATTCCATCATATTTTACATTTCTCACTCCTTTAACCACTTCTAGCACCTTCAAATACTTTTTTGTAGTAAATCGAATTTAAACCCTTATTTAATGTATTAAGTAGTTAGTGTAATGATCATTGCAAATCTTATTTTTCTTTCTTTCTTTCTTTCTTTTTTTTTTGGAAACAGCATCTTACTCTGTCATCCTAGGTAGAGTGCTGAGGGCCGTGGCATCATCACAGCTCACAGCAACATCAAACTCCTGGGCTCAAGTGATTCTCTTGCCTCAGCCTGCCAAGTAGCTGGGACTACAGGCGCCTACCACAACGCTTGGATAATTTTTTCGCTCTTTTTAGTAGAAACAGGGTCTCCCTCTTGCTCAGGCTGGTCTCAAACTCCTGAGCTCAAGCAATCCACCCACCTTGGCCTCCCAGAGTGCTAGGATTACAGGTGCGAGCCACCACACCCAGCCTTAATTCATGTCACTTAGGAAAAACTAAAACTTGATTTTTCAGAAAACAGTGTTTCAGAATTGATAATATAAATAGTCTTATTTCTACTGTAAATTTATAGACAAGACTTTTCACAATTTCTCCTCAACTCAAAAAGAGAAGTAAAGATGAGCTCTCCAAACATATTAGCCCTGTACTTATAGAGGAAAACATGCTTTTTGAAGTTATCTGAATTTTTCTGTGTTTCTTCAATGCTTAATAAAATTCTTAGAACAAAAAGGTCCAATAAAATTAAAAGTGGTGGTGGTGGCGGTGGTTATATTTCCTATTGTTTTATAAACACTAAATCTGCGTGCTCCCATAAGAAAGTCACTAGCCCATCTAGCCCATCTGCGGCTATCGGAGCACATCAAGCCAGGCCTCCCTGAATTGAGGTGGGCTCTAATTGTAGAATGCACATCAGATTTCAAAGACAGTATGAAAAAAAGAACTAAAAAATTAATAATTTTCACTTTAAGTGAAAATATCTTGGATATATTGGGCAAAATAAGTTACTGATGTTAATTTGACCTGTTTTATATTTTTTGCGTAGCTCCTAGAAAAGGTAAAAGTACGTAAGGGGCTTGCATTGCATTTCTCTTGGACGTTGCTGCTCTGAAACTAAAGAAAGCACAAAGAAAGTGTTGTGACTTAAAGTCTACCTCGTCTGATACAAGCATGGCTACTCCTTCCTGCTCTCTTTTGGTTTTAATTTACATGGAATATTTTTGCCCGTTCCTTCGTTGTCAGTCTATGTGTATCCTGAAAGAAGAAGAGGCAGCATATAGTCGGGTCTTGTTTTTCATCCAGGCAGCCACTCTGTGTCTTTTGAGAATTTAATCTATTTATATTTATGGTTATTATTTACAGGTAAGGACTTAACTCCTACCATTTTGTTAATTATTTTCTGGTGGTTCTGTATTTCCTTTCTTGTTTTCTGATTGGATAATTTTCTCCAGTAGTATGCTTTGATTTTTTTACTTTTTATTTTTTGTGTGTCTGCTACAGGTTTTCTTTGTGTGTGTGTGGTTACCAACGATCTGGTTTGCATACAACATCTTACAGTTATAATAGGCTATTATTTTTTATTTTTATTTTTTTTGTAGAGACAGAGTCTCACTTTATCGCCCTGGGTAGAGCACCGTGGCATCACACAGCTCACAGCAACCTCCAGCTCTTGGGCTTAGGTGATTCTCTTGCCTCAGCCTCCCCAGTAGCTGGGACTATAGGCACCTGCCACAATGCCCAGCTATTTTTTTTGTTGCAGTTTGGCCGGGGCTGGGTTTGAATCCGCCACCCTCCATATATGGGGCCAGTGCCCTACTCACTGAGCCACAGGCGCTGCCCTATAACAGGCTATTTTAAGCTAATAACTTTAATTACATAAAATAAAACTACACTTTTACTCCACCTTCCGTTTTATGTTTTTAATGTCACAATTTACATCTCTTTATATTGTATATCCCTTAACAAATTATTGCATTATTATTTTTGAAATAGTAGTTTTGTCTTTCAACTTTCACATTAAAGATATATACACCCCCATTTATACACCCCCATTACAGTATTGGAATATTCTAAATTTGACTCTGTACTTATCTTTATTAGTAAATTTTATACTTAAAAAAGTTCTCCTGTCACTAAGAAGCATCCTTTCTTTCAGCTTGAAGAACTCCTTATAGCATCTTTAAAAATAGATTTAGGGGGTACAGTTGAATTCTATTATATGTATATATTGTATAGTGGAGTTTGGGATTTTGGTGTGTCTATCAATCAAGTAGTGTACATTGCACCCACAGGTAATTTCTCATTTCTCATTCCTCTACAGTCCTTCCTTTGAGTTTCCAGTGTTCATTTTACCACTCTGTGTGCTCGTATGTAGCCATAATTTAGCTCCTACTTGTAAGTGATAGCATGTGGCATCTATTTGTCTGTTCCTGAGTAACATCACTTAGGATAATGGCCTCTACTTCCATCCAAGTTGCAAAAATACATTATTTTATTCTTTCTTATTGCCAACTAGTACTCTATGTTGTATCTACACACAAAATTTTCTTTATCCACTGATCAGTTGATGGGCACGTAGGTTGATTTTATATCTTTGGCATTGTGAATTGGGCTGTAATAAACATATGAGTCCAGGTATATTTTTGATAAAATGATCTCTTTTCCTCTGAGTAGATATCCAGTGATGGAATTGCAGGACCAAGGGTAGATCTACTTTTGGCATAGAAGTTATACTAATTTACATTCCCATTGACAGTGTATAAGCATTCCCTTTCACTGCATATACCCCAACATCTTCTGGGGGGATTTTCCCACTTTTTAATAATGGCCATTCTAATTGGAGTTTTAATTTGCATTCCCTGATGGTTAGTGATGTTAAGCGTTTGTTCAGCATATTTTCTTTTGAAAAATATCTGTTCATTAGTCCAATTTTTAATAGGGCTGTTTATTTTGTCTTACAGAGTGATTTGAGTCCTTTGTAGTTTCTGGATAATAGTTCTTTGTTGGACACATAGTTTACAAATATTTTTTCTCATTTTGTAGGTTGTATATTTGCTCTTTTGATTGTTTCTTTTGCTGCAGGAAAACTTTTTAGTTCAATAAGTCCCATTTGTCTATTTTTGTTTTCTATTGCATTTGCTTTGGGGGTCTTAGACATAAGTTCTTTGCATAGGCCAATATCCAGAAGAATTTTTCTAGGGTTTATTCTAGAATTTTTATTGCTTCAGGTCTTACATTTAAGTCCTTAATCCATCTAGAGTGAATTTTTGTATGTAGTAAGAGATAGGAAACCACTTTTTTTCTTTTGCATTAGATGATCCAATTTTTCCAGCTCAATTTATTAAACAGTGTGTCCCTTTCCTCAGTGTATGTTTTGGTCTGCTTTGCTACAGATTGGTTGGTTGTACAAGTGTGATTGTATTTACGGGTTCTCTATTCTGTCCCATTGATCTATGTGCCTTGTTTTGCAGTACCATGCTGTTTCATGTTTCAGTTACTGTACAGCCTTTTATTTAACAACATAATTTGAAGTCAGGTAATGTGATGCCTTTGGTTTGTTGTTGTTGTTATTGTTATTTGTTTAGGATTGCTTTGGCTACACAGGCTCTTTTTTGGTTCCATATGAATTTCAGAATTTTTTTCTAATTCTGTGAAAAATGATGTTGGGATATTGATAAGAATTGTATTGAAACTGTAGATTGCTTTAGGCAGTATGGTCATGTTAGCAATATTGATTCTCTGGTCCATGAGATAGGCTGCAGCAGGCCTAGGGTCATAGGGACCAGCCTGGAGGCTGGGGCTGGCCTGATGCTGAGGCAGGCATAGAGCTTGTGTCCATAGGGTCTGGTCTAGAGCCTAGGATCATGACTACTGGCCTGGTGCCTAAAGCAATGGGGTCTGGCCAGGAGGCTGGGGCTTACTGAGATAGGCCTGGATCCTGGGTCTGCTGGAGTGTGGGGCTTCCAGGACCAGACTGGATGGCATCGCTGTAGGGATCAGCTTAGCATTGGGCAGGCCTGGTACCTGAGGCCAGGGGTGTTGACCTGGCACTGGGGGAAGGTTTGAAGCCTGGAACTACATGGACCAACATGGCTATGGACTAATCTGGAACCCTGAGCTGGCTGCTGAGGTGGGCCTGAAGCCAGCAACCATTGAAACCAGTCTGGTGTTAGGGGCTGGCCTGGCCCTGGGCCAGGCAACCAAGTTCACCAGGTAGGCCTGGAGCTTGGGACTGCAGGATCTGATCCGGCATCAGGGCAGGCTTAGAGGCTCAGTCCTCAAGTACCAGCTTAGACTCTGGGGTTATGGGGTCTTCCTAGCACAGGGGCAGTGTTGAGGGTTGAGGAAAAATCTAGTGCTTACTCTTCTGTCTTTGTCACACAGAGGGTGTCTCTCCATGCTGTGCTGCCTGAGGTTGAGGGAAAGGTGGTATGGGTAATATAAACTGTCTTTTCTTCCTCTTCAATCTATCTTTTCTTATTTCCATGCTAGAGCCAGATGCTATAATCTCTCATCTGTTTTGTGTGTGAGTGTGTGTGAAGGTATTGTCATGCATGGAAAGTTGTTCAAATTGATGTTTCTATGGGGGGACAAAGTCTTATCCTGCTATAAAGTCTTATCCTGACATCCTGCTGACATGCCAATGAAGAAAGTAATTCAAATGGCCTCAAAGAATTTTTAAATCAAATTGGAAATTATATTTAAACAAGACACACCTCAAGGACACATCCAGATTATATTACTAAGTACAGGCTTTTATATATCCCCCACCGCTTCAAACAAGAACAATGGCGGGTGAAGTATGAGTAAATAAACAACATATATAAGCAGGTTCAAAATAAGGTACCTCAACCAGAAAAGCAAGGCAGTCAGTAGTGTATGCAACAAAGCTCTGATTGTGGGGCAGGAAGCAAGCAAAAACACTTGGAATTGGCTCCTCTGAGGGAATGGTAATTAAAATTACTCTATATAAAGTGGCATCAGGAATCAGGCTGAAGACTGGGGTGGAACTCCCCATGATTTAAACAAACAACAAGCAAAAAAAGACTGAGATAACTTCTACAAATTGTTTTTTAAGAATATTACCTTACGGGCAGCATCCATAGTTCAGTGGGTAGAATGCCGGCCACATGCACTGAGGTTGGTGGGTTCAAATCCAGCCTGGGACTGCTAAACAACAAAGACAACAACAACAAAAAATAGCCAGGCGTTGTGGCAGGCACCTGTAGTCCCAGCTATGGGCAGCTGAGGCAAGAGAATCGCTTAAGCCCAAGAGTTTGAGGTTGCTATGAGCTGTGACACCACAGCACTCTACCAAGGGCAACATAGTGAAACTTTGTCTCAAAAAAAAAAAAAAAATTATATGAGCATTGGCATCATGGCATGTGTCTACAGTCCCAGCTATTCAGGAGGCTGAGGCTAGAGGATTCCTAGAGCCCAAGAGTTTGAAGTCGCAAAGAGCTATGATGACACCACTGATGACAGACACCACTGCACCTGTACTCTAGCCCTGGGGGCAAAGCAAAAAATCTGCCTCAAAAAAGAAAACAAACAAGCTGATAAATAAATCCCAAAACCAGAGAGGGAAGGATGAGCAAAGAAAATGAAAACCAAAATGACTTCTCAGAGTGAGCCTAGAAACCGTAATACCAAAACAAAGAAATGTAATGCAAAGCCAATGTCCATCACTGAGAAGTAAATGCCTTTAACCACACAAAATTAAAGTATGAAAACAGTCTGACAAAGATTTACAAATAAGTACATTCAGGGTGATAAAGACTAATGTCCACTAAAAATAAAACAAAATTAGCAAACAAAAACATGAAGAAATTAAACAAAATACGTGGACCTAAGATAATATAAAACAGCGAGACAATGAAAGTATGTCTACTGGAAATAGGTCTTGGTAGAGAGCTAGACTGTACAGAAAGCAGCAGACCATTAGAAGGGACTACTGCGGATTTTACTAAAATGAACCTAAGGGGGAAAGTGGTGCCCTGTAATTAGTAACTGTTAAGTAAGCAGAAAGCCATTGCCCTGAGGCTGTTTCACAACTACATAAGGAACTGTAATCTAACTTAGTGCATAAACAAACCAAAACCTAATTAGGAGTACAGCATACAGCTGAGTGTCAGCTGATCTCAAGTAGATTGGCTTAGCCAATCACAGATAGTCAGTTCATTACATTATGCCCAAATAAGGAAAATGCCTCCTGGCCCTATGCCTAAATAGGGCAGTTGCTTAGCTTAGCCAATCAGGTGATTTCTCTACTTTGCTTCTGCGTTCAGCCTATACAAACTTGCTTCTTAGACTATTGGGCAGAGCTCTGAGAACCTCTTCTGGTTTGAGTGCTTCATGATTCAGGAATCATCCTTTGCTCAAATAAACTGCTAAATTTAATTTGTTTCAAGTTTTTATTTTCACACAAGCAAAGAAACTTTGTGTAACAATATCAGCATTAGACAAAATAGAATTTCAGACACAACACATTAATGAGGATAAAGATGATGCTACATAATGACAAAGATAAAAATTCTCAAAGAGGTATTAAATACAAATATTTGGAAACCTTTTGCATGCTTTCTTAAATAACTCACAGAGAGAAACAGGAAATCACAGTAGATGTTGCAAGATACTCATATAACTTGTGTATTTTCAGCCTATAATTTCAAGGACATAGAAATTTAGGATAGAATTACAAAATATTTACTGGAATTTAATGGAATATAAATATTACTTATAAAAATTATTAGATGTGCTTCTGAGAGGTAAACATGTTATTCTAAGTAAACCAAATAAAAAAATTGAAAATAAGTTATTAGAAAAGGAGCAAACACAAAGAAATTTTAAAAAAGAAAGAGAGCAGAAATTAATAATAATGGAAAAAAGAGCAGGCGAGATGATGAGCAGAGTCAATACTTGTCTTCCCAACAGCTTTACTGAAATAGAATTCACATGCCAAACAGTTCACTCGTTTAAAGTGAACTATTCGGTGGTTTTTAGCACATTCACATAGTTGTGCAACTTGCCACAATCTAATTATAGAACATTTTATCACCCCAAAAAGGAACCCTATGCTTCTCCTTAGCAATTACTAGGCAACCAGTCACTGTCTAGAGGTCACTGGGCAAGCACTGATCTACTTTTTTTTTTTTTGCACTGATCTACTTTTTTTTTTTTCTCTCTACACATATAGTAATCAAAAAACTTTCCTATGTCCAAATGGTTTCACTGGTGAATTCTATCAAACATTTAAGGAAGAATATCAACCCTTCATAAACTTTTCCAAATAAAATAAAAGATAAGAAGATTCTTTCCATAATGCCAGGATTACCTTTTTGCCTCAATGTAACTTCAAGTGCCATTGACTTATGTTTGAAGAAGCTTTCTCAGAGTCCATATGAAGGGAGGTTCCTTTAAGACCCTCGAGTCTGGCTGTCTGTGTGACTAGCTTACTAATTAGTTTAGGGGGTCTTAAAGAAACATCCCTTCATATGGACTCTGAGAAAGCTTCCTCAAACATAAGTCAATGGCACTTGAAATTACATTGAGGCTATATTACCTGATCCCCAGACCAAATGAAAATCCCTCAAGAAAAGAAAACTACACACAAACTGTAACAGGCCTATATCAGTCAGCCTCAAAATCCGATCTGTAATCCCACAACAAGAAAGTGAGCCACAAAGAGTGTGCAAGAGAGAGTGATGCCTAAGACCTCTTAATGGTAGCAATTTTAACTGGCCCCCATTGACACAGACGGGTCCACAGAGGAATGGGAGGGGGACTTGTCTTCCACCACACTTCACACTCCTTTCTTATTTGCAGAAATGGTACATCAAAGATTGGGAGCTCCTCCCCTTTGAAGGATCTGCACTCCTTTTGCAAGGAGAGGAAAGGCCACCCCATGCACCACTGTTGATTTAAGCAGTCAGGATTTTTTCATTTCCATCCTCAGCGAATCTTTTGTCACCGTCATCCACAACTCAGTACCCCGAGCTCTCTTCTCTGAGAATGTTCATTCATATTAAATCATAGTGAAAGACAGCAATGTAAAAATATTTCAGTCAGATTGTGTACATTTTACCATAGCTTCAAGCTTATAGCTGAAGACTGTCATAAGACAACTTGAAGGAAATACTGTAAGGGGCAGTGTTTTGTAAGTACAGAAGACTTCTGGATTTTCCTCGCTGGCAAGGAGAAGATTTACCAAGAAACGACTTTAACTACTGGGAACATAAAGAAGTAAGCATTCTAAGTACGCCTGTTTCATACACTTCCTGAAATTCATCTAAGATGTACATGGAAGAGGTTCTGTAAGCAAACAGGAAACACATCTATATATCCAGATCGTTCTTTCTGGAAGAAGTAAAGTTATCTTCTTTTCCCAAATATATATATTTAACCAAGATTATTAAAAACCTCCGTAGATGCACTCCTAGATACATGAATAAATGACTTTAAAACAACTCCTAGGGCAGCACCTGTGGTTCAAGGAGTAGGGCGCTGGTCCCATATGCCGGAGGTGGCGGGTTCAAACCCAGCCCCGGCCAAAAAGCACAAAAAAAAAAAAAAAAAACAACTCCTATTAATTTCCACAGCATGAGACTCTCAAGCAGACCTTTATAATCCTTAAATAATTTAAAAGACATTTCTAATATCTGATAAGCGGTCACTTTGAATCATGAGTATTTGGTACTATAAACACTGGGGAATGTGTGGCTAGGCCTCTGAAAGCCCCATTTCCCTCCCTTGCCCCTGAGATTAAGAGCATCCAGAAGACAGGTATTGTGTTTGCTCTGGGACCATGCAGTCTCTTAATTCCCACTGGCACCACTGGGGACTAATTCCATGTTAAGACCAACTTGGTAAGATCTTCTAATCACCGGTAGATCTCTTATCATTAAGTCAGATCTCTGTAACTACCAATGGCTTAATCCTTCTTTTCCTGCAATGCCACCTACAATGTTGGTCTTCAACTTTTTCATTAGAAAAACGGCAAAGAGTTCTAATATAGGAAGCCTGATGAAACTTAAAGGTGAGCTCAAAAGTTAAAAATGGGTACAAGTGAAAAAAGAAATGAATGGTACAAAGAACTTAAATTTCAGTTAATGGTTTTAGGTTTCAAAAAGAAGGGCAGAAGGCTCAGGTGAAGGCACCCGTAGTAGAAGCTGGCAAAAGACAACTTTCATTTGAGGAATGCTTCCAGGACAGCACCGAGAGGGTGCTCATTTTATTTTATTACATACTAAAAAAGAAAAATTTTTTTCAAAAGGATCAGACCAAAGGAGTGTATATTATGTATTATGGAACTCATTCCCAGAGGAACCATCATATTTTAGGACAAAGTTGTCTGAAAATAGCTTGCTTCATCCATTCTAGAACATTTTGTTCAGTCTTTTGCTAAGGACTCAATTAACGTGTGTTGCTTTTGTCTTTCAGGAAATGTATGTGGCTTTCATATTTTCTACACTTTTATAAAGAAAATCCACACAGCCAATGGATACGAATAGTGTGATATGTGACTGGCTAAGTGGTAAGGCTCAGACAGCACTTTCTTGATTCCCTTCAGTCCAGGACATTTACAAAGATCGATCAACTCAGATAAACTACTCTTAAAGCTTTCATCTTCTCTATCCTCAGCTTCCACCACATTTCCCTTCTGTAGGGCGCTGGAGCTCAGACTCTGCCCCTGTGAAGCTGGCAGTGAGCAGGCAGATGAGAAAAGACTCAGAGATGAGGAAGTATGTGTCAGGCTCCGACTTTCATCCTTGCTCAGAGCTTATTCAAGTAGCTACCAGAGACTAATTAAATCTAAAGGATGGAGCTGGTCTGTCTTCCTGAATCACTGCAGGGGCATCACTGAATAATAATAAAACACTTGAATAATAAAGCCATGCCAAATATGTTAAGGAACAGAACATACTGTGGACTTCAGAGACGATTCATAATTATTTTTTTCTCGGAGGACCCCTTTGGGTTGAGCCTCCAACCTCCTGGAAACCTCCCACCACACATATTATCATGAAGCATAACTTTAGGAAACATCAGTGGTGAATTATTCTTTCGGGGGAATATTACTATCACTCTGACAAAACATTCCACACATATTACCATTTGCTATGGATTTTAATATGTATAGGAATGGACCTTAAAGATAATCTAGCCCAACCTAATTATTTTCAAGATGAAATTGAGACTAAAAATAAAAGGTACAGAAAGGTCTTAAGCAGGTATTTCTTTCTTCCTAACAGTGTCCAGAGCTAAAGGTTCTCATGTGCTGTGCTGTTGACTGTCTTCCCAAAACACCAGGCATTTTGCCTGCGATCTT
Organism: Nycticebus coucang; assembly: GCF_027406575.1. Lineage (NCBI taxonomy): Eukaryota > Metazoa > Chordata > Mammalia > Primates > Lorisidae > Nycticebus > Nycticebus coucang. The sequence goes on from NC_069788.1 coordinate 68,074,214, forward strand.
GTTGAAGTTTTATGCACTATTCAAAACTTGGCTCAAAATCATCTCCTTGGGGAAAGGAGTCACCTAGGCTCAATCAGTATTTTTTGAATGAATGATCGTCCCATTCAATTATAGTTCTTTATGTATCTGTAACATGACAGAGTTCTGAGTTTTTTCTTTTATCTCACAAATATTTACAAGTGCCCCCTGTGCTAAGGTGTAAGTTAGGTATAGGAGACAGACCCATGAAGAAGATAACAGGAGGTCCTTACCTTTGGAAATTTAGAGTCTTTCTGCTGTATAGAAACTATGTGGTTTTCCTCTCAATATCTCAATTTCTGACAGCTACTAGCTGTTCAATAAATATTTCCCGAATGAATACATGAATGAATTAATGAATTAATGGGCATCTGGAATTTGACCACCAGCTACTCTGTTTTTGTAGCTATTCCTAATTCTGCACGCTTGGAAGGGCCAAAAGTTTCATAGCAAAGAAAAGTGAGCTACTAAGCTGTGGATTTTCTGGCTAGCAGGGTTCTGGGTCAAATGTGCTATCACCCCATAGGCAGAAATAAGACAGAGAGGCCCGCACTGGGAAACTGGTATGAGGGTGGAAGCGCGGGTATAGACACGGAGTTTCTGGGAACCTTGGGGAAAAAGGATGTCAGTGTAGTAAGCAAGAAAGAGAAGGATGAAGAAGGAACGAGAGCTGTCTGTTTTTTATTGAAGTTTCTTACTTAATGTGCACCCCCGCCACCGCCCCTAACTGTGCTTTGTGAGCTTTGTGGCAGCAGGAACGAGGTCTGCTGTGTGTCCGAGCAATCATGCGCACTTGATGAGTGAATGCTCGACATCTCGCAGGGAGCACACCTCCAGAGGCTGGTTCTGGGGCTCACCCTCTTCAAGTGAGCAGGAGACCCTTGAGAGAAGCTTCTCACATCCAGGTATTTTAAAATCATGCTCAAGAGGCACATGGATCTGCTGCTTGGTAGATGAAGGTTCTCAGAAGTAAAAAATTGCTTCATAGGGATAAGGACTCCAAAAACACATTCCTGCCTACAAGGCATGGTAGCAGTATGAATTCACACTGGGTATTTTTTTTTCCAATGGTATATGGTGTGTAATATGGGAATGCTAAGGTACCTCAAGTGAAGAGAAGGGGTACCTTTCAGAAGGAAAAGGAGGCATAAACTAAGAAGTTTGAAGACCTCTAACTTCCACATAGGGAGGAATTTTACCCAGAGCAGGCATTTTTCTGGGTAAATTTTGTGCCTTTCCTAACTAAATAAAAGACAGTATCGGGCGGCGCCTGTGGCTCAGTCGGTAGGGTGCCGGCCCCATATGCCAAGGGTGGCGGGTTCAAACCCGGCCCCGGCTGAACTGCAACCAAAAAAAATAGCCGGGCATTGTGGCGGGCGCCTGTAGTCCCAGCTACTTGGGAGGCTGAGGCGAGAGAATCGCTTAAGCCCAGGAGTTGGAGGTTGCTGTGAGCTGTGTGAGGCCACGGCTCTCTACCGAGGGCCATAAAGTGAAACTCTGTCTCTACAAAAAAAAAAAAAAAAAAAAGACAGTATCACATAATAGCTAAACATATGATCTCTAGAATCTGGTGACTTGGGATTGAATCATGGCACTGTAGATTCTGGACAAGTCACTTCACAACTCTAGGGATCAGTCATTTTATTTCAAAATGAGGACATGAATGGAACTTATCTCTTAAAACACTGAGAGTATTAAATGAAGGAATCCCTGTTAAACCTTTGGGCATGTGTTACAAGTGCCATAAATATTAGGTACTGCCACTCCTCACATGGATGACACAGAAGGAAGTGTTTTCACCATTTGACCTGACCTATGATCCTGGAGATTCCAGGGAGAACCAGAGGAAAATGAGGATCCCTCAAGATAATCTACACGACACTTTGAAGCAGAGTGTGGTGGGGGTGGGGGACAAAGTTGGTGCTCAATAAGGGATGACTTTCCTTCCTTCCACGTTTGTGCTTTCCTTATTTCCATGAAAGTGAATCTGAAGTGCACAGATCCCCCTGCTGTGTGCTGTAGGCTTCTCTGTGCCCAGAAGACAGAAGCTTTTCTGAACTGGAGACGGCTGAGCATACCCAGAAGGTACACTCAGGGAAAGTCAGTCAAAAATGCAAATCAAAGACTTTCCCTTTTACAGAAATACATATTTTAGGGTTAGAATCTAATCAAGCAGAAATAATGCAAAGTGATAAACCCAGAGTTCTTTCTTCTTCATTCAGTATTTTAAGAGCCTTCTGCTGAGGAAGGGGGCGGGGTCTGCTTCCTGGCTCTGGGCACCTCCTTCCTCTTTCCCCTTCCCCATTTGATTCCCCCCACCCCTTGGTCCCCATTTTGGGCCCAGAACCATCCACTATTTCTCAGCCAAAAATCTTTTCTCAAGAAGGACCTGAAACTCATTTACATTAAAATACAAATGAGGATTACAGCTGAAAGTTTGCCTTTGCCTTAAATTTCCCAGCTATGTCTCAAACTAACCTCACCCCAGCACAAAGAGCAGCTGAGCTTCCCCAGGAGGTACCATAATCTTGCTAGTTGGTATTTTTAAGGTGGGTTCATCCTAGAATTCCAGAAATCTGACTACTTGGGTTAGAAGTTAATCCGCAGCATTTAAAGACACACAGGGAGGATATGGGAGAGCTATGATGGTACTCAGAAAATTGTGAGCATCTTCATTCCTTTTGGCAGAAGAAGGTAGAGATCCACTTAGTAATTCTGATCTCCCCTGAATTTAGAAATCACCCACAGTATTTATGTATTGACAACCAGATGCCTTGGAATCGTTCAGTGGGGCCAAATTAAAAAACCAGAAATTGATTTTTGTAGCAAGCATTGTGGGAGATTAAATGAGGGAGTTGGTGGGAGGTTCCCAGCCCTGGGCTCAAGAGTGTTGGGTGTTATTTGAATCTCATATTTCACTTCCTGCAGATCATTTGGAAGTGTGAGTCTGATTTCCCAGTGGAGGCTCTCCTTCACTGTCCATTGCAGGCAACTTGAGAGCTTCTCTTTCCTCTGGGAACCATTATACATGTTGCTGACTGATCTGAGGATGCCCAAGGAAGCCACTCGCCACTTGACCCCGTAAGCACACTCACAATTCAATCTTCACACAGGAGTAAGGGTTACATTTGTTTTAATTGAATTATTCAGTTCCCACATATAAAATAAAATGTAAATTCTCTATCCTAGTTTCAAAGCCCCTACATGACTTGGTTCTTGCTTGTCTTTTGACCTCATTTCATGTTTCTCTCTGTGCTCACGAGGCTCTGGTCACACCGACCAGACTGATCTTCAGAGAAAACCTTCCTCCCGCTCACTCCTGCCTTGAGGCCACCACTGTGCTGTTCCCTGTGCCTAGAATGCTCTCTCGCCAGACCCTGGCACGGCTGGCTCCATTGCATGGCTAGTTCTTGTTTCAACTATTACCTCCCACTAGAGCACTTCCCAGGCTCAATCATATTACCATTTTATTTTTACAGCATTTGTGTAGTTTGAAGTTATTTCTGTTTATTTGTTGTCTTACTCTTACCTGTCCAACCCCCTCCAGGATGTAAGTTTCCTGGGTTTTCTGGTCACTGTTCACTGTTGTATCTCTGTTGCATAGATAGCAGCTGACACGTGCCTGGCTTTCAATTAGCGTTTTTCAGAAATCCTTCCATGGATTCTACACTGTTTTCAGAACCAAGCACACATTCCTTGGCCTAACAGTGAACAGTCCTCCCAGGGGTCCTCAAACTGTGGTCCATGGACCACATAAGGCAGTGTGATTGTATTTGTTCCCGTTTGTTTTTTTACTTCAAAATAAGTTATGTGCAGTGTGCATAGGAATTTGTTCACAGTTTTTTTTTTAAACTATACTCCAGCCCTCCAACGGTCTGAGGGACAGTGAACTGGCCCCCCCTGTTTAAAAAGTTTGAGGACCCCTGAAAAACTTGCTAAACTATGTTCATGTGGGTCCCCTGATATTGCTACAGTTAATACATTAAATTGAAATTATCTGCATGGGTTTCTGTCTTCAATCCTCTGCTGCTCAAAGTGAAGTTTGTGGATCAGTATTAATGGCATTACCTGGGAATGAACCTGAAGCCTGGCACCTGACCTACTGAATCATCATCTGTATTTTAACAAGAGCCCCAGATGAATTAAATGCATATTGGCCATATACAAATATAATTACTAAAAGAAAAATACTGAGCTATGCAGTGACCCAATGTGTGTCAGTTACACTACTCAACATTTCCTTTTGTGTCTTAAGTTGATAGTGTCAAAAAATGAACTAATATTGTTCTTCAAAAAAACATGATTCTCTTTGATAATAGTATTGCCCTATGCTAGTTTGTGAGCCATTCAGAGGCACAGACTAAGTATTACTCACCTTCATTTCCCACATAGAACACTCTCAATATCTGTTGAGTTAAATTAAAAAAAAAAAAGTTTATTGATAATACTAGATGTTCACATTTGGGGGGACACATGTGGTAAGTTAACTATTCATATGATTTGTAAAGATCAAATCAGTGCAATTGGCATACCCATTACCTTAAACATTTGTCTTTTCTTTATGCCAGAAACAATTGAATTATTCTCTTCTAAGGTATTTGAAAATAGACAATAGTTTATTGTAAACTTTAGTTATCCTTCTGATCTGTCAAACCTTAGATTTTATTTCCTCTATCCAACTGTCCTTTTATGCCAATTAATCAATCTCGCTTCATCCTCCCTCCCCTCTGCCATTTCCAGCCTTTGGTAATAGCCGATTTATTTTATATCTTCATCAGATCCACTTTTGTATCTCTCACGTATAAGTAGAATGTGCAATATTTGTTTTTCTGCTCTTTGCTTATTTTGCTTAACACAATATCCTCCAGTTCCGACCATGTTGTTGCAAATGATGGGACTTTATTCTTCTTTACGGCTGGATAATATTCTAGTGTGTATGCTCACCCCATTCATCTCTTTATAGGATGCAAATATTTCTTTGACATATTGATTTCTATTCTTTTGGGTATAGACCCAGTACTGGAATTGCTGGATCATATGGTAGGTCTATTTTTAAGTTTTTGAGGGTCCGCCATACTGTTCTCCATAGAGGCCATGCTACTTTACATTCCCTCCAACAGCGCACAAGGGTGGCCTTATCTCCACATACTCCTCAGCATCTGTAGTTTCCTATCTTGCTGATAAAAGCTACTTAAACTGAGGTGAGATGATATCTCATTGTGATTTTGATTTTGATTTCTCTGATGGCTAGTGATGACAGACATATTTTTTAACATTCCTGTTGGGCATATGATTTTTTTCTTTTGAGAAATGTCTATTCAGATCTTTTGTTCATCTCTTAACTGGATTATGGGGGGGGTTACTCTTGTTTGAATTCCTTATATTATATTTTGGTTGTCAATTCCTTGTTGGATAGATTGTTTGCAAATATTTTCTCCCATTCTGTGGCTGAACTCTTCACTCTGTTGATTGTCACCTTTGCTGTGAAGAAGCTTTTCAGCTTGATGCGACCCCATTTGTCTATTTTCGCTTTGGTTGCCTATACTATTGAGGTCTTACATCAAAAAGTCTGTGCCCAGAGAACAATGTCCTGGAGTATTTCTCCAATGTTTTCTTCTAGTTGCTTCATAGTTTCGGGTCTCAGATTTAAGTCTTTAACCCATTTTGATTTGATGTTTGTATATGGCGCAAGATATGGGGCCCCCATTATACTTGCTCTATCAGCAGCTGACACACTTCCATGTCCTCTCAGACTCTGTCTTCGCTTGTGTTTCCCCACACACTCATGGTGTCCTTGTCCTCTCAGGTGACACTCAGTCTAATTCCCCTCCCCCCCACCCCATCCCAATTCCCAGGCCCCAGTCTGCCTCTGTCATCTTTGTGCCCTCTCTCAGTGATGTCATCACCATCGCTGCCGTTGGTGTGCACATGCTGAGGACTCCCAAAGTTCTATCTCTAGCCCGGATCTGTTCCTGGACTCCACATTCAGATATACAACCTCCCTCAAAAACAGCTACACATCAATGCCTTCACAGCTACCTGAACTTGCCCTGCCCCAAACTGGACTCTGCACTCCCCCCACCACTGGTTCCTCACAGGCTTCCCCGTCTCTGATGGTGACACCTTCTTCTTCTGTTCACCAGGACTAAACCCTTTCAGCTCAATATTGATTTCTTTCTTTCACTCACCACATGTAGCAGAATATCCTATTGACCTCACCTCCAATTATAATTCAAATTCATGTGTTTCTCACTTCTCCACTGCTGCCACCCTGATCCAAGTCTCCATCATCTCTGGCTGTGCTTATTAACCTCTAAAAGCATAACTCAGATCATGTCACTCCTCTCCTTAAAACCTTCAACAACTCCCCTTTCCCTTAAAGTAGAGGCCAAAGCCCTAACATTTCCCTGATCTGCCTCCCTGATCTTCCTCACTTGTTCCCTTCATTCTTCATGTGAAGGTTTTTCAAAGATGCCACGAACAATGCTCCCTGCCCCAGGGCATCTGTGCTTGTGGTTCTCTCTGTTAAGCTCGTGGTTTGAACTCTTGTTTCTTTTAAGTCTCCACCTAAATATTTCATTATTAAAGCGGCATTCCCTGAATACTCTATAATAAATAGAAGTTTCCCCTTTCTCATGATCTATCCTGTCCGACTTAGCCAGTGTTATATTTTATTTGTTGTTGTCGTTGTTTTGTTTGGTTTTGAGTCAGAGTCTCTATCACCCAGGGTAGAGTCAATAATGTCATCATAGCTTATGACAACCTCAAACTCTTGGGCTCAAGCTATTCTCCTGACTCAGCCTCCCAAGAAACTAGGTGCAACTTCAGTCATGAGCTACCATGCCCAGCAATTTTTTTGTTTGTTTGTTTGTTTGTAGAACAGGGTTTCACTCTTGCTCGATCTGGTCTCAAACTCCTAACCTCAAGCTATCTTTTGGCCTCAGCCTCTCAGAGTGCTAGATTACAGGTGTGAGCCACAGTGTCCAGTCCCTCACGTGCCCAGTCCACCAGCATTATATTTTTCATAACTCTTACTCTACCTAACATAGGAAATGTGAATTTTGTTTATTTGCTGTCTCTTCATTAGAATGTTAGTTTCATGAGGTCAGGGATTGTGTGTTTTGTTTATTGCTTTATCTTCAGCTTATAGACCAGTACTGGGTGTACGGTAAGCATTTAACAAGTATTTATTGAATAAATGATTGAATGAAATATGGACTAAAGCAATATTCATTGAATATCTCATACGTGTCATGAGCATATGAAAGGCCATTGAAGGTATAGGAAAGGGGGACACATCACCCCAGGAACTCACAGGTGATATTGAAACAGAAGTGGAAAACAGAGTTTTAAGGAAGGCAAGACAAGAGGATTTTTTTTTGAAGTTGGTACTTGATTTCTATTTATTGAATCCAACTAAATTGGGAGATGATCACCTTTATTTATCTTTTTATAATTTTATTTTTTTATTAAGTCTTTTGTACATAGATCATAAATACATTTATGCCCATTTCAGTGTGTTGATTATTTGTACAAATTGGAGTGCTTACATCATATTAATCAGCATAGCTTTCATCTCATTTACCCAATTATAGTATTAGGACATTTTTGTTCTACACATGATAGAACCAACTTGTACTTGCAATGTGCTCCATAGTTGTGGTCCCCCTTCTGTCCCCTACTATCCCTCTAACCCCATCCCTTCCTCCTCCCTCCCAGTCCCTCCTTCATCATAGCCTAAAGTTGTGTTTCATTTTTCATATGCAAGTGTGAGTTATTATAAATTGGTTTCACAGTAGTACTGAGTACATTGGATACTTTTTTTCCCATTCCTGAGATACTTTGCTAAGAAGAATATTTTCCAGCTCCATCCATGTAAACATAAAGGAGGTAAAGTCTCCATTTTTTTTACTGCTGCATAGTATTCCATGGTATACATATACCACAATTTATTAATCCATTTATGGGTCGATGGGCACTTGGGCTTCTTCCATGACTTGGCAATTATGAATTGAGCTGTAATGAACAATCTGGTGCAAATATCTTTATTGCCAAATGATTTTTGGTCCTTTGGGTATACACCTAGTAGAGGAATTGCAGGATCAAACGGCAGGTCTACATTTAGATCCCTGAGTGTTCTCCAAACTTCCTTCCAGAAGGAACATACTAGCTTGCATTCCCACCAGCAGTGCAGAAGTGTTCCCTTTTCTCCACATCCACACCAACATCTGTAGTTTTGGGATTTTGTGATGTGAGCTACTCTTACTGGAGTTAGATGGTATCTGAGAGTAGTTTTGGTTTGCATTTCTCTGATGATTAAAGATGATGAGCATTTTTTCATGTGTCTGTAGGCCATGCGTCTGTCTTCTTCAGAGAAGCTTCTGTTCATGTCTCTTGCCCACAAGGAAATGGGATCACTTGTTTTTTGCTTAGTAATAAGCTTGAGTTCTCTGTGGATTCTGGTTATTAGACCTTTGTCGGTAGCATAACTTGCAAAAATCCTCTCCCATTCTGAGGCCTGTCCATTTGCTTTACTTAGTGTGTTCTTGGCAGTGCAGAAGCTTTTTAATTTGATTAGATCCCAGTAATGTATTTTTGATGTTGCTTCAATTGCCCGGGGTGTCTTCCATGAAGTATTCTCCCAGGCCAATTTTCTCAAGTGTTTCCCCTGCACTCTCTAAGAATATTTATAGTTTCATGTCTTAAGTTTAAGTCCTTTAACAAGTGAGAGTCAATTTTTGTTAGAGGAGAAAGGTGTGGGTCCAGTTTCAGTCTTCTACAAGTTGCCAGCCAATTCATCCAGCACCATTTATTGAATAGGGAATCTTTCTCCCAATTTATATTTTTAATAGGCTTATTAAAAATCAAATGACAGTAAGTGTCTGGGTTCACCTCTTGGTCTTCAATTCTATTCCATACCTCTACCTCTCTGTTTTTGTGCCAGTACCATGCTGTTTTGATCACTATAGATTTATAATAAAGTCTAAAGTCTGGAAGCATGATTCCTCCCGATTTGTTTTTATTTCTGAGTAATGTCTTGGCTATTCGAGGTTTTTTCTGTTTCCATATAAAATGAAGTACTAATTTTTCCAGGTCTTTAAAATATGAGAGAGGTGTTTTAATAGGGATTTGCTTTAAATCTTTAAATTGCTTTAGGTAGTATAGACATTTTAACAATGTTGATTCTTCATGAGCATGGTATATTTTTCCATTTGTTAACATCTTCAGCTATTTCTTTTCTCAGAGTTTCATAATTCTCTTTATAGAGATCTTTCACATCCTTAGTTAGATACACTCCCAGATATTTCGTCTTCTTTGGCACTATTGTAAAGGGAATAGAATCTTTAATTGTTTTTTCCCCTTGACTATTGTTGGCATATATAAAGGCTACAGATTTATGAGTGTTAAATTTCGTATCCTGAGACTTTACTATATTCTTTGAACACTTCTAGGAGTTTTGTAGTTGATTCCCTGGGGTTTTCCAGATATATAATCATAGACTAATATAGACCAATATCTCTCATGAATATTGATGCAAAAATATTCACTAAGATCCTAGCAATTTGTAGTTGATTCCCTGGGGTTTTCCAGATATATAATCATAGACCAATATCTCTAATGAATATTGATGCAAAAATATTCAATAAGATCCTAGCAAACAGAATCCAACAATGCATCAAACAAATCATACACATCAAACAAATTATATACCATGACCAGGTGGGTTTCATCCCAGGGTCCCAAGGATGGTTCAATATACATAAATCCATAAATATAATACATCACACAAACAAATTAAAAAACAAAGACCATATGATTCTCTCAATTGATGCAGAAAAAGCTTTTGACAATATCCAGCATCCTTTCTTGATCAGAACACTTAAGAAAATAGATATAGAAGGAACATTTCTTAAACTGATAGAGGCCATCTACAGCAAACCCACAGCCAATATCATAGTGAATAGAGTAAAATTGAAAACATTTCCACTCAGATCAGGAACCAGACAAGGATGCCCACTGTCTCCACTGCTTTTTAACATTGTCATGGAAGTCTTAGCCACTGCAATCAGGTAAGAAAAGGCAATCAAGGGGATCCAAATAGGACCAGAGGAGACCAAATTGTCACTCTTCGCAGACGATACGATTATATAAGACAAGAGGATCTTGTAAGAGACTAAAGCAGATAATGGAGAGGTAGGAGGAAAACCAGAAGGTTGGTACAGAACAAGATACAATTTCAAAGGGGAAGGGATTGGCAAGAGCAATAATGTTGAAGAAAGATCAGGGAGGGGGAAAAAAAACCAATGGATTGAGCAAAAGCCTTTTGAGGATCTTAGAGGCCTCTAGCAACTGTGATAGTTTCTCTCCCCAGGAAGCCTCTTTACAAACCTATATGAGTATCACGCTGCTCGCTGGTCAGAATGTCAGTTACGCAGCACGTTAGACTGTAAGCTGCCCAAGGGCTTAGATAAAGAGGGTCATATTTATTGGACAGTCCCTAGGGACCAAGCATCTGCTAGGTATTTTGGGTATGCTAATATATTGAATTCTCACAACCCGGTGAGATTGGTCTGATACCCCATTTTACATGTGTAGAAATTGAGGTTCCAAGAGGCTAAGTATATAATACAAGACTTTGCAACCTCTAAGTAGCCAATCTGGAACTTCCATCTTTCCTGACCTTGCCCAGGGTTTATGAAGGTTTGGGGGAGTGTTTCTTTCTTTCCATCCCAATATCCTCTGGAAAGCCCACACTGAGGCAGCCACTGCCAGTTCCTTATCCAATAGCTAGCCTTTCTTCCTGCTAAGGGACTTGAATTGTCTTTCTATACCTGACAGGCTTGTGCTTCTAGAAAGACTGCACCTTTTCCTAACAGAGGAGGCACAATTAGGACCATTTCATTGGCTTTGTTGGTGACTGGCTTAGAAACAGGCTTGGCATGCTTGTTATGCCTCCAAGACTTGAGGACAGGTCAGCTGGGGAGAGAGGGTGAGAGGGAAAATCCTTCTTGGAAAGAGATCATCTCTCAAAAAGAAACACAGTGACCTAAAGAAGGGAAGGTCTTCCTTTGGGCTTCCTTTCCTTGGATGGGGTTGAGAATGCCAGTCTAGAGCTAATCGTGAGGGAACAAGAACCTGAGAACTAAACTGGAAGGAAGACTTTTTTTTTTTTATTGTTGGGGATTCATTGAGGGTACAATAAGCCAGGTTACACTGATTGCAATTGTTAGGCAAAGTCTCTCTTGCCATCGTGTCTTGCCCCCATAAAATGTGACAAACACCAAGGCCCCACCCTCCTCCCTCCACCCCTCTTTCTGCTTTTCCTCCCCCCCATAACCTTGATTGTCATTAATTGTCCTTATATCAAAATTGAGTACATAGGATGACTTTTAAGAAATTGCTAGGACCACCCTATTCTTAGAATTCTTGTTTGGAGATTCTTGTTCAACCCATTATAGGTTGTGCTTTTACATTATTTGGAGCCAAGATATCCACTTTATCTACTATGGTAGACTACCCTGTTTCCCTGAAAATAAGACAGTGTCTTATTTTAAGGTGTGCTCCCAAAGACGCGCTAGGTCTTATTTTCAGGAGACGTCTTATCTTTCCTGTAAGTAGGTCTTATTTTCGGAGGATGTCTTATTTTCAGAGGACGTCTTATTTTCGGGAAAACGGGGTACGTCCGTTTATCCTCATTGTTCTCCCCCCCCCCGCTTCTAACATAGTGCTAATTGCTCAAAAAAAAAAAAAAGCTTTAATTCACTGCATGAAGGCTGTGTTTTTAAAAAGTAAAAATGAATGAATTCTAATAATTATTGTAAAGAGTAGGAGGCTGAGGAGACAACAATTTTTAGAGAATTCTCTGTAAAAGCACAACAGCATATCACAGAGAATAATCCCTCCTCATGCTCTGCTGGTGTAGTGTCACCAGGGACAGCATGGGCTGTGACCCTCGTCGATCAGATGCCCACTTCCTCCCATGTAATTAACTAAAATTGAAATCAGCTTTTGTCCTCAATTACTGAGGTTCAAACTAAAAACATCCCAGAATACATTCTCAATCCGGAGGTGGCTGTGTTTGGGATTTGTGTTGGCATCTCAGAGATGTGACCACAGCACACATTTTTTGTGGAAAATATCCGATGACATGTTTACAACAGCAGTCTTCCATTAGGAGGGTGGTGGTAGGGGTGGCAGGGCTCAGTGTACCCAAGAGAGCTTTTTCTCCTTCTGAAACTTGTTTGGACTCACTTCCCCAGTTAATGAGACCACTTTGTCCCCTTCTTACATGAACATAGCTGGATAAACAAATGGGTACAAAATTTAGAAACACCAGAGTCTCCTTCACCAAGCCTTATTTCGCAAGGCCCATTGTGGTTTGTGGGAACAACTTGAGGTCCTGGTTACTGATAAAAATGATATAATTTTAGAACTTTCATAAGCTCGTGTGGCTTTGTTGTTCAAAATCAGAAATTAGAGCCTTAAAGTACAGAACACAGTAACCTAACTGTTTTCCAAATGCCCATATTCAGTATTAGTCCTGGAGACTGTTCCCATCTTCCCCATCAGCCTCTCCTGAGCTGTCTCATTCAGCTAGATAATTCCAGTTTTATGGTTCAGCTTCAGTACATGCAGGAGTGTGCTGGGAAGAAGACACCACCAGCCAGTGGCAGCTAGTGAGATAAGCAGGGGAGCCCTCTTCATGACAGGGGCACACACTGTGCTGGAGTGAGCAACAGACTGTATCAGACGTTTTCTTTCGGGAACTTGAAGGTGATGCAGAAGGAGAGGCACAGGTGACAACAGCATCCAGAATCCAAGAAACAAATGTAGGGGAGGCAGCAGGTAGAAGCTGGGAGGTGGGAGAACAAGCCAGGCATTAAATGAGGGACACTGGAGAGCCAAAAGGGTTGGAGAGGTGTCAAGAGTGGCGGCAGAAGCAGCAGGGCACCTGTGCCTATGCCTGATGTTGAGACAACAACAGGATTGTGGTGTCTGAAGCTCCAGTTTCTGAGAGGCTCAGATCTAAGTTCATTTGAACTCTTCACAGTTCTTCCTTACATCCTTCGGACCATAAATTTCCATTAGTGGAGAGTCTGTTTGCATCAGGTCCTTGCAATCTAAAAGAGTTTAATTAATGGTCCAGTGTTTACCAGCTCTGTGATCTTGGGGAAGCCACTTGACCTCCATGGATACAGGTTGTTTCATCTCTGTCATAGGCAATACAATGGCCCTAAAAGCATCTGTGTTCTGATTCCTAGACCCTGAGATAATGTTAATACCTTATATGACAAAAGGGTTTTTGTGGATGTGATGAAGGTGGGAACATTGGGATGGGGTCCTGCATTATCCCTGCCCCAGCCAAATCACGTGGGCCCTTAAAATCAGAGGGAACTTTTCTTAGCCATGGTCAGACATGTGACTAGTGAAGAACAACCACAGGTGCAACAATGCTGGCTTTGAAGGTGGAGGAATGGGCTGTGAGCCAAGGAACATGGACAGTCTCTAGAATCCAGAAAAGGTGAGAAAATAGCTTCTTCCCTGCTACCACCCTGACGTTAGCCCAGTGAGACCTATGTTAAACTTCTAACCAACAGAACCATAAGATAACAAATTTATGTAGTTTTAAGCCATTAAGTTTGGGGTAATTTGTTACAGCAGCAACAGAAAACTAATACATCATACCACTTACATATGGGGAAATGTCTAAAAGAATGTATTCACCAATGTACTATTGGTTATGTCATCTTTTTGAAGTATTTATTTTTTCTGGCTTCAATAATGACTGCATGTTACTTATATGGTAAAGAAATATGGATATATTAAAGAATAAGTAAGATGTCATAAAGTAAACTAAATGACCTCTAGTCATCTAACTGTGACTAGATGTGACATCACCTGAGCAATCCAGGAGGTGGCTTAATGGCCAATATATGTCTTGTCCTTTCTTGAAAGCTATCCACAGGCCTGCCTCTTCCACAGAAGGACCACAAAGAGCAATTTCAAGTGGCTCCTAGTGTCTTTATTTTCTTTTACACCCCTCAGGTACACATATTTGTATTCACCTATATATGGTATCAGTGTTTCTCCACTTTTGGTATATGCACTTTTCTTCCTTTTATGTTTTGACAATTATAATTATACATAATTATGGGGTGCACAGTGATGTTATGTGTAGTGTGGAATGATGGGATCAAGCTAATTTACATATCTATTACTTTAAATACTTGTCATTTGTTCCTCCTAACAGCAACTTTCTACCCTTTGACCAACCTCTTGGCATTCCTCCCACTCCCCAGCCTCTGAGAACCACCACTCTGCTCTCTACCTCTGTGAGTTCAATTGTTTTATATTCCACATATAAGTAAGATCATGCAGTATTTGCCTTTCTGTGCCTGGAATTCTGTGCTCAGAGTTTCCTTCTTTTTTAAGGCTGAATAGTATTTCATTGTGTATATATACCACATTTTGTTTATCTATTTGTTCACTTATGGGCCCTTAGGTAGATTTCATATATTAGCTATTGTAAATAGTGCTGCAGTTAATGTGGGCATGCAGCTATCTCTTCAACATACTGATTTCTAGTCCTTGGGATATATACCGAGAGACAGGATTGCCGGGTCAATGGGTACTTGTTAAAAGATTTTTCTCTTTGAGCGGTGCCTGTGGCTCAAAAGATTTTTCTCTTTGATAAATAACAAATATAACAAATATTTATTAAGTATATTTTGTGTAGACCTGAGGTCATTCAGATGTTGTATATTTTGTAAAGTCTTCATTAGACCTCAAATTGTACATTATAACTGATCTCACAATAGAGATAAAAATGAAAAAGAACATTAAAAAGGATATTTTAGAGACCTTGTGGCCAAAACAAGGTGCCATAATGGCCCATCAGCCTCACCTAAAGTTTAAAATCCTTTAAGATCCATTCACAGGCCATCAATTTCAACAAGGGAGAATTAGTAGCTGATACCAGAGTTATCAATACTGGTGATAAGCACAGAAAATGGAACCGTGCAGCTCTTTAGAAGATATTGGCAAGCCAGTTAAACTTAAGAAAAGGGCTTTGGTGAGTTAAAAATGCAGAGTATTTTATAAAATACTAGTTCCCTCTTGAGCAAGAATTTGTTAGTCCTTATCACAGCCAACCATCTTCCGGACTTTGACTGACCCTAAACTTAACTTGGCATTTGGACAGAACAATAGGTACTTTGCATGACTTGTTTAGAGAATAATGCAAGGCTGTTTCCCATTAGGTCACTTTGATCTGTGACCAAGCCAAATACCTGGGCCTGTCCTCAGCCAAACTACACCCCAGAGGAATGAAGGAAATAAAGCAGAATTTTAGGAGTAGGAATCTCAGTACTTTCATTATGTCTTTATTCTTAAAATATTTTCTGGACACTGTAATGACTGTTCTCAAATGTTCACATGCATAAGAATGTTATATTCCCCAGATAAATGGGATTTGGCAGCTTGGGCATAGAGCCTGGGAATCTAGAATTAACCAGCTTCATGGGTGATTTGGGTGAGAAATCTCCATGGACTACTTGGTAAAATGCTTAGTTTGGTCCCTAAAATGAATAAGCAACAGTGCCCTGTCCTTAGGAGCCTCAAAGTCCTAAGGGAGACACACTACTATGACATGATGTGATTAAAGCCACAAAGAGGTCCAGGTGACAGTGGGGTGAAAGGATTACTGTGTCCAGTAGATGCACTCTTGAAGAACATTTCCTAGGGTTGCTGGAAAGAGGAGGAAGAGCATTCTAGGCAGGAAACAGCCTTTACAATGCCAGGACCGGGTGAAGTCATGAAATAAGAGGGGACAGTGAGCACTTCCATGTGATAGGAAGGTAAAGGGACCTCAATTCACCAACTAAAAGTCATTTCAATTTTATTTTGTAGGCAACAAACAGGGAGTTGGTGGAAGTCTTCAAGCAAGCAGTGATATGAGGAGATCTGAAATTTGAAATATTCAATATTATGAAAATATTTATTTAATTTATTTATATGAGGACTAGCTGTCTTAATCTATTCAAGCTGCTATAATAAATACTCTGGACTAGACAGATTGGTAAACAACAGAAATTTGTTACTTAGTTCTGGAGGCTGGGGAGTCTTATGATTTAGGTGCTGTCAGGTCAGGGGTCTGGAGAGGACCCTATTCTTCATAAATGGCACCTTCCTGCTGTGTCCTCACATGAAGGACAGGGGAAACAGGCTCCCTCAAGCCCCTTTTAAAAGGGCATTAATCCCATTCACCAGGGCTCTGTCCTCATGACTTAATCACCTCTCAAAGACCTTCCTCTTAATAATATCACATCAGTGATGTAGCTGTGAGCTATAGGAATGCCACAGCACTCTTCCTAAGATGACAGTGTCAGACTTGGTCTCAAAAAAATAATAATAATATCACATCGAGGATCAGGTTTCAACATATGAAGTTGGGGGGGACACAAGCATTCACCCTATAGCACCTGCTATATTCCTAGCACTCTCTTTATATTAGGGGCTAGAAGAGGGCCTCATGATTAGGAACTGTTATAACAATCTAAGCAATAAATGTCTACACTAAGGTAGTGGCAGTGGGTAACCACTTGGGAACAGAATGGGTAAACAAAATTTGAGATTTAATTAAAAGAAAACAAAACAGAATTTGGTGATAGTGAGAATGAGGAAACAAAGGGGAAAGGGTTGGCAATGTTTTGAAGCTGAGATTAATAATATGGCAAGGATAGGAATGGTGTTATAGTTTGGATGCTTGTTCCTGCAAACCTTATGTTGAAATTTGATCCCAAAGTTGGAGGTGGGGCCTAATGTGAGGTGTTAGTCATGGGGGTGGGTCTCTCATGAATAGGTTAATGCCTGCCCTCCCCCCCAGAGTGAGGGATGGAAGCGATTGAGTTCTCACTCTATCAGCTCCCTGCAGAGCTGGTTATTAAATAGAGCCTGGCACCTCTACTCTCCCTGCTTTTTCTCTTGCCATGTCATCTCTGCACACAGGGGTTCCCCTTCCACCAGGAGTGGAAGCAGCCTAAACCCACAACAGATGCAAGTGCTGGCACCATGCATCGTATATAGCTTCAGAACTATGAACCAGATGAACCTCTTTTCTTTATAAAGTATCCAATCCCAGGTATTCCTTTAAAGTAAACACAAACAGATTAAGAAAAATGGAGAGGGCGTGAGAACAAGGCTTGCCCCTGGTTTAAATGGGATGAGCCCACCCCAGAGAGCAAACAAGTGAGAAAACATGTGTGAGGTCCAGTGGTGAAACATGAGCATCGGGAGTGGAGGAGATGAACTGGACCCTGAAAGAGGGAACCAAGGCAGAGTGGTGTCCTCCAAAGAAAGAGAAGAGGTGTGGGAGATGAAGAAGTGGTCAACTACATTAAATGCAGCAAAGAGAAAGATGTTGTGGTGTCTATTGGTTTGTCATCTAGCTCATGAAGGGTGACTTTAGCAAGGGTGACAACTCCAGTGGAGAGCTAGAGGCGTGAAGCAGATGTTGGAATAGAAGGAATGCAGGGAGGAAGGAGAATGTAGAAGGTGTGGAAGTGGAGGTCAGAGCGTAGATTACTGTTTTAGGACACCTGAGCGTGAAGGAAAGATGAGAGAGAAGCAGAGTAAAAAAGGTAGGGTGAACCAAGGGACTGAGTTGGGGCTTCCATGAAAGTGTGGACACAGGCTTTTGTTCAATGATAGGAAAGGTTTTGGTGAAAATAGAAGAGGGGTAAGTTGGATTTTCATTTTAAATTCCTATTGTCTTAGAGAAAAATGTAATTAATTATGATTATATATAAAAACTACAGGGAATAAACTTGGGTTTTAACTGCTGAGGATCAATCAAAAATATTTCTCAATTTAGAAAGTAGTAATGGCTCAATATGGAATTGTGAAATGGAGGCATCTATGAGGGTTGGAAGGAGGGAAATGTCCAAGGAAAGGGAAAGTGGTAAAAAAAAATCAGTCATTGTAGAGAGAAAAGTGGATGTAAATGACCACAGTACTTGGTGGTCCCTTCCTGTGGAGGGACCCATCAACGGGGAGCAAACGTCTGTATGTAACTGGGGAGAGGAGTGATTTGACCTGATATATTGGTTAGATGATTGTGTAGGCAAAAAGAAAAGGCCCGGAAATCACTTTAATAAACGGCGTATAGACCTTTGATGTTTGATTTGCAAATCTCAGAAGTAAGCCGCTGGCTGTAAATCTACAGTTTTACTTATTTAGAAAACAAGGGAACCAAAGTCAGAAACACCAAGGAGTCTAATCTCATCAACCACCTAAAGCAATGAGGCAGTTTTGTTTTTTATATTCCTTTGAATAAGGTGTTGTTTTCAAGTGGTCATTTCATGTGAAACCAGAACAGCAGTTTACACAGTTCCCTCAGAAACCGAGTATAACACAGCGTAACGGTTTCAGTCTCATGATTTGTTTGTGTGTCCACGTGCGCTCAAAGGCAAGATTGCACACGTGCACAAGGGCAGATGGGCGGTGGTTACGTATGTTTACATAGATGCCCAGAAAAATGTCTTCATAGAATATACCCAAAACAGAATAAGGTTCCCTGTGAGAAAAGTAAGGGAGGGAACTGAAATTAGGGCCGATAGTCAAAGCCATTTTAGCTTTTCCTGAAATGTTTTAGGTTTTCTTTTTTATAAGATAAATATGTTACGTGTAGATTTTAAAAGTTGATTTAAAATTAAAGAAAAATTAGCACTTGATAAGATTTCCCCAATTATGTTGTAGGAAGTCAAAGAGTGTTCTCAAGCAGAAGAAAATAAGTAAATGGGCTGTAGGTGGGGAAATGAGTGCTGGCCAGATTCCTAAATGCAGGGAAAGCTTCCAGTCTATCAGAATCTTTTGAATTTGCCGTCAGTTCTCTTGTAAGAAGTATCCAGAGTCTTTTCTTCCTTTTGCTCTTCCCATCTTTCTTCCAATAGCTGTTCTGTAAGCTAGAAGAATGGCGTCACCTTTGTAAATGTCTTTTATTTCCTGCTAATGTACATAAAAAACGGTAATTGTCGTCATCATTATTAATCAGGTAGTCATACTTGAAGTGATAATTCAAAGGATTGAAGAAAGAGCAGAGAATGAGGAACAGGATGGGAAGGATAGTGAAATTCTGCAGGGACCAGGAGGAACATGAGGGAGCTCACATCAAAAATCTTTACCCTAAGCATGGCTGGGGCAAGGGGAAGGTTCAGAGTTCTGGAGTGGGAGACAAGTCTGGAAAAGATGCTGCAGGGCATCTGACACTCGTGGGAGATGCTTAGGAAGATTCTTAACCAGCAAAAGGATCTCAGTTGAGGGTATTGGGGGAGAATTCGCAAGGAAACAAGATGGCCCTGTGAGTCTGGGTAACTTTGGATGGAGCATGAGAAAAAAGGTATTGAACTTCCACTCACAGGCTGGAAATGGCCAGGGTGAACACACAGAAGAACAAGGACAGAGAAATCAACATGATACGTGTTGCTAAAATAGCTGGTCATGAGACCCCGGGGATGCAGGAGAGCTAGAGAGCCTAAGACTTGGCTGATGATAAAGTAGGAGCACAGAGAGGCAAAATACTAAGATGTCTTGTAAGAGAGAGAGGAAAGGAAGTCTGTAAGCAGCACGAAGCAGGTTCATTCTTGGTACCTGCTGAACTATAATCTCTCTTAGGGAAGAAGCTGTTCTCATTCCTCTTTTTTACTTGCTGTAGTACATGTCCAATAAATGCTTTTGAAATCATGGGTGAACTAATTAACTGAGACAGTTTTCTTCCTAGGTCATCTCCTAAGATGCACGTTTCTTGAGGGTGGGCCTGTGTCCTGTGGACAGATGTATCAAGAATGGCGAACGCTCAGGGGAGTTTGCAGGTATGCAATTGTTGTCAAATGGGGAAAAAAATGAACTGAATCTTTCTGAGCTCTGATTTCCTCATTTAAAAATAAAAACCACAAGATTGACTCCCATTCTCAAGTAGGGATGAGGCATCTGTTATAATTCTAGACAACTTTGCCTTTAAAATTTGCTACATCAACTCTTGAACATTTTCATTTAAATTCCTCCATGGCCAGCTAATTCCCCATAGTTAATACTGTCTTCCATCACGGAGGGAATGAGTCAGGCACAAGGAATCATAAATACACACGCGCACGCACGCACATACACACCCCTTGGTGACAGATTTTTCAACCCTTCAGTCTTCTCAAGTTGTCCCTCTCCGCCCTCCCCTGCCCTCATCCTCCACTCAGTACAACAGTTGCTCCTTGGACCAAATATCCATGACAAATTCAAAACAGTTGCCTGGGGTTTGGCTACTGCTTAACAGGTAGTTATAAAGCATTTTGTGGTGCTAACCGAGATTCCAGCTAACTGAGATGGCATGAAGAAGCTAATTAAAGCAGTCAAGGAGACTGTTCAAATGAAGATGAAAATAGAAACCCTGTCTTCATGGGACAGAGTGATTAGAAATTATAGTTGTTTGTTTCTTTATCAGAACTATCTGTGGTTTGTCAAAATTTTGACACACAGCATAACCTGCCACTAATCAAAAAGAAAATAAAAATGAAGAAGAAGAAAAAAAAAACAAAACCCTAAGACCATAAGTATGAAAACAGACACAGAAAACCAGCATCTCTACAAATGGGGAAAACATGTAACTTGTTTTTCTAAAGCAAGTCTGATCTGTTTTTGGACCCAGTCTCAACTTCTCGGTTTGCACTGAAAGATACGCCGTCTCTCCATTTTGAAAAACTTAATGGTGGAAGGTCCACGCAGTTGGAAGTGGGAAAAGAAGACATAAAACACAGAGAAAGGAATAGAGTTAAGGATAAACAAGTGTCGGACTGAAGTACTTTATCATAAAAGGAGCACAAGCTTAGCTTTTTTAGAATCTAGAGTGTCTTTGACTTACAGAGACGACTTGGTGGCATTAACATTATATTTGATATTAATATTATCAAATTACTACTTTTTAAAACTTTCACATTTATACTGTTTAAATGCCAAATGAAATTAATCTCTTACCTCATACGGTATAACGGGAAATGCAAGGAAGAACATTTTGATAAAATACGTACTTTCTGGACTTCTCCTCTACCTCCATCAAGTTATTATAATTTCTCTGCACTCTAAAATGAAAACTTGGGAGTAGAATAATTCCGCCTCAAATCTGGCACCATTCCTGATACATAGCTTATACTCGAGAATGGTTTTGTAAGGAAAGGGAGAGGAAAAGAGAAGGAAAGATGACAGAGCACCTGGATGAGTATTGCTGATTGCACTTATGAATACAATATACATATTATGGTTAATATAGATGCTCTTGTTTTTTGATGCACTTACAAGACCCAGGTGAACAAAGGGTTGAGCTGAGTGTCTATTTCTTTCTTTGTGTAAATGTGGCATCTTTTTATGGGCAGAATATTCCTGGGCAAGATTCAGACCAGCATAAATGACATGGTCTAAATTTCAGAGAAGTCCTCTGGGAAATTAAAACAAAACAACAAAACAGAAGTCACAGGGATGTAACATACAAAGAAGCTGAATATGATGAGGTGGGACCAGGGGCAGCCCTTGGCTTATCGGTGATGAACGGGCAGGAGTTGTTTCCCTGGGAAACAACCAGATGTGCGAATCATCTTTAAGCACCAGGAAGGAACAGGAAGTAAGGAAGGGACGAATAAAAGCAAAGGCCTCAGCTGATAATAAATAATACAGATTTGCCACTAATTATTATAGCAAACTCTAATATCGTGCTTATTTTACTTATGCCCGGCACTCTTGGAGTGCTCGACCTATACTAATGCTATGATTATTCCCGTTGTACAGATGAGGAAGCTGAGGCACAGAAAGGCCACATGTGTAAGGAGTAGAGTCAAATTCTCCCGGGTGGCTCACCAGGGAGCCCGCGCACTGAATGAAGAAGACAATGGAATTGGCTTCCCTGCCACACTGTAAGTAGGAAATTCTTCCTGGGAGTGCCTATCCTCCAGCACGGTACCTACTATGATGGGTAAAACACTTCTCGCGTGAAAGAATGTTTTATATCAATCTACAGTGGAAGCTTTGGAAACATATTAAACCCACAAAACCATAAAATCCTAATTCAATTGGCTTTGAACTAGCCTAATTTTTTCCTCAGTACAGCCTCAAAGAGCTTATGCCACTTAGAAACATACATTCAAACAGAACTTCATTGCAATACTAATTTAAAGATCAGCCATCTCTCTAAAAATAGCAAATGGGCCAGATTAGAACTACATCTCTTACCTGTCCCTAAACTACAAAGTGCCCTCAGTGTCTCAGAAGGTTTGGCAGAGAAACAGTGAAGAGGCAAGAGGCGCAGAGAGGAAATGAAGTGAGGCAACATCACTTCATAGCAACCGGAAGGGAAAATACACACACACCGCACACACACCACTCACGTCTGACGTGTGTGGCTGCTCAGTGGGGAAATGCTTACAGCTGCCTTTAGCAGCAAGTCGGGATGGCTGCAGAGAGAGAAGCCTGATCCTGCAGCAGAACTAGCTGTCACCTCCCGCCTACTGTTCCAGACAGAGGACAGGGAGGTCAGAACTGTGAGACAATTCTCCAACAGTGGTTCTGCCCTTGGGTAAGTGCTCTGCCACTTGCTGTGGCCTGTGGGGGGAGAAGGGCGGACCCACTTGGCCTCTTACTTCCTGAAATGGTGTCAGACATCTGGTGGTGTTCCCCATTGTTTACACCCCTTGGCTGTGGCAGGCAGGGTTTCCACATGCCCTAAAAAAGGAATGAGTGTCCCCAGGTCTCCTGCCAGTTGACCTGGAGGCTCTGGTTTTAATGTAAAACCCATGAGATTTCTACTTTTTAAATCATCCTGGGTAGCTGCTTCCTGATGTGTGAGTACAAAGCTCTTCCCTTCTCCTGACTATCTTTGGGACTCACCTGCAGGAACTGAGTGTTCACTTTTTCTAAATTATTCCAGTCCTTCAGCCACCACTGTGGACATTTTACATTGGGTTGGAATCACACGCATCCTTTACGGCCTCTCTAGGAATGACACCCAGGGAGCAAGAAATAGTGACTGAGACCTGGGGCCTGTGTGTGAGTGTCCCAGCTCTGTGAAGTCATTGACCTCCTCTATAAGCAGACAGTGACAAATTACAGCAAGCTGGGCTCTGCCTGTCCACACTGGGCTCCTCTGACAGAGCCTCCCTTGCTTTTCTCTATATTCATTCATTTAACGCATTCATTCATTCATTCATTCAATTGGTTGGTTTGTTTTTTCCACAAAGGATTTGAGACAACTTCTTTACCTCGCTAAAATTACTTTAAAATAAAGAACATGTACAATGATAAAGTGGGAAAATTGTTCTGGAAGGGTTAAATGTAGTTCTAAACTATGTGGAAATCGGCCACCAATCCCCGCGCTCTGCTAGCGACGAGAGATGACAGTGTGCACTCTAGTCTTTTATTTTATTTTTTTTATTACATCATAGCTGTGTACATTAATGCAATCATGGGGCACAATGTGCTGGTTTTATACACAATTTGAAATATTTTCATCACACTGGTTAACATAGCCTTCACAGTATTTTCTTAGTTATTGTGTTAAGACATTGATATTCTACACTTAGTAAATTTCACATGTACCCTTGTAAGACGCACCGTAGGTGTGGTTCCACCAAACTCTAGTCCTTTAAACTCCTGCTTGGGGAGCTCCTTCTCTCCCCTGCTCCTCTACCAGGAGCTTGTTTCTCACCCAGAATAGGGTGTGAAGAACAATTGTCCATGACAGAATTCTGAGGACCAGCCAAAACTGATTTTCTTTCTCATTTTTGTTTCTCTCCAAGTTTGGTATTTTCAAGGACATTTCTGTTCTAAGACTGAAGAAAGTAGAGTTGATAGAAAGGGAAAGCCATAAAATCGGTGTTGCGTTAGAGCTCTACCATTTCTTACTAATGAGGTAACTTGTTAACAGCTATTTAGCAGCAGTCAAAACTTACACAAGAGAGCAGAGCTGATGTCACCCTGCTTCCCAAAAGCTTACAGTCCAGTCTGGGGAGAGAGAGAAATTAATTAATTATTACACAAATGTCATAGGGGCCAGAATGTATGCGGGTGAACCTGATCTAGACTGGGAGTAGGGGGTAGGAGGTGGTCTATAAGGAAGATGGAAACGAGACCTGGAAGAGGAGGAAGGGTCACCAGGCAAGGGGCTGGGTAGCACTCCGTGAAGACGTCACAGTCTGTACAAAACCCTACAATGGGAGCCTGCAGAACCGTCTGGCAGAATTAAGGCCAGTGTAGCCAGAGGGCAGAGAAGAGTGGTGAAGATGAGCTCGGGGGAGTGAGGTGGGCAGCTGCTGTTGGTTCCACCGGCAGTAGAGAAGCTAGGTGTGCCGTGATTTGACCTGTATTTTTAAGGAATCCCTTTTGCTATGGTGCGGAGAAGGAGTCAGGGAGGGACCATGTCGACAGACAGGGGACTGGTTAGCAGGTTGACACAGTTGGCCGAGCCAGCGTGTCTGTGGGAGTGGAAACAGATGGGGGCCCTGGAGGCAGAAGTAGATGAAGTGAAGCGTCATCCAGAAAGCAAAGTCAGCAGGACTGAGCAGTGTCTGGGAAAGGCCTGCGGGGGTTTGGGGGACTGTCAAAGGCCACCCCCAGTCTCCCAGGCTCGGTGGAGCTGCCTGCTGGTCACAGACTGGAAAAGCTAATGGAGAGCCATGTCTGGGCGGGACTGGGAGTGTCTTGTGGACATCCAAGGGCAGACGTCAGCCATACAGACCACGTGTTGATCTAGGGCTCACAGCAGAGGTCTGGGGACCTTGGCACACAGAAGGTGATTGGCGCCATCAGTGTGGAGGATTTATCCCTGAGAGAAAGTATCCGATGAGGAAAAGGGGGGCAGCTTAGGATTGAACCTCAAGAGATTCTAACCTTTAAATAGAGGCAGAGGAGCATGATCTCTCCCGGAAGAACAGGATGGCTTCTCAAAACATTAAATGCAGAGTTACCATATGACACAGCAGTTTCACTCCTAGTCATACACCCAGAAGAATTGACAACAGAGGCTCAAGTAAGTACATCTACATTCATTTTCAAAGAGGCACTATTCATAATAGCCAAAACATGGAAGCAGCTTAAACATCCACCAACAGATGCATGGATAAATAAACTGTGGAATATTTATACAATGAAATATTATTCACCCATAAAAAGAAATATAGTACCGACCTGACATAAGCTACCTGAATGAATCTCAAAAACATTTAGCTAAGTTAGTGAAGTGAGATCACAGGACCATATAATTGTATTCATATGCATAGAATGGGTACAGAGTTTCCTTTTGGAGTGATAAAGATGTTCAGAACTAGAAGGAGTAGATAGTTGCAGAGCATTCTGAATGTATTGAATGTCACCGAGTTGTTCTCTTTAAGGTGTATAATTTATGTTATATGAATTTCACCTCAATTTTTTCTAAAGGAAGAAGTAGAAGGCTAGGAAGACACAAGCAGAGTATAGGAGAGGGTGTGTTGTATGACTTTGATGAAATGACTTGTCGCCTTTTCCTCTACATGTGAATGTGGGGAAACAGCTACCCTGTTTCCCTGATTTTAAGGTGTGCTCCCAAAGATGCGCTAGGTCTTATTTTCAGGGGATGCCTTATCTTTCCTGTAAGTAGGTCTTATTTTCGGAAGATGTCTTATTTTCAGGGAAACAGGGTATCTTGAAGGTAGGGCCAACTGTAAAGGCCAAGAAATGAACTCTTCACTGGGTTCCCTTCATCCTGAGTGGCATGTGTATAACTCACATGGGATTAAGTTTCGGGTGCCACAGTGGCCTGTTCATTCCCCCATTCCCATCAACATCTCCCGGGATTATTTCTTAAACAGTATGCCCTTGAACCCTGCATCAGAGTCCACTTCTGGGGAAACCCAAGCTAAGGCCACCTGTTACACAGTGCTTGCATATTCAAATAGTTTAGTTCTCTGTCCTCCAGGGACCCATCTGGCCTTAGACATCTGCATTTTGATACCCCTCATATCCATTCAAGAGCTGTGGTGGCGGAGGGTGCTCCTCATCCTCTTCTGAGATCCATCTTAGGGAAGAGGCCTGGCACTGGTTCAGGGAGAGCTCCTTAGACTCAACATGTCTCCATGCTAAACTGCACAGTATGAAGACACACCCTACTGCAATGACCTTCACCTTCCCCTGCTGGCATCTTCCCCACAACCCTTGGGATCCAAATGTGGATCCAATCACGTGGGTGATTGTGTATGGTATGAAATGCACGGGTAGGCCACGTGGTCACATCTAATTGTGGCCTGATTGAACAACTCCTCTAACCCTTGTCTCTTTGTCCTTTTAACAAAAAGAAAGCAGACCTGGGGCCAGGAGCAGGCAGTGGTGGCTAGCTAAAATGGAACAGCTTGATTCTGTCTTCTTGTACATTGTATAATGATTACCTTCTATTAGCCACAGGGGCACTGGTGTTTTATTAGCAGCAATGGTAAAAAAGTTTCCTTTAAATGTAAATACTTTATTCAAAAAAAAAGTGAGTGAATTTAAAGAAAAACGCATGACTGATGGTACTGACAGCACACCTAATATGGCAAACACTGGGAGAGACTGGCCATTGCTCCCTGAGAACGACAGTCTCTCAAGGACCTGGCTGTGGCTTGTTCCACCCAGTGCCTCCCCAGCACGCTCCTCTGGGCCAGTACAAGTGTGGATGTCCCTGGAGGGAGCTGTCCAAGCTTCTCTTGTTTGCAGCAAGCCATTTTGCTCATCAAAATAAGCAACTTCGCTGTGGCTGCACTGGCTCCCAAATGTCCTGGCAGTGATTCAGGGTAGTAAAGACTATTGGAACAAACATGCCTCAAGCGCCATTGTATGGTGGCTCTGCCCCAAGAAAGGATCTGTGGAGCTCAGAAGAGACTCAGCAATGGTGAACTGAGGGAATGGGTGGGGGTGTCCCTTTATCCATGTTCATCTTCACTTCTGCTTAGGATTAGAGCCTCTGATTAGCGGAGCTCTGGAACTCACTTACCTGAACAACTAATGAGAAGCTTCTTTCCCCCAACCCTCCCTACTTTCTGAGGAAAGTGATAAAAGAAGATCTAGGCAAGTTTAGCTTGAGAAAATTTTTTAAACCAGGAAGTACAACCATAAAGTATATGAAATGTATCTGTATATTCTGAATAATAATAGGAATAGCAAAATAAATACATGTTTACCTGCTGCCTACCTTCCCAACCCTTAAAGCCTGCTGTGTGGCCCTAACTAGTAGTATCCATTTCCCCAGTGCCCCCTATTAAGGGAATTGCTGTCCTAAAATGTAATTAATCATCCCTTTACATTTCAGATTGGCTTCACGTATCTATGTGTATACAGAGACATATATACTCATATATACACATATATAGAGGCAGTTTATATATAGTTTATTTTTGTCTATTTGGAAACTGTAAATAAATATAACTGCACGTATGCATTCTTCCAAAATTTGCTCGTAGACTCAACATTGTGTTTCTGAGGATCATCCATGTTGGTGCCAAGAGGTATCAATGATTCCCCTTCCCAGCTGTATAGCATTCTCTTGCATGGACCTCTGACAATCTATTTATCACTTCTAACCATTGACAGTGCTAAGTAATTGCCAAAGATGAAAGTTCAGAGTCAGAATTTAAGGAAGGTATACCAGCCTCCCATTTTCTCCCTCTCTCATGCACAAAATACTCTGAGCAGGGGAGTGAAGCTTTGCCTTAAGTTAGAAAGAGTTCTTACCTGACTGGGTAAGAGGTCAGCGAGTGAAAGACCTGAGAGCCAGGAAGGGGCCTTACCTGGGAGGGGAGGGAAGGAATAAAATGACTGCTTGGGATGCAAATCATTCCCTAAAAGAAAAAAACGTATTTCCCGGACAGATGATAGTGCCTGGGCCTGGACATGTGGAGGCTTTCACTCTCACTGTCCACTTCCCCTCTACTCAAAACCTTAGGGAACAGAACTACATGAATATTTAATTTGCAGAAGCATTCTCCCCCAGATCAGCACTTGGGACTCTGTGAGAGCTCCCTTTGCCTATCCGCAATCAGACTCTGTATGATGCTCACCTGTAAGTGTCCCATTGGTAATATTTTTTATATTCACCTTTTCCTTACAGTGTATGGGACCATTTAGCCACCTCATAGTCATCAAATGTGGTGTCCAAGAACCTTTAGTAACCTTCTGACTGGTTCCATGACTCTGAAATCCCCCACCCACAGCTTCACTTATCAAAAGAGTGGAAATATTTAGAGGAAGTGAGACTGCTGGCGGCTCAGCATCATCATGGGAAGAAGCGTTTTCCCTCCCAGCACAGCAGTAAGCCTGTGTCTCACATCACACCATTGGGTGATGGCTCTAGCAAGGACCATGTTCCCTCGGCACCTGTCTCTCATGCATGTACTTTGCATCACAGAAGAAATGAAACATGGAGGAGGTGATGCTCTCCCTCCCTCCACCAGGGCGGAGAGGTGAAGTCAAGAGCTTGCTCCAGGGGTTACATCACTGGTTTGCCTTTGGTAGCTGTGGGGCCTTGGTGGGTGGGAACTGTTCCTGGCAAAAATTGACATATATTGATTGATTCACTGAGAGAGTAAATGAGTAAGAGATTCTGTATTAGTCAGGGTTCTCTAGACAAACAGAACCAAAAGAGAGTGTGCGTGTGTGTGTGTTGTATATAGTGTGTACACATGGGGGGAGGGAGTGTTTATTTAAAGAAATTGTCTTACACAGTGATGGAGACTGGCAAGTCCAAAATCAGAAAGGAAGGCTAGCAGGGCAGGCTGGGAGACTAGAGACTCAAGGAAGAGTTGATGTTGCCATTCAAGTCCAAAGGCAGTCTGCTGGCAGAATTCCTTCTCACTCAGGAGGTCAGTCTTTGTTCTGGTAAGGCCTTTAAGTGATTGGATGAGACCCATCCACATTGTGGAGGGTCATTTGCTTTATTCAGATTCAATTTAAATGTTGATCTTTTTAAAAAAACGTTGCTCTTATCTATATATATTTAAAAAGGTAGCTTCACAACAACATCTAGAAGACTGTCTGACTAACATGTGGATACATTACCCTACCCAAGTTGACACATAGAATTAAATATTATGGAGACCATACCTCATTTCAGAAAATAGTTTGATAGTTATTTATTCAACATGTGTTAAGGACCCAGGAAAGCCCAGGTGCCATGCTAGGTTCTGGGGAGTCAGCAGCAAAGCCAAGAAGACAAAGTCTCCACCCTTAAGAAGTTCAGATATAGAGTGGGGATTCTAAGTAATTAGAAAAATTTGCAGGTGTCATGCCTTCAAGAAGCACAGCAAATGCAACTCAAATAAAATTTGATTTTCCCCTGTTCATATGGTACTGGGACATATGAAGGAGATGAACAGAGATTGTGACTTCATGGACTTTATCATCTACCAGGGACCCGAGGTCTAAATTATATGATGACCATAAACACATTTTAACAATTATGTACAACATGCTGTCCATTAGAGGTTTCAAAAGTACAGATAATTCAGTTTTAAAGGGCAGTGAGGAGGAACATATTGCATAAAATTATATTTAAACTAGAATGACCGGGGTCTTTTGGACATTTTTATTTCATTTTCTTCATTTTTTAAAATTTTTATGACAAACAGTTCGAAGAACCACTTAATGAAGACCTTATGATTTCTGAAGGAGTAATTTGAGAAGACTTAGAACTGCTTGATGGTGTCTGTTTATTTCTTTGTTTGCTTTAAGTTGCTTGCTTTATTGTTCTCTTTCTTCATTGTGTTTTTGGGGTTTTTTGTCTGGAGCAGGACAAGTATTAGAAAGAAAGGCAATAGTTCATGTTCTTTCAAACTGAGAAGCTATTTTCATAAAACGAATTTGAGCTGGCTTGCTGTTAAGTGGCCACAGGCATGGGAGTTTCACGTTCCTTTTATTAAAATGTGTGTCACAGGGCAGGAGTTAATAATCTAATAAAAGTTTCAGGTAAGGGCTGGAAAGGACACAGGGATGCCTGATACACACTGGTGTACTTCGCAGAGTGGAATTTTACACCATGATTTATCACCTGTCATCTCCAACATTCAGGTCCCTACTGTTGAGAATCTTACTTTTGCATTGAGAAAAGTATATCTGTTTGTAAAACAAAATTTACATTTAAAAATTAGCTGTCTACATTGATTAGTGAAAGAAGCCAGGCTGAAAAGGATACATACTATATAATTCGAATTACATGACATCCTAAAAAAGGCAAAACTATAGAAAGACTAAAAGGATCAGTGGTGGCCCGGGGGTGGGGCGGGAGGGAGAAGCAGGCAGAGCACAGGGCGTTTGCAGAGCGGTGAAACCTCTCTGCAGTGACTGTGATGGTGAATGCTTGTCACTATACACTTGTCTAAACACACAGAATGTCCAACCCCAACAATGAGCCCTAATGTCAACCATGGACATTAGGTGACAATGACATGTCAATGTCTGGTGATACAGGGGATGCTGTGCAAGTGTAGGAGTATGGGGTGGATGGGCAATCTCTGTACCATCTGCTTAATTTTGCTGTGAATCTGAAACTATTCTTAAAAATATATGTGTATATTTTTTAAGGTACTAAGTGACCTCTTTAATGTTCTTTCAAAAGGCCAAGAACACGTCCAAGTCAGCAGATTTGCACTGTGTCAGGTGGGGGTGAGTGCAGCATGGTGAGTGAGGGCTGTGAGAGAAGGCGCCCTGTGGCCCGGAGCTGAGGGCAGGGGGCCTTGTAGGCATCTCCCAGAAGATCCTTCCTGGCAGGTGCTGTGGGAGGTGAGAAAGCCCAACCCCCTCCAGCCATGCGTGCTGTAGGCAAAGACAAACTTTTCCACAGGAAAGCAAATTTGGATCTGTTCCAGTATTTAAAGAACAGGCTGATTGAAAAACCGAATTCTACTCAACATAGCAGAGCTAAGAATATTTTTGGCCTGGACATTTTCAAAGAAACTGTTGCTAGCTACTTGCTTCAGCCATAGGAAAACTTCAGTGATGCTTCCCTGTAGGGTCTTACTCTAAGCAGGCTTGGTGATTTAGGAAGGGCCTTCGGGGCTCCTGCAGGGATGAGTTAGCAGAGAAATGTATCTATTTCATCATTGTAAAACAAAGCATTGCATAGGGAAAAAAATTCTTTATATAACTCAGTTAACATTGTCAACAACAGTATTCCCTGAGTGCCCAGTGAGGGAAGTGCTGGCCGCTTCCATGTCATATTTTCTATCTGATGAATAATTTCTTTCTTAATGGTATAGAAGAGCTACTTGGCCCAATACTCCCTATCTGAGTTCAACCCGGCGTGGGGTTTTTCTTTTGAGGCTATGTGAATGCAGTTGTGCATGATGTTAAAAATATAAGCACAACCCAAAAGTTCATCAGTAGGTCCTTATTACAATTTGACACTCCATGCTTTGGAATGCTGTACTACTATTAAAAAAAGAATGAAGGGAATTTATACATAAAACATGAAAAGATGTGAACCAAATTCAAAGCAACAAATACAAAAGAAGATACGGTATAAGCCCTTTTAAAAACAACTTTTATTGTTTTAGAGACAAGGTCTCACTTTGTCATCCAGGCTGGAATGCAGTGATGTGATCATAGCTCACTGCAGCCTCCAACTCCTGGACTCGGGCAATCCTCTCCAGCCTCAGCCTCCCAAGTAGTTGGAACTTCAGGCATGAGCCACCACTCCTGACTCCATTTTTATTTTTGTATTTATTTATTTATTTGTGGTTTTTGGCCAGGGCTAGGTTTGAAGCCGCCACCTCCGGCATATGGGACTGGCGCCCTACTCCTTGAGACACAGGCGCCGCCCCTGACTCCATTTTTAACAAAAGTATGAGTTATATTGATTTTCTTGTAAAACAAAAGTCTAGCAAAATTGTAGACCCCAAAATATTCTTAAATGTTTGGGGGTTGAGATTAAAACAAGCTCATTTTATACAGCAGACATTGTCAGTCTTTGGCTATTTAAAAAAGAGTTTATAGTCCTTTTGTGATTGAAAACTGGCCCAGATGTCTCTTGATACTGTATGAGTATGGATGTTTGTATGTGTGGTAAATAGGAGCACCTAATACGTTGGGGGAATGAGGAAGTCCTAAGAAAATTTAATATTAGGAATGTGTTTTTAAGATAGTCGTAACTTAAAAATAATAATTCTCCCATCACCAAACTTCCCTTTTGACTGTTTTTATTTTGTCTTATTTTCTCATTTTGTGCATTCATTAGTAAATAATTGTCAAAAGCAAGTAACACAATAAATTAGTTTTCTAAGCAATGTAAGAAGCAGTCATGGCTGTACTATCTAAGGGGAGCCTTTCTCCACAGCATGGGACAGTGACAAAGCGATTAAAAAGCAACGTAAGTTGATTACCAGAGTTCAGGAAATGGGCCCACCCCAGAGGGCTGGAGTAACTGGTGGAGTGCTTGAAAGCAGCTCTGGAGCCAGCTGCCTGGACTCAAATCCCACCTCTACCCTCCACCCCCACCCCACCCCCATAGTGTGCTCAAGAGCAAGTTACTTAACTTTTCTGTTTCTCCTCTGCACAAAGGAGGTAATGGGAGTGCTACCTCGTAGGGTGGTTTTGAAGGTGTTATGAATCAATAGATGGTTTGGGGTGTTAAATGAGTCAACACACACAAAGTGCCTAGAGCGATACCTGACACCTGCAGGGCTCAATACATATTAGCCAGTAGGAGGAAGAGGAGGCAATAGTTCATAAAAAAGAAGGGCCTTAAAGAATGAGTAAGGTTTGACAAGAAAAAAACAATGCCAGAATAGAAAAGCATGGAAGAATGCAACAACCCCCCAAAGGCTTCTTAGGATGAATGAAACAGTCCAGCTAAATTCAGTCCAAACTCTGTAAGTAAAGCCAGAATGACATTTCACTAGTAGGTGATGAACGTGAGCAGACAGATACAAGCAATAAAATGAAATATAAGGAGGATTTTTTAAAGTTAGTCTACCTATATGATCATGTAGACCAACCTGTACATTAGTCATTAGTCAACAAATATGCATTGAGTTCTTAAAGCGTGCTGGGCACTGATGCAGACAAGACAGAGCATGTGTGTTGCCCACAGCCTGGAGCTTTGCCAAGTGGGCTCAAAGTTGGAATACTATGGAAATCATTTACTTCATTGTGTTTTGATTTGTGATGTAGCCAAGCATTGTGATAGTTACCTTATTGAGACTCCTTAAGTAATAGAACGAAGATCATTGTATTTATTACCCTTAAAATACATACAAACTCTTCATTTTTATGTGCTAATGAGGAATCACAAGAATATAGATTAAATTATATTTATTTCATGTAAATTAAACAAAGACTCATTATTTTGCCTTTTTAAAACATTTTCTCCATCTGTTTGAATTTCTGGTCATCCTCACTCCCTGTGCCTTCTTCTCAATTTGCAAATAGTCCTCAGGACCCAAGGTCAAGAGAAGAAGCCATTGGGTGTCAGTCTATCCACAGTACGTTCCAAGCAGACCCTCAGTAATTCAGTTGCATGACCTTGGCAAACACCAAACCAGCCTCACCCACAAAAATAAATGGGAATAGGTCCCTGAGACTCTGAGGCTTTTGATTTCTACCCTTGACCACAGTGAAGAGTCCTTATGAAAGCCAGGGTCCAGTCTTGTAAACTCCTGAGAGTTCCTACAAGACGGCCAGGATTTCATAGGTCTGCAGGGTTGATTTGCAAGGGGTGCTGTGTACAAGATACCAGAATAGCCAGTAGTTGAGTTTAAGAAATTATGGTAATTAGTTGATCCCAAAGGGGTATCATTCACTCCTAGAATCACGTTCCAAGGAGTGAGCTGAGGAGTTTGGTCTCTGGGGCAGAGTTATAAAAAATCAGAAGAGGACCATTACAAAAATTTCCACTGAAAAATAAGACCCTTGTAAGAGAAATTGAGAGACTTATAAATTGCAGCTTACTCTAAACCTAATGACAGGCTGTAATATTTGTAAAGAAAGTACAGGACTTTTGAATGCTGGTGAGGAAAGTGGGGGGACCCCTAACATATGGATCTGAATCCAACAGGCATGGTGGGCCTAGAGTGATGACCCCTTTTAGAGTGAGCTGCATTGGGAGAGGAGTCAAATTTCCTTCCTCCTAAATTCTACAAACAGTTAAGATCGATAAAACACATTTGTGCTGCTGTGTTTTTCAAAAGTTCAACCATATAATAACTTTAACAGGCACAGCATACTGCACTCCCCAAATTTCAGACATTTCCTTGAAGTCGGATGAGCACAATAGAGAAGAATGTTATTCTCATCCAGCCGTTGGTAAAGTTTTGTCTTCCTTAATCCCAGAAACTAAATCACTGCTACCTCAGAGGCTCTGACCTAAATCTTAATTGATGCCTACTGACTTTTTAGACCAGTGTATGTGATTTTAACCAGACAAATCCAGGAGGAAGGATTAAGGCCACCTCCATGAAGAAAGGCTAATAATATTTTGACCAATCCCATAGTGGGTTTATTGTAATTGATCATTTAGCTTTATTAGCACCCCTCTTTTCTTAATGGTTGATACAGTGAAAACAAGGTTTTTATTTTATGTCTGATTTGTGTCTTCAATCTTGGTGCTAGCAAACATCATTGGATCAAAATTTTTCATAGCCAACATATAGATATTACTTTATAGTTCCCATAGTATCTTATTTGATTTCCCAGTGTTCTAGGAAGTATTTATTATGTCTCCCTCTAGACAGGTAATGAAACTGAGGAGACTGCAGTGGGGTATATGAGGTGACTTGGGTAAAGTTGAGCAACTGATCAGATGCCTGGCACAGCTAAAAATGAAACCCAGTTCTTCTAAGTCATGGGCTAAGAGTTCATCCAATGAGGAGGCAGTTCCTTGCTGCACACCCTTGCAGCATGCATGGCCTTAGTTTGAATATAAAAATGCCTTTTCCTCTAAGATAGGAGGTGTCTATTTTATTTCCAGCTCTCATAAATTGCTTTTAAATTGCTGATCACCTAGAGCTACTCCAAGGAAAAATCGACTGTATGTCAAAGTGACCCTTCTTTCAAGTACCTAATATCCCCAGGCTCATTCCAGTTTTATGTCATTAAAATATGCTTTCAGGGAAGAATTTGGTCTTGTTGATTTCAATTAATATAACTCCAAGCCATTGCTTTTCAACTGTTTATATTTTATGCTGTATTTCTTACTATGGATAAGAAGCTGTGCTTCTCATGTAAAGAGAATTTTGACGATTAGATGGAGAAGATGAGCCTGTAAATCAGACATGTCTTTCTTTAGCCCTTTCCCCCAAATTCTACCACATAATGTACCGTGCTTTCGCCATCTCATTTCTAATGTGACGTCTTGATCTACCAACTAAGCTAGGACTTACCATAGACAGGACATCAGAGGAAGAGCTGCTTTTCTCTGAACATAGTATAAGAATAGGTCT
The DNA here is from genome assembly GCF_027406575.1 of Nycticebus coucang. Classification (NCBI taxonomy): domain Eukaryota; kingdom Metazoa; phylum Chordata; class Mammalia; order Primates; family Lorisidae; genus Nycticebus; species Nycticebus coucang. Next base: position 68,109,697 of record NC_069788.1, read on the forward strand.
ATGGAATCTTGGGGTCATTTGGTTTCCTCAGTGGAAAAAAGGGGGAGTGTTTCTGCCTTAACTAGAAGACTTTGTTATTATGGATAATGCTACTAAATATTGACATACAAGTGTTTAAAATACCCTCTCTTCTGGCGGCACCTGCTACTCAGTGGGCAGGGCGCTGGCCATGTACACTGAGCCTGGTGGGTTTGAACCTGGCCCGGGTCAGGTGGAATCAACAACAACAACAACAAAAATAGCCAGGCGTTGTGGTGGGTGCCTGCAGTCCCAGCTACTTGGGAGGCGGAGGCAAGAGAATAGCTTAAGCCCAAGAGTTTGAGGTTGCTGTGATCTGTGATGCCATTGCACTCTACCAAGGGTGACAAAGTGAGACTGTCTCGAAAAGAAAAAGCAACCCTCTCTTCCTTGTGAATCATTTAACTTTTCCTGGAAGAACAGGATGGAAAGGATGGAAATTTTCACTGTATTCATACATTAAAAATCCACATGTTAAGAACCTATACAATTACCAAAAAGAGGGGCTTGAAATGTAGGAAGGTGAGGGTGATTGAGAAATAATGATTTAAGTATTCCATTGTGAGCCAATGTGTTCTCATCTGGGGGATGAGTGATAGCAAATATTGCCACCATAATGAGAGAGGCTCCCCCAAGGCTACCCTCCCACCTCTTATTTTTGCCCCTTGTCCTGAACACCCAGCCTGTTGCACCAACATCACCACTCTCCCCACTATTTCAGCCCCTCTGAACTGGAGGCAAGGAAGCCAGGGTGGAGGTAAGGAAGGAGGAGAAGAAGTGTTGAGGCTCTCTTTGGCTTTTAAAGAAAAATATCAGAATAGATGTTATTGTGAAAAAACAAAAAGTAGTAGGGTAAGTTCCATTCTTCTCCCTCTTCCTCAACTATTTCACCTTTGAGGACATTCCACTTCTTACTGGGACTGTGAGAAATGCATGGTAAACCTTCTGGTTAGTAGGTAGGAGGGATAAGAGGTGTATGACACTATAATAATAGGAGAACTGTGTTTTATTAAGCACTTAATATGTTTTGAGTAGGCATGTCTCCTTTGATTCACAACCACCCAGAGAGAGAGGCAGCATTACTCTAAATTTAGAGCCCCCAGGGGTTAGAAGCAAGGGCTGTAGAGTTAGCCTGCCTGGGTTTCAATCCTGGTTGTACCTGCTGTGTGGTCTTGGGACCATTACTTAAACTCTCCATGAATCAGTTTCCTCGCTTTTAAAACTGAGATAATAATAACTTGTGGAGGGGATTCCCAAGACCACCCTCAGGTTGAATGACTCACTAGGAGGACCCACAAGATTCAGCACATAGTCATACCCACAGCCAAGTTCTATTACATCAAAATCAGCAAAGAGGAAAGCACATGGAGGAAACCAGGCAGGAGCTATCAAGAGTTTTCTCCCAGTATAATCACACAGGACACACTTAGGTCCTTTAGCAGCAAGTTATGGCAGGTATGAAGTACTATCTACTGGGAAAGCTCATCAGAGTCTCAGTGCCAGAGTTTTGACTGGAAACTGGTAACCTAGATACCCTCTGTCTGGCATATACCTAAACTCCAGACTCTTGGGGTGAGGAGTGGGGAACAGGCATTCAGCATAAACCACATCGTTAGGCACAGTGGGCCCCTCCTACCATAGAATGGTGGGGATTCTCCACAAGTTCTCAGATGTCAGCCAAGGGTCAACCTTGCAAGCAGGATTGAGATAGCAGTCTCATGTCTGCTCCAGACTCTTTTCTGTATACTGTCTCATTTGATTGCTGTGAGATCAGATGAAATAAATACATAGCCATTGCTTACAGCAGTATCTAACACATGGGAGGCCCTAAAACTTCTTTTAGCCATTACTATTGAGGGGGAAAAAAATATTGAGTTTTAATATGACTACAGAGCCAAAATTGGCCCAAGTGCAATCTGAATTCATTATCTCCCTGACTAAACATTCATGCATGTATCCACTTCACTCTAGCATAAGCAAAATAGTATCCTTCTTCAAACCACAACTAGAGAATGGAAATGGTGGATCTCTTCCTTCTTGGGTTCACAGCAGATGGAGCAGTTAAGTTTAGCTGACTGTTTTGAAGACGGAGCCTCCTCACTACGCTGCACAGCCTCCTTCTGTTAAATCTACTCCTGAGAGTGGTATTCATGGTATCCTTTAATGCCCCAGGTGAACATATTTGGGGAGTGTTCTCCTATTCTATCAGCTATTTTTTGTTGATGTTTTTCATTTTTCAGGACATGAACCTAAAATGCCATAAGCATTTTCTTTCATAAGATCTAAATAGAGAATCTGCACATGACAATTGAAACATCCAATTGTAAATCACTTTTAACCTTAAAGAATATCTAGGGCACCCACTTGGTGGCTCATGCCTGGGAGGCCAAGGTGGGAGGATCCCTTGAGAATCAGGAATTTGAGATCAGCCTGAGCAAGACAAAGACCCCATCTCTACTAAACATCAGCCAGGCATTGTGATTGGTGCCTGTAGTTCCAGCTACTCAGGAGGCTGAGTCAGAAGGATTTCTTGTACCCAGGAGTTTGAGGTTGCTGTGAGCTAAGCTGACACCATGGCACTCGGTCTCAAAAAAAAAAAAAAAAAAAGAATATCTAATGAAAAACTGTAAAAACTGTGTCCTACCCACGCCTCCTAAATGCCAACCAGTCAATAAATTGATTATTTCTATTTCATCTTTCACTAAGTTTTTGGGGTCTTTGGTTGTGTTAATGGGCAGCAGATGATCCACCCCTACCAGCTGGCTGTAAATTCACTCTAGGCATCTGCAGTGCTAGTCAATTGCACCACAGAAATCTCTGCATTGAAATGGAGTCACTGACTACAGCCAATTGAAAGGGACCTTTTAGTTAAAAAAAAAAAAAATGCATTAGCAATGGAGATTGCCATAGAGTCATAGAGTGTGATGAAACAAAGAGTCTCAGAGCAATGGTTTACTTCAACTTTGCACTGTTAGCTCTTCTACATCTGTCTCTTCCAATAAATGAAGATTCTGTAACCTTGTCATTTCTATCCCTGTAGGTCCTAGCCCAGATTTCACACATGATGAATGCTTATTAAAGGTCTGTTCCATTAACACTCCAATCCAAATGCATTTTCCATTTAATACATGAGATTCGTCTTTGAGTCTGGTGGTTGAAATATGTCCCAAGTGAGTAGGTGGCTATTTCCTGGATGACTATAGTCAACCCAGTGCCAGATTTTGACACCTACACAAATCTTTCCCTCTACAGAGAAAAGCAAGCATGACAAGGGAGCACAGTGAAAGAATGGCATGACTGGAGTTGTTCCATAACAATTTCAAGAATAAATAATGGCATCCAAACCCAAAAACAGGACGTGAAGCTCATGGAATATGGGGATGAAAGTGCTCGTGGTAGTTCTGGCGCTGGTAGCTGGGCCCCTGGGTGCAGAGTGGCTGCAGGCATGAAAGGAAAAGCAAGAGGCAGAACAGAGCGAGCAGAGAGAAAAGAAACGGGAGATGAAAATGGAATAATGCTAGTGTCTTAGTTAGTTTGGGCTGCTGTAACAAAGGGCTGCAAACTGGGTGGCTTGGAAATGACAGACATTCATTTCTCATAGCTCTGAAGGCTACATGTCTGGAGATCAGAGTGTCCGATGAAGCCCCTCTTCAGGGTCGCAGATGGAGTTCTCCGGGGTATGTTTTATAAGGGCACCAGATCTAATCCTAGCCGCCAACCTCATGAGCTAATCACCTCCCGAAGCTCCACCTCTAATGCCATCACAAGGAGGTGAAAGGGGCATTAGGATTTCAACGTGTGAAGTTGGGGGGACACAAAGAGTCAGTTCATTGCAACCAGTGCAGCACAACTCATTAAGACTTCACCCCTGTTTTGTGCCAATACCATGCTGTTTTGATCACTATCGATTTGTAGTAAAGTCTGAGGTCTGGTAGTGTGATTCCTCCTGTTTTGTTTTTATTTCTGAGTAATGTCTTGGCTATTCGAGGTTTTTTCTGATTCCATATAAAACGAAGTAATGTTTTTTCAAGATCTTTAAAATATGACAGTGGAGCTTTAATAGGGAGTGCGTTGAAATTATATATTGCTTTGGGTAGTATGGACATTTTGATAATGTTGGTTCTTCCTAGCGCTGGAACATATTCTTCTTAGTAAAGTATCCCAAGAATGGAAGAAAAAATACCCAATGTACACAGCCCTACTATGAAACTAATTTGGGACTCTCACATGAAAGCTATAACCCAGCTACAACTTAACAATAGGGGGAAGTGGGGAAGGGGGGGTGGGTAGAGGGAGGGGGATCGGTGGGATCACACCTGTGGTGCATATTATAGGGGTATTTGCGAAACTTGGTAAATGTAGAATGTAAATGTTTTGGCACAGTAACTGAGATAACGCCGGAAAGGCTATGTTAACCACTGTGATAAAAATGTGTCAAATGGTTTATGAAGTGAGTGTATGATGCCCCATAATCATATCATTGTATACAGTTATGATTTAATAAAAAAATTTAAAAAAAAAAAAAAGACTTCACCCCTCCTATGTCATCTCCTAAATATTCCCGAGATATCTTTGCCTCCACTTTGCTCAGACTAATTTCTCCCTCCTATCCACGTGCCAGTTTAGCTCACATTCCTCCATTCTTGACACCCCCCAGCCCAGCCCAGCATCCAAAGCTTTTTCCCTCCTCTGAACTCCTATATCTTCCATTGTAATGTTAGATATTTTTCCTTGGGGTCACAACTTGATCGCATAGATATTTTGTGTACACTCCTAAGTTTCTTAAACAAAATTGACAGGCTTTTTGTTCTTGCCTCGGCTATCGGCATTTCTAACCCATCTGCTGTGAACAGGGTAAAAAGAAGGTACCACAGAGTTTAGCCAGACCTACTTCAGGGTCCCCATCCCTTCAACTCTGACCCCGTGGCACTGCTGTCTGAGCACACAAGTTTCTTTTAGCAAAACTCTAAACCAGGTTTGCCAAAGGCTGTTGTCTTATATTTCTTATTTCTGGAGACCATGCCTCCACTATTTCATAAATAGTGCTTGAATAAAGCACACAAGTAAGTGCTTTGAATAAAGCTAGAGCACCACCAAAGTAAATGGCAATAAGAAAAAGTATCACACGTGCATACACACGCAAAGTACATGTCCATATACACTCATACACACGGCCAGGCTGATACGTCTGTCTGAATGTGGCCTGCCTCTACAGTCTGAGCAGGAACTTCGTTTCTGTTCCTTCTGTTTTATTGCTCTGTTCTTGTGATGATCTGGCAGCTTCTCGAAAGCTCCTTACAGGCAAGGAGTGAGTGGTACCCTTCCCTGGATAAATGGTGACCACATAGTTCTTACTTGGGAGGATTATTTCATTTTCTCCTCTTCTCCATGATGCTCCTTAAATTCTTAGCAGACTTGTAATCATGTTCTCCTTTGCCAGATACTTTGCTGACCTGTGAAGCTTTTGTATTTAAATCCTTTCCTCGTGTGTCCCACCCTCTCTACCTGGAGAAGGCTGGTTTCTTTTGCTCAATTTCTCTTTAATCCGTCCATACTTTCCCGTTTTGGGGGGCACTAGAGACTAACCCTTGTTCCAACAGCACTTCCCTGGAACCACAGGCTCATGAGTTTGATAGGACTATTGTCTTTCTGCTCTGACACATCAGCCACTAACGTGTGAAGAGAATTCTCCCACCAGATGGACAGTTGAGTATGAATTCCAGGCTGACCTCTGTTCATAGAACAACATCCTCCTATCACGACATCACCAGGAATTTCAGAAGATTATTTCATAAGGCCTTATTTGTTTGTAACCCGACTGACAACTCATGTTTCAAGATGCAGTTTGTCCTGCAATTCATGAAATGAGTCTTAAGGAACTTGGTGACAAAATGGTACACCAAGACGTCCAGCTGCCTCAGCTAGAGAACACCTTCATAGCAAAGACAATGTTTCAGGGTTTGGGTGCCAACCTCACATGATGGGTCTCCTTGAAGTCCACAGTTAACAGCATGCAGAAAATTGTTTGGGATATTGTGATAAAAGGAAATTTTCAACTCTGCCTCACAATGACTGAAGCAGTTCTTGAAGAACTGCAGTAATGACTTCCAGCCATCAACACGGAGGAAGATGTCTGGAAGGACGTGGGGCAAAAGTAGTTTGTCCAAAAATGAGAGGAACTTACAGATCACCTTGAACTGGCCAATCTATAGTTATCTCTATTGATGTAAAGTTGCTGAAAATTAACTAATGAAATAGGGACAGGCAGGCATTGTTCTCTAGAGCCAGTTGGGTATGTCTTCATGACGCTGGAACATCAGGCAGAAGCTTCCTCTCTCTTCTTTCTCAGAGACGTCCAAACACAGCAGATGACCCATGTAGACTCCTGGGCAAAGGCCTGTTTGTTTCCGGATTCTTTCAAGTGTAAACAGGAAGGTCATATTGAAAGCTTTAGTTTGTTTCTTCCAGAATTTCCTAACTCAGAGATAAATATGTCTCTTCCCCTGACACCCCTGCAGCCCCAACCCAGATGAAATCCTTGCTGGCTCGCTCTCCTGTAACTCACCTGATGTTTTGATTCTTGAGGGCATGCCATCCAACATGATGGGAACTTTCCATTCTCTCTGTTACAGATGCTCTTTCAAAGTCTCTCTGAGCTTTTCAGATTTAATATGTCTCTTAAGAAATATTTGTTCCTGGCCCAGCATTAAAAAGATGAATTCTGAGGATTGCCTACCTTCCCCCCCATACTATAAACCTGTCTTTCTCATTCTCTGTGGCCAGCCATGGTGTGACCTTGGCCTCTCTCTATAGTATTTGAACTTCCTTGATCTTTATGAATGGTAAGAGTTGTTTTAAATCTTTCCTTGCAACATTCCTACCCTGTCATCACACAATCTTTCACATATAGGACTGTGCACATTTTGTAAAGCAGAAAGACAAGGTCCTGATTCCAAGTGAGGAGGCAGTTATCAAGAGCGGCATGCAGGCCATTAGTCCTCCCTTCTCCAACCACCCTGCCTACAGCTACCCACCATGCTTATAAAAGCCCACAAGGCTACCTATGAGGAAAAACCCCAGTCTTCATCTAGAGCAGTGGTTCTCAACCTTCCTAATGCCATAGCCCTTTAATACAGTTCCTGTGGGTCGTGACCCACAGGTTGAGAACCGCTGATCCAGAGTGACTTTGCTCTCCAAATAGCTTCTAAGTGGAAAACTTTTTAAATGCATGTCATCTAACACAATTGTCCTGTCAGCCAGGTTCAGAGGCGTGAATGAAGGCACTGCTCCTGCAGTGTTGCCAACATTCGGTGACAGCAGAGTGGCTGTGCCTTGAAGTACTGACCAGTCATTTTTGGAGGAGCAGGACCCACAGAGACTAACTGCGCAGAAAGGCAGAGAAGGCTGCTTTTGCTATTGCCACAGGCTCACTGCCATTCAGGAAAGCTGGTCTTGTAGAAATGATTTAGGAGACATTATTCTCCATAAGTATAGGTTCTGGGCAGAAACAAACCTTCCTTTCAGGGAGGAGCTAGAAGGGGCCTCTGCTTCCTGCCTGGTTGAACGCACATCTCGTTTTCTTTGGCTTAAGAAGTATCAACTAATCCACTGCCTGCCTAATTGTCACAGAAGCGGGAGTCTGACGTAAAGAGAAGGAATCTCTCTTTAAATTATATTATTCTTTGTGTTTATTTTCTGGGTGCTGCCTCTGATTTCAAGTAGTTACATAAAAGTCACAAAGCCACTTAAACACCACCTAACTGTTCCTCCAAAACTTGGACTGGAAGCTCCCTATTTAGTGGCTAATAATGGTCACTGGTTTTCTCTTCCTTTCTAACCTTATTTGGGGTGTACCTGGCCTTGAAGTCTTGGTTTGGCCATGAGTAGGTCTCTGTAGTCCAAGAGACATTTCTCAGTCTAATGAAGATAGGTGGGAAGACTGAGCTCAGCTGCCTGCACCTGCTCCAGCACCAACAAGGAACAAGAGCAAACCACAGGACACGGGTGATCAGGGCCCAGCAGAGTCTGGCGTGGTCCTCTGGGGCTTCCAGAGGGATGATGACAAGTTTATCCCCAAGAGTGAAGAGTTAGAGCAACCAGAATATACTTGTGTAATGTCTCAGCAAATCAATTAAAAAATTTAAATATGACAAGCTAGAGAAAGCCAGGAAGGCATCCGTGGGTAGAAAGGAAACCTGCCAGCCTGAGAAAGTGACAAAGAAGCAAACTGGAGTCTTTAAGAGTGCCCAGTGGGCTCAGCTGGACGCTCGGGATGGAACGCGTAGTTGTTTCTTTGTGTTCAGCAAAAAGTCCCCAAAGCTGAGAGCAGGAAATCCTGTTGCTCCCACCCATATCCCTGAGATCATATTCCTTAACTAGCAGCAGAACCCTTTCTTACATGCTCAGGGGTGTAGGTCACAATATTCTTTAGAAAGTTGGCTAAAAGGTCACATCATTAAGGCCAATAAAAAAATTATCAATGCATTTATTCAACAATTTATTGAATACAGGCAGTCCTCAAGTTACAAAGTTCCAACTTACATACAACTCGCACTTATGAACGGGAGCTATTACAAGTAAGAGGGGAGGTACCTGGTACACCTTACATAGAAATGCAACTTAAGAACAAACCTTCAGAACTATCTCGTTCACAACCTGGAGACTGGCTGTCCTACAGTATGGGGAGAGGGAGGGGGGAGTGTTACAATGATGACAAAGATTAAAAAGGCCAGATAAGACATTCAAGTGACCTTATGGCCTAAAATGATGCTAGGAAGGGGAGCAGATACCCACTTGGGATCATTTAGAAATGCAAATTCTTGCCTTACCCCAGTCCTACTGAAACAGAAGCCCTGGGGCTGGGGCCCAGCCATCTGTGTTTCAACAAGCCCTCCCGGTACATGGAAAGTTTGAGATGTATGGGAACACAGTGTCTGGAACAATGATGTATCTCGGCCATTTGTGAGGTGTGTGGAAAGTAATATATTATGACTGATAGTTAACATACTGACATTTGTGAATAATTTATATGGATGTCACCTGCAAAGATTTTTTAAAAGGTTGACTCCGCCCAATTCCGGCAGAGTCGAAATCTCCAGGTGTGGTAGCCAAGAATGTGCATATATACATTGTAAGTTTTAAAGCTCCCCAGGATCTTTAAAACTCTTAGAATCAGCCTGGTGTGGGAACCACTGGTCTATAATAGGCATTTGTCCGGCAATGAAAAAAAGAAATGATAGGATTCTAGAGGGAGGTCCCTCCGGGAGTGACTCCCTAGCCCCAACAAGTTGCAGACAGACTTTGAGTTTTAAAATGGACATAAGAGAAGCTCCTTGGACTGTAGCAGACATGGAAATTGTCGACACCCCTCCTCTTCTGCACTTTTATAAAAACCTGGAGCTCCCCAAAACATGGTTTGAATACCACTGATAGTTCCATGCCACTCCTTTCCCTGCCATAAACCCCACTCATGGATGAAAAAACCGAAGGTCAGAAAAGTAAAATGACTTGACCCAGCTGGAAAAACAGGTGACAACCCATCCAGGTTACCCAAGACTCAGGGATTCCTATGATACAGGACATTCGGTTTTAAAACAGGGACAATCTCAGAATGAGTTGGTCACCCTAGGTCAGAATATGCACTAAACCCACAGTTCTGGGTGGCACCTGTGGCTCAAAGGAGTAGGGCACCAGCCCCATATGCTGGAGGTGGCACGTTCAAACCCAGCCCCGGCCATAAACTGCAATAATAATAATAATAATAAACAACCCACAGCTCTTGCCTCTAGGGTGGTTTATTATTATTTTTGTTGTTGTTACCCATTAACTGTAAGAATTCAGATTATTATAGTTTTCTTTTAAAAAATTGTTTTTAATCCCTCATTCCAGAAGGATTTAAAGGAGTAGTACCATCACGTTATATTTTCGAAATACTCTAAGTACTCTGAAATATTCTTATCTCTTCCTGTGTTCATGTCTTCTCTATCTTACACGCCTTCAGATCCCGCATGCTGTGTGCGTACAGACTGCCTCTTCTCTCTGGCTTCTCTATACCTTCTTTTTGTGATGTGCTGTGGTATCCATTATACCTTGCTGAGATCTGTGTACTAGTCAGGACTCTTTGGGTTTCCAGTAAAAGGAGCCTAACTTCCAATGGCTTAAGAAAACAAAATACTGGAGAGTATTGGCTCCTGGAACAGAAAAGAGCTCCAGGTACAGGTGGACACAGGGCTCCGTCCTATTGGAACCTGCTATCACCACCCCTGAGCTCACTCAGGTTAGAGCTTCCAATATGACAGCAAGAGGGGCGTCAGCAGCTCCTCACCCCCAAATCCCCTCAACAACCCACCTGACTTCCGGTCATCCCCCGTAGCTGTTGTAAAAGTCCCAATTCTTTGGGGGGGTGACTTGTGCTGTAACCCATCCCTAAAGCAACATGGCTGCCTGGACAGTGAAATACCCTGATTATACAGGGGTGGGGAACCTGTGGCTTTGGGCCGCATGTGGCCTTCTGGGTCCTTAAGTGCAGCCTTTTGAATGAATTCAAATTTTACAGAACAAATCCTTTTAATGAAGAATTCAGTAAAGGGGCTGCACCTGGGGATCTGGAGGGCCACATGTGGCCTCAACGCTGAGGTTCCCCATCCCTGCCAGAGGCATATGCACCCACCCCCTACACCAGGGGCTAGGAATAGAGAGACAGAAGTGCCTCCAAAAATGTGGCAATACAGCTCTCAGAAGCGGAGGGGGAACAGATGCTGGGTTGGTGAAAGCAACAGATGTCCACTGTAGCCTTAAAGTGAGCCCAAACCCAGTTCAGGAAAGCTCAGAGCTCTGTCTGCAGTGTGAGCCCGTGTCTTCCTCCAGCTCCACCCAAGAAAATATTTCACCCCTGAAACACCAGGCTACGTGACTCCAAGACCATCTTTGTTGGTTCTGATTTTTAAGGCATGCACATTTGGCTGAAGCTCACAGCAGCCCCAGAGCAATGAGGCTTTATCAGGAAAATGACAAGTTCTTTGCTGGGCTCCCAAATACGGAGCTTCTGAAAATCGGGAGCTGGTGATTCATGTTCTTGTACTCTGGTTGGCCCCACGTTGTACAGCTGGATCTGTGACGTGCAACTCGGTATTTTCTTCAATGTGTCCCATAGAAAAAGAATAAATAGCCCCGAAGCCCTTTCTTTTTCTTCCTGCCTTTTTTCCTGTAATTCATACTCAGGTGGACTCAGCTTTGTTCAAAACATGGGGCTTCACGTTGCCTGGCAAGTCCTGACACAGCTGCTCGCTTGATTCTTTAGTCCTCTGTTAAGCCAGGGGTAAAGCTATACTTTGTGGCTAATTTTTAGTCTGCAAGGCTTATCCCTTATTAAAGCTGAAATCTTAGATTCTATCAGCATGAAAATGCCAGCTCCCCAGAGACCCAGGTCAGGCTTCCCGCCCTGACATTCATTTAGGCCTTTTCAGCTTTTACAAGGTGCTTTCTCTTCCCCATTAGCAAGGTGGTGTTCTGAGTCTTTTTAAGCAGTTTTTGCATCTTCTGGATCACTCCACCCCTATTCCATCTAGTCCATTTATTATATATATATTTGCACAACATATCCCTAATTGGAGTAACCAGTTGTCCATTTTTAAAATGGGCTTTAGGAAGGTTTATTTTACAAGTTAATAAATCTTTCAGTCATGTAGACTCTCCCTAGCAGTGGAACCAGTATACTAGTTTTCTGAGGCTGCTGTAATAAAGTACCACACTCTGGCTGGTTTAAAATGACAGAAATATATTATCTCCCACTTCTGGAGACCAGAAGTCTGAAATCAGGTGCTGGCTGGGCTGTTCCCTGTCTGGAGCTTCCAGGGCAGGCTGCTCCCTTGCCTCTTCTGTGGCCCCAAGAATTCTTTGGCCTGTGGCAGCATCACCCTGGTCTGTGCCTCCCCCTTCACCCTGCACCTTCCTCAGTGTGTCTCCATCTTCACACGCTCTCTTCTCTACAAGGACAACAGTCATATTGAATTAGGGCCCACCCACATGACCTCATCTTAACTTGATGAAATCTATAAAGATCCTCTTTCCACATAAGCTCACATCTGCAGGTACTGGGGCTTAGAACTTCTACAAATTGGAGGGGAGGGGGAGTTGGGGACAGACATAACTCAACCTGTAACAGCCAAGAAAGAGAGCACAAGAGAAAAACAAGGAATAGAAAAATGACTTTTTGATCTTAGGCAACCAAAAGGGAGATTCTGACATTCTCAGAGGGTATTTATCCAGAAAGAGCTTGGGATGCTGGCAGAAATATCTAGAGATGGGGTGGGGAGGGGAAGGCCTAAGAATAAACGTGATGGCTAACAGAGGCGGGAGAGTCACTGTGGACGCAGGGGCAAGGACACACCAGCTTCTGTGTGCTTGGCACGCCTTTGCCACCTTGGAGCGTCAAATAACTGTGCCAAAGAATTGCTACTATGCTCATGTAATAGTTGGGGAAACTGAGGCCCCAGGTAAGTAATTAGACTCAGCTCAGTCGGCTATAAGGAGAAGAATGAGATCCCCACCATTGGCATTTCTATTTTTAACAACTGTCCATTCTCCAATGCCTCCTAGGGACCAAGAACATCCTAAATTAACTCAGATCTTTACAGCTCAGAAAGCTAGACATTGTCAGAATGATACAGATGAAAAAACAGAAACTCAGAGAAGTTAGGTCACTTGCCTGAAGCCACACTCAACTTATTAAGTTGAGCCAAAATGCAAACTCGGGCCTTTCTGACAAGCAGCACTGTCCTGACCATTACACCAGGATATTTAGTCACAAACAATTATGCTGGAAGTTTAACAAAGGCACTATAAAAAGAGTATGTGCCCGGGGGAAACAGGCAAGAGGGAAGAAAGTGGTCTCCTCCCTGGGAGGCCATGGGGGAGCAAGCTCACCAATGGGTTGTGAAAAGGCAGAGTAAGCCAGCTCAGAGTCTACACCAACGTCCATCCTGCCCGCCAGGAGAGGAATCACCTGCTCCCTCGGTGTCTGATGCTGCTGGAGCATAAGTGGTTGACAACTCTCTTCTCTACATGAGGGGCAAGAGAAAGAGCTGGGCTCCCCAAGCCCTGTAGTTCCAAGGAGAAGTTCTCTGGAATCACTGAGAAGTGATCGAAGGGATTGGGCTTATGAACCCTGAAGAAGAGGAAATTTGGGGTGAGGGTAAGTTAGAGAAGGTCTTCAGATGTCAAGAACGTGGAATGCGGAAGAACAGGGAGATAAAAAGGGCAGGCCCACGCCCTCTCATGGAGGCAGCTCTGGCCTCCATTTGAACATGCATTTGCTAACGACTCCACCTGCCTCATAGTGGACGGAGCTGTCAGTCCAGGGGACCACAAAGAAGCCATAGGGGTCCCCCAGAGACTGTGCTGCTTGCAGTCCTCAGGGATCCCTACTTGTCTTTGGGATTGTAGAGCAGGAACCATTTCTTTTCTCACCCATCAGGGTTCATGGCTGAGGCCCCTATAACAAAAGACAGGTGAATAAGAGAAAAACATATAAATATATTTAATATAAGCTTTATATGGCATAGAAACTTTTATGAAAAGATGAAGACCCAAAGAAACAGGGCAACCTTTGTTTGCATTTGTTATGCTTGGTTATGATGAAGAACGGATGGGTGTGCGGAAGTAGGGTTGGCAAAGGGCTGCGATTGGATGGTAACGAACTGGTAGGAATATAGCCAGTCCTGTTGGTTTAGATTCTTCTCTATGTCCCTGTGTCTTTGGAGATAAGCACATTCCTTTCCCCTCAAATGAGTCTTTTGTGCTTCTTCAGGAAACATCAAAAATTCTTGCCTAGGCCTATGATGTGCTTAGGGGAGAAGGGTGGGTTTCAGGAGAGGGAGAGAGACCTCCTGCTTCTGCTGTTTTCTCAAACGCCAACCTGCTGTATTTTGGGGTAGTGTATGCTAGACCCACCATCAGGATGGAGTCCTAACTCCTTTAAACTGACACCAGGTTGCAGGTCCAGGCTCAGCTCTCCACTGGGGCCTTGAACGTCACAGTCCTGCTGGGCACTCGTTCCCTTGACTCTGGCCACCTGGCCCCTTCTGTCTCTCTCTTCCCTCTTCTCACCTCTCTCCCTTCTGGCCTCTGTCACTTAAACTCTTTCTGGAATATCTGCCCTCCACATTTGACTCTCCTTCTGGCTCACTCATTTTCTCCCTGGAATGTATGTATGTGTATGTATGTGGAAACATGGTCTTTACACCATACATACACATAATTTTTGTTTGTCAATGATCTCTCAAAAAAAGACGGGGGTGGGAACTCCCAAGAAACTTTTCTGCTGCCCCGTCAGGGTGGCGTTCCCTCCCATCAACTCCCGAGCGCAAAGCTTTGCCCTATTTCTTGCCATGTCCCAACTCTTTCCTGTCTCTCTCCTGTGAGGTTAGTGACAGGGTCTTGCTCGGTATCTTGGCCCCTCCAACACCCACCTTGGCATCTGGACTCAACAATTGTGTTGCTGACCAGTGACACTGAGGCGAGGCCAGGCCCCTACCTTTAAGGTTCTGCCTACTCTAAGAGTCTGTGATATTTCTGCTGCCATAGTTAGTCACAGAGGAAGTTGCCAAAGTCAGTTGATGAGACTTCTGTTTTGGGCTGCCCAGGTCTGCCGGTCTTTGCAATTTGTAATCAGGGTATATGAAAGAGAAACTGACCCAAGACATATAGTTTTGATGAGGCAAGAGTTGCAAAATAACTACTTGTGTAACATTGACAGTGGCCTACAGGGACATTGCCGGTCCTGCCCAGATTATACAAGACTTTGTAGGCGTAGGTTAGCATTAAGCAAGGGGTAAGAGGATGATCGTCAAAACTGTGGCTTAAGCCTTCAAAAACCCCTTCTCTCTCAAGGAGCTGCCTCTAGAGGTCAGCCTGATGCCCAAAAGCCTCACCTGCAACAATTTCCTCCTTAAGACCAGATATACAGAAAGAGATTGGTGACAAACGTAAACTTGTTACCTACATGGTATAACCCTTGAACCTTTTGGCTATTAAAGGCCCATTGTCAACTCATTTATTATTAACTAGATCAAACTGTATTGCTCAGATCAGCTCAACTGCACACGTCTCAGCCTGGAAGGTCAGTGAGACTTCAGTATATACGCTATCCTTTGTCTCTTTAGAACCAAGAGACACTCTGAGCTAGAGAGATCTGGATTTTTATCCCATATTTACAAATAAACAGACTGAGTTTCAGAATGAAACATTTGGCCAAAGTTGTAGTTCGTGAGGATGAAAAGAAGTGGCAGCGATTGTGACTTTTGAAAACAGTGCTCATCCCCACCTGGCACCTCCAAGTTCTTCTCTCCTGGTGGAGACATAGGATCTGATTGGGCAGAAGGCAGGGCTGAGCAGGACAGGCAGTGAGCTGTCCTTGGAGGTCCCCTAGTCTCATGAGGATGCATAAAGGGCAAGGAGAAGGGGCTGGGGCAGAGGAACGAAATCTGAGGAGCAGGTGACAGGGGACACCAGCAGAGCCTTCACAACACAGCTTTCCAGCCAGCCCTGACAAGGTAGCTCTGGGCTTATAGCTGAGTGTGGGCTCCTGCAGAGAAAAGAGGTCTGCACACCCTCTCCACAGGAATCCTCTAGGCATAAACTCAGCTGCTGTCTGCAGCAGCTTCTGGTTGAGCAATCAAAGCAGGTCCAGGAGCTCTGGAAAGCTGAGAGTGGCTCTTGGGCCAGCAGCTAGGCCAGATCCTCTCTGCAGCCCTCCCCAGCTCCCTCGCCAGAGCCCAGGTCAGTCTCAAACAAAAACTACGGGAGTAAGTCAGGGAAAGCCAAGCCCCCTCAGCCTGTGAATTCTAGTATGTCCATCCTAATAAGGTTTATTCCACCCAGTAAACAGAGGGGGCTTTGAACTCACCTGGAGAGTTGCCTTAGGACAACACAACAAAAGCGAACCACAGATAGTTGCTTCCTTAATAAATAGTATTGCCCTTTGGGATGGGTCTTGAAGGCTAACTAACACCTGTGATCGCTCTCATTCTTTTGTCTTTTAAGAGCTGTCACAACCATTGTGTGGAATAGTAGGGCTGGAGAGGTCTGTTGAATCCAATCCATACCTAGTGCAGAAAAACGCCTTCTAAAAGATATAAATACTACACCCACAGGCATGTTTGTTCATTCAGTAAGCATTTACTAAGCACTTTTTGTGTGCCAGACACTGTCCTCAATGCTGGAGGAAATAAACAAGGTCCCTGTTGTTGTGGAGGTCAGAAGCTTCAGACAAAAGAGCAGGTTCAGAGGCTGCATGTGAGGAACAACACGGAGGCTATGGGCCCGCAGAGCGCCATCCCAGGGAAGGTGGTAGGACATGAGCTCGGAAGTTGTTTACACGGCTCCTTATCATGCCGACCTGGCCTTTTGATCTCAGTTAAAAAACAGCTTTCACTAATACTTCTTTGCTTCCTACCATATTGGTGTTTACAACCAAAGCATGATGTATTATGTACTTCCTACTCTGAGAAAAGTCCTCTCTAAGTGTTGATGGTGTTGAAAACAAGATAATCCCTCTTCCATGAAGACTCTTTAGAAACTTGGTGGCAGAAGAACAGGAGAGCTACAGAGAAGGGCAAGATTGTCCATCTTAGGCAATTTGAGCTTCACCTGGAAATAATGCTGTGGTCCTCTGTGGTCAAGATAGCAGGAGGGTAGGGGGAAGATCCTGGCTCTACATATAGTAGGCAGCAGGAGAGGCTGTTTACGGTCTTTAAATGCAACCACCCCTCCCACACACACACCTGCATAGATACACACACACCTGCACACACAGACACACCTACACACACACATGCACACGTTCCTGTTGCCTTGGTGCTCCGTTCTCCATCTCTTCCACTGCTGTCCTGAGAACCAAGATAGTTGCACGCACAAGTGACTTTAAACCCTGAAACTCCCTCCCACTGTCCAAACGAAATACTATCAAAGTACATCACGAAGATCATGATCCCATATTACACAGTTTCCTTGGCTCAGGTTTGAAGTCTGAGATCAGCTCATCTTTATCTCTCACCTCCGCTAAGTCTTAAACATTCCCTCAGGTGAAGTCTTCTCCCTCTTTCTTCTCCCAGAATCTTCGAGTTTATTTTTACCGTCTTTCCCACCTGCCTTCCCATTCTGCCCCTGTCTTTCCAAGCTGCCTTCTTGGTCACCATATTCCAGAAAAGGAAGTTGTATTTTTTGTTTGTTTGTTTGTTTTTCCTACAAAAATGTCTTTTTTAAAAAAAAAAGTTTTGTCTAAAAATGTCCTCAGATTCCTTTCCTTTCTGTTGAAGGGGCTGACTCCTGGCTCAGGAAGGAAGGCTTGGAATGAGATGTCTGAGCAATCCTCCTTGCTTTTCCCACACCTGAGTCCCAATCTCCAGTTTTTTAAAATACTGACTCTCTCATGGGGGGAGTAGGAGAAAGGAGGTAGGGATAGAAAAGAAGAAAGGAAAGGTTATTTTAAAAATGATAAAGCAGGAAGCAAGGGACCTCTTTTCTGAACTCTGGAGCCAGACAGGCTGGCATTCGTGGTGGGGTGGGGAAGAGGGATGCAGAACTGGCTGGCAACCAGGACACGGTGGCAGGCAGACTGTGGTCACCTGGTGGAATGTGTGATATGCCATCTAAGTGCAGCAGAGATCAGAGCTAGGCTGAAGTTCGCCTTGGAGGAGGTAATTGAAGTCACACACTTAGGCATTGTCCACATGACTTTGTGGGCTGGAATCTCATTTTATCAGCTATTTAGCTGGAATAAACATGACCTCACCTGAAACTTCATATTCAGTTTCCTCTTGTCTTTGGAAGAGTATGATACTTCAGACAGGAGTATGTTTCCATGGGGTGCTGCTAATGTTTTGTCCACCACCCCCTCTGTCCAGGATAAATGTCTTCAAAGGGTGGACCTTCCAATACAGTGGACCAGATGGATTTTTTCCCCCAATTCTCTGGAATTTGATGCTCTATGAGAAGACTAAGTCTGTGGAATACATATTCTAATAATATGTCTATTACGTGTACTTATCAGCACATTTTTGTAGACAGAGATGGGACAAGCCCAAGGGTCATGGTATCACTACCCCTGAGTCTACGCTTGCTGGCTTTCCGAGAAACCAAAAGGGGCTACCTACCCCTGTCTATTGCCAATGAACCCCACTTCTCTGCCCCTTATCCTAAGTCCCTGGCATACCCTTATATTCTAATGGGTGAAATTCAAAGAAACATGTCTGTGGTTACATTTATCATAAACACCTATAATTCATCTGAGAGCCTGGATGAAATAGTTCACACAGCCTGCCAACTACAGGCCCACTTAGTCTATATGGAATACCTTTTTCAGGTTATTTACCTACTAATTTTGAGTTAAACTAAAATTAAATGTCTTAAATTTCACAGCATATTAGTATAGCATAATTTAATGTCTACTCAGCTTGCATTTGACAACAATTAAGAAGGTAAATTCATGCATTTATTACTTCATTTATTAACTGATGTAAGTTTATTGAGCATATATTATGTGCCAGGCACTGTTCTTGGTGTGATTTACAGCAATGAACATAATAAGCAAAAGTCATTGCCCACACAGAAGGGAAAATAAAGCAAGAGAAGTAAAAATATCTAGGGTGTTAGACAGAGATGTGTTAGAGAGAAAGGGGGAGTATCAGGGTGCAATTTTAAACAGGGTACCCAGGAAAAGCTCCACTAAAAAGTAATATTTTAAAACAAAACTTATTAAGGTACAATTTGTCTGCTATAAAATTTTAAGCTTACAGGTAGGAGACTTTTGACTAATGTGTATATCCACTACCCTAATAAGGATGTAGGAAATTTCCATCTACTGAAAGTTCCCTGTTTCTTTTTTTTTTTTTTTTGGCCGGGGCTAGGTTTGAACCTGCCACCTCCGGCATATGGGACCGGCGCCCTACTCCTTGAGCCACAGGCGCCGCCCTCCCTCTTTCTTTTTTATATTTAGTTTCGTACTCCCAACTCAAGCCACCATGGATGTTATTTATATCATTATAGATTATTATTTCCTCCTCCATATAAATGGAACTGTACAGTATAAAGTCCTTAATGTATTTCCTTTTCCTCAGTTTCATGTCACCACATTTGTCAGTCATTACTGTTTTTTACTACTTATTAGTAGTCCATAGTATAAATATACTCTAATGTATTTATTCAGTTATTTATCATTTCTTCTACTCTTCATTTTTTCTGTAGTTCTATCTAGTGTTATGTCTTTCTGGACTGCAGAGCAGCCTTCAGCATTTCTTGTAGTTCAGATCTGCTCATGATGAATCTTCACAGATTTTGCTTATCTGAAAATGTCTTTATTTCACCTTCAATTTTTAAGACTATTTCTGTTCAATATAGAATTCTGTGTGGACAAGATTTTTAATTCAACACTTGAAAAATGTTATTTCATTGTCTTCTATCCTCTATTGTTTCTGATGAAAAATTAGCAATAATTTTTAATTTTGTTCCCTTTTACATATATATGTCTTTCGTGCTGGTTTTTCAAAATTTCCTCTTTATCTTTAGTATTCAGTCATTTATCTATGAGGTACATGTTCTTTATGTTCATCCTGCTTGAGCTTCTAGAATATTTAAGTTGTTTTTCAAAAAATTTGGAAAGCTCTTGGCTGCTATTTCTTCATATATTTTCTCGGTTCGCAGTCTCTTCTTCTGGGACACCCATCACACGTATGTTAGCCTGATCGATACTGCTCCACATATCTCTGACCCTCTGTCAATTTTTCCTTAATACTTCTTTCTCTGTTCTTCAGCTTTGATATTTCTACTGATCTGTCTCAACCTTCACTGAGTCTTTCTTCCACCATTTCCATTCTGCCAGTTAGTGCCTCCAATGAATGACTCACTCAGGTATTGCATAATGCTACATTTTCCACTTGCTTTTTTGGTTTTATGCTTTCCATTTTTCTGCTAAAAATTTCTTATCTAGTTACACACTATGACTATTTTTCTCCAATTAATCAATATATTTTTAATTATTTGACTACATACTATAAAACATATCTGTTTAAGGTCTTTATTCTCTAAGCCAAACATTTGGTCCATCTGTGAATCAGTTTTTTTGTTGCTTTCATTTTTTTACTACGGATTACAATATTCTGGCTTTTTTCATTTGTTTGTATGTCTAGTGATTAATAATTGAGTTCTGGGAATTATAAATTTCACATCACAGAGACTCTAGCTCTACACAATTACATAGAACTTCCTGCTCTGAGGAAAATGCTCCATGCCTGCACCACCCAATAGGGGAAGCCACTCTCAAATACTCAGATGTGACTAATGTCACTGAGGAACTGAATTTCAAATTTTATTTAATTTTTGTGAATTTAAATTTAGATGCTCATGTATTTACCCTCAAAACTGCTCAATCTCTATTATATTTATTTCAGCTTCAGACTCACAGCCACTGACATTCGGCAAGCTGTGGATGGTTGCCTCACATAGTGTGCCCAGTTTTCTGACTACAGTAGAACCTCCAAGGTTGACCACCTCCCTATACTGACTGCCTCCTTAAGTTGACTAATATTCATAGACTGGACACACGCCACATGAACGTGTCAGTACGGTAGGCCTAGTTCCTTATGTTGACCAACTCGGTATGTTGACCAGTTTGTTACAGTCCCTTGGGTGGTCAACTTGTAGAGGTTCTACTCTGTATTTACAGGAAAGGAACTAATCTGAAACTAGTTATGCCATTGTGGTCAGCAGCTTGGGAAGTTTCCTTTCAAGCAATAATGTGAAGAAGATGAGCGATATCTATGGGAATGGAGTTTCAAACAGAGGGAGCAGTGAGAGAAATGCTTGGGGGTCAGGAACAAGCCTGACTTGTCAGGAGGACAATAAGGAAGTATCTTGCCAGGAGTACGGTGGGCAGAGGACAGACAGAGTGGCATGGAGGTCAGAGAGGCACAGAGGCAGGAATAGGTACTATTTGGCTTTACTGGTCATGATAAGAACTCTAGCATTTACTCTAGTGAGATGAAGACATTGGAAAGTTTGGGGCTACAAACGATTTGGATTTTAACAGGATCACAGGGGCTATTGGAATAGACATGTAGGACCAAAGCAGAGAGCTGAAATAGTAGGCCACTGAAATACTCTATTGACTTAACTTGCAAATTTAATTAAACTTCTAGATTATTCAAGGTATTATGGCTGGGTTTTTATTATTTGTCTAGAGTTTGGGGTTCACTAAGAAGCAGGCATCTTCGTGTGTAAGACCACATCATCTGAAGCCTAATTAGCTGTGTGACTTCAGGCAAGTGGCTTAAACTGTCTGTCTTTATTTCTTCAAAAGAAAATAAGAATACTTATCACATGAAAGATATGATGACAATTAAATGATGTAACTGGCATAAAAATTTCTAGAGAGTGACTGATGCATACATGTATAGTAAGTGCTCTATAAATGTTAACTATTGCTGTCGGAGAGGCTGAATGTTTAGTGATTATCTCTTTACCCTCTGGATACTGACCGATCTCTTACTCTGTCAATAAAGGGTAGAGACACCCAGTTCTTATTCTAAAGGCATATGGTGAAACTTAGAAAAGAAGGCTGGGATGGAAAAAGAAATGTCTCAAAACAACAGCGAAAAAGATAAGAGCTAAGCTGAAATACACATTGCCAACTCTTGCGTAAGGGAGGAAAGTTTATGCATTATTCTGTATTATTCATTTAGACATAGAAACTATTGAGAGGCAATCAGAATTTGAAGGATAAGGACACTCTTAAAAGGTAAGGGAGTTCTGAAGATCATCTGAATGTGTGGCCATGGCTAATGTTTAAAGAGATTCTTAGATTCAAAGTGAAAAATTATGAGTTCAACATAGCCATTATCTTCTTAAGCTCACATTCAGAATCAACCTTATGAAGCAGGCTATAGTTAGGTGGCAGCTGAATGGCTTTATTAACTTATTTTTGGAAATGAGATGATGAATGCGAGCACAGTCTTGTTTAATAAGAAGCATTTCCCAGTTGTCTCTATGAGGATGCAGGAAAGTTTCAAGAAATACAAGCAGAGAGAACTCAGGTGAGTCCCAAAATCCCAGTGCAGAAGCATTGAGGAAGTGAATGGTGGCCCAGGGGCCATGGGAAGGTAACGGAAACACTAAGCAAAGGTTCGATTACTGCATGTCATCTCACATTTCATTTGCCCAACACGCAGCCAACTGATCGTTTCCAGCATAGTCCATCAGAAGAGAAAAACCTGATGAAACATGAGCTAGGGAGCCAGGACAGTCTGGTCCCACACCAGCTATAAGCTGCTCTGCTTTGGAAACACCTGTATAAAACATGAGGCAGGACAGCTTTTCCCAGAGTTTAAAGCACATCCAACAACTTTGCATGGAAAAGACAGCGTCCATCTATTCAGTAGGAGGACAGAGCAGTGAGAAGGCTCAGCCCCATCCAGGCTGTGAAGGGTTACTTTGGAAAAGCTTCCTGATTGATCAAGAGAGTCAGCTGAGAATTTAGTAAGAATGGGCAAGAGATATATCCACGAAAGAAATACTATGCTGTCATCGAAAAGAATGAGGCATGTTTGTGTATTCTGATAGGGAATAATCTCCAGTATCTATAATGAAGTGATGTTTATGACTGTTTTACATAAAAAGGGAAATATACATATTCACATACATAAGGAAGTTTGTCTCTAGGGAGGGGACCTGGGTAGCTGGGACTGAAGGTAAACAGGGGACTTTTATTTTAGTCTATACCCTTTATGTCTTTTCAATTTAGTTCTATGTGTGCCTAAGTACAGATAGATTTTTTTTCCAGTTGAAAAAATTAAAAAGTACAGGAAAAAATATTACCCTTAATTTAATTTTTAAAAGGGCTAAACTAAGTCCATCCTTTTCCCATTTGCCAAGGACTCCATGATCGTGTCAGATGCTGGCTGCCAAAATGATAGTTCAGTAGGGGAGATTTAGGATGAAGTGTGCCTTTCGGATACAAGGGTGTTTCTGAATGTGTTGGTTTATGAGGGCTGGAGAGACACCACAAGCTGAGTGGCTTAAATGGCAGGCATTGATTGTCTCCCAGGTCAGGAGACTAAAAGTCTGAAATCAAGGTATCAGGAGGGCTGGCTCCTTCTGAGGGGTGCACGGATAATCTATACCTCTCCTCTAACTTCTGCTGGTTGCTGGCGATCTCTGCAGTGCCTTGGCTCGTAGCACCCTGACTTCTGCCTTCACGTCAGTGTGGTATTCTCCTTGTGAACATGTCTGTGTCCAAATTTTCTCCTTGTATAATGACTGCAGTCATATTAGATTAGAGATCTGCTCTGATGACTTCATGCTAACTAGTATAATTACATCTGCAATATCCCTATGTCCAGATGAGGTCACGCTCCAAGGCCCTGGGGGTTATAACTTTGACACGTGAATATGGAGAGGTCACGTGAGCAACACTTCACTTATCCAGCATTAAATTGCTTACTGAGGGAAAGTATTTTTCTATGTGTCGATGAGGCACAGTTAATGGGATGTGTCTCCTCATGCCCCAAAGATGAAAAGTGGATAAGTGCTGGTGTGATTGAATGCCTTTAAATTTTCAAGTGCATTACCATCCTCCAAGGAAAGAAGATGGCTTAAATCAGGTTAACTAAGAATAACAGCTTCTATAGTAGGAACAGCAAATCAATAACAGGAAAATCAAATCCCCTCCCTTCTCCTCCTCTTCCCTTCCCTCCCCTCCCCTATCCCCATCCATGCCTGTTAAAAGAATGTCCACTAATAATGTTTATTAGGCACGCGCTGGTGCCTGACACTGCACTGAGAGCTATAGACAGAGGTGGACAGAACATCCTCCTGCCCTTCGGGGAAAAAAAGAGACACATCGAGTAACAGAGTCTTGTTCTGCCAGTCCACAATGGGCCACATATATAACAGTGGTCCAGGGAGATTATCACAGAACTGAAAAGAGGTTAGTGAGGTCATAACTATAGAAATCTTTATAACATCATTACAGTTTGTGGTGATGCTGGTATAAACAAAGTTACGGACAGGCAAGGCAATTTTGGCAGGTGAGAAAAAAGAACAGCCAATAAATTAAACAATGGTAGTAATAACAGGATCAGAAAAGAAGAGGGACCCTAAATTTCCCTTATCTGTATGCATTTCATTTTCTTAAAATTCCATATTATTTTTTTCAGACAAAAGATAATATATTCTCACTGTAAAAAAAAATTGGAAACGACTTTTAAAATGTGGAACAAATGAAATAAAAATGCCCTTTAATTCCACTCCAGGGGTAAGCATTCTGATTTTTGTGTGTATTAAGTTCTTTTCAAAATCATATATATGTTAATATAAATCATTTACTTAAACTGTTTTATAATTGGCTTGTCCTACTTTATATATCATATTTCCCTGCTCTATTCAGTAACTTTGAAAAACTTGATTTTTAACTGATGTGTTCTAGTTATTTCACTCATCTAGGGGATGGATTTGAAAACTGTTAAGGAATGCTAAAGAGCAGCAGGAGGTGATTAATTAGCTGATGGGATAGGAAAGAAAGGAATAAAACTGGGTAACCCCAACTTGTGGACTAAAGCCCTTCCCCGCTACAGTTTTCTTCTTGTTTTGGCCAGAGCTGACAGATCCCTCCCATGAAAAGGGCCAAGACAAAAGGATACATGAATATATATCGTATCCAACCTCAACCATGGGGAACAGAATCACTGTTCAGGGCATGCAGACACAGCCCCACGTTCGGAAACTGACAGAGCAGTCATTAAAGAGGATAAAATGCCTGCAATGAAATCCTCAAAGGATGTGGTAGATACAGCAAACGCCCTCCTAAACACAGCTGCAGGCTGCTGGAATCCCCAGCCGCACCTGATGAGCAATCTCAGAGAGAAGCAAGTAGAGACAGCCTCTCTGCCAGGAGGGAGAACTCTCCCGGCTGTGTAGCCCTGGCTGTGGCCTCCGCACCTGCCGCTCACCTGATGTCTCTCCCACATCCTGCAAGGGCATGTCTGTCCTGGCGATCCCCGTCCCTCTATCTTTCCACAGCAAGAGGAAGATGCAGGGTGGGGAGGGAGGTGTTTTCCAAGAAAGGCATCAATATCCGTGAGGCACAGGAGTCCAATTGAGGTGAATAATAAAGCTTATTCATCTCCAAAAAATTAAAGGGTAATGTTAGAGGAGGTATTGGGAAATAAATTGACTAATAACCTAGTCTTTCATGTGAGGTTTGGTCTGGTTTCTATTGCCTAATGCAACTCTCCTACGCTCCTGAGCCTCTTTTTAAAAAAGCTTCTCAGTGAAACACAACTTGCATCTTTTTTTTTCAAATTTTTTATTTCAGATTAATATAAGGGTACAAACAATCAGGTTATAATGTACGCGTTTGCTAGTTAAGGTCCCTGTTGTAGTTTGACCCTCATCCAGAAGGCGTGTCATACACCCTTACCTTGTGCCCGTTAGGTGAGAGTACACCGATCCCCCTCCCTCCTCCCTTCCCCCCCTCCTCTCCCTTCCCCCAACTTGGATTAAATTGAGTTTTTCTCTTGTGTGTGCATGTGTTAGTTCATCTACTGGCTTCATGTTAGTATTGAATATGTTGGATACTTGCTTTTCCATTCTTGCAATACTCTACTCAAGAGAATGTTCTCTACCAACTCTATCCAGGTTAATACAAAAGATGTAAAGTCTCCACTTTTTATGGCTGAATAGTATTCCATGGTATAAGTATACCACAATTTATTAATTCATTCACAGACTGGTGGGCACTACGGCTGATTCCACATCTTGGATCTTTTGATGCATTGGGAAATGAAAGATGTTCCTCTTTTAATCTCATGGACGGAACTCAACATATTTCAGTCACTTTCTTCTTTGTCTTTATGGACCAAGCCTCAGAACAAAATACTGTTTAAGTAATTTCTTCCTTTTCCTGAAGTGTGTGAACCATTTCTGCTCTTACTTCTTTGAATTGTCCTAGGGGAAAGCGTGAAGTTTAGCTTACATCTGTATGCTGAACTGATATAAGGGGACTATTAATCTCCAAGCAGCATTTATTCTGCAGAAAGGAAAAAAGGGAAAATGCTTTCACTGAAAAGCTCCTATCACTTACAATACATTGAAACTCATCCACTCAAAATAATCAAGCATGGATCCACCTGCTGTTACTTTTGTGCCTGCATTATGCTAGGCACTGAGATAGCAAGGGTGATTGCAACAGAGTGCCTGCCCTCTGGCCTCAGGGATTTCATGGTTTAGTTGGGAGGTCACTTAAATAACACATGATATGTGCTATAATAAAACTAAATAAAGAGTACAGAGGAAAATCTAATTCAAGAGTTGTTGAGAATGGTTTCACAAAGATGGTGCGTATGATTCTAAAATGAGGGAACAGCATGGGCAAAGGTGTGTCATTGCAAAAGAACATGGCACATTTAGAGAACTTGAAGTAGCTCAGTGTGATGAGAACAGAGGTAAGAATTGCATGTCCTGACAAGGAGACTCCCCTGGAGGTAAGAGAGAGCCATTGATGAATTTTAGGAATAGAAATGACATGGTCAAATTCACGTTCAGTAAAGTGTTCTTTGAACCATCATTCACTGTACCTCATAGTCATAATCTTATGAAGCTAAGAGTTGAAAGTCTGATTGGAAAACTGACCCCACCTTCTTATGAAAACATGAAGATAACACATGGCTTACAACGCTGGCTTGGAAAAAGATCAAGGACATTTCACAGATCTTATTTTTTCCTCTTAGGGCAAAACACACATTAAAAAGACCCTCAAATGGTCCTCACTGTTACCCACCTTTTTTTTTTTTTTTTTTAATCTTATATCTTTCATCCTAAATGCTCATGAAAGACATGTTGCTTCTGGTTCAAACGTAGGCCAATGACAAAGCTTTTTATGTTTGTTGACCCAATAATCAGCCATTGCATTCAAGGACTTAGAGAGGATCACTTTAAAAACAGCTATTACTGCATTTGAACTTCAGCTTCCCTCCAGCCCCACCCCCGTATGTCTGAGCTCACTGGGTAGACAGCTCCCAGTTCTACCCAGGAAGGTATTATGTTTCTCAGCCAGTTTCAGTACCAACGTGTAAAAATTGCTTATGTCAAATGTGAGCAAATTGTAAACTTCCCCATCAGGTTTAGCTACCCTTATCCCACAGCAAGAGTGGCTATATGAAATAAACCCAAGGCTCGTGGTCAGACCCAGTGTCCCAGTTTGTAGGATGCCTCAAGGTCAGTTGGGGAAGGAGATGGAAGCACCTCTCCTTCCAATCTCAAGAGATTCACTTTCAATATCTTAGCTTCATCTAGTCAATAATTCATCATGAAACTGTCATTTTACATTTAAACACTTGTTGAACTCTTTGTTTTTGCAGCCTTTACTGTTGGGGTAAAAGACTCTTCAACCACACCTCCTCCCCACTGATTTATCTGACACTTCCTTTCACAGTTCTAAATGTACCTACCTTCTCCTCCATTCCCCCTCGCCATGTCATGTTCTGATAGATTCATAATTTGTGGCTAATCTCTCAGCCCCAGGTTTCTCTCAACTTGTGTCTTTCTGCACAGGAAAAAAATATATCTTTTTAGCAAATCTGATTCCATAGTTCCCCCTTCACTCTCATAATTTTAGTGAGCTTCCTCTTTGTGTTCAATCTCCATTGGAGATTGATTTCACAGGAATCACCAAAAGTGATGCTACCAGGAGATCCCATTGAGCACTACAGAACATTTAAGGAGAGGATTTAGAGTTTGGTTTGGTTTGGTTTGGGTTAGCTATTATTTCCTTGTCTCTAAAAATGTGGGTTGGGGACTCTTCTCTAGAAATTCTCATAGTAGAGTATCTATATAATATTCCATTTATAAACATCTATACTATAGGCTACATATATAACAGATTATAGAGAAAATAAGACTCTAAAGCAGTGCTGGGTTAACAAGGAGACACTTAACCAGCAAACATCAGAACAATAAGGCTTTAAATGGACCTAGCCATAATTTTGTAATTGTCAAAAAGAAAAAAACTTTTAAGTTTTGTGGTCTAGCATTGCCTTTATTTGGCTTTAGATCTGGGAGGTGGCACCATAATATTTCAGTGCTTGGGAACTTGGCCTAAGAGCTACAGAGAGGTAGAAAGGAAGCAGAAAACAGATGCTCCTTTGTCATCAGCCTTGTCTTTTCTGCCTCTTTATGGCTCTGCTCTTTGCAGACATGTGTCTACATGACAATGTTGAGTATTAAGCTTCTGTTTTCACCAGTTTACTGGATTAAAGGAAACACAGACTGCCTCTGGACCATGTCTCCACATCCTCTAGTTTCTCCTACAGACACCCTCCCTGCGTTCACCATTTGTCATTCTCATGAGGCCCCTCTACCACATGTAGGTTCTTGGTGCTCTCTTCTTCCATCAGAATGTCTTTGAAGGCCAGGCGCAGTGGCTCACACCTGTAATCCTAGCACTCTGGGAGGCTGAAGCAGGTGGTTTGCCTGAGCTCATGAGTTCAAGACCAGCCTGAGACAGAGTGAGACCATCTCTAAAAATAGCCAGGCATTGTGGTGGGCACCTGTAGTCCCATCTACTTGGGAGGCTGAGGCAAGAAAATCACTTGAGCCCAAGAGTTTGAGATTGCTGTGAGCTATGATGTGACAGCACTCTACTGAAGGTGACAAAGTTAAGACTATGTCAAAAAAAAAAATCTTTCAGTTTCATTAGTCATATTAAATTAGTATCAGTCCTTTATAAGGCAAAGGTCATCTCCCTCCCAGAGATACTGTCATATTACTATGGTCAAAGTCTTAACTAAAGGAGGAGTGTCTAACTATGGAATTTCAATTAGAAGGCAGTAGAAGATATAACTGACTAGCGCAGGCCATCTCAAGGCTTCCAAGCTCCCAGTGGGTAGACTTGCACCATCTAAAACAGTAGTCCCTAGTTTCATGGGACAATTAAAATTTAATTAATGAAAATTATGTGTCAAATTAAAAATTCAGCTCTTAGTCACAATGGACATATTTGAAGTGCTCATTAACCACCGGGGGCTCAAGGCTGCCACATTGGACAGCACAGATACCGGCCATTCCTTGTATCATAGAAAGCTCCGCTGGACAGTGAAAATTTAGACAATTTCCCTCTTGGCCTATGCAGAAGCCAGCCTTGCCCCCTGCTCCAATGCAGGGTTGCTCAGCTTGGCACTACTGATGTCTGGGACTGGATCCTTCTTTGCTATGGGCACCTGTCCTGTGCATTGTAGGATGTTTAGAAGCATCTCTGGCCTCTATTCCCTACATGCTAGTAAGCATCCCACACACACCCCCAGAGTTGTGACAATGATAAATGTCTCTGGACATTGCCAAACATCCCCTAAAGGCCAAAACTGTACCCAGATGAGAACTTCTACACTAAAGATTGCTGAAGCTTTGGGACTCAGAAAGCACATCTGTTAGTGTCCCATTGTGAGCAAGATGAGTCAGGGAATTATAAGCTCTTAGAGGGTGGGGACATTTCTGGGAGCAGATCAGGCACATTTTAAGTGCTCATGAAACATTAGTCAAGAATAATTTCAGAATGACATTTATAGCCATGAAAGATATTTTCCTCCCGACTTGGGGATTCCCTCGATGCTAAATTGTCATGTGTGTCAAAGCCCCAAAGAACTACAGGAAAGGCTATAAATCCAAAGGAAGACAGGGAAAAGTCCTGCGGGACAGATTGAGAATGGGTTAACATATTCCAGCCAAGGTGAAGGGAGTTGCCCCCGGTTAACCCCGAGATTTCTAGCCTGGTATGCTAAGTTCCCGGTTCCCAAAATGGTCATTCACACACTAAATGACCATTACTTCCACATCAGCAGCTTGCTGGCTATAAATTCTAATCCCAGCTGGGTCTCTCTTCCCAGGACCAAAGTCATAAAGACATTTGCCCTTGCATAGGGCTTTGATATGTGCAAGGCCACATTTGTGTATTTGTCTGAGGGCCCTCTTGAGAGCTTAGCACATCCCTCTGACCCAGGCAAGATTTTATGTGGTATGCATTCCTCCCAAACATGATGACATGTTTGTACCTTGCTGTGGAATTCTGAAGCAAGGCATTGGGGGTTAAATCCCAAAATGGGAAGACTGAAGAGACTTAAATAAGCAAATGTTTTTCATTATTTAAGATTTTAAGGAAACTGATTCCTGAGATATTTATGGTCACAGCCTCCTTTGTGAGTTGCCAGTGACCTATTTCCTTGTAGGAGATATCTCACAGAGAGGGAGCCTTGGCCTGCCTCCCTCCCTTGCCCCTGGGGCCACTAACTCTCAGCAGAGCTGAGTCAACCATTCCATGGGAAGACTGGTGAGAGGTTTACCCACCACACACTTCTAGCTGAAATGAATGGAATCAAATTTAAGAAAAGTCAAAGTTCATCCATGGAAGGCAGAGCACAAAGGAAGGACTGCCCCAGCAGCTACCCATCCACCCACACTTTAGCTTTAGCTCAAGTTGTTCTTTTGCTTTCAGGGAAAATGCCAGTCATCTCTTAACTCAATGGAGACAATGATTTAACAATTCTGTCAACATTGCAAGAAAGGAGAAGCCACTCCACAAAATACTTCCTATACTTTAGCCTGGGGTGGCCTGCCCAGGGCCTTCTGGAGTGGCTTCTGCACTTTCCTCTTACCCAGGAGCTATTAGAATCAACCTCATCCATCTAGATGATCTGTCCAACAATGCAGCATCATAGGGAGTTGTCCAGGATGATTTGAATCCTCTTCCAGGCTCCAAATAATTCTTTATATGTAAGAATTTAAATCCCATTCTTGTACTTAGTATTTCTCAGTGGAGATGCTTTTGACATTTTGGGTGAGATGAGTCTTTATTATGCTTATAACAGGGCACACGATGCTAGTGTGTCCACCTCCAGCCATTGTCCCAGCCATCTACCCACCAACACAGGTACTTCCCAACACCACTTGGTGAGTGGCACTGCCCCCACTGAGCACATTGCAGGTTATGGCCTTAGAAACTAGAATGTTAGCACCACCCATGGCAGTAGGCAGCAGGCCTCATTCTTCATTTATTTCACTCACTGATTCTGCAGACCTTAGGTCTCAGACCCTCCATTGTAGACCCATGGAAGGTTTTTAACTGCCCATTCCTTCTCCCAGAGCCGTGATTTTCAACCAGTGTGCTATGAGAGGATCTTAGGTGAGCCACGAAAATATTTAAAGATCATTAATTAAATTATTTTTGAAAGAAGTTCGAAGTACAGTAACTATATTCTTTTTTACTCTTTTTTTTTTGGATCAACTAATTTGCTGTGGAAGTTTAACCATAGGTTCAAGTGTGCCATGAGATAAAAAAAAGTTGAAAAACACTGCTCTACAGCAGTGGTTCTCACCTTCCTAATGCCGCGACCCTTTCATACAGTTCCTCATGGTGTGGTGACCCCCAACCATAGAATTATTTTCATTGCAGCGGTGAACAGAACATTACCGCAACATGAGGAACTGTGTTAAAGGGTCACAGCATTAGGAAGGGTGAGAACCTCTGCTCTAGAGTGAGTCGGGGGTTGGGTAAAAGAGGTGAGAAGAGAATGAGCAGTTGCACGGCTGTTCCACGTCTGCTCTCTGCTCATCTCCTAGTGTTGTGAATACAACCTAAGAATTCTCCTATTCATGATTCAAGAAGCCTTAAAAGTCAGAAGGAAATTTGCCCCGAGGCAAAGTACCTTTGTTTCCCTCTGCAGGAACTTTGTCCAGGTTCCCTGGAATGAGGGACCCCCTCTTCCCCATCTCACATCCTTAGACAGGGCCTCTGCCCAGACCCACATTCATAGCCTGCAGCCTCAGACTCCAGTGGGCTCTTTTTCTTTTCCCATCCTCTTTCTCTGTATTTTGTAGCATGAGGCAGCATAGTTATCAGGCGATCAGGGAAGAGTAGAACAGGATATGAGCTAATAAATCATCTGGGCAAGTGGTTTTAACCTCTAGACTTAGATGTCTATTGATTATGAAGATACTGGAGGGGATCCAAAAGCTATTATCAGTCATGTTCGAAAATGGTATCAGAGTTCTTCAGGTTACTTTAAGCAGGATTCACAGAGGTACTAACATGTCAGGGTTTTTGTTTTTCTTTTGCCTAAAACTTTATTAACATGGTATGGTAACTAGTTGTTTCATGCTGATAAAAAGTTCTGATTGACAGGACTTCTCCTCATTTCATATCACTCAGTATTACCTGACATGATCATCTGAAAATCAGGGAGAATGTGGGGAGAATTAGAAAGAAGTTCTTGATAGTAAAAGGGTTAGAAAAATTGTAGTCCAATTGCCTCTTTCTTCAAAAGATATTGAGACCCAGAGACATTAAGTGACTTTCTGGAGTCAGTTAGTGTCCTAGCATGGTGGTGGCCTTGCCATTCCAGAACAGTCCCAATTTGTCCCAGAATAATTGTCATAACTATGTGTCATTTGCAAAGAATTCCAGTTTGGACAGTAAGTTATACGGTCATGCTACTTGAAACCCACATCGCCTAATTGCCAATTCATTTCTTTTCCGAATACTTGACTCTGCCTCTTTCCTTCCCTTCTGTGGTTCTCGAGCAGTTCCTCCTACTGTTTCTATCTCTTACATGTTCATAAGTTAGTCATCTTAAAGTTTGGGTGGCTGCAAATGACAACTCCAAATCCAGACTGCTTGAACTATGGGGCCTTTCGTTCCCAAGTGGAGGAGGAAGTGAGACACCACAGGGACAGGACCCTCTGGGCCACAGGCAAGTCCATGACTGTGCCCAAGCCCTGGACAGCCACCCACGTGCTCCTGTATTCTCAGTGACAAAGGCTGGGGCAGCAGATGGGGAGACAAGGGAAGCCAATGAATTTTTATGATTTATTTTAAATGAATTCACACTGGATTGAAACAAAAACAAGTAAAACACCATCCATTAGCCAATGAAAGTCCAATATGTCCAGATGATCCACGTGCAGTGTTCGTGGACTTTGGAAATATCTTGAAATCATCTGTAAACAATAAAAGTTAAGTATAAGAAAGAACTTATTTCCTGTAGCAAATAAAAACCCTTTTCTTTGTCTACCACATGGGGCCCGACATACCAGTGTGTTTAATTGGTCTATCAGTACCAGTCTCAAGAATTTTTTTATATGCCATAAACATACAATGCAATTTGGTGAAGTCCCACAGCAAGCTATAATCATGAGCTGGGAGGACCTGGGTTCTACAGCTGTACTTGGTTTCTGAATTGCTTTTAATTTGCACCAGAGCAAAAAACCTGTATCATGAGACCTGATAACAAAGTCCAGTGGACTTGGAAAAAACTTGTTAAAATGAAAATTGGTTCTGGAAAGAATTGGGAGATAAAAATTATTCCTTTTTAATATAAGGAACTTCTGCTTTGCTGTTTAATTAAAACATAGTTATGCAGATGAGTCTGTCGTCCTTCCTGATAGCCTTGGAAATATCAATTAACCGACTTCATTTATTCCATGGCTGACAACACAGGCCGTGGTGCCAGCAAAGCTGGGTTTGGGCCTGTTCTGCTGGGGGGCAAGCTGTGTGATCTTGGGCAAGTTACTTAACCTTTCTCAGCCTCAGTTTCCTCAAGTATAAAATGAAAGCACAGTACCCACCTCATAGATACTATTGTGTTGTGAAGAGAAACGATAACCCTTGCAAAGTGTTCAGCGGAGTGCCTGGCTCCTGCTAGGCACCACTATTACCATTTAACCAATCAAATACTTTTGAGATCAATTATGTGCCAAGTATTGCCCAAGACAGGTAGGTTTCAAAAATGAATAAGACAAAGCTTTTGACTTGAGGATCTTTACAAACCAAGGGAAATGGCAAATAGACACACAAATATTTACATGGAGCTATTACACGGCATGGGAAAGAGAGACTATCTTTGGGAAGACAGGGTGGATTTCTCTTAGCAATGGGTATTTGTGCCGAGTTTTGAAGCATAGATAAAATTCACCAGCCATTCAAGATCACATAAATGGAATAACCACATTCCTCAATGAGTGGGAAAAGATGATATCATTTTGGTTTTGTTTCAGCTCAGATCTTGCAGAACAGACTGACTAATTTTAAAAGGTAAAACCCGGCCTGTTGTTTGTAAGTTTTATTTTCCTTTCCCTACCCACGCAAGGAGAGCTGGGGACACTGGGCATCAGGAGGCGTGTTTGACAAACAGGGCACATTATCCTGGGGCTCAAGCCATCTGGCCTCAGCTCACCTGGGGCTTGGCCCAGACCTGGTAAGAATATTTCCATGATGGAGATGCTCTCCAAAGTGCCCTCCAATTTCTCTGTGCCCCACATGGAATGATTTTGATATCTAAAGTTTCAGCAGAAACTTTAAACTCCAGCATTTACAGAAGACTCTTTGGGGAACGTGCATAGCATTAGGTTTCCGACTCTACAGCCTGATCTTCATCTATCAGTCACTCCTCCGAGGACAATGGCCTTGGTAGAGACAGATGGAAGAGCTGGGAAGGACAGCTGAGTCCATCCACATGGCACCACTCACCCAACTCAGCAGGCGGGGGCCCAGCTCTCTGGAGACAGAGACGCACTGCATTAGGTTGAGAAGGTGAGCTGGGAGTCAATACAGGCCACCTTCCAAAGCTGTCGTGGTGGCATATTTACAGTTCCTAATCTGTCAGTCATCAGTTCACTGCTGTCCCCAGGAAATGTTGGTTCCCAGGCACTTCTTGCTGTCTGAGTACGCAGGCAACGTGGATTCCTGCTACCTGAGGACATTCTGCCAACAAAGATGCTCTGGTTCTGGCTGGAGCAAGTCAGCTATTACAGGCATGGCCAAGGGCAAATGAAACTATGCAGGCCTTTTTTCCAAAAGCAGGAGAAACATGCAGAGGTACTAAAATCAACCCTTCTTCCTTTCTTCCACAGATTGTCACTTCACTTGTCACATGGTTCTTTTTTTTTAAATTATTATTATTTGCTATTTCATGCCACTGTAAGTCAAAATTAAAATTTGAAATTGTTAACATGAATCTTACTTTTCTATTATACAATGCCAGCTTAAAATGCAAATCTAAGAGCATTTAACTCTTACGCTAAATGGTCAAAATTACCTGATTTGCATATTGCATTCTTACCAAGAATAGTAGAAATGCTACACAAAACAAATGCGACTGCTTTTATTTTACTTCCCAACATGCACATTCTACTAAGCTCCCTACCTTTGGCTCCCTGAGGAGCAAGGAAGAACTGAAAGGAGACCTTATCTTTCCCTTTCCCTTTGTTTAAGTTGTTGGCAGATGCAAGAAATCACCATGAGTAAGAAGGGACATGCTGGGCTTCCTGGCTCCTTCATATTTTTTGGAATACCACTGTCTTCTTTGTGTTTGAGGCAGATTTAAGGTCTCAAATGGGAAGTGTGGACTCTTAGGGCTGTCAGAGGCCCTCCCTGTCCCCAGCTGACTCAGTCATGGACAAAGCATTTACCTGGCGGTCACTTTGTGTCTCCCTGAACTCACACACGTCATGGGCACACCAGGGGTCTGTGCTCCTGGTGAACGCTCTGTGGGCATGGGGCAAAAAGAAAGGACACACACACACACCCTGCTAGTCCTGATCGCTGTGCCTGCACGTGCTCTGCTGTCCACCTGGCATTCACTTAAACAAAATACAAGTTCAAAGAGAAAATTATTTCCGATTTTAATGCGGTGGCAGCAGAACATGAAACCCATCGTGGGCTCCCTCTGAGCACAGGGTCCTGTACAGCTATACAGGGGACATGCTATGAAGCTGGCCCTGCACGTGGGTTGGCGGCAAGCATGAAAATGGTGAAGAGCCCCCGGGGATCTGAGTGAGGCATGAGGAAAGAGCAGAGAACAGCCAGACCTGCACACGGGGGAGGAGGAGTTCAGTGCGGAGATGTGTTACCAGGAGGACAGCCCAAGAGCACAGGCGAGGCCAGGAAAGGGGAGAGAAAGAGAGATCAGAGTGGAGGGAGAGAAGCCCAAGAGCTGGTTAACCAACACACTCAACTGGAATTATCAGGAGGGAATCCCAAAATGAAGCCAAGGATCACGGAAAGCAAGATACCAGCAAAGGTCACAGAAGTCAGTGGCAATGTGGATGTGACCGAAGCACTGGGCACCCTCCACGCCATCCCTGTGAGCCCTGGAGGCAGGTTTCACCAGTCTAGGTGTGGCGCCCCACGGTCCCAGCCCTGCTCAACAAATGGCCCGCCAGCTCCCTCTTGTTTCTGTGCCCTCCTGGTTGTTTAAAAAAAAAAAAAAAAAAAGACAAGGCGGCACCTGTGGCTCAAAGGAGTAGGGCACTGGCTCCATATACCAGAGGTGGCGGGTTCAAACCCAGCCCCAGCCAAAAACTGCAAAAAACAAAATAAAAATAAAATAAAATAAAAGACAGAGCAGTGAGGCAAGCCCCACCCTCCCCTGCAGAGAGCAACACCTTCTGCTTTTCCAGCACTCTTGGAACACTACCTTGGACCTGTGACATGCAAAGTGGTTAGTGGTGATCTACAGGATGCCATGACCTGTGTTCATCTGTGAGGCTTTGCAATACAGCAGTAGAAGTCTGTCCCTTGGGAGGGATTTAGCCGCCTGAGGCACCACCTTCTATCACTGAGTCCTCTGTGGTTTCCCAGCCTCGGTGCTGTGGACACTCAGGCTAGGTACTTCTCCATGGTGGAGCTGTTCCACACCCCGGTGGATGTTCAGCGGCATCCCTGGCCTCTCCCCACTGCGTGCCAGTAGTACCTCCTTCCCCTGCCATGTGATGATCCAAATGTCCCCAGACATTGCCAATGTCCCCTGGGGGATATATTCCCCCTGGGAGAGAACCGGTAACTTCAAGACTGTGAGCCCTGCAGAAAACCACATCTGTAGAGGACACCGCTTTCACTGAGTGCTCTAGACTAGGTTTATTACTTGCCTTTGGAGAAACTGCTTTTCTGAAAGTGCCTCTTTATCGCCTTGTCTTTCTCACAGCACTGTGTCCCCCACTCCTCAGTAAGTCATTAAGGCCTGGGCAGTAAAGCCACTTGGTGAGTCTCCTTGCTCTGCATCCATCCAAAGAGAGTTGTATCAGCCTTTTAAATTGTTGTGAAATATATATATCAAGAGACTTACAAAGACTTCTAACTCCTGAGGGCACTGTGTACTGATCTTTAGTGAAAGCTTAGCGTTTGCCAGTCCTGACGTATGTCTTGTCTCATTTAATCCTTAAAGAGAAAAATATAACTCCTATAAAATGGCACACCTCCTATAACTCCTAAAAGAAATAACTCCTGTAAAATAGCATTAACTCCCATGCTGGGAGTTAATAAGTAATTCGCCCAAGACCACCAGGTAGTAAATGGATTTGAACTTGGCTTTTTTTGTCCGCTAATCTAAGACCCTTTCATTTCTGCCAGTGCTGCTCAAAATGAGTACGTGTGAGAATCAGCTAGGAGTGCCTGCAGACAATGCAGGTTCCCAGGACTCACCCCCAGATACTTGGTTGGCAGTTCTGCAGCAGGGATTGGAAACAGACATTTCCTGTCAGAACGATGCAGGTGGTTTGCGGATGTCACTTGAGAAACGCTGAACTCCATCCCGCTACCTAACGTTGTGACTCATGGTCCCCACCACCGTGGGGCAAGAAGGCAGAGGGAGGAAAGGACACAGAAGAAAGGGCTGGGGGAGACGGCAGCACTGGGGGTGGTGTGGGGGTTAGAGGACTTGGTTCCCTCCTCCCTCCCTCATCCCTGCAGGCTTAGCCACATCTCTGACAGTGGCCATACTGTGTCTAAAAGTCTAGTCCTGTGAGATGCCCCTTGACCTCTCTGCTTCCTTGTACCCAAGGAGCATTTGGACAGCCAGCGGGTTCCATCAGCCAAAATCAGCTTCCCTGACTATAATTCACAAAGCACTTCTATAGGTTTAGTTTAATTATAGAAAGTTGGGCCACGCATGCTGGCTCACGCCTGTATTCCTAGCACTCTGGGAGGCTGAGGTGGGAGGATTGCTTGAGCTCAGTAGTTCGAGACCAGCCTAAGCAAAAGCAAGACCCAGTCTCTACTAAAAAGAGAAAAATTAGCTGGGCATGGTGGCCAGCACCTGCAGTCCCAGCTGCGGGGGAGGCTGAGGCAGCCTTGAACACAGGAGTTGGAGGTTTCTGTGAAGTAGGCTGACCCCAAGGCAGTCTAGCCTGGGGCAAAAAAGTGACACTCTTGTTTCAAAATAATAATGATTATTATTATGGAAATTCGCCTGGTAACAGTGCGTTTGATTGTCCACAGATACTTTCAGAAACCCTGTGCTTTCCCTAGAGATTTTCCTTGGAATCTTTGTCATGAAAAACTTGAATTGGCCCAAAGTTTGATGTCTGCTCACGTAAGCATTTAAGTAACCTGGCAAAGGAAGAGGTACAACACATCCTGGTTTGATGTGCTTTCCAGCCAAAACACTAACGAAACCTAACAATAGCAACGATACCTGATACTCAGCAAACGCTCCTGAGTACCTCCTGAGATTCAGACGACACTGAGGGGACAGGAAGGCTGAGACAGGTTTGAGTTTTAGACTTGAGTGTCTCCCAGCTCCTCCGAGAGACAAAAACGAAAAGCTGCAGATAAACAAAAGATGCTGCTCACTGTCCCCACGGCTGGTTTGCGAGCAATTGTATGTCTGCCCTACAAACCGCACCGGCTTCCTGGCACTTTAAAATAGGTTTCTGAGATGTAGCACACCGGGGTTTTCACCAGCACTGCGCAGGGAGGTCAGCCCCTCTGAATCACCACTCCAATCGCTCTTCTCTGCTCACGCCACACTTGCTGCTGGCAGCGTTGGCTTTTATTCTAGCACAATTATTTTGTCTATAATTGATGATCCAGGAGTCAGCCTTTTCCAAAGAGTCAAATCCTATTCATGACTGGACCTCCAGCCCCCGACAGACCATTCAGAAGGAAGACGGCTGCTGAGTAGCTCACAGGCTCACGGAGAGTCCCGAGAGGATGAGCCTCCCACCGCCCGCTGAGTCTGTACGCTCCTGAGCGTGGGGACCATGTTCTCTGCGGCCATGGTGTTCTCTGGTAGTGGTGTGTTGCGATCAGAGAGCTGACCTCACGCTACAGGGTGGCCCAAAACTCACTCCTAAAGTTGCCATGTGTGGGGCAAATGGGAAATGGTAGCTAACTGTACCTTTATTTACAAAATATTCATTATGAAATTTTACAAAGAGGTGGCCAACATGTAGAGAGTATTTTGTAAGTATGTTGTAAAAATTTGTAATGAGTATTTTTTAAATAAAGGCCCATTTAACAATTTCCCATTTTCCCCACATATGGCAACAGTAAGGGCGACCTTTGGGATACTTCGTATAGGCTCCGTGTCACCCAAGGGCATACTTTTCAAGATGTCTTTCCCTGTGTGAAATTTTCCTCTTTGAGGAAGGAGGACATCTAAGAAATCAATATTGATGAATGTGACCTGTGCTCTAAATCTGTGTAGGGTGGATCGAGAGATGAATTATCTCTGTGGACAGGCTCATTCCCGTTCTCTGACAAAGGGCTATGGATATCACTGGGGGCTACAGATGTGACCGGAGCAGGCTGCCTCATAACTGGAAAGATGGTGTCTACAATGGAGGGGAAAAATTCATCATACCTCCACCCTCCCACTGAGACAAAGCAGCTGTCCCGATGGTCCATTCCCCCGTGTTGGAAACCATGCTCACGGAGGGACCATCTTTAGGGCTTGCCAGATACCTTGACACCTGGTTATTAGAAGGGTTTCTTGATTCTATTTAATACACTGTCGTTCTGGATTTTTAAGTCATGAAGATTAGCAGACTGGGGGGAAAATCTGGTAGAGTAGAGCAAATCCCTATTCCTGGTTAAAAACACAGAGACAGACAAACATCCCGATGGAAGGGAAGTAACTTCATTTGCCCCTAGAGCAGGAGGGGTTGCTGTTTTACCTGTGGACCTGAGCAGTAGCCTAGGCCTGGTGTCCGTTTGTTAGGACCAGAGGTGGCAGGTAGAGAAGTCAGTGGTGGTTGTCAGGCTTGGAATCTGACATCAAGGGCATGGGATTGGCTCTTGGGGAAGACGGTGCTGGGCAGTGTGTTGTTTCACTGGAATGATAGAAACAGACAGGCCTTCCCACTTGGGATTTGACCCTTAGGGGCCACTCTGATAGGCCACTGCCTGGGGCCAGGATTGCTGGATTCAACAGCATATAAATAATTTCCAATACATATTTTTTGTACACAAGTTATTTATTGTTTCTCTGAAATTCAGATTTGGCTGAGTGTCCTGTGTTTTAGCTGTCTGCATTTCCCAGGGCAGTTTGAAGTAAACTCCTGAATTGTTTTCTTCAGGCCCTCTCTTCAGGAATGTGGATGAAGAATTTACTCTCCTGTGAAAATCTATTTCAAAGAAAGTAGCAATTGATGTTTTCTGCACCTGAGTGTGAGTTTTGAGTCTCTGTTTTCTCTCCCTCAGACGCAGTGACATAGTCTGCTCTCCATTGCAGAATAGGAGGAATAACAGGCTGCATCTCCGGAGAGGGAGTCCTGTCTCCGCCCCCCCCACCCCAGGAAAGGTTGTTGTGGGTGAAGGTGGACGCAGACAGAGACGGTGACCCCCACCATTTAGCAGGCTCATGGAGTGTGCTGAGGGGACGCAGAGTCACCTGGAGGTGGCCACAGCCCAGCCTGTTCACACGTGCTGAGGCTTTTCTGACCCATCATCTTCTCAAGGGAGAGCAGTTTCAAATATGTCCTTTGAAGATTCTGATAAAGCAAAGTTGTCATCTCTGGTGATGGCCACTGACTCTTCTCTCCTCTCCTCTGCCTTCCTGCCTTCCCTGTTCTCTCTCTCATAGTTAACAACACACACTCTAACAGGTTTTGAAATCCCTTAAGAAGTATACCATTAAGAAGTGTCCTTCCTACTCCCATCTGGCATCTAAGCCCCCCATTCCCATACACACAGGAAAACCATTGGTACTAAATTTTTGCTTCTTTTCCCAGAGTTCTTTCAATGTATATATGAGCAAATTTGAATAGATGTTGTTATCCCCCAAGAACACCCTATAAAACACATTATTCCCCACCTTGCTATTTCTAACTTGGAGATCTTTTCAAACATAAAGAGCCTTTTCATTATTCACTCCTTTTTAGAGCCTCACAGTATTTTCACTTGTATGGATTAGCATAATTTACGTAACCAATACTCTATTCACAAAAACTGAGGTTGCTTCTGACATGTTGCTGTGACTGTGATATGGCACCAAGTAGCCCTGTGCTGTGTCTTTCTCATGTGGGCAAGTCTACGTGCAGCGTAAATGTCCTCCAATGGCATCACAGGTTATCAAGAAATCCTTAAGCCTGAGTTTTTATTATACAACCCAAGAAGAGAATACTTCTAATTTTTTAAATTATAACTGAATACATTTAAATTATTTGGCTGCAAGTAACAAAATATAATTCAACTCAGCTTGGTAGTGGAGGGGAAGGAGAGAGAGAAAAAGGAAGAGGTTGGTCTTTGTAAGGAGAAGGACACAGCTCGTATCAGAGGCAGGAGCTCAGTCATGCTCCCAGAAGGGCCAGCATGCAGGGACTGGAAGACCCCAGAAAGGCCCCAAGATACTATTCCCTGTCACCTATCACTGCTTTGGACTATTTTTGTCTTCTTTCTTGAGAGCCTTCTTGTCTGTCTTTTGCTCAGCTTGCATAGCTAGTAAAAGATGGCAGCTCACGGCTATCAAGTTCACATTTAGGGAGAGACTGAGGGAGTGACTCTGTGTGTGTGCGTGCTGGTGTGCACAAGATGCCTTCCTGATTTGATTCCTCATTCCCAGAGAAGGACTTTGGCCTGAACTTGGGGTCAGGTGTCCATCCCTGGTCCAAGCAGCTATGAACCATAAAGTGTGAGCATGTGCACACTGAAACCTGGCACCTGCTACTCTGAGGGAGTGGAGCACCCGAGGGAATGTTTTGAGCTAGGCAGATATTCCAAAGGGTGTTTGTACAACCACAGATAAGATGGTTTATCTTTGTCACTTTAATATTGTAACAGAAAAGATTCTACAAAAACAGACCAGAAACCTAATGAACCTCTAAATGCTTAATAAATCTCTCCTTTAAATAACCCTCATGATTTCTGAGGTTATCATATTACCATGGCAGAAATGAATTAATTAAGCATATACTGGGAAATTCTCAGCTCTCTTGTTTCTTTTCAGCAAGTAGTTTTCTAAAAACTGGGTTTATCAGAGAAGCTTTTCTGATACAATTTTTGTACACTAATTTTTTATTTACATTTTTTAAAACAAACGTTTCTCTTTCATGAGTATCCAAAAGATCATTAATTTCAGGGCTGGCTACAAGACGTTCATTTCAAAGTGATCAGTAATGTCATTGTGGCACAGTGAGCTGATTCTTTTTTTTGACTTAAAGATAAAATGGCCAGAGCAAAAGCTGCCAAGTCTCTGAGTAATCTTATTGAGGGTTCAGTTTTCTAAGTATGACCTTATGTTAGCAACAGCTCCTAAGTAACAAGAAAACAAGCCAAGCCAGGAAGCCCCACTTCACCGAGACAAGACTGGGTAAGGCAGCAAGGCTGAAGGCGGGTTCTAATTACATAACAGGAGTGAGTCATCAATGCTGTCGGAGATCACCGCCCTCTACCTTCCTCTCACTCTCCCTCCCTTTTTTCTTTTCTTTTTTCCCTTCTGTGTTACATTAGCCAGGGTTCCCCAGGGGAACAGAACCAATAGGCTGCATATATATACTTAGAAGGAGATTTATTATAAGGAAATGGCTCACATGTTCACGGGGGTGGGCAAATCCTAAGACATGCAGGGTGAGTCAGCAAGCTGGAGGCTCAGGAGAGCTGTGGGCATCCTTCCAGTCTGAGTCTGAGGCTCAAGAGCCAGGAGAACTGGTGACGTAGCCCAAGTCTGAAGCCCAGTAGACTCAATATTCTGGAAGAGCCGATGTTTCCATTTGAGTCCAAAGACGAGAAAAAGTGAAATGACCCAGTTCAAGGACAATCAGGCAGGAGGAGTTATTTCTTTTCAGGGGAAGTCAGCCTAGGCACAAGAGGGATTTAAAGGACATAAAACTCAGACTTTCAATCCTCTCTGATTTCATGATCGTCACTAGGCCCTTTTTCTTGGTCAGGGTTTTTGGGTGTAGTTTGGAATATCTTCCTGTTTGTCAAACACATTAAAACATGAATAATTTTGTTGCTATGCCTTAAAGGCACACGTGTGGATGCCCAGACAGATTAACTTTACATAGTTCTTTACATCTCATTCCCTTTATTGAGTCTTACCCATTTAAAACAATAGAAAGTCTTGTTTTGTAGATCTTCAAAACACCTGAGGATTTGATTATTCTTCCCAATTCAAGTACATCCAATGCATTAGGATATTAAATCCTCAATGAATTCTTCTTTGGCATGGCCTGACAAGATCATTGGTATTTATGTATTATTTTTATGTAAGTGGGGAAAAATATATCATAACCAAGAATTTTTC
The DNA here is from genome assembly GCF_027406575.1 of Nycticebus coucang. Taxonomy (NCBI): domain Eukaryota; kingdom Metazoa; phylum Chordata; class Mammalia; order Primates; family Lorisidae; genus Nycticebus; species Nycticebus coucang. The sequence goes on from NC_069788.1 coordinate 68,153,271, forward strand.
ACAGGTAACCTGGTTAGAATCTTTCCTGCCAAAGGGCAGCCAAAAATATCTAACTTTTTGTTCTGCAGGCAGGTAGCTGATGGATTCCTGTTTAATCATCTTGGTCTTTCTGTCCCAACTTGGTAGAAAGACTCCATCATCACCTGACAAATAAAACTATGGGAGGGCTGCATAGCCTGGGGAAACAAAATTGCTAAGGAAGAGAAGTTCGTGACTATAGTCTCAAAGGACCTCCACTTCTGATACCATCAGTGGCCCAGGAAGTGTGCTCTGCTGGCAGCATCAGTCCTGGGCCCAGCTCTGCTCCTCCATCTCCCAGGGTGAAGACTACCTCACCCCCATTAGGGTCTCACCAATTTCTCTATCCATAAATCTGACACAAGACTTAGGGCACTCTCCACTTGGGGACAGGCCAACCAGACAGCTGTACTATCTCAGTTGATGATTGTCATGAGGACAAATGCTTGGCTCTGTGCCCTTTGATTAAGCAGCACCACATCCCACCAGGGGCTCCTCCTTATCACAAAGGCACCAGTGAAGTGGGCCTGTCACACAGTGTGATGGGGGCGGAGTGACAGACAGAGCCCTGCCATGTTTACTCATGCTTGGTCCAAGAGTACCGCCCCCTCTTAATCCATGTTTCGGGAATCCTTTCCATTCATATTTTCCTTTGGAATTTTTTTTCTTTCTTATCACCAAAATTTCTGACAGAGTCCCAGTGAGAGTCTACTTCATTCAAGGTCCTCATTCAACAGACATTTACTGCGCATTTACTATGCATCCGGTGCTGAGAGCCATTCTAGGGAAACAGAGAGAGAGAAATCACAATTGTGATCCTCGGGGATCTTCTGTGTAAAGGTCTTATCTGTGTAGAGTCCTTGCTCACACCTGGGTCTCACGGTCTTCTGTGCACAGTGAGCAAACTTACTTCCAAGTCCCAAATCTCAACATATGGTCCAACAAAAAGACTGCTTTTCTAATTTGTGAACGTTTTATATGAGTGTCTTTAAAAGCCTTACAAATTAAATTGTGTAGTAAGTCCTATAACAAGTTTCCTTTACTGGAAAGAAATAATATTTATTAAACTTTTTTTTTTTTCTTTTTGAGAAAAATCTGTGCTATATATTCACCAAATCCATATGCTTCAACTTGTAAAACCTCCTCATAATCACAGCCTATTGTACTGGGAAAGAGTCTGAAATGTCGCCCAACAACTTGTAAGTGTTTTGTTTTATTTTTTAAACAATGGAACAATTTTTTGTAACAAATACTACCAAGAGCTCCAAAATATAAAACTAGAGCCATTTTGGTCAAAGAAAAGGAGAAGATCTCAGAATGCCTAACTAGCTCCCCTCTCCCATCCCTTCCCCTCTGTCCCCCACAGAACTGGAACTGTTCTGCACAGATGTGGTGAGCTGCTGACTCTACATGTCACTAATGAGGAAAGTGAGACCCCAAGAGAGTAAATGAGAAATCAGACATGTCAGAGAAAGTTACATGTCCGAGTAAGGGTAGGAACACACTCTTTCTGAGGCTCTTTTCCTATTACCCATCTACCCCTTCACCTACCCACCCACACATCCACCCATTCATTTATCTACCCATGTGTCCTCCTGTGCATCCGTCCATCCATTCATCTCCATTCATCCACTTATTCTTCCAGCTGTCTATCCACCCACTTAGTTAGCATCCATCCATCCACTTCACCAATCTTCATGAAATATTAGGTATACTACACTTGGAAGAAAGGCAGATAGAGGCCAGGTCATGCAAAATCTTGTGAATCATCTTAAGAATTTGGAGGATGGGTGATGTGGCTCATGCATTTTGGGAGGCTATGGCAGGAGGATCATTTGAGGCCAAAAGTTCAAGGCTGAAACATAATTAGACTAGGCAACATGGCAAAACTCTGTTTCTACAAAAAAAAATTTAAAAATTAGCATGCCTGGAGTTCTGGATACTCAGAGGCTGGGTTTGCTTGAGCTTAAGAGTTCAAGGCCGCAGTGAATTATGATGGCATTGCTTCATTCCTGCCTGGGTGACAGGGTGAAATCTCATCTTGACACTGTTTTAAGAGCAATAGAAAAGTCAGCCGGGCGAGGTGACTCAGGCCTGTAATCCCAGCACTCTGGGAGGCCTAGGCAGGTGGATCGCCTTTCGAGCTCAGGAGTTTGAAAGCAGCCTGAGCAAGAGCAAGACGCCATCTCTAAAAATAGCCAGGCATTGTCGCGGGTGCCTGTAGTCTCAGCTATTCAGGAGTCTGAGGCAAGAGAATCACTTGAGCCTCGGAGTTTAAGGTTGCTGTGAGGTATGACACCATGGTACTCTACCGAGGGCAAAAAAATAAGACTCTGTTTCAAAAAAATAGAAAAAAACAATAGGAAAGTTGCTGCAGTTGCAGTGTTTTCTGTTTTGCTTGAGCTTGGAGAATCACTTTTCAAAATATTGTATACATTTTCCAAAGTAGAGCAAGTAGCATCAATCAGCCATCTTCAATAATCCCTAGCTCATGGACAACCTTGTTTCCTGTCTCTCCACTCTCCCCACTCCCTGCAAGTACTCAGTATGGATCTCCAAAAGATAAAGACTATTAAATATATATATACACACACACACATAAAGAATTGTCATACCTCTATCACACCTAAATCATTTCACAATAATTTCTTTACAAAAAATATTGTTAATAGACTAAAGAACTTGAGGAAGGAAAATCAAATGACCGATTTACATTTTAGAGACATTAGCTCTAGCTGAAGTAGGAGGGATTTGAGCCAAGTCCAGGGGGCCGATGTGATGGTCCAGACGGAATGCAAGTGTCCTAAACGAACGCACAGTAGCAGGACAGAAAGGAATCAAAAGGTGACAGAGCATCGTTTACAGGAGGCCTTGCTGAGAGATTGTGATGATCCAGAATCTAGCGTGAGTGGTGGAGCCTTCCCTGAGAGAGGAGATAAAATCCTAAAGGTCCATTTGGATTAGCTGGTGAGGTGTGTCTTTGGACAGGGGGAAGGTGAGGTAGGAGGGAAGCATCTGACGGGAAGTGTCCAGGGGAACTGCAGAGCAGCCCCGGGCTGGGGCACAGGTGTGGGCCTGCTGGGGAGCCCCTGCATGGTGAGAGTGCAGAAGGCTGAGGACAGGGCTCTGGAGGCAAAGGGACAGGAGGAGAGACACCCAGCAGACGGGCATGGAGGGAAAGCACACGTGGAAAGGGGGAAAGTCTTCAACGGCATCAACAGTGGTCAGGATGTCACGATGTCCATCTGTTTGGTGAGGGAGAGAGGGCAAACATCAGACAGGCGTAGGCAGGAAGGGAGGAACTGGGGTGGGTAGCATGTGTGGGCTGCCCGAAAATTCTTATATTGAGGCCTTAACCCCTAGTGTGGCTGCTGTACTTGGACATGGGAACCCCTAAGAAGTAATCATGGTTAATGAGGTCATGACTGTGAAGGCCTGATCCGGTAGGATTAGTATCCTCATGCGAAGAGAGACCAACGTCTCTGTCCCCTCCCACAACCACCTGCCAAGAGCATGGCCTGGGGAAAAGCCATTTGAACACACAGAAAGATGACAGCACCTGCAAGCCAGGAGAGGGGCCCTCAGAGTGAAAGCTTCCTTGCTGCCCCCGATCTTGGATTTTCAGGCTCCAAAACTGTGAAAAATAAATTTCTGGTGTTTAAGCTGCCAGTCCACGGTATTTCTGTCCTGGCAGCCTCGGGGAGCTCCCGCCGCCAGGTGCTGTGATCAACCTGTTCCCTGCATAATACAAACAAAACTCTCACGTAGCAAATGCTCCTTTATCTCCCTTTGTAGACACAGAGATGGAAGCTCGGAGATTGAACTTGTGTAAGGTGGCACAGCTAGTAAGAGGCAGAAGTTAGTAAGCAGAACACTAATATTCTGCGGATCAGTAACTTAAACAACAGAAGTGTATTCTCTCACAGTTTTAGAGGTGGGAGGTCTGAGGTCAAGGGGTCAGTAGGGCTGCGTCCTTTTGAGAGCTGTGAGGGAAGCATCTGTTCCAGGCTTCTCTCCTTGGCTGGCAGATGACTGTCTTCTCCCTGGGTCTCTTTCTAGAGGTCTGAGTCCAATCTGTCCTTTTTATAAGGACATCAGTCTGGATGGATGAGGGGCCCACCCCACTCTGGTATGACTTCATCTTAACTAATTACATCTGCAATAGATCTGTTTCCAAAGAAGACCTCACTGTGAGATGCTGGGGGATAGAACTTCAACAGGAATTTGGGGAGACTCGGTTCAGCCCATAGCACTGCCTCCTGCCCTGTTTGGATGAAGGCCAGGTGAGCAGAAGGACTTGGCCAGACAAGGAAGCTCCTGACTCCAGGTTCTTAAGGGAGAGATGGGAGCCTATTTAACCACAGTCAGGAGAGAGAGAGAGAGAGAGAGATCATTTGTAGAGAGAGAGATGTCCCTGAAAAGGTAAGAGGTTGTGGCATTGAGTGACAGGTGGAGAGATTAGCTTGGGCACAGGAGGAGAAACTTCTTGTATTGTCACAAAGAGGAGGGGAGGGGAAAGGGATGTGTTTGGATGCAAAGTGAATCTGCTGATGTGGAGGAGGGAAGTCGAGGGCGCTCTCTTCTGACGGCTCCTGCTTTTTTCATGAAAGCAGGCAGGAGGTCACTTTCAGTGGCTGAGGGCAGGATTTGGGATTAAGGCTCAGGGGAGGGACAGGCAATGAAAGCACAGATTTTGAAAAGAGTGGGGGAAGTCTAAAATACTCACTGCATATAAATTATAACAGCTTTCTGTGTCTAGAGTGGGCACCATCTGATGTATCCTTCCAGAAGAAACCCTACTACCACTTTAATGGGAAAATAAGAGAATTGAGAGGGTGGGCTGGCCAGGAGGTAGAGATGTCCAAGGGTCTGGATGATGTTGGTGACCATGAGTTTATAGTGGCACCATCTGCAGGGTGTGTGGCTTTTCCAGCAATGCTCCACAGCTGGCCGACTGATGCAGAGAGTAAACAGCTGAGTTCCATCCAAGGCTGGTCTTTGGCAGAAGGACATGTTAAAAGGACAAAGGGGCGAGGAGGTTGAGCGCCTTGATGAGAGGAGGTGAAGTGAGGACACTGAGGGGCTGAAGTAGGCGGTGAGAGAAGCGGGCATGGGAGGAGATCGTGCCTATTTCTACTGAAGAGGCTCATCACATCCCTTGCTTTCTGGTGGTCAGTGCACATGGCTATTGCTGCCTCCTGGAGGGACAGAGGCTGCCAGATGTGGCATGCTAATGAGCTGCAAGCTGAAGGCTTCCCAGCTGACCTTCTTTCTCAACAGTGGCCCAGATGGGCGACTCAGCAATTTGTGTCCAGAGCTGCCACAACTCCCAGAGCACCCTCTGGGGACACACAGTCCCCCGGAGTGGCTGAGGTCAGTGGCATGTTGATGTACCCACAGGCCAGTCTCCTAATCTGTGTAACTTTAAAATGCTGTGTGGCCCAACCCTGCTTAGATCTTGGATTTTATTACTGTAATCTTCCAAGACTACCCATCTTCCCTGAGCTTTCATACTTCAAGTATAAACTATGGAGATATATTATCATATGTTATTGGTATATTTATTTTATACCCCTACTGATATTATTAATATTAGTAATCAACTTATAACTCCAAGTTACCATAATCACTTCAGTGTCTTCAAACACAAACAACAGGGAAAAAGAACCCAGAACCCTATTAGAGGAGTAGGCAGCATTCTATCATCATTCCTAGTACAGAATGGCTAAAATTAAAAAGAAATACCAAACATCGGCAGAAGCAATGAGAACTTTCCTACACCACAGGCAAGAATATAAATTGGTACTATCACTTTGGAAAACAGTTTGGTATTTTTCATTAAAGTTGAAGATAAAATCAGTAGCACACACCCATAGTTCCAGCTACTGAGAATGAGGCAGGAGAATTGCTTGAGGCCAGGAGTCTTTTTTTTTTTTGGCCGGGGCTGGGTTTGATCCCGCCACCTCTGGCATATGGGACCTGCGCCCTACTCCTTTGAGCTACAGGTGCTACCTGAGGCCAGGAGTTTGAGAGCAGCCTGGGCAACATACGGAGACCCTGTCTCAAATAAATAAATATATAAATAAATAAATACGTATCTTTTCATCCAGAAATCCCATGCCTATGTATATGCACAACTTGGCCAGACAAGGAAGGAAATGGTAAAGATCTACATAGCACCTTTATTCATAATGGTCTAATGCTGAAAATGACTCAGTTGTCCATGAACATTCGTATGATGGATAAATGCTGGTCTCTCTATATACAGGACTGCTATACAGCCATGAAAATTGCAAACCACAGCTATAGACAAGAGCGCAGATGCCTTCCACAAACATAACGCTGAGTGCAAGAAGATGACACAAAGGAACACATGCGGTGGCTCATTTACACAAAGTTAAAAAACACGGGAAAGTGACTATCCCTGAAAATCAGAGGAAAGGGACTGTGTTGTGCAGGAAAGCAGACTCAATGAGTAAAGTATAAAGAGAAGCAAGGAGGCTGACCGTAACAGTCAGGATAGTTACCTGTGGGTGGGTCCACCCTTAACAAAACTGAAACAGAACACTGTCACCTTCGCTGTGTCCACATAAATATGCTTTCCGCACTACTTCCTTCATGCATAAATAAAAAACCTGTAGCGGATGTTATATGTAATTATTCTTGTTTTGACTCTTATTTCCAAATATATGTTAACTGATGATTATCTTTAGCTATGAAACAAAGGATCAATATCTGATATCCTCTGAAATAAATCTTTTTTGAGTATTTTTTTTTCAAATTAATATGAGGGTACAATTTTTAGGTTACATTGTTCTCACTTCCAGGGTAAAGTTCCATTTGTAGAAGAGCCCCTCACCCAGAGGGCGTGTCACACCCCCTCACAATGTGCACCTTAGGTGAGGTCCTGCCATAGGTCCTCCTCCTTCCCCGCTTCCCTCAACTCCCAAACTGGACTATATTAGTGTTTCATTATTTGTATGAGCATGAAATTGTTTATATTTTAGTTTCACATTAGTATGGAGTACAAGAACCAATGAAGAACTGCATATTATGGGCTTACACATACAGATTTTTATAAATCAAACTAACAGACTATTAAATAAAAGATGTCCTTTCCTCCTCCCTGGACAAATACCTCTTCTTGGCAACCCAGAAGGCCAGGCTGTATCTTAGAATTCCTGAACTGCTAGGATCTCTTGCTGAAACGTGTGCCACACAAAGAAGCAGCCCCTGGACCCAGCCACCCACCTCCCTCCATCTGAGGGCCTTGGTGCCCATGTGTGTGCACTCTCCAGCCCTCAAGTCTAACCTTCACCCATGGCTTCTGTAAATATCTCCTTCTAGACACACCGCATAGAGGAGTTTAGACATAGAGGTGGGTTTAGAATTGTTTGGACAGGAAGTCCCAAAGTCCCAGTACTTGATACATGGTCTAGAAAGAGGGACAGTCCTAGGTGGGTGTGGCCTCTTGGCCCAGCAGACATCTGCCCCTTGAGGAGGTGCATGGCTAGAGGTGAGCTGAAAACCCAAAAGCATGAGGCCCAACATAGGGGTCCTTTGCCTGGGCTAGGGGTGGTACCCCACCCATTAAAAGGGTTGTATTGGGAAGCCCTCTGGGAAAGCTTCTGTAACCCCAGCAGCATTCTATGTCTTGACCTGGGTGGCAGTTCCATTTATAATAATCTATGAACCTATACATTTGTTTTATATGGTTTTTCTCTATGTAAGTTATGTTTCCCAGAAAAGAATTAATAAAACACATATATTTGTATGTGTGTTCATATGCCTGGTGCTATGGTTTATAGGATCCCCACAGACAAGTCAGCTCTGAACAGTTGCCTTATAAGCTCAAACACCTTAGGCAGTTAAAATGCCTCAAGGTGCAAGTATCTGAAAAATAAATGGACTAGTTCTGGAAACATGATAACCCTCACTCCTGGCTCTCTACCCACCCTGTCCAGGGCTAAGATACTTGGGTGACCACACATGGTTACCCATGAGCAAATGAGTCATGGGCTCATGTCCTCTTCCCTAGCCACTGCAAGTGCCTTGGAGGAAAATTCTTTCTCCCCTCTTAGCCAAGAGACCATAAATACTGTGTTTATCAAACCAAAATTAAAGGAGGCTGTTCCCATCCTGGTAGAATTGAAAGGAGACCAATTCCCACTTACCCTGTTTGCACAGCAGTTCTAGGAAGGCTTCTCTCCCCCACAAGGGCAACTGGGTAGGTTCATCAGTTTGCTGAGCTGCTACTATATGCCAGACATAATTCTTATTTTTCTGCTCCATCATTTAAAAATCCACTTGGTTTTGATTTTTCACTTGATAGGAAAAACATTTTCCTCTTACAAATATTCACATAACCGATTCTCAAAAGATATTCATGTACCCCATGCAGTCTAAATACCAAGGTTTTTCTCAGATACATATTTTAATAAATAGTCTATAAATACACACACACACATCCCATCCCAAAACTGAACTTTATAACCATGAGATGATTAAAGAGAAGTGAAAAGTTGGCCAGTACTAATTCACTGAAATCCCAGTCCATTTTTCTTTCCAAAAAATCAGATCTGAGTTTTGCATCTAAGCTGTTTAAAAACCACACTTCCAAAATACCAGTGTTTCTCCTTTTTGGAAAATAGGCAAAGCATGTGGCTCCAGTGACCTTCACAAGCTGCTGGTGAGAGGTAGACGCAGACATATATGGTGTCAAGGGGGACACTGAGGCAACAGGGATAGGAGAGCAGGAAAAATCAATGACTGGACTACAGCTGTGGGTTATGGACGTGGAAGACTCCCTTCTACCTCCATTATTGATAAGACACACTTGGCAAACATCTGCCCATCACTCAAGACTCCACCCAAGGTTGACCTTCCCCCTCCCTGCGCCCTCACAAGACTCACTGCATATTTGAGCAAAGTCCATGCAACATTTTATGGCATTGTATTTTTTGATTTGCCCAACTGGACTGTGGGATCTGTGAAAATAGGACTATATTTTACGTGTCTCTGAAGTTCCAGCTAATGCAAAGTAATAACTCCATTAATGCTTTCTGTGATTACATAAATGAATGAAAGAATGATGGATTTCACTCATGTGAGTATGGATTTCACTCATGTGACTATGGATTTAGCTTTTCCAATTGCTATGACACAAGTTCTAAATGATGAGAAGCATTTCAACCCGTCTCAGAGTTTACCAACGAACCTGTATTTCTCTAACTTCTATTTTCAGGTTCAGTGAGCTGAGTTTCCTAATGTCAGACATTGGAGGAGAACCTTGCACATATTTTAAATAGAGTTATGAAAAGGAAGAAACTGGTCAGCAGACGAAAACGCTGGAATGGCCCTATACAAGACTCAGAGCTTCAATATTCCTTGGGGGAAAATGTGGACAAGGGTGAGTAGTGACAGAAAAAACCTACATTCTGCGATTCCCTTTTCTCTAGTTTGACTCAGACAAATTCCTCTGCGGCAATCATACAAACAGTGTTCTGTTCTGTTATCTCATAGGCCTGCAACTAACATTTGAAAACAAAAGTTAATTTTTTTAAGCTGCCATATTTTGCTCTGTTAGGTGAGTTTTTTTTTTTTTTTACATGGCTACTGTGATGCCACAGCACGGGGATTACTCTTCCATCCAGATAGGTCTGGAGAAACAGTCTTCTAGGATACAGGTTGATAAACTCCACTTGGAGCAAGTCTGGACATTATATTCACAGAACTCTTTAGAAGTTGATCAGCCAGGTTTGGGTTTAACCACTTCTTTCGTGCCTTTTTTCTCTCTTTGCCACTCACCTTCAAACCACTCAACTTCCAAGTAGCTATTTCACAAAAAAAAAAAAAATTGACTTGGCCTGGCATGGAACTTGGTTTAAAATGGTCAATTCTCCTATCTACCTAAGGCTTCCTAAAGGGTTTGTGCCAATGAAGCGAAGGAAACGCTGTGTAGCTGTACATAGTAGTTGACTTCTAAGGGACACAGGCATGGAGGCATGGGAAGTCACAAAGGCCTGGGATTTTGCTTTTAAGCTTAGAGTTGGTCCTTCCTTTTAAGCTTAGAGTTGACCATAAGGCAGTTGTTTTATAAAAGTGGAGGTTTGTGTAGATGAAATGAGAAAATGCACATAAAGTAATTGTACTCAAAAGATAAAAGTTCATTTCTTTATGTATTGAAATTATAATCTGTTGTCTGTATCTCACAGAAAAACAACCAACAATTGTGTGCAAATAAAAAAACACTGGGCAGTCACGTCAATCCAGAGACCTATTTCATTTGCAGAGAAAGGCTCTAAGTTAAATATAATGATAAATATTTTCTTATTTTTAAATTTTGGATAATATAAGGTACATAGAATCAGGTTACATTGTTAGGCAAAGTCTAAGTTGTATTTGAGGCCTTCACCCAGAAGGTGTGCCTTGTACCCTACATTGTACCCATCCGGTGGGAGCTTGCAGAGCGCCTTCCACTCCAGCCTCCCTCTTCTTGAATTTAATTGTTTTTCTTGGGCAAATATTTTCTTTAACATTTTAGTAATCAATAAAAGGATTTCCTCGGATGTTGTTAAAAATAAGTTCAGTTGTCACATCACTGTGATTTTTTTTTTTAGAGACAGTTTCACTTTGTCATCCTCAGTAGAGTGCTGTGGCTCACAGCTCACAGCAACCTTCAACTCCTGGGCTTAGGCAATTCTGTTGCCTCAGCCTCCTGAATAGCTGGGACTCCAGGCACCCGCCACAACGCCCGGCTATTTTTTTTGTTGCAGTTTGACTGGGGCCAGGTTTGAACCTGCCACTCTCAGTATATGGGGCCAGTGCACTACTCACTGAGCCACAGGCACTGCCCAATCACTGTGATATTTTATAAATTCTCCCCAGTCCTAGGATTCTAAGACAAAAACCTGTCACAGAACCGGACACTTCAGAGGCTTCAACCAAATCAAATTTCTAATCCAAACTGGAACAAGACACATTTATTTGTGATCCCCACCACGCCACTCACCGTAAATATTAATTTCTTTATTAATAGTGAAATAAAAATGGTCTCTTCTCATTTTTTCATACCTACACAGCTAGTTTAACTAAACTGAGACAAAAAAAAAAAAAAACAGAGGGGAAAAAAGTATTCTCTAAAGCAGGGGTCCTCAAACTGCGGCCCACGGGCCACATGAGGCTGTGTGATTGTATTTGTTCCCATTTTGTTTTTTTACTTCAAAATAAGATATGTGCAGTGTGCATAGGAATTTGTTCATAGTTGTTTTTTTTAAACTATAGTCTGGCCCTCCAACTGTCTGAGGGATAGTGAATTAGCCCCCTGTTTAAAAAGTTTGAGGACGCCTGCTCTAAAGCAAGCCAGTATTTCCTTCCATTCGAGTCCCTGCAATGAACATTAGCATTCTGGTATCTCCAATACATGTTGACTCCCAACTTTTGGCATCCTAGACCTAAATAATTATAAAACACACACACACACACCCCACTTTCCTCCAAGTAGAATATAAATATTTGGAAATGATCATTACCACCTAATAAAAAGGGGCATTTATTCCTTGCCATCGATGCTTCCTTCAGATATGTTTCTCCTGCTTTTTTTCGGTCAGCATTCTGGATAAGAGATATGGCCGTGAAGCCATACTGAGTAATCGGAACCCCAGCCCTGCCGCCCTCTAACCGTAGGATCTTGAAGATTGTTATTTAGCCTCTCTGTGCCTCAGTTTCTTCCCTAACAAAATGAGGATGAGAATAGCACCTTTCTTGAGATGTTGGTGGAAGGATTAAACAAATAAAATGCTTTGACTCATGTTTGGCATGTACTTAACCCTCGATAGATGCTTCCAGTGACACCTGAGCTGCACAGCACCTGAGGAGTGAAGTCAGTACAGCTGAGAGAAATTATTACAGGGAGAAGATGGGAGGAGCAGAGTGGAGGGAAGTCTTAGTGAGAAAGTGGCTCAGGCTAGATGTGGGCTGCTCTCCTGAAGAGGACAGGAGGCTGGCGGTTGGGTATTGTGTGTTACCCTTTAGCTCAGTGGTTCTCAATCTTCCTAATGCCGCGACTCTTTAATACAGATCCTCGTTATTTTCATTGCTAAAATAATTTTATGGTTGGGGGTCACCACAACATGAGGAACCGTATTAAAGGGAAGGCTGAGAACCACAGCTTTAGCTGCTGTTTTCTGGTTCCCACAGCCACAATGGAGATACCAGGTATGAGGGCGTGGCCAGAAAAGTCCTGCGGGGGGGACTGTGCTAAACTTAAAAAATACTCTTCAAAGCAAGCACCTTACAAAAAAACCTCAGCAGATAGAAGCAGGCCCTGCACAAATACCCACTTGAGGAGGGTGTGGCGAGGCCTCCATCACACCCGCAGAGCCCTCTGAGCACTGCAGAGAGGCTGGGCACCCCGTGGTATTCATTGGCCAGGGTTTTGTTATGTCTCATTTTCAGACGGCTGGTAGTTAAACATTTACCAGTGCTCCAGTGGAGATGATAAAGGGGCTGGCTCAGAAAAACTGAAAAACTCCAAAAAACAAGTTTGAATTGCAAACCTTTTATGTCGTGTTCTCATTCTTCCTCTTTACAATAGGGCAGGAGGCTGGCAGTTGGGCATTGTGTGTTACGGTTTATCTAAAGAAAAAAAATCAAAACCAAATTCTTGTTTTCCTCTCTTGTTTCATAGAGGAAAAAAGTGTTGATTGACAGAACTTGAAAATGTTGACCTTTTTTTCCCTCTACATACGAGTTTGCTGCAGGTCCAAAGTAGTGATCCTTACTGTGTACTTAATCTGCCACAGCTTTGTGGTGACTGTCCCAGAAAGGGAGATGTGAGGGATGGGGGTCATTCATGTGTTCTTTTATCACTCCTTTAAAAATATCATCATTCTGATATATTTTGGGGAATATGAAAATGCTACCTAGTGAGAATTATCACCTCACTTTGTTATACCTAAAAGATTATTAACCTGTTCAGATGTCTAAGCTGTTTGTTTAGTGTAAGATGAAAGAATATAGGTAAAAATGAAGAAATACATCTAAATCTTCATTTGCTTGGGCTGCTGTAACAAAATGGCAGATGGGGGGATGTAAACAACAAAAATTTATTTCTTCATGGTTCTGTGGGCTGGAACTCCAAGGCCAGGGTGTCAGCAGGGCCGGCTCCTTCTCAGGCCTCTCTCCTGGGCTGGAGAAGGGCCACCTTCTCCCTGCGTCCTCCACACTCTTCCCTCTGTGTGTGACTCTGTCCTTGGCTCCTCTTAGAAGGACACAGTCATGGTGGATTAAGGCCACCCTCATGACCTCATTTTAACTTAATTACTTGTGTAAATACCCTTCTCCACATGCAGTCACTTTCTGAGGTACAGAGGGCTAGGACTTAAACATGCAAACTGAGGGGCAGGGGACATAACTCATCCCCTCTCACTGTTCAAATATGACCATGACGTATCCACAGGACGGTTTCACTGAACAACATCACAGGGCATGTTCCCGGAGAAGCAAATTCTGAGATGGAGATGGTCCTGCAGGAGGGTTATGTGGAGTGCTCTTGGAAACAGTCACACAGCCAAGGCAGCCAAGGAAGCAGGATTAGACAGAGGGAGAACCCACGTCACCGTAAAGGCCCCAGCTAATGGCAGGGGCCCTCTGGAGGTGGGATAGGCCTTCAGAGTTACTGGAACTAAAGCAAGATGGCCAGGATTTTACAGGCCTTGGGGCCAGGCATGCGCTAAAGGCTGCAGTCAGGAGGAAGGATGATGTGTGTGAGGATGCCCTCCTCAGCTAAGGACAATCTCAACAGGGGACTTGTCCACGAGCTTCTAGGTGCCACCCTTCCGTAGCTGACACAGTGAGTGGCTGCTCAATTTGAAATGGGGTCCTGCTTGGTGCACCACAGTGTCCACTTTAAATATGAAATTTACTTTCCTTAAGTGAATGGAAAAACTTCCCATCATCTTCTTAAGAAATGTCTCACATCCTACAGAATGGGAGAAAATATTTGCAAGCCATAACATAAGATAACAAATCAACATCCAAAATACTAAGAGACTCATGCAACTCAATAGCAGGAAAACAAATGACCTGGCTGAAAAATGGGGACAGAACCTGAATATATGTTTCTTAAAAGAAGACATACACATAGCCACCAAGTATATAAAAATGTTCTCAACCTCACTAATTATCAGGGAAATGCAAATCAAAGTCATAATGAGCTATCATCTTATTTTGGTTAAAGTGGCGATTATCAAGAAAATATAAGATAACAAGTGTTGGTGAGGACGGAAAAAGGGGAACACTAGTACACTGTTGGTGGGAACCTAAGCTGGTATAGTCATTATGTAAAATAGTATGAAGGTTCCTCAAAACTTAAAAATAAGTTATCACATGATCCAGCAATTTTACTTCTGGTTATTTATCCAAAGGAAATGAAATCACCATGTTGAAGAGTTCTCTGAACTTCCGTGTTTATTGCATAGCCAGATACAAAATCAACCAAAATGTCCATCGATAGATGAAGGGATAAAGAAAATGTGGGATCTCTACACAGTGAAATATTACTCAGCCACAAATAAGGAATGAAATCCTGTTGTTTGCAGCAACATGGATAGAGCCAGAGGTCATTATGTTAAGTGAAATGAGTTTCACGTAAATTCTGAGATTATTCAGTATTTGTGTTAATAATACTGAATAATCTCACCCAAACACAAATTCTGAATAATCTCACCCTATATGTGGAATCTAGAAAGTCAAATTCACAGAAGCAGAGAGAAGGGTGGTTACCATGGGCCGGAGGGCTGAGGGGATTTGGATGATATTAGTCAAAGACTAGACACTTTCAGTTAAAAGATAAATAAGTTCTGGGAATCTAATATACAATATGAGGACACAGCAATACTGTATTTGATATGTGAAATTTGCTAAGACAGTAGACCTTAAATGTTCTCAACACACACACATACACACACACACACTGGCCACTATGTGAGGTGATAATATGTTCATTAGCTTGAACTAATACGTCCTTTTGCAACGTATACATATATCAATACATCATTTTGTATACTTTAAATATACAGAATATTTGTCAAATACATTCAATAAAGCTAGGATAAAAAGAAAACAAAGAAATTTCTTATAACAACTCTTAGCAGATCAAAGAGTAACCTATGTAACCCTAAAATATTTGGGCAGCCAGTGCGGCTTAGTGGGAAAAGTATACCCCATGGAGCCAAAAAGATCTTGCTTCAAATCTGTGCCCTGCTAGTTACCAATATTTTTTAACCTCCAGTTTCTCCTGTGCACCATGAGGATAATAATACCAACTTTGCTGGACTGTTGTGGAGTTAAACAAAAGAATATACTTAGTGCGTCTAGCATAATGCTTGATACAAACAAGACCTCCAAAAGGTATCAGCTCCCTACATCTTTTTGCAGCAAATAAGTCATTGGTGGTGACAGGTTACGGATCATAAAGAGAGGTTCCATCTCCCAATGAGGAGTGCGTCTCACTGGTGTGACTGGAGTCCTCTGTAAAGATTGTTAAAATACACGTCTCATTCTTAGTGAATCTAACTCAAGGATTCTAGGGGTGATTGTGATTCCCAGGAAATCTTGGAACACCCTGCTTGAGACTGTGGACCCTGATCTCAGTAAGAACACCTTCACCTTAGAGCCCAGGGACTTCTGTGCTTAGTAGATGCTTGAGGACATTTTTCACTGCCCTCCTTGTCAATATCCTCATCACATCACAAAGCCCTCTTCGACCCTTAGATAAATACTATGTATTCCAAAACAAAAACATGCATAAATCATGTCAGTTACAGAATCAAACCAATTCCCCTTTTTGAGATGTGATTTTATTGAGGCATAAATCACCACTAAAAGGTAATTTGGCGCAGACAGGAATTTTACTGGGGGATGCAGATCCCCTGAGATAGTCTGGAAAATGAGAAGCATATTCAAAGATGAAGTGTCCCGCAGGTGTAAGAGGCACTGGGCCTGAGTGTCTGGACAGAGATTAAACTTTCTCATTTAAACAAAGTACAATGGAGCCACCCTGGATGGGACTGCCAAAGGCTTTCTGTATTTGATTGTGAGCTGCATTGCAGAAACTGCACTGTCAAAAAGACACTGACCAAGGCCCAGAAAGTAAACAGGAGCTGGGATGCAGAAAGTGACCCCGAAGCTCAAACAGGCTTTCCCAGCCTACCAGATGCTCTTCTTGATTTAACAGCAGGTCATGAGGTTTTCCAGTGTCTTCTGTGGCTTTCTTTTCCCACAGACAGGCCTCATTTATTCTAAAATATGGAGCTTTGGGGGTTTCTTGAAAATGGTAATTTTACTCAGTAAAAATAAGTCCAGATGAAAACTTTAACTGTGGGAATCCATTCTGAAAAAGGATGAGAGTAAGAACATGACAGAAACTGTCTGTTTTACCCAACTGATCAGTAGCCGCCCAGACCCAATCACTTCCCATATGACAACAACAACAAAAAATGATTCTGGAAGCAGTTCAGCAAAAATACCTCAGTGACTGAGAACGCCAAGGTGACTATTTACCCGTCACCTCCATGCAAAGGTCCCAAGTGCAGCAATGGTGAGCACTTTTGTTCTGAGATCTATGTTGCTAACGACAAGACTAGAGCTGTCTTTTCATTAATGAGAGAAGTTTCTATCACCATTCTTCCACAATTTGCTTTTATTCTCTTTTAAAAACTACTTCCCTAGGTTTGACCAGGGTGCTATAACCCACCGAGACACTGTCACGCTAAAAAGAACTTACGTTCCTGTCCTTTAAGTATTACTCGGAGCCCACTGCATTTTTCACTGGCTGCTTTAGAGAAGCACCTTTGAGTACAGTACTCAATTAAACAGTAGATGTATACCAAGTGCTTCCTGCTCATGTACAAATCTCTGTCTCCCTTGGCCCTATTCTCTGTCATTCCCTAGATACACAGAATTTTGGAGCTGGAGATACACTGGAGTCATGAGTGAGCCCCACAACCTCAGAGGCTTAGCACAGCACACTATTCTCACTCACGGGACTGGCAGCGACTCCCCTGGGAAGCTCTTCTAGGGTTCTGGGTCTCTTCCGTTATGTGGCAACACCATCTCAGGGTCTTTCACTTTCAGCAGTGCAGATGAAGAAGAGAAAGGGTGTGGGACAACTCAGGAAACAGGCTGGAAAGCAGATCACTTCCACCAGCTTCTTCTAGGCCAGGAATCAGTCACAGACGATCAACCTAAACCCAAAGACAGCAGAGAGAAGTGGAGCAGTACACAGATGCGAACAGCGTCTGCCTCAGAGAGACGGAAGATGCTCCTTTCTTTCCACTCCTTTAAGGGTTTTTTAGTTGCGGCAACGGAGACCCCAAAACATAAGTTACACACAGCCAATCAGGGACATGTCAGCTCAGTGTTCACCAAGCAATTTATTGCCCTTTTCTATTAATTCCAAATAATGTATAAAAAGGCTTATAAAGTCTCGGAGCCTTGTTTCCAGGCCTTTCTAACCAGGACTGCAGGGTGAGAAGGATCCTGACCACTCTACTCTGCGACCCACAGTTCCGGGACAGTGTCTCTTGGTCTGAGAGCTGGACAGATGAACGTTTCAAAGAGCAAGTGCCAGTAGCAAACCCTAATTACAGGAAATGCTTCTTGGCTCCTAAGGGATATAAAATTACTTTGGGGAAAGTCAAGGAAAATAGAAACTGAATATCCTGAAATGGCTTGATTTCAAGGCCAAAAGTCATCCTCAAGCTTGTGTTCTGTGCTTGATTCTGTCAAGATAGCTGGCAGGGTGGAGATAGCGTTTCAGGGGGGAGGAGGTCTGGATGGTGTCAGCCTGGTTTGCAAGCATCACGTTGGCTCATGGATAATATATCTTGAAAGGTTGTCCTCCTCACGGTTTGAATCAAATGTGAGAAAAAGCAGGCTTCCAAAAAATACCTGCTAAGGAATGAGGAAATGGACACAGGCAAATATGGTCTCCTTGACGGATTCTGAAAGCTGTCTGGGCAGAGTAAGACTTCACTAGTGCAAAGAACTCCTGTGTTGCAATCTGTGTAAATCTTTGCCCTATCTGTAACTGAATATACCAGTGCTAACTGGGCAGTCAGTTACATGCCCATTTTTTAAAATTCTGACTTTACAATCACAGAAGTTATGTACCTATTTTTTGCCTGGATTTATAAATTTTCATCTGGAGATCTGGCACTGACTAGTTAAAGAATGCATGTTGAGGGCGGTGCCTGTGGCTCAAAGGAGTAGGGCGCCAGCCCCATATACCGGAGGTGGTGGGTTCAAACCCAGCCCTGGCCAAAAACTGCAATAAATAAATAAATAAATAAGAATGCATGTTGGTTCTTTTATTTTTTTATTTTTTATTTTTTTTGTAGAGACAGAGTCTCACTGTACTGCCCTCGGGTAAAGTGCCATGATGTCACACGGCTCACAGCAACCTCCAACTCTTGGGCTTATGCTATTCTCTTGCCTCAGCCTCCCAAGCAGCTGGGACTACAGGCACCCGCCACAACACCCGGCTATTTTTTTGTTGCAGATTGGCTGGGGCTGGGTTTGAACCCGCCACCCTCTTAAGGATCTTGGACAAATATTTAATGTTCTGAGGTCTCCCCCCCCATTCATAGCTAGGAAAAGAAAAATAGATAAAAATAATATTTACCACTTGGCCCAATTCAACCTAAATATTTCTTTCCCACATAAAATCAAGTAACAATAATAATAGAAAATAGGTTTATAACAGTACCAGAATTATGTCACTTTATTTAGCTGCCTTTTCTCAAAATATAATTACATTTCCTAGATATTACAGATCAGATACAAAAATGAATGAAACTACTGAATTCGATGACATGTGTGTTAATTTTTCAGTTTTTCATCTCATTCTCTTCTTTCCATGCTAACTGTTCCCCCACTTTGAAAAAAAAGTCTTCTTCTTATGTGTTGGGGAAACATTGTGCCCATTTTATTAACAGTATTTTTGAAGCCAATAAGAATGAGTTTGCTGAATCACAGGTTAGCTTATGGCACAGGCTGGACTTAGGCCAATGTTCAGTGTATGGAGCAGGATGGGGAAGCTGGCCGGTTAGATATCTCCAAAGAACATGGAAATAAGGTACCTTTCAGAGTTTAACTAGTGAAATGAATACATCAAATACATATACAACTAGTAAAACAAAATGGATACAATCAGCCAGCAATGGAAATAAGCCAAAAAACCATTCATCTCTCTGTAAAGTAAAACAGAAATGTGTGAGAGCTTCTCAAACTTTAGTCCCACTTATCTGGTACAGTAATGAGGAAGATGACTATGTGGTTATAAGCCAGTGAGCAATGTGTTGTGCCCCATTAGATGATGGCTATATGAACAGAAGGGGTTGGTTAGCCAAGGAAATAGGAAAAAGGGAGAACCAGAGGTCAGAGAGGCCCTCTGGAGGGTGCAGCCCATTGACATGGAAGCCTCTAAGGGAAACAGCCTTGGCAGTGTGGACCAAAGTAGTATGTTCCTTTCCTGAGACTCTCCTCTTGAGTACAAGAGGGCAAGGGAACCTTAAGCCATTACAGCATCGTTTTAACATCCATTAAGGGCCCCTGTGCTGATTCTGTGGACACCAAACCACCCTGTGATATTTTGGCTCCTTATGTAGTGAGCCTACTGGCAGAGCTGCCTTGAAGTATTCAGTTGTGTTTAGTATTTTAAACTAATATAATTATATCTGATGTGGCATATCTTCAAGGTAAACACCAGCCTCTGGGCTGCACCTGGGCAGGCAGTCATGTTACCCAGCAATACCTCAGGACTCACTTCACGCTCCTTTTGAACTATAGCCCATGTGGTTTTGACTGAACCACATATTAAAACTAGATAGGGATGTTCTACTATTACGACAGTGTTTAGTGAACTAACAAAAGAATCGCTGTATTGCAAGACAGAAACAGTCTGCAGAATGGAGGGCCATTGCAAAAGGCCACATGCTGATTTTCTATTGTGTCTGGGGCCCTGCTGTAGACAGCTTCATCAAAGATACCAACCAGTTGACAGGGTAATGTTTTCCAGGTTTTTTCACACCTCGTCCAATTATAGTGATTGTTAGGTGATAAATACGGTGACAGCTCATTACAAAATTCAGCTTTCAGAAGCTGAATGATGAAGGGACACCTCTCACGGTTAGCGTCTTTCCTTTGCTCCTTCTCCACCCTCCACAAAACCATGTCAGATGTCTTTACCACAGAAGCTCAGGGAGGAATACACAGGGCAGCCCATGAAAGAAAACGGAGGAAGGAGATGAAGAACAGCCTAAAAACGCCAGAGAATTACCCCTGCCCTCTAAAGTTGTTTTTATTAGTGTACGTGTGCGTCTATGTCTATGGGTTTGCACACTCTTGTGCCCTCAATGCCAGGTGGTCACACACCTGTAAACCTACGTCCATGGACGCTAAGGCCTTGGCTTCTTCAGTTTAGCGAGGCATAACTGACAGACAATAAACTGCACATATTTAAAGTACAGTATTTTTTCTAATCGATAATGATGTCTTTGTTTAAAAAGAAATTGAGCACAAGTGTGTAACCATGAACTAGATCCTTTAAATTATCAAAAATCGCAAGTACATATTAATAGTGATTGTTACCAAGTAGAGAGGTAGGCCCTCACCTAAAGTAAATTTTAGTAATGTTGATGTATATATGCAGTGGTGAAATAATCACCACAAGAAAAATAATAAACATATCTATCACCTCTGAAAATTTCCCTGTGCCCATTTATAATGCCGCCTCCTTCCTCTCCTTACCCAATTCCCATCCCCAGGCAGATATTGATCTGCCTTCTGTCACTATACATTAGTTTGGTTGTTCTAAAAAATTATGTAAATGATGCATACATCATATGTCCTTTTTCTGGCTTCTTTTACTCAGCATAATTATTTTGACTTTCATCTATGTTCTACGGGGTATCAACTGTTCATTTCTTCTCATTATTGCCAGTGGTAATGGATTCATTCTTTGTATAAATGGACCACGATGTGTTTATCCATTCACCTTTAGTAGTTATTCAGGTTATCCCCAGTTTGGGGCAATTAGAAATAAAGGTAAAGATCTAAGAATATTTATGTAAAAGGGTTTGTGTGGACATACATATACTGACTAAATCATATGGTCGGTGCATACCTAACTTTCTAAGAAATTGCCAAACTGTATTCCCATCAGCAGTACATAAGAGTTCCAGTTCCTCCATATCCTCGCCAACACTTGTGGTGATGGTCATATTTTTCTTCTAATTCTTCCTATTCTAATAGGTATGTAGTAGGATCACCTAGTGGTTTTACTTTGCATTTTTCTAATGACTAGTGATGTTGTTCATCTTTTCCTGTACTTATTTGTCATCTGTATGTATGTCCTCTTTAATAAAATGTCTAGTCAAATATTTCCCTCATTGTTATTGAGTTGTTTATTTTTCTTATTGAGTTTCGAGGGTTTTTTTAATCTATTCTGGATATAATTACTTCGTTAGATTTATATATTGTGAACATCTTCCAGTGCCTGGCTTTTCTTTTCATTCTTTGAACAGTGTCTTTAGAATATCATATGTTTTTAATTGTGATAAAGTCTGATTTATTAATTTGTTCCATCAAGATTGTGCTTGGTGTGGTAGCTGAAAAATCTTTGCCAACCGAAGGTCACAAATATATTCTACATTTTTATAGTTTTGGGTTTTATATTTATTTCTCATCCATCTTGAGTTAATAATTACATGATGAAAGATATAGATTGAAGTTCCTCTTTTTATATATTGATAACCAATGGTACTAACACCATGAGTTGAAAGGACTGTTTCTCCACTAAATTTGCCTTGTGCCTTTATCAAAACTCTGTTGTTTACACATGTTTGTAGGCCTATTTCTATTCCATTGACTTATTTGTCTATCTTTAAGCTGAGACACATTGCCTTGATTAGTGTAGCTTTGTAAATCTCAAAATCAGGTAATAGTATCCTCTAAGTTGTTCTTTATAAAGATTTTTCTTTGCAGAGGGTGGGTTGTGGGTTTTTCTGTCTTGTTTCACTATTCTATGTCCTTTGTGTTTCCAAAGTTTAGAATATGTCTGTGAGTTTCTACATCTCCATTTATTTGTGTCTTCTTTAATTTTTCCATAGTTTTTAGTGGACAGAGAACTGTAAATAGTCCCCAGTATCACACATTAAGGGAGAATGATCGAGTTCCCCTTCAAGACTGGTGAGTTAAGGCACCAGAGGCTTAAGCTTCTTACAGCAACACAATGCAAGGACTACGAGAAGGGAATGCTAGGACCTATTTAGTGTCATGAGCATTAAATGAGAGAGCACAAGTTGAAGTTTAATATAACACAGGCTCTACAGTCAGACTGCCCGGCTCTACCACTTATAGCTGAGCAGCCTGGAAAATTCACAATCTCTCTAGACCTCAGTTTTCTGATCATCAAAATGCAGAAAATACTAAAACCTTCCACATAAGGGTCTTCATAGGATAAAGTGAGCCCGTTAAACACTTAGTGCTATTCTCATCCCCCAATAAGCAACTAATAAACATTGGCAGTGGTTGTTGGTTTTACTCTTACTAGCACTTAACACATCATCTTGAACATAATAAGCATCCGATAAAGGGCAGATGTTATTAGCTTATGTAGCAAACTAAACCACTTCAGGTATGTTTCTCAGATGCTTTGACTATCCCAGACTGAACTGAACATCCTAGAAGTAGGTTTGCTCCTGAGAGATCTAACCCTCACGTGGAACATTCCATACTTTGGATGCTGTACTTACGACACTACATCAAGCCGGGTACGGTGGCTCACACCTGTAATCCCAGCACTCTGGGAGGCCCAGGCAGGTGGATTGCTTATGCTTAGGAGTTTAAGACCAGCCTGAGCTGGACAGCAAGACCCTGTCTCTACTAAAAATAGAAAAATTAGCTGGCTCTGGTGGCCAGAGTCTATAGCCCTAGTTACTCCTGCTGAAGCAGGAGAATTGCTTTTGAGCTCAGGAGTCTGAGGATACAGTGAGCTATGATCATGCCACTGCACTCTAATCCTGGGGATAGAGTAAGACTCTGTCTCAAAAGAAAAAAAAAAAAACAACTGTATATGAGACCTGTTTACACAGGATCTCACAATGATAGGTAAATCTCCACAATTAGCTTACTAATGGCTTTCTTAATCTCTCTAGGAGTCTGGGGGAGGTTGTGTGAATCGTGTTTCCTCATTGTTCCTTAAATACTAGGAGAGCTGACTCTTTCACGAGGAGGCATCTACACTGGCTTTGGTTCTTGCTGTAAGGAAGTGACCAGATCATCTTACGTGCACATCCTAGACTGCCATGGAGTGATAAGATTGTCACACACAGAAAAGCTCTGTGTGTCACTCACCACCAACGTCTACCCTTCACCTTGGGCTGTGCACACACACTCACACATGTGAACTCCCCCCTGGCTTGCTGACACAACCTGCCTGACTGGAGATCCATTTCCATACTTAATGAAAACACAAATTGTTCCCTATGAAAACACAAATTACCTTTGAAGAGAAAGCAATCATTAACTTATGCATATAGGATTCAGTTCAAGGTAACAGAAGAGCCCTGGGTCAAGAGAGGGAAGATCTGAGTTCAGATAATCCTGGATGCCTTTTTTACTCTTCTATAACGCAAGATTTCACTAAAGCTTCCTGACCTACAATGATGGGGTGGCACTTGAGGCGTCGATGCATTCAGCAAATCTTAACAGACCACTTACCACAGTCGGGTGTTGTTTTAAGTGCAGGGGACACACCCATGAATAAAACAAAATATTTGTACCACAGGGCTTATATCCAAGTCAGAGAGACAGTTAATAAGAAAATAAACACTTATGTGATAGAATTTTCAGGAGTGCTGAATTTCTAGAATAAAAATAAAACGGGAGGTCCTCTGTCACCTTTACTATTCAACATAGTGCTGGAAGTTCTAGCCAATACAATTAGGCAAGACAAGGAAATAAAGGGAATCCAAATGGGAGCAGAAGAGGTCAAACTCTCCCTCTTTGCTGACGACATGATCTTATACTTAGAGAACCCCAAAGACTCAACCACAAGACTCCTAGAAGTCATCAAAAAATACAGTAATGTTTCAGGATATAAAATCAATGTCCACAAGTCAGTAGCCTTTGTATACACCAATAACAGTCAAGATGAGAAGCTAATTAAGGACACAACTCCCTTCACCATAGTTTCAAAGAAAATGAAATACCTAGGAATATACCTAACGAAGGAGGTGAAGGACCTCTATAAAGTAAACTATGAAATCCTCAGAAAGGAAATAGCAGAGGATATTAACAAATGGAAGAACATACCATGCTCATGGACGGGAAGAATCAACACTGTTAAAATGTCTATACTTCCCAAAGCAATATACCTATTCAATGCCATTCCTATCAAAATACCAACATCGTACTTTCAAGATTTGGAAAAAATGATTCTGCGTTTTGTATGGAACCGGAAAAAACCCTGTATAGCTAAGGCAGTTCTTTTTAACAAAAATAAAGCTGGGGGCATCAGCATACCAGATTTTAGTCTGTACTACAAAGCTATAGTGATCAAGACAGCATGGTACTGGCACAAAAACAGAGACATAGACACTTGAAATCGAATTGAAAACCAAGAAATGAAACTAACATCTTACAATCACCTAATCTTCGATAAACCAAACAAGAACATACCTTGGGGGAAAGACTCCCTATTCAATAAATGGTGTTGGGAGAACTGCATGTCTACATGTAAAAGACTGAAACTGGACCCACACCTTTCCCCACTCACAAAAATTGATTCAAGATGGATAAAGGACTTAAATTTGAGGCATGAAACAATAAAAATCCTCCAAGAAAGCATAGGAAAAACACTGGAAGATATTGACCTGGGGAAAGACTTCATGAAGAAGACTGCCAGGGCAATTGCAACAACAACAAAAATAAACAAATGGGACTTCATTAAACTGAAAAGCTTCTGTACAGCTAAGGACACAATAACCAAAGCAAAGAGACAACCTACACAATGGGAAAGGATATTTGCATATTTTCAATCAGACAAAAGCTTGATAACTAGGATCTATAGAGAACTCAAATTAATCCACATGAAAAAAAGCCAACAATCCCATATATCAATGGGCAAGAGACATGAATAGAACTTTCTCTAAAGATGACAGATAAATGGCTAACAAACACATGAAAAAATGTTCATCATCTCTATATATTAGAGAAATGCAAATCAAAACAACCCTGAGGTATCATCTAACCCCAGTGAGAATGGCCCACATCACAAAATCTCAAAACTGCAGATGCTGGCGTGGATGTGGAGAGAAGGGAACACTTTTACACTGCTGGTGGGACTGCAAACTAGTACAACCTTTGTGGAAGGAAGTATGGAGAAACCTCAAAGCACTCAAGCTAGACCTCCCATTTGATCCTGCAATCCCATTACTGGGCATCTACCCAGAAGGAAAGAAATCCTTTTATCATAAGGACACTTGTACTAGACTGTTTATTGCAGCTCAATTTACAATCGCCAAAATGTGGAAACAGCTTAAATGCCCACCAACCCAGGAATGGATTAACAAGCTGTGGTATATGATACCATGGAATACTATTCAGCCATTAAAAAAAATGGAGACTTTACATCCTTCGTATTAACCTGGATGGAAGTGGAAGACATTATTCTTAGTAAAGCACCACAAGAATGGAGAAGCATGAATCCTATGTACTCAATTTTGATATGAGGACAATTAATGACAATTAAGGTTATGGGGGGGAAGCAGAAAGAGAGACGGAGGGAGGGGGGTGGGGCCTTGGTGTGTGTCACACTTTATGGGGGCAAGACATGATTACAAGAGGGACTTTACCTAACAACTGCAATCAGTGTAACCTGGCTTATTGTACCCTCAATGAATCCCCAACAATAAAAAAAAAAATAAATAAAAAAAATAAAATAAAAAGGAGTAAGAAAATGGAGAATGACTTTTGAGCTCAGGAGTCTGAGTTACAGTGAGCTATGATTGTGCCAGGCGTTTAGCCAGGGCGCTTTAACGATGCTATCTATGAGGCAGGAGAACCTGGGTAGAAATATCCAGACTTCACCTTTTCCCCTAGGTGGAAGCCAGAAGGCAAAGGAGCCCATTAGTGCAGCCCCTGCAGGTCAGACTCTGGGGTGTAAAACAGGGGAGAGGAGGGTGGAGACGGCTCTGGGGGAGCAAGGAGAAGAGACATGGCCCTGTGGGAGAAGGCCAGCCACTCCCAACGCTGCTCATTCACAGCTCTGACTACTGGAAGGTTCCCAGTCAATCTGGGGCTCCATGCAGAACAGGTCTAATTGCTCACTCCCAAGACAGTGCTTTAGAGAGAGGACAACAGCCCACACATCTCACAACCTGGTGCCAGGGTGGATGTCCCAGGGACATTAGTTTAATCCCTGACTCCAGTGCCCAATGGAGTTTGATGGTTAGGTCTCTGTATGTCATCTCCCTTGCCGATTCTGTATCAGGGACAATTTTATCCCCCAGGAGAATTGGCAAGGTCTGGAGACAGTTTTCATTGTCACAACTGGGAGGAGGGGATGCTACTGGCACCTGGTGGGTAGAGCCCAGGAATGTTGATAAATACTGTGATGCACAGGACAGTCCCCACCACACAGAATGATCCTTCCCCAACGCTACGGTGCCCGGGATGAGAAGCGGGTCCCACAGGAGCTGAGCCCACAAAGCTGTCACTAGAAGACCCTCTCCAGGAGCCCAGGATGAGATCTTCATTTTCAGGGTGAGCTAATACAAAATAGCCATCGAGGCCTGCAAGAGCAGAGAGGGTGGGAGGAAGCTGGAGTGGAGCCTCGGGGCCGGCAGGGCAAGGAGCAGGAGGGCTGTCCACGAGCATCGGGAGGGGCTTCCTTCAAGCTTCCCAGTGCCTAGGGCCGGGGCTTCTCAGCTAAATGGGGAGCAGCCAGGCGGCCTGCCTGGCAGCTCACAGTGAGCCGTCCTCACATCACAGCGTCAGCTTTCCACAGGGACGCATGTAAACAAGAAGACCAGCCACGAGAAACATAAGAAAGGAATAAAAGTTGTTTGGTCTGCTGTCAGGAACAGATTGTTGGAATATTCCAACCCCAGTCCAAAGGGGACAACCAACAAAAACAACCAGGAGACCGCAGCCCACGCTTGGATACATGAAGCCTTTGCTCGCCCTGTGCCACGGACCATTTCCAAGAGAACGTGCTGCTGGCACCGTCCTCTGTTTTTGCCACGGCCTGGTGAGCACTTATGTCTGTCCAAGCCCGGACGTTTAGGACCAGAAAGTATGAAAATGTCATCCGTGACCATGAATTAAGAGCAAGTAAAGTTTGTGTCTGCTGCAGGCCCGTGTGTGTATTTTGACTAACACTGCTGTCATCCAGCAATTCCTCATTTATCTGGCATCAACAGGTCAACTGGAAATATCCCACTTTAAGTGAATCTTCCAGATACCCCAAGTTTACCCTACTTAAGACTTAAATAGCCTTCATGAGCTAACATTTTGGAAAACTTTCTAAAAGGTATACATTGCCAAAAAAAAAAAGGTATACGTTGCCTTTGCTTTACTTGAGTATATTGACAATATTTCTATTTTTTAAGTGACTCAGAACAGTGACTGTAATGTTCTGTAATAATGAAAATAATGAGATGTCTGCGGAGCTAGAAGCATTTTGACGAGACATTAAGTGAACCCAGATCATACCTTGTTTTTCTATTCAGTTCTTACTCAAACTCCCCGTGGCTTCTTTTCATCCTCCTCTGTGTAGCTGTCAGTTGTTACCCTGTTTCCCCGAAAATAAGACATCCTCCGAAAATAAGACCTACTTACAGGAAACATAAGACGTCCCCTGAAAATAAGACCTAGCACGTCTTTGGGAGCACACCTTAAAATAAGACACTGTCTTATTTTCGGGGAAACAGGGTAGTCTTTAGTTCTGTCATCAGGCCTGTCCATCCGTAATCCCTGCCTTCTAGTAATTGCTGCTGTGGTCTGGAACAGTGGTTCTTGATTTTGGCAATATGCTGACTGTCCAGAATTATCCATGCCTGGATCCCATCTCCAGAATTGGGATTTCATTCGTCTGGGTTATGGCCTGGGCATAGGTGATTCTTTTGGCCAGCCAAGAGCCACAGGACATGAAATCCAGTATCTTAGCTTTCTTTGTACAAGAAAGCTAAGATACTGGATGTATCTTAGCTTTTTTGGCATGTATTTTAGAAGTCTCTGGGTCTCCCTTCCTCATTCTCAGCTGTGCCCCAGGAATGTGACCTCAGCTAGGAGAGAGGTAGGATGAACCAGTGGTTGAGCACTCAGAGTCTAGAGCTCAACTACCTGGGTTCAGACTTTGACTCTGATACTTACTGTGTGACCTTGAATAATTCACTCAGTAAAATGTTGGAAGGATTAGATGAGTTAGTGCACAGAGAGGACTAAGAAGAGAAGGACCTGGCAGGGAATAGAATTTACTCCAGTGGATGAGGTGGAGAGACAGAAGTGTGGGCAGAGGTGAGACTGGCACCCAGCGACTGGTGTCAGAGAGCAGCTGGGACTAACCTGGGCCAGAAGCGGAAGGGGAGGAAGCTATGTTATTAGAATCCAGGGAACACCAAGGCTGTGGAAAGATACAGCAGTTGCCAAAGACAAGGTACAAGAAGGGAGCGGAGAGAAAATACCCCAGCCTCTCTCCTTCCAGCCTCTGACTTACCACTGGAGGACCCCACTAGCTGGACCCTGTGAGAAGCCAAAGAGAATTGCCCCTCAAGCCCCTTGTTCTGGAGGAAGAATGCATCAAATTGAGATGGCACAACACTGCTGTGGACAAATTTTTTAAAAAATGTTAGTCCAGGATGGAGGGAGGAGGGTGGGGCCTTAGTGTGTGTCACACTTTATGGGGGCAAGACATGATTGCAAGAGGGACTTTACCTAACAAGTGCAATCAGTGTAACTGGCTTATTGTACCCTCAATGAATCCCCAACAATAAAAAAAAAAAAAAAAAAATGTTAGTCCAATATAACAAAAAAGCCAAACATCCTCGGGTAGCAGGCCCAGTGCAACATGCCTCTTGGCCTTTTCTCACTGGCTGACCTCCTTCTCTGTTCCTTCCCCTGCCAGCGCCTGCCAGAAAACAGCCCTCCTAGCTCACTTCCTTTGCTAATTGAAACACATTCCTGAGCCGGCTTGCAGCAGGCTTTGGAATTTCTTCCTCCACCACTTCCCCACCCCCAAACGCCACCTCTTTCTTTTCACTCATGAATGTTGACCTTTTGTCCAATAAAGACTTCAGTCTTCCAACCTCCTACTAGTACTAGCAACTTAAGTAGCCATTCTGGGCCGTGTTTACATTTGCTCCACGAAGACCATCCTGGACTCTCATTACCTATCAAGTTCTGAGTGGGGTGAATGGAGGCAAAAGCCCCTTTGTTCCAGCAATTTCCATGTACGTGTAAGGGCAAGAGACAGTGCTCAAAGTGCATGGTGGCTTTCCGGGGGGACAGCTATGAAGGGTGCTCATTCCCTCGCCATGATTTTTCCTTTTCTTTTTAAATTTTTTTTCTTTTTTCTAATCCCATGACAGATAACCTCTCCATGTTTTGCCACTGCACCATCTTTACAAATGAAAATTATTAACTTTTAGATTCATGCCTGAGTGCACCAGAACCTTCTCATACTGTGCTGATACACGTACTCGGTTGCCTTGGTTGCACCCTGTTTTTATTGCCATCACAAGGTTTATTTTTTTTTCCTTCCAGATCCTATGACTATATATTCTTTACAGATTTAATTGAACTATTTATCCTTGTTACTCCATTATGGTCCTTCCAACTAAATTCCTTTGAATCCATCCCTTCTATCGCATGTGCACTGTCCTATGATAAAAGCCACTGTTTCCCTGAGAAGCCTGAAAAGCTTTCCTGAGTGAAGAGAGAAGATGAAACCATTCCTGGCCGCCTCTCAGTACTCAAATGCCCTTATGCAAAAGCATCCTCATCAAGCAATGAAGACCTCCAGAGAGAGCTGGGGTTGAAGTTAAAAGAGCCCTGGTGAGATTTGACTTGGCAGGATTTTAGCCACTGATTTGAGTTCTGAGTGAGCTAAAAACAATAGTAGCAGCAAAGGCAGCACCCGCTGGGCATCCACTCCCTGCAGACTCTTGTTCTAAGCTGCAGGCACTCAGTCAGTCAGTTCCCTCAAGGAACTTGCATTTTAGATAAGGAGAGAGGACGCAGCACACACAGGCATACACATGCAATAATGCAGGCTAACTTGGGTGAACGGCAATCAAGTAGTACATACATAATAACAATTAAATTGCATTGTAAAAATCTATGGCACAGGCATTTTCCTCAATCAAGACTCATTTTCTACCCAGGTAGTTGCCCTTTTGATTGATGTTGGTGGAGTTTTCACTGGATTTCTTACTCTATCTCCATTTCTATGTGCACAATTTAGGTAGCTAGACGATGCCTTCTGCTTCCAAATCCAGCACATTGAGGACATTTTGAATTTATGACACATCCACGAATTTACTAAAGGTTGACCCATCAGTATCTGCAGACATGTCATGAAGTGACTTCTCACAACTAAAACACTTCAAAGTAGAAATCATCTAAAAATAACTCCCCATTGGGGTAGGTTGAAGGGTGAGCTTCCCATCCTCAGTTCTTATTTTTTTGTTGGTGTGGGTGCTACTTTAGCAAAGCCAGTAACTCTGAGAACATCCTCCTATCTGTGCACATGTGTCACCAGAAAATAAAAAGCAAAGTTGCACACTGAGCTAAGGGAGTGATTTTGAAGAATGATTCAGCTTTCAGCTCCTACGGATGAACGTGAATACAAACAAGCCATTAACACGTCAAAGTGATGCCTGTTCTGTTAGCTCAGTCCTTGTTTCCATCCCAGCACCTCTGACAAGTGTGGAGCTTGCTATCTACAGGCAAGTCAGCCTCCTTGCTAGACTGTGCAGTGGCTGAGAAGGCACAGGGCGTCTTTTATTTAAATTAATTGATTGATTGATGCATTTCACTTGACAAAATTGCATGTTTGTGGTGTGTGACGTGATGTTTTGAAGGTTTGTGCAACGGCTCAGTCAAGCTAATTAACACATGCATTAGCTCATGTCCTTATTATTTTGTGTGTGTGTGTGTGTAAGAATACTTAAAATCTACTCTCCTAGAAGTTTTCAAGTGTACATTACATTATTAGTAACTATGGTCACCATGATGTACAGTAGATTTCCTGAATTTATTCCTCCTAACTGAAGTTTTGTATCCTTTGCCCAATATCTCCCCAATCCCTGTAGCTCTTTTCCCACTCCCAGCCCCGAGTATTGATTACCTTTCTAGTGTCTGCTTTTATGACTCAAACTTTTTTCCAGTCCGCATAGAAACAAGATCATGTAGTATTTGTCTTTCTTTGTCCAGCTTATTTTACTGAGCAAAATGCCCTCTAGGTTCATCCATGTTGTCACAAATGACAGGACTTCCTGCTTTTTGGAGGCTGGATATGTTCTATTGTGTCTATATGACTCGTTCTCTTGATCCATTTATCTGGAGCTGGATACTTAGGCTGATTCCATGTCTTGGAGATTGTGGATGACGCCACAGTGAATGCGTGAGTGCAGAAAACTCTTTGACATCCTGCTTTCATTTCCTTTGGATATGAACCCAGAAGTGGGATTATATAAGGACATATAGATTATATGGTAGTCCTATTTTTAATTTTCTAAGGAACCTCTGTCCTGTTTTCCACAATGCCTTTATTAATGTACATTCCCTCCAACAGTGTGCAAGGGTTCTACTTTCTCCACATCCTCTCCAGCACATGGTGATCTTGTGGATTTTTGGTAAGGGCCATTCTAACAGATGTGAGGTGACATCCAGCTAGTGGGCAGCAGGGATTATTCAGCTTGGCATTCCCAACATGCAGCATGGTGCTCGAGGCCCAGCAGGCTTAGGAGTGGATTCATGAATTGATCCAATAACTGATCCATGGAAAATGAGAACTCGTCAGTGTTAATCCTCCTGGACAGCAAGGCTAGACCTAGATTGTGGGGAAGGGAGGTGCATGCACAGCGCCTATAGCCCTCCCTAGTGAAAGGCTCAGAATGCAGCACCAGCTGCAGTCCCATTCGCATCAAGGGAAGGATGAGTGAGACATGATGGGATGTCTGTTCCAGGTCTGGCAAAGGATCCAAGGGGTGGAGCCTGCGTCACCCTCTGGAATACAAGGCACAGACACTCCATAATCACAGGGGCAGCCCGGCTAAGGACCAGATCACTTAGCCCTGCATCATAGTCCTTTATAATAAAATATTCTATTATTATATACATGAAACTTAGAGATGGGGTTATGTGCAAACAAGGGTACATTCAGAAAAGTCTCTAACAAATAGTTACTCCAATTATAACCTGCTTCTCAGGCTTGCACAGAGGGAGAATGCAAGGAGAATTTGGTCTCAAAGGACTTTTGGATTTGTCTTGGAAACCATTTCAAGAAAATTGTTAAGAACAATAGTGTCTCATAGTGTTTTCTGATTTCTTTGAAGCTTTTGGCTGAATTCCATCATGAGAGGGGGAAAACGTACATTTGGGTATCGAAGTGTCATTCACGTAGGCAGCAAGTCTTGGCTCAACTTGGAAAAATGCTAATGAAGAAGGAGCTGATCACACATAAGAAGTCAGAGCACGACAGTGCACCTGTCCAGCCCCACACTAGATTTCCCTCATCAGGCCTTCTGAATCATTTCCAGGGAAGTGAGGCTCTCCGATTAGACAGTAATTTACCAGGGAGTAGTCTGCTATCAATTGATTCACTGAGAAGTACTCACAGGTGCCCCCTAAGTCACGGGGTGTCCATGTCTGTATTCAGATGTATGAACAAGCCTAGAGTAATTTGAATCTTGATAACATTGACCCAAAGCCTCAAATAAATGAAGTCATACTGAGTCACTGGTGGGACAGAATCTGCCAGCAGGAAAGGGAACAGTGGGGTTGACCATAGGTATTAAGGACAGCACAGGTGAATGAACACAGACAACACTGTCACTGGCTGTTCACACCTCAGTCTTGGTGGCACTGTGTGGCATTGGTCAACGTTTGGGTTGTCCTTTCTTTAAGCAAATTCAACCTTTTTGCACATTTGTTTTTATACAACCTAAATTAGAGAGGGATCAATCATTTACAAACTAGTTTTTCATTTAACCACAGTTTTAAATAATTAAAACTTCTGGGTAGTTATATTTTTTCTAATTTCAACTTACATACACATTTTCAATAATATGTCTATTAGGTAAAGGACACTCATACTAGCAAAAAGCAGATAGGCAATCAAATGGCTATTTAAGTCTCACTATCATAATCTTGGACACTCCTTTCCATAAAACTTCACCTTGGCTATTCCCAAGAAACCACTTTTGCAACCGAGTTAAATCAGGCAACAGTTGAGCAATAAGGATGTATTTTTTCATATGCCAGCACTGAGCCAATCGCCCCTTTGATGATCTGTTAACAATGAAGACTAGAAAATAAGCAGTACTGTGGGAGGCAGTGTTTTGGCATGAACTGGCTGACGGTTTCAGGGTCAAGAGAGAAACAATCAATTAAACCAGGGAGAGGAGAAAGGAAAACCAAGCAGACTGTTATGAAGAACAGATAAGAAGAACAACAGCCCAATGTCTATGTAGGTAAACAATGCTCCCTTCGCACACTGGAGAATGAGCAATGAAGCGTGAGCAGGAAAAACCCAGAAACAAAGACTGGTACTTCCAACTGTAGCTCCCAGGCATGGCTTTTCTCTCTAACCTGAGGACTCCTCCACAGTAGCCTCCTTTCTCTGGGCTCTACACCTTGATCACACACCTCCAGCATGTGTGGAGTCCAAGGCCAGTAGTGAAAAGGCAGCCAAGGACCCACGGTTAGGGAGGGAAGAAGGAAGGACACCTTCTATTATCAGTGAAAAATGGGAATTTTACAAGTTCATAACCTTGAAATAAATCCATCAGACGTTAGTTAGTATTCACTTCCTTTTTTTTGTTCCCTCTTTTGTTCACACATCCTAACCTTCATTTAAAACATCGCAATTAAAGACAAACTAGGGAGGCAAATCTGATGATCTGCATTCAAGTGAGCACGTAGCCAGGAGCTGTAAAAGTAGGAGGTAATCAATTTGTTTTGTTTGAATTTTTACAAAAGCCTAATGTTTGTCAGATGCTGACTGTGGATACTCCAACTTGCCCCCTTCTATGGGACAGTAGAGGAAGGAGCCACAGTTTGCAATCCATGAAGGAAGATTTACAGATAGACAGGCTATTGCCTCTTCTGTTCTGTCTTGCTGCTGGGTGCATTATCCTAAATTTCACCTGGTAAAAGTATTTCCGTACCTGATTTCTGAATTTGCAGAAGCTGGTCTCACAGATCATCTATGGGGTAAACTAATAGCTTTGCACTCAGAAGTCCTATGTTTCAGCTCTGTATTGGGCATTGTGTGCAAGACAACAGTCCCTTCCACCTTGTCAAATCTCATGGTTGTAGTTATCGCTTATGTCCTTTTTTACTTAATAATCTGTACCTTTCATCTAAAATGCCATCCCAAACCAGCAGGAAGTAGCTTGGTGTCTACATTGCCCCTCCTCCTCTAGATATGGAAGGGTAAAATTGACATTGGGGAATATGTAACAGAAACAGTGGTCTGAAAAAGGGTAAAAATGTTTTCTGTCTCTTCAAAAGCCCCTTACCTTTTTTGAGAACCAAAGTCTAAATCCCTGCCTCAGGCCAGGGTTCAGGAGGGACAGGGGAGTGCCCTTTGTTCTGGTGCCATGGGAGATGGGATGAATCCTGGTGGTGGTCATGAGATTATCTTAGGTAAATATGGGATTAGTCAGAATGATTTCTTTAAAACCTTTGTACTTTTGCTCAGAAGGAGGATGCTGGTAGTTTGAGATAGGAGTCTCCTGGCCTCCTCATTTTCTGGCAAATTAATAAACTTCTCTTTCCTTCTCCTCAAAAAAGAAAAAAAAAATGCAGGTAGGGAGAGTAATAAGACCTGATTTGTTTTCTGCACATAATGATTAATCCTTGAAATACAGAGGCCCCCCTCCCACCCTATCCTCAGATTTGGGAGGCTCTGGAATCATGGAAGGGAGCAGAGGGAGAGAGCATCCTGATTTGTCCAGTTCTCCACTGGGTTGTCCTCTGACATGACAGCTGCTTCTGTGGTGGGGCCACCTAAGAAGGACTTGAGAAAATATCTGGATAGGAGAGCCAGATGGAAATATGCTTTAAGGGAAGGGATGCATCTTGTTGCTCACTGTGGTTTTCCAATACACTAGTTTACATAGCAGAGGCACAAATGCAGCTCTGTATAACATTGTCATGCTTCAGCTATGTGCATGTTTATCATTCCCTTACCAACAACAGCTGGAATAAAACAGCTCAAGGAGATTGGAGAGGAGGGAGTAGAGGTAGAGGAGAGTCAAAGCATTGGAATGGAACCTATAGTTTCCTTGATGAATGAAGCTGCAGATATGGTCATGAGTAGTTGATGACACAGTATCAAGACTACATTTTTCTTTCCAAACACAGAAGAAGGAGGGCTGAGCATTAAAACAGGACTGTGAAGTTGAAGCAAATGAGCCCAAGACTTTCCTCAAGGCTAGTGTATTTTTACCCCCTCCCACACTGGGCCCTTTTAACTTCTTAGACTGCTGCTGCTGGCAGCTGTCCTCAAAGAGGGCTAAGAGTTCAGATTGCACCTGCTGGCCATTAAGACCAGATCCAACTATGCTACCAAATCATTCTGCAATAGGGACAGACAGCCCCACACTGCCTAAGCAGATCTTTCCATCCTGCTAAAGGCTACTGAAGCAAGGAAAATGGATCAGTACTGGGATCTGAACTTTAGGAATGGGCAATACTTAAATGCCATCTTTGCTTGTGCTGACACTTCAGCTTGGAATAAGGTCTCCCACCCTAACTCCCTTCTCCTGTCATTTCACTCCTCTGCTTCCTCCAATGCTCAGCGAAGGCATTGCCTCCTCCTAGGAGCCTTCCCTGAAATGCTCAAGCAATTCTCTTTATTTTACTTCCCTCTTTGGAGTCTTACATGTCCCTTTGGGTTTGTCTGTCCAGCTAGATTTGTCAATGACTGGAGAGGGGAACTGTATCAAGGTTGAATGGACTCTTCCCAAGCGCCTTGTTAGGTAACATAACTGAGCCACATGAT
Organism: Nycticebus coucang; assembly: GCF_027406575.1. NCBI lineage: Eukaryota > Metazoa > Chordata > Mammalia > Primates > Lorisidae > Nycticebus > Nycticebus coucang. The sequence goes on from NC_069788.1 coordinate 68,189,587, forward strand.
GCATTAGAGCAGTTGCTCTCCAGGACCCTGCCACCCAGCCCCTGAGTGCAGACGGGACACTGCTGGGGATGTTGCTGTTCATGATAAAATTAACAGTCCAAGAGTTTCCTTGCTCTACAGCTATGTCACTAGAAGCTGATAAGCCCTGGCCAAGTTCAAGGTCTCCAGCTGTCCTGAAAGTGTCTGCTTGTTTATTTTTGGTAGATAAGTGTTGCTATTAATCCTGAGAGGATAGGAAATGCCAGGGCCTAGAGATCAGTGGTGACTCTTTGAATTAAAACTATGTGAAGATATATTAGCATCTTTGGCACATTAAAAAGGGGAGAAAGGGAAGAAAACACATAGACTGCATTGGGTGATACTGTGTTTCTAGCTCCTTCAATAGCAGTTAATGACTACTTACTATTTTGTAACCTAAGGGTAATGAACACAGGAGCTTTGCTTGCTAATTAAAGTTGATAGAATTCTACAAAAAGCCCCATGGAAAATCCTTTTCATTGAGTATTTTCTCTTTGTTTATCAATAAGGGAGTATTTGTTTATTTTTTATGGCTTACTCTATGTTTAATTCAGAGAAAGTTAAGAAATGTATCCTTGTTCGCAGAGCTCATCAGATTCTTGGCTGACTCAGACTAACTTAATCCATAAGAGATTGATGAACCTGCAAAAATCAAATGAAAAAGAATTGGGTGAGAAAGTCAGGGATGAGCTGCACCCATAGGCTGGCACTTCAAGAAAGCAGTCATATTCTAGGAGCTAGTGCTTTGCCTGAAAATCTTAGAAACTTGCTCTCATCTGTGTCCAGAGGTGACATAAACTAATATGTAGATATGTGTAGGGTATGCTCCAGGATGTCTAATTTATTCATAACACAGTAGAATGGAATATGCAATCACATGGGCATGATTTTCTCCCTGCAGTCAGCCCATACCACGGAACAAAATCATAATTAGGGGCCACTTTATTGATTCATCTTGAGTATTGTCATAAGAAACAAAATGCTGGAATTTCATGTGGTCCCTGCCTGAAAACCTCTGTGGAAAGCCAAGGAATAAGTCAGAATAAGAGACCTACATTCAGAGAACATGAATGAAGTTGAGTGAAACAGCATGACACGTCCATCTGAGGGCAAGAATAATCTTGCAGTTCAGGATTGCCAAAATAGAATGGAGAAAAGTAGAGACCAATAAAAATACACTTTTAGATCTACAGATTGTGAAAAATATGTAATGAAAAGCAACCTACAAATATATGTACAATAATGTTTTAAAATAATGCAGGCACTCTCATCTGGGAACTGATAGATTGCTTATCTGTGAGATAATCCAATCCAAACATTTGATGTACTTACAGCTCCTATGGATTCCATGACAACATAGTTCTCCTGACTGACTTGGCAATTACATTTCTCATTCTAATTAATTCTCATTCTGGCTGTCACTACATTAGTCTCTTTTGAATTAGATCAGTAAGGCTTCATCTTCTGAGCCTCATCAACTCTGGCTGAACTAATACTGTCCAGTTTGGAGGCCCATAAAGCTAAAGCCCAACTCTACTATGGTCTGAGATTGATATGGGGTGAAACCTGAGGGTCATTTGACTCCCCCTTTTATTGTTCTCTACTTAAATTCAAACTATTATTAGGGCATAATACTTAGAAATAAATTTTATCACAAGCCTTAGATATACACGTGTATTCAACTGTAACTGGTTTATGCAGAACTAGAAAAAGGCAATTTTTCTTCTACAGTTAAGATCCATGTCTCAGTAGACACTGACTATAGCTCTATACCTGTCTTTTCCTACGAGCTGATTAGCACCACAGAGGGTGCCAAAAAGTGTATACACATTTTTAAAAAGGATAAAAACTGCATTAAAATTGTAATACTCAAATCATGTTTGACTTCTACAATTACAGGAGATATAAGATACAGTATGCAAGATAACAAATGTTATTGGTATAGATTATTACAATTTTAATTCAGTTTTCTCCTTTCTTAAAATGTGTACACATTTTTTGCACCCTCTGTATATCTACTGAATTACCTATGTCCACACACTTGCTCCCTATGATGTTGGTTGCAAATTGAGGTATGTGCAGCAATCAGCATACGTGTTTAGGTGAAAACCCATGCCTTTAACAGCCCTGGAAGCCCAGCTTTCTCTTCCAGGACCAAAATATTATATATTACCATAAAGCCACTTCTCAAGCTATATGCAACAAAGTCAGGTAGAATGCTTAAGGCATTATGAAAGAATATTTGAGAACCACAACCCTGTAACTAAGGAAGTAATGGCTCCTCCTTTTTTCAAAGACTTCTGACCTTATCAAAGCTTCAGACCAAAAAATTTATCTGGTATGCACAAGAGCCATTTGTCCTTCTCATGATAAGGTCAGATGGTATGTCATAGTAAGCCACTTTCAGGGTTAGTTTTCTTGAAAAGACACATTTGCAGGGAGCACTGCCAGAGAGAAATGATTATGGCTGAAATAAAACAGTTGACACGAAGGGATACTAATTCAGGAAGAGCAGCTCACAGCAGAGCCAGAAATGCTAAAATTTTTATATGAGGGCTGTTTATAATCATAAGCCTGACAGGTAATTCCAGCATGTGGATGTTTTCTTTGGCACAGTGCTATAAAAACCGTGAGCAAAATCCCTACTCAACAGAAGAAACCTTCCCTCCTTTCTAATGATGGTTTGTTCCTGATTCACAGTGATAAATTGTTCTGAAAGTGAATGAAGAGAAGGTAATTCACTCCCTAAACACGCACTAAGATGGTCCTGTCTTCCGGCATTAACTTCTGTTTAATGTACCTGATCCAGACCATTAACCTATTTCCCAGAGACTTGAAATAGCCTGATTGGTCTTCCTCCGCCGTAAGCATTGAGATCAAAGACCTCTCAGTCAAGGTCACCGTTAGAAACTACAATTGCCCTTATTTTAGGCTGAGACCACTGATTACAATTTCCTATTCCTCAGTGGAAAATATACAGTAGTCAAAGACTAACTAAAAATCAATTTAAAAAAACAGGAAAATTGTTTCTTAATAAATATACTTGGGTAACAACCCTACCCGGTAGTAGCCAGAAAGAATAAGTTCAGCTTCTTAGATTTCATTGCCAAAGCAGGATCCTCTGTCTCCAGGTTCACTTATGTGAGTGAATTAGTTGTCTATACAGTGGCTTCTTTTCCAAGAGTTTAAGGTAGGGTTTCTCATGAGCACTACTAATAACTTGGGGCCAGATAATTCTTCACTGCGGGCCTGTCCTATGCATCATAATATGCTCAGTAGCTTCTCTGGTGCTATCAGATACCAGCACCATTACCCCTTTCTTCGCCCCTCTTCCTCAGTTGTAATAATCAGTAATGTCTCTGGACATGCGACATGGCCAAATGTCCCTGGAGTGGGTGACACCAGTTGAGAACCACTGGTTTAGAGCATTAATTAAAAACACATTTACCTGCACCAATGTCGCTTGTTCCTCAATTCCTCACTTCCAAGCCCTCCAAATAAATTGCTTCTTGTTCTGTAAAAAAGTAACCGGCTGCTTTAGTTTGAACAATTTTTCTGCCAATATTACTGGTCATAAGGACAATACATTATTGTATTGTATTTGCGTTAATTGATTCAACTGTTATTCCAGGATAAGGTTCTTAGAGAAAAGGGTTTCCATCCATACATGGTGGATAACTAAAATTGAAAACTTTAAGTACACATTCATTGAAAGAACAAAGTAAGTTAAAGCCCACAATATACTACAGAAACATTCATGTAAAGGAGAAAGTCGGGGGCGGGGAAGAAGAATGTTTAAAATTCCTCCAAAATCTTACCGCACAGAAATAGCCATTACTGATGTTTTGTGAGCATTTACAGATCTCATCTTATTCATGCACAGTTATAAAGCATGGTAGAGATAGAGAAGTTCTTCTACAAAATATACCAGGATTGGCCGCACCTGTGGCATATACCGAGGGTGGCAGGTTCAAGCCGGCCCTGGCCAAAAGCTGTAAAAAAAAAAAATATATATATATATACATATATACACATATACACACATCCAGGATTAGTTCTCCTGTGATTTCAGGAGAATTAAAGATTATAACCATAAGATTATACTCCTGCAATTGTAAACCTAAGGTATTCGATTTAATTTCCCTTGAATTAACAAATGGAAAAGAAACTGAAAACATGTATAAACATCAAATGTTTCTTCACTGCTAGAGATATTAGTTCTTAAAAGGCTCATCTCATTAAAGGAAATGTTTCTGCAAAACTTAAGGAGCTAAAGTTATTTTTATTTTTAAACTGTGTTTTTTATTCTTAACTACTTCACAGGAAAGACGAAGAAATCCATTAATTTATATTTGTTGACCCCTTTTCCCCATTGCTAGTGTGATTCATTGTGTTAAAATATTTACGCGTGTCCTTTAAATTCTCTTCGTTAGCCGTGTTTCCCACAGTGTTTGGGACTCAGCTCTATTTGCAGTGTTTGGACTCAGCTCTATTTGCAGTGAATCCACAGCCTCTCAGTCCTGAATTCTTTATTTTGATTCTTTTTTTTTTTTTTTTAATTTGGCTGGATTGGTTTTCAAGACACAGGTTTTATTTGCAAAAAGGAGTCATAGATTCTGTCCTCCTTGAACTATTGAATCCTTGATAATATATGCTGCTGCTTTTTTACTTAAATGACAACTTGGCTGGAAACTGAATTCTCAATGACCCTTTCTCTCTCTCAAGCTTTATAGATGCCTGTCACCACTGCTGCTGGCCAGTTTCTGCTGCAGTGATCTCTCAACCCACGTGGGGAGGGTGGGTCCCTTCTTGCTGTCATCCAGCCCCTGCGCTCACTCTGCTTTTCCAGGAGGAAGGCTGCCTTGTACACTGGGGCAGGCACAGAGCCACTTCTCTGCCTCTCCAAGCAGCAGCAAAAGCAGATCCTTGCTCCTTGCCCACTGCCCTTCTTCCACACCCAGGGACTTCCATGCTGCCTTTCCACGTCTGCTCTGTTCCGTTGGATGTAAAAGACAGGGGCAGTTGCTTCCTCCCCTGTTCCTGAGGAAGCCACCCTTTCTCTTTCTTTTCATCTTCTTTGTGCTGGATTTCCCCTCTCAGGAACTATTATTTAGTTCTGCCTTGTGCATGCTCCTAGCGACTAGTGGGCACCAAGAGTCCTTTGGTATACCCTTAATATAAACTTATTCCCCAAATGCACATATAAAATAACCAAGAATCCATTATTCCATGATTCTATGTGGACATTCTGGTATGGATCAAGAAGCACTTACCCTTCTGGACAGGGAAAACTTCAACTCCTTAAGAGAGTATCACCTAAGTCGCTCTCATCTATTTTGACCCCTTTAAATTCTGACTATATTTTTGGTCAGCTTTACACATCTTAACACATGAAAAGACCAGACTGTATGAATAGTTATCTTTTTAGATTATGACAAAAAGCATCTCAACACAAACTACCCTACATGTCAATGTCTTCAGTAAATATTTGTTGATAAAGCAGATGTGTTGACAACTCTGTCACTGTGTTCTAGGTAGGCCTCAAGAAAAAGGGATGCATAAAGAAATACTGAAAATAAGTAGAAGACTTGCATATAGATTTTAATAATATTAATGTTAGTTGATGCTTCCCTCTGAATGGCCCCACTCTAAGTTGTTTGCATGAATAGTTTTGTTCAATCTGCACAACCATTCTGGGAAAAAGGCACTATTAGTGTCCCGATTTTAAAGATGAGGATATAGAGACATAGAGAAGTTAAAGAATTAGTCCATAGTCACACAACTAATTTGTGGTAAATTCTCAACTTCAACCCAAGAAGACTAGGAGATGCTCTGAAATTTACATGGATTATTATTTTTTTTTTATTGTTGGGGATTCATTGAGGGTACAAAGAACAAGGTTACACTGATTGCATTTGTTAGGTAAAGTCCCTCTTCTATGTGTCCCATCTCATGATGAGGGTATAGGGGAAACTGAGCCCTGATCTTTAGCATAAGACTTGCTTCTTGCTGGAGAGACCTTGAGAATCACGAGAATGACATGTGAGTTGTGTTGTGCAGGAGATCAGAAAACTGACCTCCAAGAGAAAATGTATATGTGAAAGGTGGCAGTAATAATTATGGTCAAGAGTCTCCAGATTCCCAAGGTCTCTTGATGCTGGAGGTAGAGATTGTGCTCAAGGTCTGCAGTTTTGCAAAAACAAGGTGGAGACATTCTTCTGACCTTCTCCATGCCCTCCCTTAGCAGTACTAATGCTACCTCTTCCCATTTTATGATAATAAATATAGACCAGGGTTTACTAGGAAGGCTCCTCTCAGAGTTTCTCAGTCCCCTGACACAGACTTTGTGTCAAGCCTTTTCATTCCGCAAGCCAAGACCCCCTTCTCTGGCGATTGCAAACCCCTTCATGAGGGAAAAGGACCATTCTCCATATTAACTAAGATTTGCAAGAATATAGGCTTATAGAAGCATAAATTAGAATCTGGGTTAAAGACTAAGAATGAACTTTCTCTCTTGAAAGTGATAAGGGCTCCGCCTACCAAGAGAAGTGACCAGCTCCCTGTGTAAACGTCCTAGACAAAAATGGCACCTACCCATGGGTGACCTTAACACGCTTGTGCTCTTCCAGTCCAACCAAAAGATGAACTCATGATGTCGAAGGCCAGGAATGTGAATTGGGGAGGTGAAAATAACAGCTTGCTTTCACTTTCCAAAAGGCACAAGCCAGCCAGCCCAAGACGGCTCTCTCTGCCATGTACTCTCTGCCGCTCCAAAGGGCCATCCAAGTGCCAGACAGATTAAACTCTACAGGAATTTGATACGATCACTCCTGGGAGGGGTTTTTTCCACTACTCTTTAATCCAATGAAGCCTGGACTGGCAATGGCAGCCGAATTGAGAGTGACTAAATATTTGGAGTCCTTGGAGGCTAGAACACAGTCTGTCTACAAGGAGAAGGCGCTTTGCCTTCGGTCTGTCTGGATTTCTAATACTACTACACACTATTAATCATGAAGTCCAGACTTTTGAACTTCTTTGAATTGTTTTACATTTAACCAGAATTCTCCCACACCTACACACAAAGCCACAAAATCCTGCCTATTATCTAATTAAAATTCTTTTAAACATTTTCATTAATTAGTTTATTTTTTGAGGCAGGTTCTGTTGTCCAGGCTAGAGGGCAGTGGTACCATTATAGCTTGCTGTAACCTTGAACCCCTGGGTTCAAATGATTCTCTTGCCTCAGCCTCCCAATGAGCTAGGACTCATTGGGCAAGGAAAACACCACCTTGCCCAGCTAATTTTGAAAAAAAAATTTTTTTTAAAGAAATGGGCTCTTGCTATGCTGCCCAGGTTGGTTTTGAACTCCTAGCCTCAAGTAATCCTCCCACCTTGGCCTCTCAAAGTGCTGGGATTACAGTCACAACCCACTGCTGCTGGCTGATTTCAAACATTTTTTAAAACAGTGGTTTGCCCAGAATATATACATTGAGCGTATATTTAATAGTTTTTAAATGAATTCAAACAAAACCAAAAATGCAATTACTTATGCACATCATGAAATCATCAGAATTAAAAATTAACCCAGGAATTATTGTTTACTTCCTTTATATGTCCTGTTAAAACATTGGTTGCCCCAGATTTTCACCATCAAGAATACTAATGGGCAAAAAAATGAAATAGTTCATTTTCTACAAGATAATTTCCATCAAATTTTATTGGGTGAGAATTTGGCCCAGAGCTAACACTTTAACGTATGATTTTGCATTTTAAATGTCACTCAATTTTATTTGTGACTTTCATCTGAAGCAGATGCCATCATTTAGAACACCACACCTGTCTGGAATCCACCAATCTCTCCCCTTTATCCATCCACAGCCTATTTCACATGTGTGCATCTGGGCTTTCACATATTTTATTCTTTTAATGAATCTATATGCGTTTCACTTAGAATTCTTTTATTTTCATTTTCTGGGATGTGTAGATGGAAATGTTTTTCTCTAAGAACCCTATTCTGGGATAGCAATTGAAGCCAAATTGGAATATGGAGCTGCACTGGTATCCAGGTTCCAGAATAGTCATAATTCCCCATTCCAACCACACATAAATTCCTAAACTTGCTTCAAGCAGAGAATCTGGGAAATGAACAAAGCCTGTGTTTTCCTTCTACACTCCAAGGGGTGGGTTGTGTGTTTCCACCTTGGGGCAGGGAGGGAATCTAGACCACATACTCTTGATTGCACAGTCAGGGAGAGTATAGGGGGAGAGGGAACGTCCAGCTAGGCCAGTAGAATGTTGCCACCAATCTGTCACCAGTATAACTGCCAAATTTTTTAAGGTGTAGAAAAAGTGAGTCTTTAAAGCAAAGCCTCTTTGGTGCTTTCTTTTTGAAAGTTTCTTGCTAATTTCCTCCTGTGCTTCCCTGACAATTTGAGAACTAGACCTTCTGCACCAGCAACTCACAGCAAATGGAGTCTGGGCCAGCAGGCTGTAAAGACAAGGGGCCTCATTAAACCACAGACCTTTGCAAATCAGGTCTGGGCACATGTTTGGCATCAATGTTCCACAACTGGGGAGCATTCCAGAATACTTAAGGCTTTTGATTTGTCTATTTGTCTAAAAGAACTTCTCCAAAGTCAGATAGAGTTATGGAATTAAAGAATGTTTAAGGTAGAGGTTTTCACTAAGTACTATTTTTTCAAGGAGATAAATTCCAGGGTTCTTAGACAAGGAAGGATCTAAGGAATGTCCACCTTTTTTTTCTCTGACACAAATTGGGAGACTAAGAGCTGCCTTGGGCCACACATTATGTACATAAACACTAATGAAAGCTGATGAGCATAAAAACAAAGGTCCATATGTACTTTTTGCAATATCCAACACCACAGTTAAGCAAAACAGACTTCAAATAATCAGCATGTGGCCCGCAAGTCAGAGGTTGGACACCCCGTGATGGATGGTGGGCTGCAGGTTTTATCACTGGGTCGAGGTGGTCTTTCAGTGCACAGGTGGTACCTGTTTGGGGATTTTAGTGGAGCAGGAACCATGGAAAGCAGAGAAAATAAAGTGAAAACAAGGTACAGGTTATCAGTGGTAGCTCCTATCCCAGATTTTCCATGAGTTCATCTATTCTCCCTGATGGTTCCCATAAAGGTAATTATACTTGCCAGGTTGTATGTCTCAGTTTTTAATTAGGAAAATTAAAATTGTAAATTTGGTATAGTTTATGAGAGACAGGATGCAACTTTATTACTCTTTGAGGACTATTATTGTGAGGACTATTATCTTTGTACTTCTATTGCCTTACACGCCACATGGCAAATAAAGAAGGCTCAATCTATGTTGAATGAATTAATTAAAACATGGAAATGCTAGTGAAATTCAAGAAAAATACGGGAGGATAATGATCAAGTTTCATTGTTTTATCTCCATGATTTTAACATAGGCTAAAAATGCAAAGACCTAGGCTCTAAACTTGGCTCTGCAGACTGCCATTAAGAAAGCTATTAAACATTCCAAAGACTCACTTTTGCCATCTATAAAAACCTCCCTCACTTAGCTTATGTTAGAAAGTGGTGGGCAGCACCTGTGGCTCAGTCGGTAAGGTGCCAGCCCCCTATACTGAGGGTGGCGGGTTCAAACCCAGCCCCGGCCAAACTGCAACAAAAAAATAGCTGGGCGTTGTGGCGGGCGCCTGTAGTCCCAGCTACTCGGGAGGCTGAGGCAAGAGAATCGCTTAAGCCCAGGAGCTGGAGGTTGCTGTGAGCTGTGTGATGCCACAGCACTCTACCCAGGGCCATAAAGTGAAATTCTGTCTCTACAAAAAAAAAAAAAAAAAGAAAGTGGTTATATAAACCAATTAAAACATTGAAGGTGAAATTGCTTGATAATCTGAAAACATCTATACAAATGTAAAATTTTATCATTGTCATTACTAATTATCACTGCACTAGTACTCTGGGGTTGCTCAATCATCTCAAATCTTGACAAAAAGAAAGCTGCTAGTAGCCACAGCAAATCTCATGCCAATCTGAGCTTACTTTTCCAAATAGTTTTGTTTTTATAGTAATTAAAAAACATATCATAATATATCATAACATGTCATTATTTGTTCCCACTGTGAACCAATCAGAAGGCATGATTAAATTTTGGGAATTATGGAGCAGCAACCCCAGGAAGAATTCTTTTGCAACACACACACACACACACACACACACACACACACACACACACGGACACACACATTCAAAATACCATATATCTTTTAGGCACTGAGAATGTTTGAAGTTAGGTGAGAAGAATCACCCACAGAAAAACTGAGGAATAGTCTTCTGGGACTAACAAACTGTCTGTATTTTCTTCCTCTTCAGTACTGTTCTTACCCCCCTGCACAGCCAGGATCCTCAAGTTATTTAGTACCCCCCATTCATGTTCCTAGACTTCTACCACTTCTGCTAAGTCATTTCATTCAAGCCCATTTACTCAACACCCAGAACTGGACTGACAATGAATGAGGTGAGAAATCATCATCTTCATCATCATCTTTCCAGCCTTCATCTTTTTGTGAATATTTACCATGTGGTTTTACATTCATCGTCTCTTTCTATCTTGACCACATTCTATGAAATAAACACTATTAACCCCATTTTATAGGTGGGCAAGTTGAGACACAGGATGAGTAAGTAATTTTTCCAAAGGTGCACACCTTTTATGTGGCAGTTTGGATTTAAAACTGATTCCTTGTAATTCTAAAGACCATGTATGTAACTTTTTCGCTCTACTGCCAAGAGTTTCTATCATAGGACATTTTTGGTATGATAGGGAAGAGATTAGCAAAGAGGAGGAAGGTCTTTAGGGAACTCTAAATGTACATTCTCTACTCTGTTTATTGCTGTCAATCTGCCAGTATATATTTTTGAACCCCTTTTCTATACATAGCCTATTATGCTAGGCCTGGGCAAATAGAAAAAAACTAATCATTTTTATAGTGCTAAGTGACAAACAGTTATTTAATTCCCTTTTCTAAGATTATCTGTATTTTAAAAGAAAGGCTATATACTCTAAGCCAAATGAATGAATTCTTAATGGTACAATTTCTGACACTAAGGCAAATAGATGGAGAAGAAGCTCTGTTTCTACAGTGGTCTGGGAATGGGGCAGTCACTGCACTACTAACAACATCCCATCCATATAAGCAAGCATCTAATCTAGTATTTTTTTTTTTTGTTGTTGGGAATTCATTGAGGGTACAATAAGCCAGGTTACACTGATTGCAATTGTTAGGTAAAGTCCCTCTTGCAATCATGTCTTGCCCCCATAAAGTGTGACACACACCAAGGCCCCACCCCCCTCCCTCCGTCCCTCTTTCTGCTTCCCCCCCCATAACCTTAATTGTCATTAATTGTCCTCATATCAAAATTGAGTTCACAGGATTCATGCTTCTCCATTCTTCTGATGCTTTACTAAGAATAATGTCTTCCACGTCCATCCAGGTTAATACGAAGGATGTAAAGTCTCCATTTTTTTTAATGGCTGAATAGTATTCCATGGTATACATATACCACAGCTTGTTAATCCATTCCTGGGTTGGTGGGCATTTAGGCTGTTTCCACATTTTAGCGATTGTAAATTGAGCTGCAATAAACAGTCTAGTACAAGTGTCCTTATGATAAAAGGATTTTTTTTCCTTCTGGGTAGATGCCCAGTAATGGGATTGCAGGATCAAATGGGAGGTCTAGCTTGAGTGCTTTGAGGTTTCTCCATACTTCCTTCCAGAAAGGTTGTACTAGTTTGCAGTCCCACCAGTAATCTAGTATTTTTCAACCATTTTTAAATCTCACCGCATGCTTGAACCTATAGTTAAACTTCCACAGCACACTTAAATTATGTTGATCCAAAAAAAAAAAAGAGTAAAAAAAAGAATATACTGACTGTACTTTGAACTTCTTTTGAAAATAATTTAATTAATGATCCTTAAAAGGCTTTGCAGCACACCAGTTGAAAGTCATTGATCTAATCTCTCAAAAAGTTTTACTTTATTGGTATCATTCTTAATATCCTCACCCTTGATGTAAAATGGCTAGTTAATATTAATATTTGGCCATCCTGTCCTTAAAACAATATCTACTTCTGTTATTAGGAGAATCAGAAGTTATGTTGATCTTAAAGATAGGATGTATTTCTCTGAACTTTAATGGGGGTAAAGAGATATGTTTCAGAGCACCTGTGTATTACTTTTTTTTGTAGGATGAAATTTTTTCCTTTAAATTGAGAGCACACAAACAAAGCTCTGTTGTATAAGCAGTCAATTTGCTAATATGAGTGCTTTCCTAGAGCTCACCCAGAACACTTTTACTTTCCAAACAGCACTCCTTGCAAGGTTATCGTAGAAAAGGCAGTGGAAGGAGGCCTTCTGCTGCCAGGGGTGTGTGTGGTGTTGCTGGGTAAGGAAAGGTTAGGACGCCTCACATGGCAGGGCACAGGGGCCTGACACATTTCCCTTCTGACCTGGAAGCTGCATCCTGCTCCTTCACACCAACTTCCAGGAGTTTGGTCACATTTCTAGGTCTCCCTCAATCCTGCCTAAAGTGGCCCCACTGGCCCCCAAGGAAAACACCAACAACACCAAGTTCCAGCTGAGAGAAGTGAGGTGTATGTGTTTTCTGGTTTCAAACTGCAGCTCTTCTAGCTCCACTCAAGACAGAAAAATCATGTATAGTGTCAAAGATCAATGAAGCAATCAACCACCTTTCCCCCAGCCACTGACAACCCTTACCTTGCTCTGAGGCACAATCACCTCTTAAACGTTTATGGCTTTGTGTCCTCCAACCAGTGACATCAGCCATCTGGGGGAGTTTAATAGCCCTGCTCAGCCTCACACTCACTTGGAGGAAAGTGCCAGCAGTCAGCGATGGCGTGTCATGACTTGCATGAGTTCACATAGCTCACAGCCTGCAACCTTTGGTCCAGATCACAGGAGAAGAACTCGGACTGTGAACTGGCCTCCAAAGCAGGTCAAATAGCCAAGAAAAAGAAAGAAAGAGGAGTCCCATGTGCCAGAGGTGGCGGGTTCAAACCCAGTCCCAGCCAAAAACCAAAAAAAAAAAAAGAAAGAGGAGAGAAAGAGAGAAAGAAAAAAAAAAAGCTTCTTTAGATCAATAACTCAGTGACCCAAAAGTAAAATGTTAAAAAATGCATCAAAACCCACAAAACCACTTCCTTTAAAATTCTTGCTACCAAACATGTTAGAGCATTAAGTGAGCAAAGTTCAGAGAAGAGCATTCACACCTTCTACAGAAGCCTCAGCCAGTCAGAGCGCTGGGGCCCAGTTCCCACATTGTTCTCAAGAAAAATGCTGAACTGGGCCCCAGTGCCCAGGCCTCTGGGTACCCCAGTTAAGTCCCTAAGCCTGCCTCTGGACATGTGCTACCCTCAGTGAATCTCACAGTTTAATAGTCCTAAAGATGCAGTTACATCAAGAAATCATCCTTGTGTATGCTACAAGAGGCTGCGATAAAATTTAAGTTTGTCTGCCTTCAATTTTAGATGAATTGTTTAGGAAAGGATCCATGATTGTGTGCTTCAAGAGCATAGGTCTGGGCCAGGCACAGTGGCTCACACCTGAAATCCTAGCACTTTGGGAGGCTGAGGAGGAAAGATTGCTTGGAGCCAGGAGTTCGAAACCAGCCTGAACAAGAGCTAGACTCTATCTCTATAAAAAAAAAAAAAAAAGGTAGAAAGATTAGATAGGCATGGTGGTGGGTGCCTTCTGAGTAGTCCCAGACAAGAAGATCACTTGACCCCAGGAGTTGAGGTATTAATGAGCTATGATGACATCACACTGTACTTTATCTGTCTAAGAAAGAAAGGAAAGGAAGGGAGGGAGGAAGGGGAGAGGGAGAGAGGGAAAGAAAGAAAGAAAGAGAAAGAGAGAGAGGAAAAAAAAAAGAAAGAAAAGACAAGAGTGCAGGTCCATAGCTGTAATAGTCTCCTCTTTTTTCTGGCCTTTACCTCTTTCAGGATATTCCAACTCCATAGGGGGTTATCATTTGTGATTATTAGTTATTTCTCTCTTGCTGTGAAGGAAGTCTTCAGTGTCAGTGTTCAAAGCAACAGATGGACCTAAGAACATGTGCCTTTGGGCAGGAGACAAATAACAAGTAGAGAAAGCAAGAAATAAAACAAGATGAGATTTGATGCCACACAATTAGACGCAAACACAAAGCATCTGCGTTACCCCTGGCATCTGCAGGGCTGCTGGAAGATGAGGTCCTCATGCTGTTTAGAGTTTTTCCTGGCCTGAGCTTTTTTGTTCCATTGGAATTCAAGTTTGTAAATGCCATAGTGCTTCCTTGGGAGCCAGAGAACCCAAGAAAAAATTAGAACTAAAACGGGAAACTAAGGGGCAGTGTCCAGAGTGGGGATATTGATATAAAAGAAGCAAAGTTCAGAAAATGGTTTATTTGAGGGACTGTAAAGACAGATGTGGACTAGGATTCCAGACCCAAGGACTAATTGGCTGGCCTCCATCCAATCATGGGCCCTCAGGAGGCACCCGCCTCTCTCTAGATCCTAGTTTTCCCATTAGGTAAGTGAGGAGGATAAGATTACACGGAGGTTCCCAACTAGGGGTAACTTTGTCTCCTAAGAGTTATTTGCCACTGTCCCAAGACAATTTTGGTTGTCAGCCTGGCGGAGATGGAATGCCACTATGTCACTAAGCATTTACAATGCTCCCAAGTGAAGAATTATCCATTACAGAATGTCAGTAGTGCTGAACTTGAGAAACCCTGGGTTACCCATTGGAGGGCTCCATTAATCCCCATTGAGATCCAAGTGGTTTGTTGTCTCCCAAAAGAGTATTAGTTTGGAACCAAGAGTCCAATGGCCACATGTTGCATTTTTCCAAGAGAGCCAAAGTTACTCTTGATACTTGAAAATTTTGCTTTGTTTTCTGACATACGCAAACGTGTGTCTGACATATCCAGAGGTTGAACAATGCTGCTCCAAGGGAGGCTTGGCCTTTGGTAAAGTTGGGAGTTGTGTAAAAGTGGATTGATCAGAAATATGGCATCCACACAGGGCCTGTCTGTGTTTACACAAAGGACAACATGTTGCTTATTGATACCAAAAGGATACTGCAAAAGGCTCTGTTGAATCCAGAGTTTGTAACATGTATACAAGAATTAAATATTAAAGAATATTACTACTGCTCAGTAATTGTTTGGTGAATATAGCCAACAGGAGCAGAGGTACTCCTAGGGTGTTAGAATGGGCAGGAGCATTTCCAGGAGGTTACTCAGAGTCATAGAACTGCTCTGCCCTCCTGATGCAGGTACACCTGCCAGGAGAGGAGCCAAAGGGAGAAGGTCTCAATAGTGAGATCCCAGGCAGAGCAGGTGGGGCCCTGCCCTATCAGGTACTTGGCATAGGAAAGGTTGTTCTGAAGAGCCAAGGCCAGCTGGCTTGTGAGTCTGTCTACATTCCCATAACCCTCTGAGGCTTGAAATATCCTCTCAGGACTCTGTTGAGTTGCTACTGTTCAGTTATGATATGCCATGCCCTACTACCCTCTAACAAAACTGTACATAGTGACTTGTGAAATTTTTCTTACTTTGTCTGGCCAAGACCCAGATGCTCTGTGACCATGCTAGGTGAGAGGATCAGGTGATGCTACTTATATAGCCCCCTAGAAAATCTAGCACAAACTATTATTAGGTGAGATGGCTTCCCTCATACAGGCTCCCCTCAACTTCTGCCCAAATTACTGCAATGGCCTCTTAACTGGTCTCCTCATAAGTATCTAATTCCCTTCCAATCTCTTCCCATCAATGCAGCCAGGGTGGGTCTTTCACTGCTAACTATACTTTAACCTATACTCCTGCTTAAATTCATAGAATGGCTCCATAATGCTCTGGAGGTTAGAGAAAATTCCTAAGCAGATCCTAAAAGGCTTTGCATGTATCCAATGGCTAACATCCCACCAAGCTCCCTCTATTTCAAGAAATGTATACTTGTTTTTGTATTTGTTTTTGTTTTTGTTTTTGTTTGAGTTCCACAGATGACCCCTTCAGCCGCAGGGACTTGGCACATGCTGTTTTGGCTGCCTTCTCTCTCATTCTTTTCCTCCCAGGCCCTCACCTCCCCTGTCACCTGATTAATTCTATTCTCCCTTTAGAACTCAACTCAGTCATGGCCTCTCTCACACAAACCTTCTCCAACCTTCCTCACTAGGCCATTCCTCATACACTGCCTTTCATGGCACTTTAATCTCTTCTTCATAGCTCTTTACACAATTCCAATTTTCCATTAATTGTATGCATCGGCATTCAATAAGTACCTGTTGAATAAATGAATGAATGAAGCATCTCCTAGGGTGGACTAGAGACTCTCTCTGACCATGTATTCCTATGATATTTCTGTCTCTTTCGTGGTTCCATCCTCTCAGCATGGGAAAACTGTTGACTTTTATCCCTGCCTGTGTGATTCTCCCTTCTCTGCCAAACCCAGTTCACCCACCCCTTTCTTCATGAACTCTTTTCCTCTCTCCCCCCCCTTACAGAATGTATTTGTCCCTCTCTTTGGTCTTGGAGCATTTTATTTGTATCTTTTCACACATACCTTGAGTTAGCATCAGCTATAGACACCTTAGTCTTCCCTTGGGACTCTACACTTTTTTTAAAAAAGGATTCAGCACAAAACACTGTTCTGCAAAGCAGCATGTGCCTAATAAACACTGGTAAAAACTATAGTGTCACTGGTTAAATCTCAGGTGATAGGAGTAATTTCAGGTGCCAATGCTACAATAACACCAATACCAGTTTCGCTCTGGCCACTCCAGCTTCTAAAAGAGGATGTAGCATGTAGGTGGGAAGAGACACTGTCTCCTTGGGGAGAGACAGCTAGGTGTGCTGTGAGAATCTTCTAATTAGCAGCAAGTTACCAGCATCCTTGGAGCTAGACAGGATATATCTCCTCTTCTTCCAGATAGCTGTCAGGACGGAAACTACTTCTTTGCCACGTAAAATAGTCAGATTAAACAAACAGAAATTCAAGGCTCTTAGTTTTATTTAAATTTCATATATAAACAACAAATAAGTTTTTGCACAAATATATCCCAAATATTTCATGGGATAGACTTACAGTAAAAAAATTATTCGTGGTTTATCTGAAATTTAAATGCCATTGGCCATCTTATATTCTTTCTGACAACCTTAACTATATGCTTTTAATATGTGCTTGAACATCCTATGATATTAACTTGTGAATATTGTAAACATCAGTTCAAAAGGATCAGATGTATGTAATTCTCAACACTTACTCATTTGTCTATATGCCTGTAATATCACTGCCTAGATCATTATTGTCTTAGAGGGTGAGTATTGGGTGTTGGTGGGTGTTGTTTTGTTCTTTTTATAGCATCCTGATGTCACATTCATGTGTGGACTGAAAGCATACTTGTGTGGCTGCTGATTTCATCCAAGAGAAAGGAATGGACTTTGGTATAGTTTTTCAAAGTTTCCACAGAAGATTTAGAGTTAAATTCCAAAATGATACCATAGTTTCCCAACTTAAACTTTACATTTAGAACAACGACAACAATAATAAAATAGAAAAGTGGAAACCAGTTTTGAACATTTTAAAATAAGCTAACATGAAAGTTCAGGTTTTCATTCACACGCAGTGCAAGTTTGTCCCAGGCCATGGTGTTGTGCAGGGAAAGAAAAAGCATATAGTCTCCAGCAATTTTCCTGGAGAATATATGACCTTTGAAACAGCAGGAAATAAGAGTGAAGAATGAGACCTGTACCCTGATCAGATTTGACCTTCAGAAATACCACCTGCCGCAGCATACTTACTCCAGGCTACCTCCTACAAGTGGGGAGGCCTTGTGCGATTTCCTTATAGCTTTTCTTCCCTTACAACCATGTAAGGTAATACTTCTCTTTTTTTATTAATCAGGATTAAAACTCAGTCTGATTTGAGAAGTTTTTACACGCTTAATGACTTAATGAGTGTGACACCTAGATGAGGACCTATTAGGACTAAGAGCTGTGTGTTTTCATTTGACCATAACCTGGTCTTTGTCTAGAGGTGCTCAAAGGAACACAACGTGGCTTCCTCGTGACTCAGCTGTGAGCAAGACTCTTAGATCATGAAGACAAACTTAACCATTCTTATGTCCCTACTAATTCCCAGGAAGATAATGGTTTGTTCCTAAGCAACCATCAGTAAAGCATTAAAAACATCTAGATGAAGTTCAGTTTTCTCAAAAGAATAATTTCTTGGTTGAAATTTGGGAGGAAAAAAATAATAATTCCTATCACTTCCATCTCTCTGTGTCTGATTTCTGTAGGTTTTTTCAAAGAATACATAAAATATGCACTTTTTAAGAATATTTAGAGTCTGGGGCTACAAAACCAATTTGCTCACAATACAAACCCCACAGCTTTCTTCCCCCCTGGGAAAGTGGAACTGTAGGCTAGGAATCAGTTTCTCTTCCTTACTTGTCATTTCCAACTTTGCGCATTAAGATACAAATGCTTTGCTAGTGCAGAAGGCTCTGTAAACTAAATAGTGTAAGTGACGTGGAGTTCAGAGGTCTATTTCCTACCAGCGCCTTTCTGATTTCTACAGAGTTTCTGTGACCACAGAAGGGGTCACTTCCAGGAGGCATGGGAAAAGGTCAACCGTAACTTCAGGGTCTTTAACACCAATTTGCAATGAGTCATGCTTTAGTATATATCTGTGATGAGGGGGTGGAGATGGCTGTGGGCAGTGTTAATTTGTTTAAAGAAAGGGGAGGGCCCACTTAGACCCACAGAGAATGACATGAACACAGATTTTTCTAAAGCATTCAAAATAAACGGAGATTAATAAATGAGTTACCTCGAAATAGGGACATGGGACCTGGTTGAGATATTTCCATAGAATCCAACTTGATTAGAACCCAACTTTGCTTGATTGGCACTCTCTTAGGGCCATCCAAAGCCCTTTTTGGTTTTCGCATTCATCAGTATTCTCAGCTCTCGGTAGGCCAGAGAGTTCATGATATGCTCAGGCTGGTAGAAAATGAGAATTATCAGTTGGCTCCTAGAGCCCTCACCCCCACCCCCTGCCCCGCTAAGAGTCAGGACACACTGGCAGTGAAGATCTAGCAGGAAGAGCCCCAGCGCCCGGGTTAGAAGACACATGCTCTCACTGACAAGCGCAAAACACAATCTGTGTTTGACAGGAATAAAAAGCACAGCCTCGAGCCTTGGGTGGAGCAGCAGCGCACAGATGCACTTCCACATTCATGGGCAGTGCACGCACACACAGGCTTGTTTACAGAGGCATGAACAGCACAGGGTCCCCCCTCAACCCCCACCCCACTCCCACCAAGGCATCAGGCCACTCCTAGAATCGAGGTGCAGAGTAATTAGTCAAAGACTCTGAAGGCAACTAGAACACAAAGGGTCAGTTCTTTGAGAAACACCCGGGGGAAAAGGCCATATCTTCGGATAAACTGAACTACGAGGTCTGATAATGAAGTTTGTGAATTCATCGTTGCTGTATACCTCA
This sequence comes from Nycticebus coucang, assembly GCF_027406575.1. NCBI lineage: Eukaryota > Metazoa > Chordata > Mammalia > Primates > Lorisidae > Nycticebus > Nycticebus coucang. Next base: position 68,209,168 of record NC_069788.1, read on the forward strand.
TTGCTGAACATCACTATAGTCACCTTCGAAGTTCTCACTTGGGAAGCTGTGCACGGGCGCTGGTGGCTAGTCCACTCTTCAAAGGAATTTGGGGATTCTTTTTCTGGAATGGCCATGAAAGCTGTCATTGTATTACCCTTGATGTCCTGAATGTCATCAAAATATTTTCCTTTCAATATTTCCTTTATCTTTGAGTAAAAAAAAGTCACTGGAGGTCACGTCAGGTGAGCAAGAAAGATGTTCTAATACAGTTATTTGTTTACTAGCTAAAAATCTCCCTCACACACAGAGCCACGTGAGCTGGTACATCATTGTGATGCAAGAGCCATGAGTTGTTGCCCAGGATTTTCACTTAATATTTTCCTGTTTCTCTATTGATGCTTGCTAGGTCTGCTATGCTTCTCAATTCTATGAATTTGGTTTTCATCTGTTCTGCTTGTTACTGGCAGCCCTGACCTCTCTTCATCAGTGACACTTTTTCTCCCCCCAGAGAAATGTTTAATCCATTCATGCACTGATGTTTTCTTCATGGCATTATCCCCATAAACTTGGACTAACATGTCCCTGATTTCACTTCCATACTTGTAAGTTCAACAAGAAATTTAATGTTTGTTCATTGCTCTAATTCAAGCTCTAACATTCTCAAGACAGCACATTAAAAACACACAACAACAATAGTGACACCACTCAGCAGGACACCATGTCAACATGAACACAGCTGTGAGACACTGGTATACCAAGGTTATGAAATGTTACCAAGCTGTTTGTACAGTGCTGCCCACATAAGTGCACAGAGGCAATTTGTAAACTTAATTGTCAGACCTCGTATTCCTTGTTTTGTTTGATTCCTGCCTTGCAAGTCTTCTAAACCCCCAAAATGGTTGAGCACCTGTCCCTGAGGCGCAAAGCTTTCCTGGACTATGAGAAAAGAGCCTAGTGAGTAGAAGGCACTGGATTCAAATGGGGAAACTTGGAGTGGGGTCTGAACTGGTTCTTCTCATTTGGCAAATCACTTCTACAGAAAATAAGCAGGACTCCATTTTTTCACCTTCAAAACTGGGGTTCCAATATTAGGCTTCCCCATCTTAGAAGGGAGAGAACCATGAGAGATGAAGATGCTCCTATAACTTCTACAAGAGGAAGGTTATTTTCCTCTGCAAGCATGGATTTGAGCTCTTCTCTTAAATATCTTGGACTCTACTATCCCTGTGTGTTTAATATTTAAACCTGAGATGTCCCCACTACAGAGGGTTAATAAAGCGCAAGCGACAAAAAAAGGGGATTTCAACAAAACCACCATCACAACAAAACACTTTTATCAGCCCTTATAACCACAATCTTTCCAGAAATGTTGACTATATTCATTACATTTGAATGAATTTTTCCATGTAAAGAGAATTATGATTGATGATGAAATAAACGCCAACCAATTTTTATATAACTTTAATTTTTAAAGGATTCATTCTTGGCTGGGTATGGTGGCTCATACCTGCAATCCTAACACTCTGGGAGGCTAAGCCAGATGGATTGCCTGAGCTTGGGAGTTTGAGACAGCCTGAGCAAGAGTAAGACCCCATCTCTACTAAAAAATAGAAAAACTAGCCAGGCACTATAGTCACAGCTACTCAGGAGGCTGAGGCAAGAGGATCACTTGAGCCCAAGGGTTTGAGTTTTCCTGTGAGCTATGACACCAGGACATTCTATCCAGGGTGATAGAGTGAGACTATCTCAAAAAAAAAAAAAAAGGACTTATTCTTCCCATTGTAGGCTGTATTTCTTTAAAGCATGAATTAAATAGCCACTTCTCCTATACCCATCATCTCCTAAAGTCTCCTACAGCAGCAAGGTTCTGGAGACATTTTTATAGGTGGAAAATCCAGACACAGTACCTAGAGAAATTAAAATATGAAACACGGATTCCAAGGTCATGATTATAAAGGTAGTAAGGAATTTGCAGGTGTGTAGTTTTATTCCCCTGTCTAGTAAGAAGAATTATTTTCATGTTATTAACCAGGGGGTTTGGCCTGGGGCCTTGTTAAGTTGATTTGCAAACAGGGACTCTGAAACATGCTAGGATAGTAAAGTTTAAAGGAAGGACAGGTGGAGTGTGATGGGATGCTCCCACCTCCAGAATCTCAGAGCTGAGGCCACAATGCAGTCCCAACACATTTATCTCAAAAGAACAATAATTGTCAAGCTTAAAGCTGTGGCTGGACTCAGTAAACAGGTCTCTCTTGGGGACCTGGGAGGACTGATCCCCACTGGGCCAATGTCATCAGAGAAAGGTGTGCTGGGGCGGGGGCACCCAAGAACTCTTCTGGTCATAGGAATAGCAGCAAAAACCAATTTCTGTGGATTCAGAATGTGTGTCTTGGCAATTAACATCTAAGGACATTTGAGGATGTTTTTCCTTAGCTTTATGATGCTAAGGAAAAGATGTTGGAAACCATACTGAGAAAGAAATTAATGGAGGATGGCGTGAAGATTCCAGCAAGGCCAGTAGACAATTGTCTTGTTTTCACAGTGTGTCAAATTAATTTCAGGGTCTGTACTTGTCATGGGGCTCACACTCTTCTCTAGGGCCAGCATCTCACAAATTTTTACCCTCATACACCAGCTTTGACCTCCAAGGTTAAGGGGCAAGAGGGAAAAAGACTAGCAGAGGCTCAGTCATCTCCTAACCTAACCTTCCCTCCCTTCCTTCTTTCTGTGAGTTTGCTCTTTGGGTGTATATTATACCTTTGTTTATACGCACAGTTCTTCCTGTGGAACGTTGGGCAGAGGGAGGCTCATGGCTCATTTTAGGACCCTCATAGTCATGGCCCATGCTGTGTGTTAGAGAAAGCTGGGGAGAATCTGGCCATGGAAGGACATTTTGGGGGACCTTCATTTGAGCCCCACACTCACCAGTATACCAGGAAGGCAGCTGTAGCAGTGAGAGCCAGGAGGGAGCCCAAACCATCAGGCAGAGCAATCTGTGACCTACTGACCCAGCATGACTGCCCGCCATGAACAGAAGGCTGTCGAAACACACATGAAATAGTCACGGAGCATCCACTGTACATGTTTACACAGCAGGTGCTGGTGACAACACTAAGAGTCATCCTCTAATACTCATTCTCCTCTTCCTCACTCATGGAATGACTACCCAGAACAGACTACATTTCCCAGCCTCCCTTACAGCTAGCTGCAACCATGTGACCAAGATCTAGCTAATGGAAGAAAACAGGTTCCCTGTGCACCTTCCAGGAGTGAGGCACATTCTTTTTCACTTCCTTCTCTCTTTCCACTGGCTGGAAGGTGATATCTTGAATCTGAGCAGCCTTGAACCTTGGGTTGAGGATGTCAAAGCACAAGAGAGGAGGGGCCTGGGACTTCTGATAAATGAAAAGAAAATTAATTTCTATCTTGTTTAAGCCCATTCAACTAGGAATCTTCTGTCATTCTCAGTCGACCTTAACCCCGGAGGACTCGATAAATGTGTTTTATTCACAACTGATTAGTGGAAGTCCACCTACATCATGGAGGGCAAGCTGCTTTATTCAAAGTCCACTGACTTAAATGCAAATATCTTTCAAACAAATCCTCACAGAAACATCCAGAATAATGTTTGACCACATATCTGGACACTGTGACCCAGTTACATTGACTCATAAAATTAGCCATCACAGGGGTGAAAACTGGGGAGTCCCTGACATGTGGAGAGGTGGCTTGGGCAACTGGGGAGAGAAGAGACGAAGAAAAGAAAGAAGATGAAGAAGGCTGGGGAGCATCACTCCTCAGTGATCAGAGGAGGAAAGAGCAGGAAGCTGCCAAAACAGACCGAGAGACCAGCACATCATGGTAGCCGTCCTCAGAGGCCAGCACATCATGGGTAGCCGTCCTCAGAGACCAGCACATCAGGGGCAGCAGGGCCACCCCAGGACCAGGTGGGGCCCCTGTCTCTCAATGTGAAATTTTCCAGAACCAGGGAAGATCAGAGCAGCGTTGGCACTTGGAGAGCTCCATGCCAACCAGAACCTACCCTTCTCCTTCTTCTGGATAAAACTGGCCTTAGAAGCAGGACACGCCAAAGGCTCATATGGCTTCTCCAGTAAAGAATGGGGGGCCACACAGCCCAGGACCCTGAATGGTCTCATAGAACAGCCCCTTCCCTGTCCAGGCTGTTTTCCAAGAGCAGAAAATGTAATACCTGTCACTTTTTATGCTTGTTTTCCATAAAACATCAATTTCCTTATTAGGGAACATTTTGGGGACCAGTCTGAGGATATATTATAGAATGATAACAATCAAAGGCAACAAGGTTATTGGAATGGGATTTGATTTGAGACCAAGAAGGCTCAGCTAAATCCATACCATGTGATCCTGGGCAAGGCAGTCACTTCTCTGAACAGGAGGTTCCTTGTGTATAATGCAGGATTATTAATCTCTACCTAATTAGCTGTTACCGAAATTAGATAATGCATTTAGCTGTATCTGGCACATGACCCCTACAAAGGAATAATCTTTCTTTCTCTGTTGGGCCTTATTTCTCCTCTCTTTCTATATGCCTTCTAAAGCATCACTAATATTCACCCCAAATTTTGCTTTTCTTTTCTATATTTTATTACCATTTTTTGGCTGTTATTACTCCATGTTCCCTTGCAAGTGTTAAATGTATACACATGTTCATGCAACTGAAGTAATCTTTTGAAATACATACAAAAATGTTAATAGCCAATCTCATGTTTGTGTTAGCCTTTGAAATTGAGTTGAAAATAAAAATGCATGATGTCAGTTATCAAGTGGTATTGCCAGAGAGAAATTAGATGAATGATTGCCAGTGGTTTGGGGGTATAAGAGAAAATGGTTATGATAGCTGATGGGCATGGAGTTTCTTTCTGGGGTGATGAAAATATTCTGGAATTAGACAGTGATGACAATCATAAAACTCTGTGAATATACTATAAACCACTAAAGAGTATTTTTTAAAATGGAGAATATTATGTATGTGAATTATATCTCAGTAAAAACAAATTATTATTGTCTTGGCCACATAAGGGAGTGGCCCCAAACCCCCAGGCTGCAGACCAGTACCAGGATCTGTGGTGTGTTAGCAATTGAGCCAGGAGGTTAGTGGTGGGTGAGTGAGGGGACCATCATCTGTGTTTACAGCAGGTCCCCACTGCTTGCAACTCAATCTGGGCTCTACCTCCATCCGATCCCCACTCACACCCCCAGTCTGTGGAAAAATTGTCTTCCATAAAACTGGTTCCTAGTGCCAAAACTGTAGGGGACCATTGCAATAGGGGATTGATTGCCTACTTCTAAGACCTACAAAGTTTTTAGCAAAGATGAGGCACTCACCACCAGACAAGGCCCTGTGAGGGTTTCACACATGGTAGACAATGGCACCATGATCCCTGGACTAAACTAGGTGGAACTGGCTATGAGCAAGCACAGATTCAGGAAAAAGCAGTCATGAGTAGGGGCTGGAGTAAACTTCAAGGTGCAGGTAAGACTTGAGCTGAGAGCTGAGGATAGAGGGAGGAATGGATGGACGTGGAGAGGTAGAGTAGGAGACATTCTAAAGAAGACCCCAGAACGATAGATAAGATCCCAGTGCTCCTTTTTACTTGGTTGTTTTACATTTTCATTTCTTATTGCAGTGTTTTCAAGGGGAGATGGGAAGACCAGTCTCCAGGGCGAAGGAGTTGGGAAAACAAAGCTTGGCTGGGCAAGAAAGAGCCCCAGTAGGCAGTCCCTGGACAATCAGACTTTCCTTGAGATAGAGGATACAGGGCACAGTCCCCTGAGGCCCTTGAGCTGCGGACAGTCTCAGATGTTCATGCTGATGCACTTGAACACCTGTATCCTAAGTCACGTAAATTGAGGTAAAAAGAGCCTGCTGGAAAGAAAACATTTTGACTGGCAGGGCTTTTGTAGCCATTCATTTGTAAGAGTTGTCTAAAGTCTAAAGTTAAAGGAAATGAGCTTTCTTTGTTTAGAGAAATAGCATGCTGCCAGGCAGAGGGGGAATTTCCTGGGCAGCAATCTTGTTTTATGTGGGTGTGAGGTGAAAAAAACCTCTCTTTTTTTCATAAGCTGAGCATAGCCACGGCGAAGCAGAAACAAAATGAGCTGACGCTCGGCTTTAGAAGCCACTTGGCAGATTTCATTGGCTAAACCACAACATGTTGGGAGGCTTCAGTGAAAATGTCGACCTCAATGGTTTCGATGCTTCTGTAAAATGTCATGGGGTGGTGGCTGAATGCCATGCTAGGTAAATGGTAGCGCTCAGGGCATGGAAGGCTGCAGAAAGATGTTTCACTCCTTGGACCTGAAGGGAATCTGCATTTGCCTTTTAGTGAAACCAGGGATCCAGTGGGTGAGGCTGTCGGGAAGGGTGCAAGTGACTGAAGCAGTTCACGTCAAACAGAGACCTCTCGCCTGCCAACCTGTGTGGGCCCTGGGCCACTACACAAATGGCATCGATGTCGGTATTTTTATATTCAGTCCACTTTACTGTCATGTTCTGTAAGCTCTCTCTCTGGGTTTGGGTCCATGGCATTCTTTTAACCTTTGGTATTAACATTATTTTGTTAGCAGTGTAGCACAGGAGGACTGCTATTTAAATAGCCATCCCTGTCCTTGACACCCTCCCCCTAAAATGCTGTCTGCCCTGAAAAGAAGTGGTTTGGCATAGTGAAAGTCTTTAAACATCCATTTTCCAGATGGATCTCTTTGTTAAATATATTTTTTAAAAGAAAAAGAAAAAAAAAGCTAAACCATGTGGAAGGCTCCTAAGTGAATATTATTGTTTACTAGACTTCTTATTCCATCTTACAGCATTTTATAATAAAATATCAGCAAGCTCATAAAGAGGGCTTTTTTTGAAGGTCCATAATCTTTCTAACCATAACAAAAGGGCGGTAAATATATTGTACAAGAGAGCGATGGAAAAATGTGCTAAAGTATTTCCATAAATCAAATGTAGCACTTTGGCATCGGCTGTAACGCATTAAATTTAGTAAATTAGAACCAGATGATTTTAAAATAGAAACTTACATAACTTTACGGTGTGATTTTTTTTTTCCAACACAAGTTTATCTTCATGAAGTCGCTTTGGCTGCTACCGTACTAGGTATTTAAGAAGTGAGGGCAGCGTCTGGGTATTACACATCTTTGTGGCTCCCATGGTGCCTAGAATTATGTTGGGCAATTAGTGAAGTATTGGTTGACGGGTGAATGAAATCTCAGCAGGGATTAACAAGTACAAGTTAATTGGCAAGGAAATGTAACATAAATATTTATACGGATCTACAGGTAGACAAAACACTGCTGCCCCACACATAATAGCAAAAATATGTCTTGCTTTTCCTTTCATTGTTAAGGTAGTGGATCTAAATCAATGAATTTGAAATAAAAGCCAGATCTGCTTCTCATTTCGGTCACCATGCTCCAAACCGCCATCACCCTGGAATTTTCCTAATGCATAAGTTTCCTTTCTATTTCTGCCATCACAGCAGACATAGCAAATGCTCCTTTCTGTCTCTTCTTCCTCCCCTCTCACACGTGATTTCACAACGTAGCTAGTACTTTAAGGATAAGTTTGGGAATTCAACACAGCACATTGACTGTGTACCCATCATCTTCAAGACCCCATATGTGGTGCCACAGGGGATGCCTTTGCCTTCTAGGGAAATACTTTCTGGTAGATGTTTAGTCAGGACACTGCAGTTGCAAGTGAAAGAAAGGCAGCTCCAACTTGCGTAGGCAGAAAAGTGTCTTTATACCTTGTTAACTGGGTTGTCTAATGCAGACTTCACACATGGCTAGATCCAGAGCACGGACAATAATATCAGAGTTCTCTCTACCCCTCCACTTTAAATGTCTTTGCTTCTTTTTGTATGTGGACTCATTCTTTCTTGCTATGGACATGCTCTACAAAAAGGAAATGATATTTACTGCCAAACATACATTTACAGCCTATGATCCCAAGAAAGAGACATCATCTCTCTCCCAGTCCTCATCAATAAAATCTCAAAATCTCAGATGGACTCTCTCTGAGTCACAGGAGAGAAGTCAAGTTGTTGCATTGATCACTGTGTATAGGGGATGCATTCTATGATGCACCAGGGCTGAGTGGTGTTTGGGGATCCCCATGAGTGGATGGAAAGGAGGAGATTTGTGCTCTCAATATTCAGAGTATGAAATTGATATGGTTTGGCAGCTGATTAGGTGTGGAAATAGGTGGGAGAAGAAAACAAAAGATCAGTCTGAGGTTTTGATTCTAGGTGACCAGGATAATGGTGGTGCTTTTTAAGTAAAAAGAAAATAGTTCAGGCTTGGCACCTGTAGCTCAGTGGCTAGGACACCAGCCACATACACCGGAGCTGGCAGGTTCAAATCCAGCCCGGGCCTGCCAAACAATGACAACTACAACCAAAAAATAGCCGGATGTTGTGGTGGGTGCCTGTAGTCCCCGCTACTTGGGAGGTTGACATAAGAGAATCACTTAAGCCCAAGAGTTTGAGGTTGCTGTGAGCTGTGACCCCACGGCATTCTACCCAGGGCAACATAGTGAGACTCTGTCTCAAAAAAAAAAAAAAGAAAAAAATAGTTCAAAGTAGACACTGTTCCAGTGGGATGTGCATATGTATATTGAGTTCTCCAGGCTCATATACAGATCTCTGTGTACATGTGTATGTGTGTGCGGAGAGAGAGAGGGAAAGAGAGAGAGATTTTTAAGAAATTGGCTCACAAGTTCATAATCTGCAGGGTAGGCCCACAGACTGTAGACCCAGGGAAGATCTGATATTGCAGCTTGAGTATGAACATTGTCTGGAAAAGAATTCCCCCTTCTTTGGGGAACATCAGTCTCTTTTTCTCTTAAGACCTTCAACTGATTAGATGAGGCCCACCCACATGACGGCGGACATCTGCTTTACTCAAAGTCTACTGATTTAAATGTCAGTCTTACCTCTAAAATACATTCACAGAAACATCTAGACTATCATTTGACCAAGTATCTGAGGACCATGGCCTAGGCAACTTGCTATTAAAATCAATCAGCCCAATATGTGAATATGAGGAGTTTATGAGATGTTTCTGTAATATGGGGGTGCAGTAGAAAATCAGAGCTTGTAGTTCAGAATACACATCAGGAAATAAATTTGTCATCAGTGTGGAAATCAGAGTAGATGTCATTTGAGAGGATGAGATTGATAGGGAAAAAAATACAGAATGGAAAAAGGCAAAGGATGGAACCTTGGAGACAGGCTCCTGAGAAGAAGACTGAAACATATTGGCAAGAGAAGTTGAAAAAAGAGGAAATCTCACTGCTGTGGATACCCAAGGGGAAGGTCCTTTCAAGACAGAGGAGATGGTGGGGAATGTTGGGAGCTCCGGGGAGAGCAGGAGTTGGCAGATGGACAAGGGCCCCTGCTTCCACAGTGGAGGTGGGGGGTTCCTCTGGAGCAGGAATCCTCAAAATGTGACCTATAGACCTGCACCTGACCCCACACTGAACGGGCACATGGTGAGGTCAGTGTGGAAATTGAGAGTGAACGCTTCAAGCTCTGACAGCAATTAGACAGGAGTTGGATTCACTCGTCCTCATCACCGCCAAGCCTTGTACTTTGCAAATCTTTTCTATTTCATTTTCCTAGTAGTTTCAACACACGTGCCCTACTGCGGATCACTGGTTTCTACAGTTGCCCATGGAGTGGGGGCCAGAGGGCAAGGCTGGAGGACTGAGCGTGAGGCCCTGACTCTGAGCCATCCACTCTCTGGTCACCACAAGTGAAAGAGAAGAGGAGTTTTATTGCTATTGGGGAGGGAGTGAAGGCAAAGGGCAGGTCCTGAAGGCCTTGAAAATATATTCACAGTTGATGTTCACTCACCCAGGGTCATAATGTATAGAGTATTTTCATAGCTTATTTGGCAGCCAAACCTTCCTGGAATTGGCCCGAGGTGATGCACATTCCTCCTTTACCCCACTTGGTATGAATCTGTGTACATCTGGCTGCAGAAACATGCATGAGTTTGCTTGTAGGAGGCAGCCCGCATCACACTGGGAGTGTTTGGTAGTATGTGGTATATGCTCTAAATCTGTCTAAAATCTGAAATACTCTGAATTCCACAACTCTTCTGGCCTCCAGGTTTTCAAACAAGGAACTGTGAATCTGTTTTCAGGGTGAGAAGACCTGAACTTACTTGTAGAGAGCAGGGTGTGAACGATTAGTGGGCACGGACATGAGGGAGAGGATCCTTGGGGAGCTGAGTCTCAGAGTAGGCTTAAGAGGGGAGAAGAAAAAGCACAGAACTGTTTGGGTTAGGAAAGACGCCTCCTCTGACCCCCCGGCCCAGGGACCAGAACTGTGCAGGTGACAGATTTTGAAAACATAGAGTGATTTTTGAGCTGGAAAAATAGAAAGCTGGGGGAACATGTGGCCTCTAATATCCCAGGCCAGGGCAGGTATAGCCTGGCTTCTTGTCACAACTCTCTACCCTATCCTAAGACCAGAAGTTTCAAGGGCTGGTTAGAGCATGAGTCAGGAGAACCACAGGCACTGAAGTTCAAGGAAACCCTTGCAACAGCCCCCTGTCTACACCCTCAGGTCTGAAATTACAGAGTGCTAAGACCAGCAAATGAAGGGAACTTAGACTTAACATCTGTAAACCTCAGTAGTATCAGTGAGCAAGACTTAAAAGCCTTGTCCATGCTCGTTAGCAGGGCTCCCCTTAGGCTTTTTGAGCAAAGCGGAGAGCTGCTCTTTATTTCTGGGCTCCAGTGGGTAGAGAGGAATGTTCTGTCCACACTCCCCTCAGCAAGTCAAGGGTGGACACTGGTGTCTCCACCACCAGCTAGTCCCCAGCCCACGCTGGAAAGGCATTCCTGTAGCAGACAAAATAAAAGATTGCTGATATCTGGAGTAGTCTGTTTGCTTTCTAAAATGAATCAAACTCTTCAAAAGCTTGGCTTGAACCATGCAGAGTATGCTGTGTCCCTACACCACATTCCTCTCACCCCTCACCCCACCCCGCTGCCCCCAGTCAGGCCCTGCATTACTCAGATTCCTTGTATGTGCTCATCAGCGCCAGCTGGTGGCTGCTGGGGCTGGCTAGACAGCCCCAGGCCCTGGGTCAGGACCCGCAGGACAATTCCTAGCCTCGGTGGATGAGGGTGGTGGGGAACAGGAGGCAGGCTTTCTTGGTGGACTGGGTTTGCTGGGCTTTTTTAGGGCACAAGGAAGGAAAATGCATCTCCAACAAATACCTGGTTGACCTGTGCATTGCAAGTGGTCATCTGGTGTTTAAAACACTCTCCCTCCCCATTCTGTATCCCTCCTACCTCCACTCCTGGGGTCCTGCTGGGTTCCCAGTACAGAAGATAACTTTTAGTAGCCAATGTGGTCTGGAGAATAGTAACGCTGAGAAGTAGATTAGAAACAGAATGTCCAGTCCCATCCAGGAAGTTTGGGCACACAGTGCAGAAGATGTTTCTGCTTAGTCCAACTAGACAGTAGCAAGAAATGGAGAGTGGGAAAGGGACGTGAAGTCCCATTCTGAGACATTATGTCATGGCATGGCATGGCATATGAGAGCACTGTGTCTTGTATTCATCCATACCACACGTCAAGTGGTAATATGTATGCAAGAAATCAGGAATACTTTTCAAATCTAAGAATATATAGAGGAAGTATGAAGGGCTGGCAAGAAGGAAACATGGTGCCTTTGTTCCTCTTCGTTTAATAAGTACTATGGACCAGTATTATTGTGTTGGGCAGTTCCTCCAGAAAGCGGTAAAGGCCATTCTCAGTCCAGTTGTGGCATTCCTGTTTATTTGATCTTGGCAGATTGCCTTGACCTTGGTGAAAATTCACAGTCTAAAGTTTCTACTAGCAGTAAAGCTTTCCGTGACAGTTTCACATAACAAGTTGTTGATTTGGGCAAACTGAAGCATGCAGTAACAGCACCTCAATGCCACTGCCAGGCAGTACGCACAATTTTACTATTAAAGTCCTTTTGGTCTGCTGAACCTCATGCCCTTGCCCCACTGAGTATATATAAACAGTAAAAAAGTGAACTTTTGTACATTTATAGAGATACATAAAACTCAATCTTTACGTGTTTCTAATTTTTCTTATAACTTCATGTTTAAGTTAATTCCCATAAATCCTTCTAATAAAGGAAATACCCTATTTCTAAAAATAAGACATCCTCTGAAAATAAGACCTACTTACAGGAAAGATAAGACGTCCCCTGAAAATGAGACCTAGCGCATCTTTGGGAGCATACTTTAAAATAAGACACTGTCTTATTTTGGGGGAAACAGGGTACTAAAAGCTATCTGGGAGCCTCACAGTTGCTTGTCATATTTCACCAGAGTTGAGTGAATTTATTTAACATGTAACTTAATCCATCAACATTTTTTTAGTTCTAGGGAAGGGAGAGATAGTAATTAAATATTCCAAACTCATTATAGCATTAGACATCAAAACTTCACAATTGCACAATTTTTCCAAAAATCAAGTCAAGATATTGCCACAATGTCTCCACTCATAGTGGTCTTTGGAGGTTGTTAGTAGCATGATAGTGACCCAATATTACACATACCCTTCATGGTTGATCAAGGACTGAGAGGAACCTCAGACATTCCATTTAACAGTTCACCTTTAGGAGAATTAAAAGTCACCTAAAGAGTCTGGGATGGAAGGCAGAGGGCATCAGGAAGTGGATGTGGGCTAGAAGTGGATTTTTTAAAGAGCTGTGCATTGACACGCTGCTTAAGCTTGGCTGAATGAAAAGGAGCAGTGAAACTTTGTAAAGTCTTCACAATTCGGGAATCTGGCACATCACATCACTTGGTGACCTAGGGGATGTGGAGGGACCATTTCCAATCTCTGTTGTTCAGAGCCAGGTGGCCTGCCTGGCTAAGTGAGAAATAAGAACCAAGTCAGGGAGGAGTCCCATCAGAAGTAATTCAGAGATCATGAGTCCACGAGCCCTTTTAGAAAACACCACCCTGCATCTGCAGGAACAAATATTTCTTAAGATTGCCTCAAAATGGCTTGGCACCTGTAGCTCAGAGTCTAGGGCACTAGCCATATACACTGGGGCTGGTGGGTTCGAACCCGGGCCGGGCCTGCTAAACAACAATAATAACAACAACAACAAAAACAAAGCTGGGCATTGTGGCAGATGCCTGTAGTCCCAGCTACTTGGAAGGCTGAGGCAAGAGAATTGCTTAAGCCCAAGAGTTTGAGGTTGCTGTGAGCTGTGACGCCATGGCACTCTCCCGAGGGCGACATAGTGAGACTCCGTCTCAAAAATAAAATAAAATAAAATGAAAAGATTACCTCAACAACTCTTTCAGAAAATAGAATGGGGGAATGAAAGGGAAATGAAGAGAAAGATTGGGTAGCCTTCATGAGGTCTCTTGTGCCAAAATATTACTGGAGGGAAAATGAATGAAAGCTTTCATTTCATTGTACATGAAGAACCAAGCCTTGAAGATTGTTCTTGGAGCTTTTCTCTAACAATAGATTTTCATTCATTCTAAGACTTGACCAGCTTAACAGATAAAAGAGGGTTATTGACTTGAATTGAGAGGGGTCTTTTTCTTGCCTATTCAGAAGTGGCTTATTTCCCCCACCTGGTAACTTCAAGAAGGCAGTGTGCATGGACTAGATAGCTTTGAGAGGCAAAAGGAGAGTTTCAATAACCTACACAGGTTGCAGAAGGGAATACAACAGAAGAAAAGACAGGATCCTCTTTTATCAGTCGTTTAAAGTCTCACTGTGGAGAAGAAACTCTCACAAATGAAACTGCGTAAGGCAATAACTAAGCATGAAACGGTCTGCTATACATAAGACAGACCACAGATCACATGAGGATCTTTTTAAGTGCATAGAGTCCAAGGCCTCACATCAAGCCTATTGAACCCCGGGAAAGGAGAGAAGCCTAAGCATTCATGACTGTTTCTTAAAGGAAGTCTAATTTGGGAAGCATTGACTTAGGCCAGGGGTGTCCAGCCTTTTTTCCTTTTTGCCACACCTTGGAAGAATTTAAGACTTGTCTTTAGCCACACATTAAAAACACAAACACTAATAAAAGCTGATGAGCAAAAAAAAAACAGTCTCTGCATACTTTTCATCCTATCCAACACAAGATAAAGATACGTGAAAAAACTCCTCACAAAATCAGCATGCGGCTCATAGGTCCCAGGTTGGTTGGATACCCCTGCCTTAGGCCATGGGTGATGGGAGAGTCCGGAGACACAGAGGAGGGATGGGGAAAGGGATGCAACAGCTAAGAGATTTTCCAAGAAAGGTTTCATGAAGGAGAGGGGTACACACTGGGGCAAGATGAGACTTAGGGAAGCAGAGTGATGGAGGAACTGCATATATACCGGGCTTCAAAGCGCAAGCAAAGTGCATGTGTCTGTGTGTATCACATTTACACCATGCTACCCTGTGTCCCCGAAAGTAAGACATCCCCTGAAAATAAGGCCTACTCACAGGAAAGATGAGACATCACCTGAAAATAAGACCTAGCACGTCTTTGGGAGCACACCTTAATATAAGACACTGTCTTATTTTCAGGGAAACAGGGTATTAGCCCTCATCACAACTTAAAGGTGATACCTGTTTCTCAGTTATTGAGTTGACAAATAGGAGCCCAGATAATGAAGTGCATTCATGGATTCATTCATATGCAGAGAGGACACAAGAGTAGCCACATAGCTCATAGCTCCATGGTTAAGGTCACACAGACTCAGGAACCAGGAAGCCTGCATTCATAACCCAAACCTGCCATCACCTGCTGTATTAACTTTGCCCAAGCTGTAGAACCAGTCTTGGTTTCATTTATATGCAAAATATGGACCATACAACCTACATCACAGGGCTGCTGCATGAAATGAATATTAAATGAAATCATGTTTGTAAATATCTCGCACAGGGACTGGCACCTAGAAGGGTTTCAGTCAAGGTGAATGAACCAAGGGTCAGTTGGATTGAAGGAGAAAAGCCAAGGTGGCTGGTCTTGGCTCGAGGAGGTTTCCTGAGACTTGTAATACAATGAAAAAGTTGCTGCCTCCCATCATTTTTGAAATAAATTTTGTATATGTAGATTTTTCAGATAACTAGTATCAAACTAGAAATGGTAAAAGATGGCCCTGGAATTGTTACTTTTTAAGGCCTTTGTTTCTCTGATCTGTTACTCATTCAGCTTCTAGACTGTTCCTCTGCAGGTGTGGAAGGATCTATACTTCAGTCTGAACTCAGGGATAGATACACCTTGCATTATTCTAGAACATGGGTTAGCGAACTTTTTCTGTTGAGGGCCAGACAATATTTTTTCTTTAGCTTTGGGGACTTTATCATCGCTGTGACAACCACTAGACTCTGCCACAGCACTCAAAAGACAATATACAAACAAATAGGGCTGGCCATGTTCTGACAAAACTTTACGGACATAGAAATTTGAAGTTCATATCGCTTTCACATCTCATGAAATATCATTCTTCTCTTGGCTTTTTTCCCAACCACTTAAAAATGTGAAAGCTATTAAATATAATATTAGATAAAAATATAAACACTCATAAGTACAGAACTGGCAATAAGCCTTGAGTTGGCTCTGAAAAGATACATCCCATTTCCATTTTTAGTAAGTGGAAACCACACCACTGCCCTCAAACACACGTTTTCCCCATTCTCTTCCTGGGCACCAAACAGAGCCTCAAGGTAAACATACATTCTTTGAAGTTAGATTTATCTTTTTCCTCATTTATTCAGTAAGCATTTAAGTATAAGAAAGCATGAACGTATAAGATTCACCAGGGGACAGAGAGATATCACCCTGTCCCTCTGGACACACATCGGAGCTGGGGAAATAGACATCTACAACCATTATGATACAATGTGGAAAAGCCCTTATAATAGGGCTGTGTTCAAGTACAATGGGGGCATAGTCCAGGGAGGGAGGAATTAGTTCTGAAAGGACGAGGTGGGCAGGGTGGGGGTTGTTGACAAAGAGACACAAAAGAATTAGTGTTGAGGCTGGGCTTGATAGAAGGGTAAAGGGGAGACACTCTCAGCAGAGGGACCCGCCTGTGTCAGGAAGGTACAAGCCTGTCTCAGACCGGTGAGCTACCCACCACCCCCCACCCTAGAGTGGCTAGAGTGATGGAGGTAAAGGGGAATGAGACCAAACAAGGAGGATGGCTCAGATGATAGTCCAGTTTGCTTTTTAAGGCATTAAAGTGCCACTAGAGGTTTTTAAACATGGTAGTAATGTGATTGGCTCTGTGCTCTAGGAATCATATACTTAGTGAATGATGTGGAGGGTGGATGAGAGCAGGGAGAGATTTCAGGAAGGGAAACTAAAAAGAAGCTGACCTAACACTAAGTGTGGTTATGACTCAAGCTGGCGGGACCCTGTACAAGGCACCCAACCTCTCTGAGCAGCAGCTCCGTCCTCCCGGTGTGCCACTGGACTGGTGGTTTCAGAGGTCGCGTCCTGCCCTCACATGCTCTGGTTCTGAGACTTTGTCCTTCACTCTTCGACAGCAGCCTCATGGGTTCCTTCCAAATTGTGATCAAAAGTATTTCTTCCCTCTAGCATCCTCTTGATTTTTGCCATATCTGTGCTAATGCCCAGTGGCATCTGGAAAATCCTGTGGATGGCATCTGGGGCCATTTCTCCTGCTCCTGCCTATACAAGTGAGTGTCTGAGAAGAGTGAGCCACTGGGTGACCAGCAGGCAGGTGGCAAGACTGGCAGGTGGTACCAGTGAAGAGGGCTGGTGAATGTAGGGGTAGGGTCTGAGCCCCAGAGTCCTGGCCAATTTCAGGCAGACACTCACAGGAATTCTAGAGTTACAGCATAAATCAATTATATGTGTGTATAGCCCCCAAATAGTCATTTTTGCATTTAACATCTCAGCGAATAGATGGGGAAGGGAATTTTTTCTCTATTCATTGAGAGAATTTGTGTTTCCCCAAAGGGTTTTGAAGGAAACACATTAAATGATACTAATAAAGTACAACTATCTGCATTATTTAAACCTCATTAAGACCAGAGCTCAGTATTTTAACTAGTAGCCCTGCTGACTAAACAAAGGGTGGAAACAGAGAGATATAGATTATTCTCAGAACATTTCCACTGGCTTCCTATTACACCACGAAAAAATCTGAGCTCCCTAGCACCTATCTCTCTGAGGCTGTCTTCTCCATCTGTCCCCCTGCCTCACGCTAAGTACCTGGGACTGCCTGCTGCTCTTAGACACACCAAGCTCATGCCTATGTCAGGCCCTTCCCAGGGATTACTTCTGTCTGCAGTACTCTTTCCCCAGATCTTTGAGGGGCTGGATCTCTCCTATTATTCAGATTTCTGCTTCCATATGTCTCTTAATACAGGCTTCCCTGACCACTTTATCTGAAATAAGATATTCCCCATCCCACCCTGCTCTGTTTTTCTCTAGCAATATTTCCTGCTTAATTTTTCTTTGTAGCATTCATCACTTCAAATTCTATTATACATTTATTTAATTATTTTTTTCAACTATCCCTACTCTATAAGCTCCCATGAGGGAAGGAACTTTGTCTATCTGAGCAATGGCTCTATCCCCCCCCCCCCCAGAAATATACCCACCACACGCTAGGTGTTCTGGTGATATTTGTTAAATTAGAAAGCTGCCCCAAGAGAGGATGGCATTCAGAAGAGGGGATTCCTCTACTTATTTCTGAATGCCCGCCACATTTATAATGTCAACAGTTCAATGTTAATAATAATTATTCTAAATATAATAAATATTCATGTACTTTATAAAAATATAACACTAATGTTATATAATTAGTATCAAAATAACATATAAATGTAATGTCAATATTAAAATAATAATAAACAATACTAATAATGAATAATAATCATTAAGCAACCATTTTATTAAGGTCTTACACTGTACCAAGTACCATTAACTTCTATTGACATTATCTCATTTAATCCTAAAAGGTAAGTAATATTATTTTCTCTATTTTTTACTTAAAGACACTAAAATTAAGAAGTTAAGAAATCTGTTGAAGTTCCAACACAGGTTTATTCTAACACCCTCTTGCTTTTCTTTGTGCAAGTAACTAGATACTGACCCAAACCATCTTGAAATGAAGCAGATAAACGCAGGAAAGCAGGAGGTTGATTTGGTGGGAATCAAGCTTTCTACGTAGAGAATGAAATTACAGAAAGAACTAGCACAAGCTTTGGGAAGCTGTTTTAAAACATTAAAAATGGGGTGGGATAGCATTCACCCACTCCAGGATACTCATCAAACAAAACAGAAGGAGGATTCAGCTTTAGTGCTTAGGAAGCCAAAGGAATGTTATCTAGATCTCCTGGAGGCCACAAGACTCATCTTACAGAGGGACAGGCCTCAACTCATTGTCCTGCTTTATCCAGGTAGACACCAAAAACAATTTCCTGCAAGCTAATGACTCTGCGCTAAGTCTGCAAGACTTTGGAAGATCCCTGCAATGCAATATGCTGCATGCTTAATTTGTATTCAGAAAGACCTTGCAGAATCACTCAGGCTCATTTTGGCTCTCAGGCCAAATGAGGAAAAGCAAAACCCAGCGGAGGATGGAACAGGTGTGTCAACCAGGGGGTCATGTCCAGGGAATCAGTGACCACATTAAACTGTGCATTAAACTGCAAACCCTGTATCTGGAAGCCACTTTTGTAGGACAGCTGCTCTCATATTCTTTTTGCTTAGATCATAAAGTGGAGTTTCAATCCATTGGGAATTTGAGGTGGAAAAAAATCAAACTGATTCTGGTCCAACTTGGTCAGAAAAAAAAAATAAGGGCTGACTTTTCCATCCAAGTCATGTAGTCTGGTTGGAGTGAATCCCACTTGGGGATAGCTATTGTCTGGATTCATCAAGTCTCATTCCTGAGGCCCAGGAAAAAGGAATCTTTCGCCTCACTGCTCTGCCCTTCAGAAGAGTTGCTGAAGGTGACCATTTCTATCTTCTCCTGGGTGATTGTCTTTTTCTATATAAATCATAAGATGGAACCGCCACAGATCATGTCCTGTGCTTCAGTGGAGAAAGACTAGTCTTTTAAAGCAGGCTCGTCAAACAGGGGCATTGTTTGTTTCTCAGATAATAAGTGTTGGTGGGTTAATGGGTCATCTTCAGGAGAGAGGTCAGGAGGAACAAAAACTGCAGTGTTCAAAGCTGGAGCTAGAAATGCCAGCTATCAAAGAACACAGAACTCAGTGAACAGTGATGATGTATATAGGGCGTGCACTCAACAGGCCTGTCTGCACATCTAACCTCTATCTTCTTCAGCAAAGCCACTGAAGGTCACTGAATATAAGACGCTCCACTCTGTGAGGCCCTGGTGAGAAGCTGTCCCAGGGAAACCCTGCTGTCTGTGCTGGGGAGTTCCTTTTCACTGAGGGAGAATTGCATTCCAGCTCTTTGCAGACTGACAACGCAAAGACTTTGAACGTTGAAAAGAACAAAAAAGGGGCGGCACCTGTGACTTAAGGAGTAGGGCGCCGGCCCCATATACCGGAGGTGGTGGGTTCAAACCCGGCCCCAGCCAAAAGAAGAAAGAAAAGAACAAAAAAAGCAAACAGTCACAAAAAAGAGGGGAGGAGGGGGAAAGAGAAAGACACAGAAAGAGAGAGCGATAGCAGCAGGGGTGGTTAGTAAAAAGGGGCCCGGAGACAGAAAAACTTTTGTTCCCCGAGTTCGTTTCATGTAGAGATTCTGAGGTGAACGGCTTTGAAACGAAATGGGTTTTATGAAGGAGTTGCTGGGTCACAGGAAGCGCGACTGTTTATTTGCTTTGTGAATTCGGTTTCTTTAAAACTTAGGTTAATCTTTAAAAAAGAATTTATACCCTTTCCTAGTTCTTCTTTCTTTTCTAATGGGGCGCGGCGGAGTGAAATTCGGGAGAGTTCCCCACTTTCTGTTTTATTTTCCACTCGCTTTGATAATGTAAAAAGAAATGCTCACATTACAAGTTCTTTGTCAGTTTTGCAGAGTGGGCGGGGCATGAGCAATACCTTAGCCCCACTGGCCAATGGCGGGGTGGTATGCAAATAAGGCTCGCAATCGGCCTCCCTCCGTCAAAACAGTGAGCTCAGAGGCTTCGCGAGGGCGCCCAGCGACTGACAAACCCGCTCTACCCCCGGACCCTTCTCACTTTCATCCAGCACTGCACTCAATGGAGGGGCGGACATTGCAGTGCTTAATGGTGTCTAACTAGTGTAAGACAACGGCTCAATTCACCTCTGCCGATATGAAGTATAAGGTAAGAGAGTCTCTTTTACAAAAGATTTCTTTGGAAGCTGGGGCTGTGCCTGCGTGTGTTATCTCCCACTGTGACAACTCCTCTGCGCGGACCCCTTCTGTCCCCGGGAGAGTTCTGAGATTCTTCTCAGTTGCTGAGGTTGGCATACAAATAGGCAGAGAGCCAGTCTCTGAGACTCGCTCCGGGTCTGTACACCTTATTCCATCTGCTCTGAAAGTTGCCGGAGAAAATGCCGTGGCGACAAGTTAGACTTAGAGCCGGTTCAAAGCAGCCACTGTAGATCAGAGGGTGTCTCACTGGAATCGCACCATGAATTAGCTCAAGTCTCCGCGGCTTCCCCAGGCCTGGTCTCTACCGCTCTGGGGAGCCATAAGAGAGGAATCACCACTGCCTAGTCTCTCAAACTGGCTTTCAAGGCAGTTTTTCAGCTTTTGCTTTAAGGAGTTTGATCTGAGAGTTTCTTTCTCATAGGCGCTTTTTGGTGAGAGAAATTAAATGCCCAGACACTATTATACGGCTAATGATGGAAAGTTTTGACATCTTTAGGAGATGCTGGATGTCAGAATAAATGAATATTAGTCATTTCTATTGCATATCATTTCAGTAGAAGTGAAAACACTTCTATTGGAGTTTGAATGCCCTTAGAGTATGAAAGCTCAGGCCTGAAAACTTAGTGTCACAGTCGTAATACTTCAGCAGCATTATTTTCCAATACATTTTGCGCCGTGGTTTACTCTTAGCCAAGGATTGTGATTCGCTCAGCATATCCCCCCGCCCCCTTTTAAAATTCACCCCCATCTAAGGAGGCAAGCAGCTTCCAGGGGACACAAAGAGTAAGGAAGATTGCAATGAAATGATTGTGGATTTTTCTTGGAGGATAAATAGACATGAATCCTAGTGCTACTATTTTATTTTATGCTATTTTGAACAAAAGTGCTGTTATTAAAAAGAATTTTGGCAAGGTTGCTACACTTTAAAATCCACAATTTGTATTAACTTTCCGATCTTCAGGATTGCCCTGGTTGGAAGCTACTTTGCTTTCTTACCATCCTTTTTTGATTTAAGGTTATAAATACTTGGTCTAGCTGAGAGCCACTGGCTAACCTCAGTAATAAACCTTTTGTTCAAAAGCTCTAAATCTTGTTCAAGAGCTTTAAATCTAAATGTCAAGTCTTTATTGTAATGCATGAGTTACAGTTCTTGAAAAGGTTACAAATGTCTGTAGACACAGGTATCAGCTATCTCACACTATCAGCTTTCCATTATCTGCATTGGTAGGAAAGATCAAAGGAAAAGATCATCCTCAAGACCATTAATATTTGACTTTGGAATGAAACTAGGAACAAATTTCTTTGCCCATATTTCCACAGTTTCCTTATTTAGAACAGGGATAGGACTAGATTATTACTCAGCCTCTAGTGATTTTGTTGTTGTGTTTCTCCTCTCCTTCTTGTTGAATAAAAACTGGCTTAGGGAAAAGGGGGAAAGTATGTTCATACGTACTTTACTGCAAAGTATAAATGGCTGAAATTAACACTGAATTTAGTCTTTATGAAAAGAAAATCTCACAACCCATGATGTAGATTTCCATTCACAATGATGTAGGAAACCTGCCTTTTTGCTGGGTCTTACCTGTATTGAACACCTTTGCCAAATGATGTAAATATATGATTTTTTATCAGCTTGTGGACACCTTTGCCAGAAAAATGTTGACTCCATCAACTCAACAAATGACACTTGACACCTTATGGTGACTATAAAAATGAACTAATAGTTGGAGCAATCCACTTTCCTTTTCTTGTGAAGTCTACTTTCTCTCTGGTTAATAATGGACAGCTTTATTTCAAGAGAGAATTTTGTTATTTCAAGTAAAGGAGATAACACAAAAGTAGTGGAGTGATAACATTTGATTGAGACCATGACGATACAAGATTGTCATATTTAACTGTTTTCATAACTCAACAAGGTGGGTATTATTTTATACTCATTTTCAAATGGCACAGAGAGGCTAAGTAATTTACCTGAGGCCACACAGCTAGAAAGTACTGAGCTGGAATTAGAACTGAGATGATATGGCACTGAACTCATCATGACTTGAACTTCTATTAAGAGAAAGAGAAATAATTTGGACTTCCTAACATATCCTTCTGAGTAGTGTTTTTTTCTCCTAGAAAGTTCAAGATTCTTTGATCCAGACTATTCCTGCGGGATAGACTCTAATTTATTTTTTTTAAGATAGCAACTGCAAAGCGCAGTGAAATGAATGTTTGGCAGTTATTTGTTTAATTTGAGCCACTTATGTAGTAAAACCAGATAATTATTAGACTGTAAAATCCCGGAGACAGGGATTATCTCTAAAACACTATGTTGCTCTACGTACTATAAATTTAGCACAGACTTAAAAATGTTCATTGAGAGATTTATGAATCAGGTCCTATAAGTTTCTTGTTGCTGTTAACCTGATTATCTGGTTTGACTGCTTCAGGGAGCTTAACTACAGGACCACCAACCTCTACTCCTTTTGCACTTAATATATACAATATACACAGCTCCAGGCCAGGCAGCGATGCATTTGCAATAATCTAATAGTGAGAACAGTGGAATGTAAGCTATTACTTTGGATAAACCTTTTGGGTTAGCACATATAAAGTCTACCTTTATTTCATTGTATTTTTTTTCTTTTGTCCACGGAAAGGCTGCAGTCATTGTCATAAGTACTTAATGCACCAGATAAAATAAATTATGAGGGGTTAATTTATTAAATTTTCCACAAAATCCCCTTAATATAGACAGCGTGTTCTAAATGGGAAGTAGGAAGGGGTTGCCTCATGGCTTCAGTTTGCTTGCCCAGGGAAGGCTTCTTTCTGAGAGTCTGGAGGTAGATGGGCATTGCTGTTTGTCAGGAGGGTGATAGGAGGTCTGTGCCGCAGTTGTGTTCGAAGCCCGCGACTCTGCCCACGTTGTGCAAGCGAGCCCCCTCAGACCCCACCCACCTTAGGCTCAGTCCTGTTGGCTGCGTCCCAAGCTAATGTCTGGCCTCCAACCACTGAACAGATTTTGTGGCTTTGCCAAACTTCTGCACTCTTCTGTGCCTTTTGGAATTAAAATTCCAAATTATTCATCTAGTCTACCATACAACAAATTTATTCTTGAAATGCTGACTGAAGAAAAATTACAGATGTAACTTACAATATAATTAAGAAAGTTACATTCTGGATTTCGGATTCTTGTGTTCTGCTTGAATCAGGTAGGTCAGGGAAAGGAAGTATGTATTATATATTTTTTTTTTTAAAAATGTGAGGGCACTTGGAATATATTTTTATTTTCCCAAACTAGCTTGAGAAAAAAATGCTAGAGAGTCTCTGATATAAATGATATATGGTCATCTATAACCTATGGAACTTCCAACTCTTTCCTTACTTTGATATTTTTGGTTTTAAATTTTTTATTTTCCTCTAACTGATTTTTTTATACAAATTTTGGATTCCTGTCCCTCTCCCTTTTAAATTTTGTATGAGATCTATGAATTTAAAAACATGTAAAGATGTGATAAGAAATGTCAACTTGGTTACTTATGAAATTTATGCATTTATTTATTTAGCAAACCCATTTACAGAACTAAATGACTTACCTACACAGAGATGAAACTCTATAGAACTTAAGGTGTTCCAATAATACCAAAGTTACCAACTTGTTGGGTGTGTAGCATGCCAAGGATTCATTTAGCATCCTTTCCTTACTGGAATACACATTGGTCCTGTTGTAAGAATTTTGTGGTTTCCTGTCTGCACACGCACACCCCTCCACAAACACCCACGTCTTCTAAAAAAGAATCTTTCTCTGTACTTTGCAAGCCTTTTTGCAAATTCTCTTCTCTTTTTCCGCCTTTATGGCCTCATTGATTCTCACTTTTTTATTCAAGCATTCTTTATGCTTCTCTAATATCTAACTACTGTAGGGTTGGCCTCCCCCACCCACATGGAGGTGACACTTTAATGCACATCCTGTAATCTCACCTTTCCCTCTCCTTGGACTCTGCAATGAGAAATCTTGGTTCTTTTTGCCCCATTCATTTGGCCCTGTCTCTGTGCCTACATGACTAATAAAATCTCCTCATCCATCCTCTCTATAGAATAATCAAAAGCTTAAACCTTTGTCTCCTAGACTGTCCTATAATCTCAAAATAGGCTTTTATGTTGTTCACCTCTGCCCTACTTTGTTAGCACTACCTTACTTACTAACCCCTTTCAATCAAGTCGCTATCTAAATGATACCTGTAACTGGCCTACTGAGGCTGTCTGGCTTTAAGCAAACCCCATAGAATATGACAAACCCAGTCTTGTATCTCTTGAATAAAAAGCATGATCTAGGATCTGTGAAACTTGATGGGGCAGAGACTTGTTTTTTATGCTCTTGTATTAGAGGCAAGATAGAGAATGGACTTTGGAGAAAGGCATTTCTGTTTCTTGTGGCCTAAAGTTCTGTAACCTTGGGCAAGTTAAGCTTGCTGAGATTCAATTTTATGTATGAAATAGGAATAGTAACAACTACCTTATATTATTGTTCTAAGGTCTGAGATAGTATGTGAATAAAATACTCACTGTGGTTTTGGCGTGTAGTAAGTAGACCATGCTAGCTGGACCCAGTTGTCCTGGAATAGTAGATGCTCAATAGATGTTGAAAGACAGTATAGATTCAAGGCTCCATAACAGAATTATGTCAAAACCTCAGTTACTAGGTTAAGATGATTGAGCAGTGAGGTCTAGTCCACAGCCCAGTCTAATACTCCTGTGTATTGTACAGGGCCCTAACAGCAGATAGCCCTGCTTGCTAATATATTAATGTCTTGCTTTCTTTATTGTTATTAATAAGACTTGATATTCCTGAAATTACAGGACCTTGCCCACAATGGGTTCTCAACAAATATCAGATTCGATGTTGAATCATATAAATATATATGCAAATATCCATTTAAAAGGGTCTTAAAGCTGTATGGCATAGTGGAAAGAACAATGGGTTTTGTTTCAAATCCCACTTTTATTACTTTTTAACTGTTTAATTTGACACAAGCTACTTGAAACCTCTGTTTCCTCCGTTGTAAGACAGGAGTAATAACACCTCTCTGATCAGACAGTCACAAGGATATGACATATGACAGTGGTCAGTTTCTAGCAGATAGTAGGCATTTAACAAATGACAGCTATTATGTGATGGTATAAGATGTATATGTATATACATACAGATGTACAGATATATAGATACGGAAGTATTATATAAATGAAGGTTTAAGAGGAGACAGTCACTAAAATTGTTTACCCCTAACAAAAAATGTTAGGAAAAGAGAAAATCTTCAATTTTCAAAACTAGAGGTAACAATTCAAGGAAGGTATATTGAGGGGGACATGAGAAGTCTGGGGTAAATACTATCCCTCACTCTGTTGCAGTCAATTAAAGTGATGTAAATATAAAGCAAGATGTCTTGGCTATCTATCTTTAGATACTTTTAGGGTTAGAAATAAACCTAAACAAACTGGGTTGAAATGCCAACCACTAGAACTGAGGCACGATTCTGCAAAGAACACATAGAGTTAATTACCAGGCCTCCTTGACAAGACAAATGAAATGTGGCCTTTGGGAAGAAAGACTATATTCCCAAATTGAATTCTCATTCTCTTCAAAATACTAGAGACTAGCTGACGGTTTCCTAGGTGATAGATGGTTGAAAAGAGTATGGCATGAAAAGGGGACTAAAAAAAAAAAAAGAGAGAGAGACAAGAAACTCTGCTTATACTTTGTCAACAATACCCTCCCTCCATCTTATTTACTTTGAACATTCCAGTCATCTCTCTGCAGAAATTCCTACTGGCTAATTAGGACTCCACACACTGGGGAACGTTGCAGCCTAGCTGCAAAAGGCTATCTTCCTGAAGGATCTTCATTTTAAGATAAATGACCTTATTGGTGAGATTTTCCACCCTGCACTGGAAAGGGTGAATCCTTTAGAAGATAGTTTTGCAATCTAGGTGAATTTGAGGAAGATGGAACAGGCTCTCTAGAAAACATGAACAGTGATGGTGACGACAGCAATTTTTCATGGTTGAGGTGAGGATGGAAGGAGTTCTCATGGAGATGCCAGTGGAATGTTTTTTAATACATATGCTTGAGACCATAGACTACTAAATCCCAGTCTTTCTCCTCAATCCTCTCCACAATCATTAATGATCATTAAATGGTGTCTAAGTAAGTGGTTCATGATCCTTATCCAAAGGCTGGGTACAGTAGATTTGGACGTGTCATATTTCTTTGCGTATCTTCTTAGTGTTGCAAATTAGAATTTCTCCTGATATTTCTAACATGCAAATTAGAACATCTCCTGATATTTCTAACATGTCAAGGTAATAGCTGACAGATGTTACCAAAAATGTCTTTTATGTGAAATAAAGATTGAGCAACCATGAATATGTAGAAGTGTAAGCCTTGCAAACATCAAAAGTATCAGATGGTTCCCTTTAAAATAAATTTTAATTCCTTTCTTCTTTCTTGTGTATGTGTAGGGTGGGTTGGAGGGGTTATCTGTATAGCTCAATAGAAAGTTTGCAGTAACCCTCCAGGTACACTGTGGCTCACACCTGTAATCCTAGCACTTTGGGAGGCTGGGGCAGGAAAATTGCTTGAGGCCAGGATTCTGAGAGCCCCATCTCTACAAAAACAGAAAAATTAGCCAGGCACAGTGGTACACACCTGTAGTCCCAGCTACTTGAGAGGCTGAGGCAGGAGGATCTCATGAACCTAGGAGTTTGAGGTTGCAGTGAGCTTTGATGATGCCACTGTGGTGACAGAGCAAGATTCTGTCTCAAAAAAAAAAAAAAAAAGAAAAGAAAGAAAGTTGCAATAACCAAAACACATGTAAGGTTTAGATTTGAACCAGATCTCCTTTCTTCTTATTAAGGAATTACATATATGGACAGTATGGTATATCATTAATATTTTTCATAATTTCTTTTCGTTAGGTGGACAGCCTTTGCAATCTTTTGGCAATTATAATTTGTGGTAGTCAGTTTGTTAATCCTTAACAAATTGATCTCACTGATTTGTGGTAGTCAGTTTGTTACCCTTTAATTTAGCATCTCATGCCCATGGGAGATGTGGTTAACTCGGCCTTATCTCGGGGCTCTGTGCTCTACTAATCAAGAATGAGCTGGGCTTCTCTGCTCCCCAACATCTTCCGCCTCCCAAAATAACGATAACAAACAAAGTCCAGCAAAGCGGACTTCGAGACACTGCAGACTTATTAGACTTATTGGTTCGGTGTCAGGACATGTCAGTCACCTGGTGATGAATTTTGTACTTGTTCTTGTTACTACCTGTTGTGGCATGATTGAGAGCTCGGCAGTATTGCTGTCCCAGCACAACTGCAAGACGTTGAAGGTGTCTTTTCCCTGGAGTGGTCCCCTGGGGTAGAACTTCAGTGTCAATCTCTGCTCCTCTGATCCTCTGCACTGAGAACACAGTATGATGGGCATACCCTTAAGTGGGCTTCAGGGGCACAGGCAGCAGAACAGCCTTCTTCCTGTAATAACCTCACACACTGGGAAGTTCAACTTTGAGACAATCCCCCAGAGGCCCAGAGGCCCAGAAGCCCTGGACTATATATATATATATATCATTTATATATATTAGCCCTGGACTAATTATATATATCATTTCCTTGCAGAGATCATCATGTCAAACAGAAAACGTGTATATTGACTAAATCAAAGACTCTTTGATTTCCCTTCAGCAATGAACTAAGCTGTGTCTGTAATAAAGATCTTAAAAAGCGAGGCAGGAGGTGTGATGCCTCTTTTTTTTCCCTCCCCAATCCTAAATTCCACCAATGCAGATCCATTAGCAAGAAACATACTCATACAACTACGCTTTGTTCGGGGTCTAAAATACGCATAATTTCTGCAGGTATGCCTCTGTGTTTTACAAAGAAAAACATGGGACATATGGTCTGACAATGAGAAGGATATTTGAAACTGGGGGCTGTTTTGGAAAGTTCAGGAACACATGACCACTCTATAGGCAATTGACAAGAGCTGGTCCTGAGATCAGTCAACTGTTAAAGGCATTAGCCTATCACCCTTATGGCTGCCTTTTGCAAGAAACTAAGACGTTAGGGTTTTATTTAAACATTTGCTGGTAACTAACAAGGTGCTCCTTTTTCTTTTTCCTTACAGAGATAGGCATCTTCAGAAATGAAGGCAAGCCCATTTTAAAATATGGACTTGCTTGGCGCACCTGAGAGTGCTGAGCAATGAGAAGCACTGGGTTCCGGTTACCCTTGCGTGAGACCTGGCAGCAGCTGTGTGCCTCCCAGCCTGCAGCCTCTGCCTCACGCCTCCTGCCTCCCTTATTAAGATCTTAATTACAGACACAGCTTAGTTCATTGCTGAAGGGAAAGAAGTTTGTTTCTCTGAACTGTGTCTGTTTTTTGGTGTGGCAGGTGTAATCATGATGAGATCATTTTTGGTTTGTTATTTTTATACCCGGAGGAACATTTTTTTTTTCTGAGGGGGAGGAATACAGTTCTTAAGACATAATGAGCTCACCATACTGTGGTAATAGTAATTGTGCTTTGATTTTGTAGGGACTCTTTCTTCTACAGAAATCAGAGCACCTCACGTGTGTAATTTCATGAGTCCTCAGAATGTTTTTCTAAAGAAGAACTTGTTTATTATCCCCATTTTGCAGGTGGGGAAACAGAGGCACGAACAGCAGGGATTTCATCGTCATTAGTCTGACATATGAGGATGCAGGCTAGACTCTCCTAATTCAGTCTCGTGCCCATTCCTCTATCCAGGGGTTCTCAACCGCAGCACCATTGACATTTAAGGCTGGAGAATTCTTCAGTGTCACGTGCATTGTAGGATGCTCCGCACCCTCCCTGACCACTACCCACTAGATGCCAGTAACACACACACACACACATACTGTGAGAACCAAAAAATGTCTCTAAACGTAGCCAAATGTCTCCTAAGGGAACAAAAAAATCTCCCCTGCTTGAGAACCACTGGTATAATTTCTTCTCCTTCTTTCTGCTTAAAAAAAAAAATTGTCTTACTGGTTTTATGTAACAGAAGCACAAAAACACCACCAGAGAACTGTATGCCACAATTTTATCAGGACTGATATTGAGCTTCATAGGTCCTAACAAAAAGTAACCTGCTCTTCCTACATATACACCTAGGACCAATTTGTCCAAGCGGATGCCATTAAGTACTAAGAAGCACAGGTTTTCACTCAAGTCAAATGCAAAACCTTCATAACATCTCTCAGCTAACTCGAACTCTCTGAAGCTTACCTCTGGCTTCTCTCTCTGTGCATGGACCCAGTCATGTAAAGGAACATGCATTTACAGCTGGGCCTTTAGGGATGCCATTTTAGTCTCATAAACTGGTGCATAAAATGTCCATTGTAAGAGCTGGTCTCTACACCTCGGCACTGAATGATTCCCTTTTGAGGTTTCCTTTGCTCCTGCCATCTTTCCTGTCTTCTAGCTGAGAAGCTGCAGCTTCTAAAGGTTTTCCTAGAGGCAGGTCAGCTGCAATGCTGACAGTATGTGACTGTACACACCTCTCAGCCAACTGTTTTTCAAAACTCTTTGAGGACCTCACAGGTAAAGTAGACAATAGCGATGGGCACCAAACAAACCCAGGTCAGGTGACATCCAAATGAGTTCCGGAGAAGGGTGGCATCCCAATTATATTAACTGAGTGGGAGACAGATGAGGGTCGCCAGGATGTGTGGGCATTTGTATTGGTGAGTTTAGATACAACTTTGGGCTGCATCGCTTGGTGCAAAAAGATAAGATAGATGAGAACGTAAAAATGGAAACATCTTTTTCTTCTTTCACATACTTTATTGAATATTATAACTTGTGCGTTTTGACTTGAGAAATGATATCATTTTTGGAAATACACTGTAATATAGTATATTAGAGTCTTCTACTCTATTATAACTCAATTCTCATTTTTCTTTCCTAAGTACCTGGATATTAGAGGGATTTGTCTAGACAGGCAGATAGATAGGATCCAGTGCCTACGCTGTAATGTTGGCTGAAGTCCAGATAGTTGTTTTATTGTTAATGAAACCTATCTTTTGGGTGAGTGGGTGTCAGGCCTTCATCATTATATGGCGCCTGTCAGATTTATCCAGGGACAGAACCCTGAAAGCAGTTTGTGCCTGCCCCTGTGTTTGATCTTTTGCCAATATACTCTACTGAAATCTATCAAAACCAAGCAACCCAGGACAAATGCTTATAAATTCAAAGGCTTGCTAGCAGCAGTGCTAAATTCTAACATGGTAAAGATTCTCAGGGAGAGCATTCTGGTCTAGGGAAAAGAATTCTAGAGTAAGAGAGAAACCAGATGCTACCTCTGACCCTGCTTCTAATTTAATATGAGACCCTTCAGGCTGTAAAATAAAGAGAATAGAGTAAGATTCCTTCTTACTCTAAAATCCTACTCTAGTTAATTCTCATCAAGCTGTGGATGACTTCTGGTTCTAATACCTATAGATACCTATGTGTTTTCCACCTTCTTTAAGAACCAAAGGGGTTGCTTTGGTAAATCTCAAAGACCACAGATGAGTGGATAATTAAGCCCTTAAAAACATGTATATCATTTATGATCATCAGAATTTTAAGGAGAAGCTAATTCATTTTTCCTAAATATTGTAAGCAAATCCATCTTCTACCATGAGCCAAGAAATAACAGAAGTTGACTGTGAGTTTGTGAGTTGCATACACACATATATATTGCATGCTCACCTACCAACCCATTTCTCATTTTTCTTACACAAAGTAAATAATTTGCTCTAGGCTCTTGTTGGTAAACAAAATGGGAGGCTGGGGCAAGAGAATCGCTTAGGCCCAGGAGTTGGAGGTTGTTGTGAGCTGTGATGCCAGGGCACTGTACTCAGGGCAACAACTTGAGGCTCTGTCTAAAAAAAAAAAAAGATTCCCAAAGGCACACGGGGTGCTTCCCTACAGTGCATAAAGGGAGTCTTAGTAGTGTCCTGTGCCATGTCAGAGAGGACTTTTGGGAGGCAAGTATCTAATGGCATATTTCTTACACCTTCTCCCACTCAGAAATGCTCAGTAGAGAATGCCATAGCTAAAGTTCATAAAGCTGGACAAATCTAGGAAAACTTGAGGGCACAGAGCAAAGTGAATGACA
Organism: Nycticebus coucang; assembly: GCF_027406575.1. NCBI lineage: Eukaryota > Metazoa > Chordata > Mammalia > Primates > Lorisidae > Nycticebus > Nycticebus coucang. The sequence goes on from NC_069788.1 coordinate 68,240,695, forward strand.
TAAAGATTCAGAGCAGGTCCGAAATACTCATGCAGGCTTTGTGACCGTCATAGGGGTTTAGAAAAAAAGCACTTTGCAAAATAAAATCTTTGGCTAAAATGCACTCCGGTGCCTGGGAAGTTTAATGGGAAATGTTGAACACCTCTCACCTGTAGTCAGAATTATAATTGGGATTAGTAAAAACTCATGAGACCCAACCTTTCTGTGGTCAGATCACCTAATGAAAAGTATGTCCGGGAGAGAAAATCTCAATTAAATTCAAGAAGTGGGGAGGGAGTGAGGGAGTTCAGTCGCTTCCCATCCGATGGGTACATTGCATGGATTTATGGCACACTCCTTGGGTATAGGATACAGCTACAACTCTGATTGTAACCTCTCATGTGTAAATTACATAACTTAATGATCTGTACCCTCATATTAATCTGAAATTTAAAAAGAAAGTGGGTCAGAACACAATTGAAAAATCGCTGGGAAAAATACTTGGATCATATCATACGGTATCTTCTAACTCCTACATGTGAACACTTCATGTCTGCTAGTTAATCTCCAGAGGAGCCAACTGAAAAAAATTCCTCATTCCAGATCTTCAGATGCAAGAACCTAGGTATAAACCAAGAATTCCAAGAACTGAAATCCAGATGCTTGTAGACACTCATGTTTTCTGACTATGGCTGTTTCCTTCTTTGGGGAAAGGTCTCCTGCTCTGTCCCAAAGCTGATGGTGAGAGGGAGAGGAGAAACATGACCAGAACGGTGTTCAGTCCTCAGAGAGAAGCTGATTTCTGTCAGTGTGAACAAAAGCACACAGCCTTTCTCTCTCTTCCCCAGTGTGCCCTGAGACTGACCTGGATGCTGTTCTTCTCCAAGCTGCTTCCTTTAGGGCTGATTTCCTTGACAATGGCCATTTCCTCCAGTGTGTCTGTTTCTCAGGGTCTGTTGAGGCTGTGCGCACGCAGACACGCAGATCCACCAGAGTCCAGGGCTGAAGTTTGGGGGTTGGGTACAGGAAAGTCATGTCTTTGAGAATGTGGCAGCCCCAAGGCATTGGCAGGATCTACTGCATGATAAATATAGGATGAAGTAAAAAGAATAGGAGGAAGCCACACCACTGATGATGCTATCCATCAGTGGGTGACACACCAGCCATTGTGTCTCATTTCTCTTCAAAGAACAGCATGAATGGTCATGGAAATTACAAGTCATGCCTCTCTGTATTTGGAAAAGCAGTTAGTTTCCCTGGCAGTAGGAAGGAATAAGCTTTCTTGATATTTTCATGGGTGAGGGGAGGGAGGAGTTGGGAGGCACAGGGCCGGGAAGTGTCTTGTGGCCTTGAGCGCTCTGTACCTGCCATCCTGCCCCATGTGTTCTCAGCACTTTCTTCCCACTCTCAGGCATTGCTTGAGAACCAGGAACAGTAGAACCCAAACATTCTGGCAAAGTATTTGAAAGGCACTCTGTCACCTACGGCCAGAAGCAGATTGCTGCGCTGAAGGGAGAAAGGCTCTTAAAAGAGACCATTGTGTTTAATCTCACTGGGATGGCCAGTTCCTCTTGGCCTTCCTGTTTGCTCAGTAGTTGTGAACACTAGTTTCAGGGGGGTCAGGATCCCCATCTGCGTCATCATCCCGTTTTAATAGGGAGGGCAGGCACTTTACTGCTCACTCTCTCTCGTGTTCTCTGGCTATGAGGCTTGAACAGCGGGCATCCATTTACCTCTCTGGTTAGTTCATCTTCCCCACTTCCACCTGAACATTTTAACCAAATGTCTTGCTGAATTCTCTAAGTAAAATAATTTCACCCTCCCTACAGAAAACCAAGAAATCAGAGTCCAGTACCCATTTCAATTTAGCAAACATTTAATACATGTCTATTAAACGCATGTGCTTTTTTTTTTCAGACACTGGGCTAAAATTCTGGAAATGTAAAAGGAATTATATAGCATCCCTGAACTTAAGGAGTCTTGAATGGAGCAGTCCTAGCCACACAGCAAAGAATAGTACAGTAGAGAACTGGGAAGGGAAATGAGAAGACAGGCTTGGGCAAGATAACCATCCTGGATATGTGGAAGCCTGGTTTTGAGGTGGGAAGAGGTTGAATGCAGGAAATCCAGTTGCAAAGCAATTGGTGTGTTCCGGAACAAAAAACAAAGTTGCTGAAGACCTGAATTAGGGGTAGCAGTGAGGCAGAAGGCAGGGCCAAGATGATTGGGTTTCAGGTCAGGAAGAGACTCAGCAAACCTCAAAAGGTCCCTGGGGACAACTCCTCCAAGCAAGGCAAAGGAGGAGAAGAGGCTGCGCACTTTTTGGATCAGAGATGAAGATGCTCATTAGACAATTGGAAATAAGGGACTGCAGTTCAGAAGAAATGTGTGGGCCAGAGCTATGGAGTTAGGTACCATCTTGTGTTCAGAAGCCATGGCACAGAGAGGTTTTCAGTAGAGGGCAAGCAGGCAGAGGAGAAGACAAAGGTGCAAGGAAAAGATCCCTTTGGAATATGATCACTTAAGGGATCCGGGAAAAACTGGTTCAGGACAGAACAGAAGGATGAGTGGTCAAGAGAAGAGGGAGAATGAGGAGGTGATATCGTGAAGGCCTGAGGAGGACAGAGTTTCGAGAAAACTTGGGGATTGATGCTAGAAGCTGCTACAATTAGGGTTCCCTCAGACAGAGTTTATGATCCACAATGCCAATTTCTAATCCTGATTGTAGCCACAGCTTTGGTAGCATATGCTTTTGACTTTGCTAAATTCTGTCCTAATTCTGGACCTGGAATTAGAACAGGAGGCCTGAATTCTTGTCCCAGCTCTAAGACTTTCTTGCCAGGTGACCTGGCAAATCATTAACTTCTTGAGCCTCATTTTTCTCATTTGTAAAGTAAAAGGATTGGACTATAATTGCCTGGAGTTCCTTGTGGCTTTCAAGCTCTGTGCCCCCAACTGTTCTGGTGCTCTGCCAAGCTCTAACTGCTGATCTCTGTAAGTTAACCATCCAACTGGATATAGAATTACATGCTCTCTTATCTCTCCTTGATTTGTTTCTGTGTTGACCTTCCCTACTCTGGAGATAAATATTCAAGGGTGGGAGAAGGAGCAGATCTTAAATAGACAGGCTGCCTCTCTTGGGGATTTCTAAGCTATTCAGATAATCAGCTTCTGACTTTGTGGCCTCAAGGAATCAGACCTTTGTACTGAAGGAGAGAGTCCCTCCACCTCCTCCCCAGAAGAATTAACTCTTGATTTGCCCACTTATGAGGTATTTGTACTTTTGAATGAGATGGTCTCTGTTCCAGTTGAAGTTAATTCGCCTATGTTCTTACCGAACTCTTGAACACCAAATATTTTCAAAAGCCCAGTCCTTACCCATGTCTGCCCTGCCTTCTGATGTATCATCTCTGTTAGAATCTGTTGGGATTTATCCATGAGTAATCCAGTAACATTATTATTTCATCTCAGAAGGTCTCTTGAATACAACCAATAGTTTTATTATTGCTGTTTGTAGGCAAAGGTAGGCAAATACTCAATACGTGTTCAGAGTAACCAGAACTTGTTTGTAATTCGGAAAAATATTGTTTTCATGGACAGTTCTAAAATGTAATTGTGAGCAAGAGAAAGATCAGATATGTATAAAATAGATAGAATAGCATCATTAGAATGGAACCAAGCCCAGATTAAGAACTGTGAGGATAAAAGTCATACTAGCTCACTGAATTTCAGGCAATGTTAAAGTACTTCCTTTGAATGACCTCATTTAATCCTAATAGCAAATCCATGAGCTGGGTGCCATCATTTTCATTCTCATTGTATGGAATAGGGAACTGAGGCACAGCGGAGAGAAGGCATCTGCTTAAGTTATACAGCCAGGCCCCAAGCCCCTAAGCATCTACTTATTCCATTGTCTACTGATGTCAAATACTTGGCATTGGGGCAAGAGTTCAATAAGAAGGTAGGTGAATTAAAAGAACTGGTCATCTTCAGAACTTTATTATGTGATGGAATTCAGTCCAGTTAGAAGGACACTGTGTAGAGGAGCTAGGGCAGCTTAGCAAACTGGAAAGAGAATTGAACCATAAAAACCACAAATTTATTTCCATCTCTGATACCGACAGTGTGGCCTTGGGCAAATGATGAACTGGTCTCCCCAGACCTGTTTCCTTATCTGTAAAACAGGGACCTTGTGTTCAGGAGATCTCTAAATGTCTCTGGAGCTGAAATCTTCTATTTAGGAGAGTGGCTGGATATAGACATTGGCTGTTTGTAGCTTATACAGGTGTTAAATAACACAAACTCCTATTCAGCTCAGCTGAGAATATCTATCAGAGGGTGCCTAGGTGTAGGCTGGTCCTAGAGTTGGGCCACTCCTAGCCATGCCAGGGTCTCTGTCTGACTCCTAATCTTTATGGATAGAGGGGAAGACTGCCGGGAAGTCAGGACAACCACCCAGGAGAACCCCCTGTGGTGCCCACGCGAACACAGACGGTGGGGCTCTGAGAGTGCCCCCTGAGCATCGGCTTTTAAGGCTGTGTAGAAACATTAGCACACAGCTCACCAGGTGGTGGGGAGATCACAGAGGCAGGAGACAAAGAGCGTCCAGAGCTACTCTCACGAGGGGTTTCCATCTACATCTGATCTAGCCCGGCCCATGCTCTATTTCAATGCTTCATGGTGTCCCTGGAGTTGGAAGTGACCCAACTCCAAATGCCTCCAGCTGATTTACACCCATTAGGTCTGTAGCCCTTTACTGTTCTACCGTTTGCTGTTTCTCTTCTTTCTCTTCTTTGTAGCCAGTATAATTGCACAGCTATCAACCCTCAGCTCCCATGGAACTGGCCCCGACTCGGTTACTTCTGATTTCATCTAAGGCCTTCCTTACTAGCAGGTCCCAGTTGTTGAATGGGCCCAGAGAAAGGGACAGAGATCACAGTGGTCAGCTCTCTCTTCTGCTCCACAATCTCTATACAACTCTGCCAGACTCATTTCAAGAGATCGTTTTGGTACAAAGGGCTGAGAATCTGGTCCTCTGTAACTCTATGACTTCTCTTTGAAATCACAGAACACCCAAAAGATGGAAGAAGAGCAGCAGAGATTTTAGATTATGACACCATCCTAAAATGGTTGCACAAACCTGGGTAGAATGCTACCTAATTTTATCTTTATGTATGTGAACTTTTAATTATTAGAAGGAACCCAAAGCTTCCTACTAAGTAAAACCTTCACCTGAAACATACACTCCTCGGTTTCCCTTTAGCTTCCCTGACCGCTCACCTGTCTTTGTCCCATACTTCCTGGATCTCATAACCGTCAAGAAAAAAAACTTCAACCTTATTGTTGAGGAGTATCACAAAGCTAGGGCTGTCCTCTGGGGGGGTCTCTCCTTTCCTTAACTAGGTGACAAAGAGGAGCCTGGCTCACCCTGGAGCCCTTCCCAACCACTGACCAGGGTGCAGAGCCCTCATGTAGCACAGCAGCTTCTGGATAGAGAAGAACACACAGTGCCGGATCTGTGGCTACAGGGTTGGGACAGGGGTCATGATTAACGTATGTCTGTTATAAAGAAATGACAAAAGGGCCAGGCACAGTTGCTCACGCCTGTGATCCTAGCACTTTGGGAGGCTGAGGCAGGTGCACTGCTTGAGCTCAGGAGTTCAAGATCAGCCTGAGCCAGAGTTAGACCCCATTTCTACTAAAAGTAAAAAAATAAAAATGAGCCAGGTGTTGTGGCAGGCACCTGCAGTCCTAGCTATTCAGGAGGCTGAGGCAAGAGGATCACTTGAACCTGGGAGTTTGAGGTTGCTGTGAGCTGTGACACCATGGCACTCTACCCAGGGCGGCATAGTGAGACTCTTGTCTCAAAGAAAAAAAAAAAAAGAAATGTAAAATGCACAAGGCTGAAAAGATCAAGTCCACATTTCTAGAGACAGAAGGCCAAACAAGACCCCCCAAATCCTATAAATATCTTATGGCGTGAAATACCTACTCCATGCAATCAGCAACCCTTTCTCCCATAAATGAGCCCCACCTCAATGACATTAAGTGCATACAAACATTTTAACGAAGGGCTGGAGAGAGCGCTTGGAGTTTTCCAAGTGCTTACGATGAATTTATAGCATTCCTGGCTCCTCTGTGCTCTGGGGAGGGGGCAGGCATGCGGGAACGGCTGCCTGCATGCTGGGAAATATTACTAACGCCAAGAAATGAAATCTTCTGAGCCTTTGAAAGGTTTCCAGGAATGTCAGCACCTACTGCCTGCCCACTCTGTGCTGAATGCCTACTTTGGCTGCCTGCTTAGTACTGAATGTGCCAGACAGGACTTCGTACAAAGAGAGAGAGTGTTTAGGGCCCATGAAAGGGGAAGGCACGGCCTTTTGGAGATGAATAGCCAGATTTAAGAATACGTGATAAAGAAGCAGGTAAAGAGAAGTCCGCAGGAAAGGTATCAGTAAAAAACCATAAGAGAAAGAACTGGCATCTATCTATGTGCTAATGAATTCCTGGTAGCCCCTGCCATCAAATCTGGTGATGTCAGCCACTGTCACTGCACTCCATGCTGATCACTGTGGCTTGTAGGTTCTCCTTGCACCCAAAGACCGCTTCACCATCTGAGAGTAAGACTTTTTAAGCCTTGCCAAGGCACATATAAATGCACTTTAATTTACATTTCAACACCGAATATAAATGCCATTTGTACTGTGTGTTATTTGGGATTTTCTTTCATTCTTTTTCGGATTTTCTTTCATTCTTTTTACCTCCACGTATATGAAAAAAATTGAGACACGTTCGTTGTAGTATGTCTGAATATCTTGGAATAATTTTTTCCTCCTTAAGCTCACTTTAAAAAGGGAAGAAAAATGTGTTGTGTAGCGAACCATTCCCTAACTCTCTAAAAGCACTACTCATAATTCCTTGGCACGGCATCTCCTGCTAGAGGAAAGAACTCTTCTGGTGTTTTGAGCTTTTCCAAGGAGGCCGTCTGATGTCATTGGTGGCAGACACAGTATGTATGTGTCTGTCTTTTGTCTGCACCATCTGTTTTTCTCCTTACAGGTTATTGTTCAGATTTATTCTTCTGCCCTTCCAGGAAGTGAGCCTGTCCATATGGGGGTGGGCTTTAGGTGCTAAAAGGGCTGATCTAATATTCTAACATGATTTTCCTCTGTTCCTTCCTTTTTAGAATCTTATGGCAAGGGCCTTATATGACAATGTCCCGGAGTGTGCTGAGGAACTGGCCTTTCGCAAGGGAGACATCCTGACCGTCATAGAGCAGAACACAGGAGGTCTGGAAGGCTGGTGGCTATGCTCCTTACACGGTCGGCAGGGCATCGTCCCAGGCAACCGGGTGAAGCTTCTGATTGGTCCTGTGCAGGAGGCCTCCTCCAATCATGACCAGCCTGCTTCTGGACTGATGCACCAGGCCTTTAGCCAACAGAAGCTCTATCAAGTGCCAAACCCCCAGGTTGCCCCCCGAGACACCATCTACCAAGTGCCACCTTCCTACCAAAATCAGGGAATTTACCAAGTACCCACTGGCCATGGCACCCAAGAACAAGATGTATATCAAGTGCCACCATCAGTACAAAGAAGCATTGGGGGAACCAGTGGGCCCACCTTGAGTAAAAATGTAAGTAAGTAACTAACTGAATTTTTGTTCTTTTTCTTTTATATCCATTGCACTTGGAACAATAGGAATGTTCCCAAAATAATAACTTGAATACTTGAATACTTGAATAATAACTTTCCTACAAGTAAATATAGTAACTACCCTAGCTTAGGCATCATTTCTGCATGATTGTGCTATTCATCAGATGACAAAACATTCTTGAATCACAATGTGCCAAGTACTGTTGATCATGGCCATTTTAAGTTCTGGTGTGGTTCTGGATCATGTGGATCATTACATTGTTTCTCTCCATCTTTCTGATCTGTCTGCTTCTGTGTTCACATAGCTTCCCATCTTTTCCATTTCTTCATTGAGTGACACAGGCACCATATCTTGTACAAGCAAAATGATACAGCAAGGATCCTCCTTTGGCCAAAAAATGAACCATGCTCCCATTGGTCAGAGGACCCACCAGGAATAGAGAGAGCAAGGAAGCTGGGAATAGGCCATACTCACTGACTTTTTCTGTAAAGTTGTCAGCTTAAAGCTTGACTCATTTAGAACACATAGATACTAGTGAATTTGAAAGGAAGCCATCCTCTTGTCCTTCAGATAATTTCTATAATAATGGCTGGGGCAGTGGGTGAAAATAATGGAATTAGAAGATTCAGGAGGGTATCAAGTTAAATGCCAAAATACCATAGCACCTCGAGATAAATAGAAATTCATTAATTGAATAATGAATGTTGAGTGTTCTAACATAGTTTTGATGCTTGTGATACAGTGAGGAATTAAAGAGCAAACAAAGCCCAGGTGATGCTTACATTGCAGTGAGGGAGACATGTGCCATCATGACAATGTCCGGTAAAGATGCTGCGAAGATAATGTCAGTGGACTGACAGGGGGTAATAGCCAAAACCAAGATGATGCTTCTGTGAGCGTTACAAAGGAGGGATTTTCTCCTTCATTTACTGCCCAATTCCAATGGGTGCTGCAAGGTTTGTTGTTAAGAATGAATCAATTTCACTGCATAAGAAAATAACCTGAATTTCAAAAGGAAAGATGCAGTTGGACATCAGAAAGAGCCTGTGGACTCTTAGAACACTAACTACAGATTTACCCTGCCTCCAGCAAATCTAATACAAAGTCTGAATTTACACACCCATGAAAATGATGGACTATCTGTATGTATGGTATTAGAATCCACTGTTGAAAAAACAAAAAGGAAAAAGATTTATTGTTGGATTCCTTTGAATAGTGAAACTACTATTGCATTTTCAAATCACCTTTTATACAAAAATTGATTTTACAAAACACTTCTCAAGGGCTTGTATGTTGCACCGGCCAAGTATATGTCCAGTAGGAGGAATTCCTCAAGAAGTGGTGAATGGCTTTCTGACTTGTGTTGCCCAGGACAACAATCGATGCCTGCCTAGAAGTGACAGGCTGAATCATGACCTTTACAAAGCCCTGGTTTTAGCTTCAAAGGGAAAACCAAACCTGGCCTCTATCTCCAGAGGGGAAAAAGAACAGTTGAAAGGTATAACTATAAATAAGAAACTTCTCTCATCCTTAGTCCCAGTTGTTTGCACCTTAAAAATAGCTCTCCCTCATCTGAGCCAGTGCGAGGCAGACGGGAGGCCAGAACAGGAAATGCTTGGCTGAGAGTGGTGGGCTCTAAACTTCCATCATAGTTGATTTTGGCAGGGAGGTGACGTGTTTTCCTTTTTAGACTCAACTTTTTTGGTTCCAAGTCTGAGAAGTCTAAAACTTCAGACTCCTTCCCATCACATTTGCAGTGGGTGCCCTGCAGACTTTCTCCTGGGATCCGTCCTTTCAGAGGATCGAGACTTGGACTCACCTTCCCTCAGTTACCATGAAGGGCCTAAGGTGACCCTAGGGCACTCAGACCTCATGTTGTGTTTTACTTTTTTTATCTCTACGTTCAGTAGAATGTTTTATGTTTAGCAAAAGGTAGATGAGTCCAGCGGGAGGAAACCAATTTCTGAAGAGGACCTCTGCCAGCCCTTCCAGGGGGCACAGCCAGAGCTGGGGGCAGGGCATGCCTGAAACATAGTGCAGTGGGGGTCTAAGGTGGTCTGGCCAGGAAGGGAAAGAAAGGCAAGAGGCAGAGGTCCTGGCTCCTTCCCTGCCAAATACCAAGTACTCCCCATGCTATCCTGACCTCCCCTTGAAGGCATCTTAGTGCCTCTGAGTCTCTAGGCTCTGTGCCTCTCTGCACTGTCCCCAACCTGCTGGCTCACACCCCTACTGGAGTGAGTTTGTCTCTTCCTTCCTTTCCTTCCCTGCCTTCCCTATTCCTCTCTCTCTCGCCCCTGCTCTCTTCTTTCTTCCTTCCTGCTCTCCCTTCTTTCTCTCCTTGTTTTCTTTCGTAGTTGTGATGGTTAAGCTGCAAAGAAGTGATTTGAACCTTCTAGGCAACTGCTTTAAAAACCTCTGTCAATATCTCCCTTGTGTGGGATCTTCTTAGTGGGTGGGAATCACAGCAATGACTTAAACCAAGGCCTCAAGAAATAATCGCAGTGCAGTGGGAATAAGGCATGGCTTTATCTTTTTTTTTTTTTTTTGAGTTCTCATTTTGGCACTTTTACTAACTTGCTAAATAAAGCAATTTGCTCATTTTCTCTTTTAATTTCCTATCTATAAAATGGTGGCAAGCCCAGAACTAAATATTCCTAGTAGCTTAAGCTATGGTCCTTAAAAGCCGTTAAACAAGAAAATGTGGAGGCAGTGGAATCTTGTTCTGAACCACCGAAGTATAGTTTTAAAATTTTGATGAACATAGAACCACCCAGAGAAGTAGAAAAAGTGAATTAAAAATGTAGATTCCCAGGTCTTTTTCCTCAGAGAGCCTAATCCAGTAGGTCTGGGCTGGGGCGCAGGTATCTGAATTTTATCCAGCTCCCTGCATACTGCTGGGGGAGGTGGTCTGGGCCTACACTCTGAGAATCACTGTAAAGAGACTTTGAAGGGCTGGAATGTGTTCCGATATGATTGTGATTCAGGACTTTCCATAGTTCCAAACTCCTTTGATGTTGCTACAGTCTGTGGACATCAGAAATTTCATCCACCACAGTTTTTTCTACTCATGAATCACTTAAGAAAAAAATAATAATAATAAAGGGAAGAAAGGAAGACAGTGAATTTTGCCTTCTATCACGTCAACTTGGCTCTCCAAGAAACTCCAGTCCCTGCCCACCCTCTGGCATCCCATCCACACTAATGACATTCATCACTTACTAAATCAAGATTTAGAGAAAGAAAGATACTCATAAACTTCACCCCTTTAGGAAATAGAGCAGCATGAGAATTCTGGGAAGAGAGTGGGCTTCATGGTTAGGCTGACTTAGGGTTCCCTGTATCCATTGAAAGTTACTGCCCTGCTCTAAGATTTGATTTCTTCATCTGCTAAACGAGAAGGATCGTAACTACCTCAGAGGGCTGTTGTGAACATGGAATGGCACAGTGCTTAGCATAGCAGGGGCTTAAAAATCTGAGCTCTCCTCTCCTTGTTTCTGTTTCCTTTCTCCATTGAACTATATCAGCCCTGTCTATTTCTTACTACACACCAAACAGAGAAATACACCAGAAGCTCCATAGTTGATCACCTCTGTCCATTGACCACCTCTTTAAGTTGAGCTAGTTTTCATAGACTGGACATGCACCACATGTACGTTTCAGTACAGAAAGCCTAGTTCCTTATGTTGACCACCCCTATATGTTGACCAGTTATTACTTACAGTCCCTTGGGTGATCAACTTACAGAGGTTCTACTGTACTTTATAACTAGCAATGTGCTGTACCCTTTGAGTGTGTGGCTCTGTCCTCAGCTCTACAAGAATTCTGCAATGGGTAGAAAAGAACCCTTGAAGTTATCTGGAAACTACATACACTGACAACTTAATTTCATTAGTGTTTTTCAGTCTGGGTTTTGCGTGCAAGGCCATTTTATCCATTAGGCATTGTAGGAGGCCTACAGGGCCAACGAGAATGTCTGAGAGCTGAATAAAAGATCTTTTGGCTCCAAAATATGAAACACAAAAGCTGAAAAATACAAATTAATAAACATTTAGACAAATGTCTAGGAAACAGTATCATATCTACCCCCATTAAGTTTTAAATTTAGAGCTCATAACTATTTCATTTCATTTGAAAACAATTTGTAGGTTAGGTTTTTCTCACTTAGCAAAGATTTCTAAATATGCATCACAATTGCCAAAAACTCACAGGCAATTCTAAATTAAAGGAGTTAGTCATAGTCAAATAATTTGAATAGCTAAATTATAAAAGAAGAAAAGAAGTTTTTAATTTTTTAAAAGCAAAAATTCTACTTAATATGGGGGAATGATTTGGGGTGAATGAAACCTCCAAATGTCCAAAATCTAAAGGCCTCCAAGGGTCTAAAATAGTCTCATTTCTCTGCTCCAGAGGTCAGTGACACTACTGCCTGAGTTCATCCATTTCACACTTGATATGCATGGGGGAATTATATGTGTTTTTTTCTGATTATTCTTTTATAATAATGTTATCATAATATCTTATAATAACATTATAAAAGAACAACATTATAAGGGAATGATACTGCCTTTATTATTAGACATGTCGCTTTCCTTCTAACTGGTGGATTGAGATTTGCTTGCCTCCTTTGAAGTTCAGTTTGGGCTAAATTATGAGCTTTGTCAAGGCAGAAGCCAAGGCTGCCTCTTGATTGCTCTAGTACACAGTGGAGTCTCAGCCCACAGATAAGAGCCCAATGAATAAATGAACAAGGCAGGAGCCAGAAGTGAAGTATTATAATAGAGTTAACCTCTATACAAGCTGAAAGGTGGTTCTGATCTTATCACACTTCCACCCTTGTTCAAAGCCTATGGTCCAACTCATTACCACCTGGTATGAGAGGTGTCAGATGATACACAGTAAGTTCCCCCCACAGGGCCTTAGAAAATGTCACCACCTGTTTCCTGTAATTGTAACTATCTATACACAATAAATGAGTACCTGAAGCAAACCATGATGATGTAAAGTCAGGCTCATCTGAGGCTTTACCTTTAGTGCATTTAGCTCAACTAAGACAATGAGACTGGTTATCTCCTCTATGGTCACCTACGAGAAGAACTAGGCGTTTTCCACCGAGGAACAGAGCTTCCTTTGAATATGCTGTGATTTACTTAGAATGCCTCACCCCTCTATCCTACTTGTGAACTCCCAAACATTTGTTTTGTTGTATTTTTATGGTTTTTAGGTTTGTTTGTTTGTTTTTTTATTAAGACAGGGTCTCACTCTGTCATCCAGGCTGGAGTGCAGTGACATCATCATAGCTCACTGCAACTTCAAATTTATGGGTTTAAGCCATCCTCTTGGCTCAGCCTCCAGGGTAGCTAGGACTACAGGTGTGTGCCACCATGCCTGGCTAATTTTCCTATTTTTTGTAGAGACGGAATCTCGTTCTTCCTCAGGCTTGTCTCGAACTCCTGGTCTCAAGCAATGCTCCTACCTCAGCCTCCCAGCGTGCTAGGATTATAGGTGTAAGCCATGGGGCAACCCCAGTCAGTCTTTAAAACCCACTTCAAGGTTCATCTCCTCCATGAAGCTTCCTCTTTACAACCCAGCAGTTTCTCTCTCCTCTATGGTCCCAAATATGTTGTACATTTCACTGATCTCAAGGGCACTCATGGGCTCCTTAAAAATGTTAATGGCTTGCCAATACAAGATGCATGATAGTCTATGCTGGGACAACTATTACCCTGAGGTGGCACTAGAAAAACTAAAGTCATATTAAGATTTCCCAAAACCCCATGACATCCTTATTAAGGACCATTTCCTACCTTTCAAAATGAGACTTATCCAAACGTTAGCAGGAAATGATTCACAAGTTTTAGCCAGGTCCTCCAGTCCCATTCCTGAAAGGTAATATAAGAACCAGAAGTAGATTAGCGACAGTGTTTGTACTGTTGTAGACACTTAGTCATCATGAACTACACACCCATACATATACATACACGTACACACATAGCTGTTGGCTAAGGAACCAAGGATTTCCTTTCCTGGAATATGAGGCATTGTGAAATCTGGTTGCCCAGAGCAACGCTCAGATACCAGCCAACTAACTGCTGTATGTTAGCAGTATGACTTGTCTACCAACAAGTAAAAAATAGATTTAGAGGAAATGAAAGCTCCCATAGAAGATAAACTGACTTCATCTCACTTTCTTTTGTCCCATGCCTATACACACACACACACAAACATAAACACATACACCTCTCAAAAAATACTTCTAGAGCAGAGAGTAACTCTTCCTTCTCCACTTATAAACTCAATAAAGTACAACTATGCTCAGAATTTGTGTCTCTCTATAAAGATAACCTTAATTTAAATGAATTGTTTTCCTCAATATATGGCTTTGCAGAGAAGTGAAGAATCTCTCCCTTGAACAATCAAGATACATTTAAATCTTACACAAAATTGGAGGTCTTTCAGCGCTTGAAGGGCAGGACCTCATGAGCTCACATTGAAAATGAGAAGTGTCTTTTCCAAGACAAGTCACCCACACCAACGCAATGAGCAAACTGTAACACCTCCTTAAAAATGAACAAAGGTCCTTTTTGTTTAGGTCAATGCCAAAGGCTTCAAACTCAATTGCACTTTGTTGTAAATCTCATAGATAATGCATATTTCTAAGAGTGCATTAGTAACTTCTTATAAACCCACACCAACGCAAACAGAGGTTAATCTTTTTTCAGTGACTTCACGCTAAGCAGCTGTGTGTATCAGAGTGACTAGGTAAGAGACTGTATAGTATGAGGGATGTCTAGCTAAGTAGATAACTCTCTTTTGTGAGATAAAGAAAAGAACACATTTATTTATTTTATTTCATAATACAACTAAGACTAAAGATTGGTTGAACAGATCTTGAATACTTGCTTGAATACATTGTACGAAGTGCAAAAGCATTGAGTTCTCAAGAGTTGAGCCATAATCCTAGTTGCCATGATAACTTCTGGAGAGGTGTGCTGCTCCTTTATAAGGAGGTCAGGTGCAACTCACATAGAACAGTGTGTCTTCCTCAAAACTTGGATGAAACTCCAGCAACATTAAACAGTACCAAGGAGCCTTCACTTTACTGTCCCTGCAGAACATCGGTCTTTGTGTCATCATCACATCTGATGTATTTGAGTAATTTTTATAATATTTCTTTTTCTTAAAACATGGCATCATACCTGAACCAGTTATATAGTAGAATAGTTTTTACTTTCAAAACCACCATGCAGCCATTAGTGGTGTTATTAAGTCATTTGCTGTGTTCGTCTCATTCTGCAGGAGAGTTTTAGAACTAGAGAAGGGGTTGATCCCAAGTGTTTTTGAGCCAGGGTCCACGTTAGGGATGGTAGAGACAGAAAAGCATCTGAGCTTCTCAATGTCCTTTCAACCTTCACTCTCTGGAGGAGGGAACTGAGGTCTGAGAAGTAAGTTAACTTGCTGAAGAGGCGGGATGGATATTTGAGCCCACGTCTGTCTGACTCCAATGCTAATGATTTTTACATCCCAGCTAATGGCTTATGTTGCCAAGCCCTAAAAAAAGAAGGCATATTTAGACACTTCATTAGCAATTTGGGTGCTAAAAAGCATCCTCTTAGCCAGGAAGGATTAAGCTGCTACCCACGGCTCCCACCTCAGATCCCGGCAGTAATCTGAAGGAATCCGAGATAAGGACCGTGGAAGCTCCTGCCACCCAGCTGTAGTATCAGCTTCAGAGCAAACTGATCCAGAAGTCCCGAGCAGGTCGTTAGGGTGGTGTCAGGACTGTCGTACCACTGACAACATTGCTATGTTGGCTTCTCTGCCATATGGGAAGACTGTCTTTTCGAATGACTTCAATTTAATCCAAATGGTAACTTCATTTAACCAAATACAGTTAAAATCACCCAGAATGGTCTTGAAGCTAGTCAGCTTTCAAGTTGTGCTTCTCATTAAGGAAATAACTTTCTTTGACATTATTTGTGAAATTGGAAAAGTAGTGAATGTCTAATGTGTGTTGCTAGTACAGGTAATAGGACATTAAGGAAAGGACACTGGACTGCTGGTGGCTCTGCAAATCACGAGTCCCCTCCACTTTTCTGCCATTAACAGGCTCAGTAACTCACTGCCTTTTTGTTCCCTGAATTGCAAAATGGTGAGTTTAAGCTGAAGGTCTCTACCGGTCTTTGCTAAAATTTTACAGTCCATATATCCTTATCTGATTCTTTCTCCGAATCACCTAAAAAGTTTAGTAATATAATCTTACCTCAAGATTCTTTAAAAGAAAAAAAGAAGAAGAAGAAGAAGAAAGAAAACACAACCAAGCACAGAGATTTCATTTAGATCCCTAAGTGCTGGCAAATCCTTCCTACCCTTCCTTTAAGATCCAGGCCACATTCCTGCCCAGAACCACAATGTCCTTGAGAAGACAGCCAGGTCCAAAGATGGCAACCAAAACAGCAAGGGAGACAGGCAGGCAGGGGTCAGAGTGTGCTGGGCCAGGGAAGAATCAGTGCTTGACAGATGCAGGTCCTGCACCCAAAAAGATTTCCAGAGAGTTCCTCATTACGAAGAACTTTCATCCCTGCTTCGTTACCAAGAGTTAAGAAAGTACTTCATCCTGTAACTCAGTGTTCTCTGCCCATTTTCTTCTATTTAATCCTCTTTGATTTTGAAAAGGATTTTGTAGGTCTGGTCTATCTCTGCATGACAGCCACCATGAAAGCTGGTGCCCAGTTCTGCCACATGAGTGATTTGCCCCATCAGCCATTGCATGTTTTTCTCCCAACGAAGCTGCAAGAGGTCTCCTTTTTAGGAGGAGATAATACCGATAAGCATTTGGGTTCCTGAATTCTCACTCTTTACCTCCTTCCTGTAATCGTATTCCCTAAGGGCAGTCTGTGGGTATCTCTCTAAAATCCATTTCCAAAGCTAGATTTAGCTCTTACTGTCCTGTTGAATTTATTTGGACATGAAAAGAGCCAAAATGCTTGTGCCTTTTATAGTTTTCATTCAAAGAAATGAAACATAAAAAATGAGACATAAAAAATGGCTTTGCAGTACGCAACTTGTCACAGGCTGTATTCAGCTTTGTCCTGAGAAAGACCTCAGCCACTTGAGGAACCCAGACGTCATTTCCCATCATGTTCTTTCATGTTAAATGCTCCTAGCTGCTCTCTGGTGCTTGGTCACTCCATAACTAAATATTGCTTTAGCACTCGCCACACAAAGAGCTTCCTGAGAGCAGTAGGGGAGACATGCTAGGGCTGAACAATCAGGGCACTGTTTCCATTGAGTGGTTTGCCTCCCAATGCTGTGTCAAACGAAAGTGACCCGGGAGCATTGCTCCACTTCTGAGCTTTAGGTTGTGTGACTTTTTCCTCATTTGAGGAAAGAGCCTTGCTGTGATTTAGAAATAGCTAGCAAAATGAAAGCAGGCATCAAAATTATTTTGAAGGAAAGTAAATCATCTTCCAAAAATACAGGCGGGAAAAATCTTGGTGAGCACAAGAGAAGCATTAGGAAGGGTTAACCATGGATGGACGTGGCTCAGAAGGGTGTATTTTTAAGGCCGGACTCAAGTTTTCATTATATTGTTGCTATGCAAGTAAATAAATGAGCTCACTGCAACACCCAAGCTAGGCGGAGAGAATTTATAGAGAATTAATAAATCCAGGGTAGGCAATATGTGGCTTTTTTTCTCATCATAGAAAAGCAACTAGTAATCTTGGATTTTAAACAGACAAACTTCTATAACTTTACATATAATTTCTGAAAACTGGATCCCAGTTCTAGCAGGCAGGAAGTGATAATAGTGATGTTTCTATTCTTAGGGTTTTCTTTAAAGGAAGGGTTCAAATATTTCATGTAAGACAAGAGGTTATTATAAAACCTAACAAATAGTGTGGTGGCTCTGTTAATGTTTTTTAAGGGTGTTTAAGTGAAATAAGCCCTTTCCAACAGGCAGTTTTGGAAATCTAAATAGTCTTGTTAATGCATGAAACCCAAAGTGAGATAATATAAATAAATTAGAGGCTAGGAGGGAATTAGAGATAGAAAGGAAAAAGTCTTATTTTATTTTCCTCCTATGCCAAAAAAAAAAAAAAAAAGCAAGTACGTGACTGCTAATGAGTGAAACACACTTTTGAATAGACATTCCTAGGTACTAAGCCAGCTTGTAAACCTATAATCATTATAGTATGATTATGGTAACTTCTCAGTTACCCATTATGTTTCCTGAGCACCATCTGGGTTACTTAGTTTCCAAGCAGGCCTTAGGGCAGAGCACCAGACACTGGTTAGATATTCCTGCTCTCCTGCACTCATGGGTCAACTCCATCGGTCTGTAATCAAAGCGTCGTCTAGATATCAGAGGCAAAGGATGTGCGATCCAGGCCATGCCAAATGTTGCTTTGGACAGTAGAGACTTAGACACAGAGAATCTGGCGACAAAGAAATTAGAATAGTTACCATTTCTGTGCCTCATGATTTTCTTGGAAGAAAACCCTTCCAAGTAGGAATTCTTACTATTTTAAAAAATTTTTTCAAAATTATAAACAATTATATTTTATCAATTTTGTAATTTTTGACACATACAAAGATACATGTACAGACAGGTAAGTAGATAGATAGGTCATGTGCAACCAGGAATAACATAATAAATCACTAGAGTGTGACCAATGCTGTTGAAGTAACCTGTGCTCCTCCTCATCCCATCTTTCCCCCATCCACTTCACCCAGGTCTTTCTTTGAAAGAGCAGGATTTTTCTGTTTCCTTTTTTTATTGCTTTGTTCTTACTTGGGATTTCTGGTAGACTATGGAAGAAGGGAAGGACTCAAAACGAGAGAGTGCTGGAGCAAAGAGGGTTTCATAGAAGTCATGATGAGTAGATGAGGGGCAGAGCTGGCATCAGAAGGAAGCATAGCAGAGCACGACAAGACCTGAGGATTGCCTGGGCTCGGGGATTTGCCTTCATGAATGGTGGCAATCCGCATCATTCCCACTTCCCTTGGTGCTCCATTGAGCTAGCAGCACAGGACTGGGAAGCTGAAGTTCTTCCAAGTGCATGGCCTCTGTGGCCGCTCATGCCCCAGTTCCAGGCACTTAGCCAGCTGTATGCCAAGATGAAGAAGTTGTCCAAGGAAAGTGCCCCAAGTAGACTTGATGACACCTTGGCACAAGTGACACCATATGAGCAGAAGTTGCCTTCAGAGGAAATACTTTTTTGCTTCTAAACATTCCAGAGAGATGGATATGTGCCCTACTTCTTGGTGAACTTAGCTTGTGGTCTTCCTCAATCTGATTTGAATTTCAATAAAGTGTCCTGAGTTTGGAGCCTTGCCATCTTTCTCTTGGATAAAGATCTTTGCCCCTACGCCTGAAAGAAGCACATTTTCTCCAGGGTTTTCCACTGGAGTGTCTAGAGCTGCTCTAGTGATACCATGTAACTGTGATGACGCCAATGCTGATATGAGCAGTGTAAAATAATAACCCAAGTCCTCTTAATGGTCCTCAAGAACCAAAGATCTTATCACTTACTGCTTTGATTTGAAATCCCCATTGCCTCCAAGACCTCACTTTGAACACTTTATATATCTGTGAAGATTAAATTCCTTCTGACTTCTATGTAAGAATGATTAAACTTAGTTTTCTCCTGTGATTGAATCATGAAACATTTTGAAAGCTAACAGCTTTGAGATCTGTGATTATTAAGATACAAATAACATCCTTATCACATTAGAAAGCAAGCAAGAATTGACTGTCTTGTTCCCACTGTCTTCTCTCCTGCATTCCTGGTGATCATTGATTGTGTGTTGGACATTGTAGTTTTAACATATTTGTAGAAATAATTTAAGGTCTATAAAAATGTTCTCTACCTCCAGAGAGAATTCGGTTTCCTTCTGTCTAACTTCATGCTTTGAGATGTTCTGGGCAACCTTGATGACTTAAGGCCTGACTTCAGACTGTGAAGGATGAGCTTACATCCAGTTAATCCTTACTATTGGATGCAGTCCTTAAGATCCCAACCTAAAGTGGGGGATGGTTTATCAGGGTTCCTACCTTTGTGAGCCCCCAAATCCTAGGTTCCCCCTTATTCTAAGAAGCTGTAAAAAACGCAGCATAGCCTCTCAGACTCCTATTTCAAATTAGCAAATGTCCCCAGGGAAAAGTCAGCCTCACCTCTATAAATTCCTTCTCTTTCAAATTTGACTTAGTAATTCTTTACTATCCCTTAACTCTTAATGCTATTAAGAAGATCTTCTATATCTTTCATTAATCTTTTTAAAGTTGTCTTTAGCAGAATGGTTAATCTGAATTACCCAAGTCCATGATTTCTGGAAGTCAAAGTTCAAGGTAAAATCTATGTAACCTAGGTGACAATCACAGTAACAATAGCTAAGGCTAATGGCTTTCCTCTTCATTTCCTTTAATACTCATAATAGCCTATGACATAACTATTATTATTTCTATTTTACTAATAAGTAAGGTTTCAAATGGTCAAGTAAGCAGTAGAGTGGAGTTTACATAAGGTTTCCAACTTAATAATAAAGCTAATGGAAAACCAAGGCTGGTTATGTTGAAGTGCAGTGGATTTAGCTCCAGTTCTGTCCAAGTCCAGCTCATGTCATCCGTTACCACCCCTGCATCCAACCTGATTCTTCTGATGAGTAAGCGACCCAGTGGGACCATGGCCTCTGGTACCCAGCTTCTCATGACACGAGCCTGTCACATGTCCTCAGAATAAAGCTAGCAAGACTCCCCTTCCTTTATGCCGTGTGTTACCTCCGATGTCAAGATGAAAAGCAGGGTTTGTTTAGGCTTCTTTTTTCTAAAACACTCCCCCATATGTTTCTAGCTTGTGGCTAAAAGGAACCCAGGTGTTTATGTCATGTGCAGGCTCCACTGGGGAAAAGGAAACCAGAAACCACCTCGCGGCCCTCCTCATCCTCCAGTAGTAGTTTCACCCAAATGCTGGTACATTCTTCTCTGGTTTCAGATTTCTCAACTTCACCTAACATCCACTCTGCAGCCTTGGCACCACCATACGTCACCCCTTGCCCAGTGCTACTACACGTGGCTGATAAAGGCCAGTACTCCTCCTTAGCCCATGGGAGAGCTGGCTTACCTCTATAAAGGCAGACACTGTTTAGTACTCTCTCAAGTTCCAGACCATCTTGCTTGAAAATAGCCTTGAGTTTACCTTTAGTTCATTAGTGGATTCGCGCAATACATTTATCCAACACCTGTTATATTCAAGGTACTGTGCTGTGCCCTGCTGTTAAACCTAAATGATTAGGAAATGGTCTCTGACTCCAGAATGCTAAGAGAAGAGATGAGATGAACCTCAACAGTCAAACCATAAGTGATAAATTCCATTAGAGACGTGTGGATAACACACTCAGCAAGTTCTGAAGAGGGAGAAATTTTATCTGTCTGGGAAAGTCTTCATGGGAGAAAGGCGTTCAACCTGGCCTTGAAAATCGAACAAAGTTTGAATATGAGGAACGAAAGAAGATCATCTAGACAAAGACACCACGAATAAAGGCACAAATGTGTGGGTGTGCCAGGCATTGATGAAAACAAAGAAGTTCAGTCTTGCCAAGGCTTGCAATTGGTGAGGAGCCTGGTGGCCCTGCCTTCGGAAGCCTTCTGAGTCCTGAGGAAAGAGGGCAACAACACATAGTTGAAGACAAAGGGTGGCAGATAAGGGGCCAGAGACATGTTTAGCTTGGCCAAGATTTTGTTTTAAAAATTTGAGCCAATTTTGAAAACCAGGAGATTTCACATAAAATTCCAAATTTCTGGCTTCCCCTGAAAATCTGAACACTCTGGTGACACAGGGCTCAATGTCTACCTGCGCTGAAGCCTGGCCTGTTTCTCCCCTACGCCCCACCTGCTTGGCCCTGAAAGCATCTGAGTATAGGACCCTTACCCTGTCCCCAGTACATGTACCCAGGGAAACCAAACATGGAAACATCAGTGAAGAACCCCCAGGGCTCTCTTCCAACTGGCCGACTTCCACACATGCGGGTTCTCCGTGTTCCCTTGCCTTCCCTGCTACCCAAACACAGACTCTCTTCTTTAAAATTTCAGCACACATGGCTCTCAGAATTATGAGACATGAAAGTATCTATTCTACGGCATCTCCCAAAACAGCTCCTGCTGCCAGTGTCTGAGGCTCAAAGTGGTGCAAATAAAACACCCACTGTCAAAGTGGCAGGTTTGGGACAAGCCAGGTTTGTTTCCTTGTTTTCATGTAAACAGATTAATGAGAGGGCCAACATAACCCCAGTCTTCGGACTTTTGATCCCACCCTGCCAGGGCCCAGCCTGGAGATGCATTAAATGGACTCTCCCTCCTCTAAATGTCTACAGTCTGCCCGGAGCTCTTGTCAAAGTCTCTGTCTTGGGACCCTTCTGTTTTGCCAAGAATGGTATACTAACGTCAGGGGAAGGTCCCATTTCTCATCGAGACAGAAAATCCTCATTTGGAAAGTGCAAATCCTCTGCTGAGGTAATTGAGGCCACAGTTGTAGTAGCACTCAGTCGCAGAGCCCCAGGAGAGCTCACAATTTTGCCCTTTGTGGCAACACTAATGAATTAAGAGGTCAGTTTGGTAATTCCTAAGGCTAAGCCTTTGTAAATAAACACATAGAATGTAAGGAATGCAGAAAAGAAAAACAAACAGAGGGAGAAAGGAAATGAAAAACCTGCCTTGATTTCATTGAGAAAATTAGTTTTAGAATGCCCTTTGTGTAGCAATTTCTCCAATGCCTAACCGTACAAATGTCCAGGAGATTTCTTCTGTACTTGAAGGCCCCTTTGCCAGGCCTTAGTGTACATCTTAGGCTAAGGTTCAGCAGTTCTGGGAGATGGAACGAGAAGAGATAGTAGAAAAGGGTGGTGCCTGTGGCTCAGTGAGTAAGGCGCCAGCCCCATATACCGAGGGTGGCGGGTTCCAACCCAGCCCCGGCTGAACTGCAACCAAAAAATAGCCGGGCGTTGTGGCGGGCGCCTGTAGTCCCAGCTGCTTGGGAGGCTGAGGCAGGAGAATCGCGGAAGCCCAAGAGCTAGAGGTTGCTGTGAGTCCTGTGTACATCATGGCACTCTACTGAAGGCGGTAAGGTGAGACTCTGTCTCTACAAAAAAAAAAAAAAAGTAAAAAAAAAAAAAAAAAAGTTTTTGTGTACTTGTGTCAAGCAGAAAGAAAAACCCTTAATAAACCACAAAACCGGAGACTTTGTAAGGTACAGCTCAGTCAGCACTTTCCTCCGAGGAGAGAACACACAATTGGCATAACAGTGACCCAAGCAACCAACGGGTGGAGGTGGACAATGTCCAAAAGCAGACGACTTCCAGCTCCCTGATTCTGCACACGGCACCATGCGGATCGCAGCACACGCTGGACGTGTCTGACCAGATGCAAAAACTGGTCCCATTTAAATGCCATTTGTGGATCAACGTGAATTAGACGGTTACTCTGGGGAGGCTGGAATCTGGGGAGACTGCATTTTGTTGGCGTTTCCCCTCTGTGGTTTTCACCATCTGCTTCTTTGAATGCATAAACAAGGAAAATGACTGGTTTGGAATGCAAAGATTTTAAAAACCAGATGACCACAGGCATCCTCTAAATGAGAAAGAAAGAGCAAGTTGGGGTTCTGTGACATTTGTCAGGAAGGGAAATGTTGAATATCGGGAAGCATTAACGCTCTCTGCCAGGGAAGATCCACAACGGCAAGGAAAAGCTTTGGCCGTGACCCTGCCTTTCTTTTCTGAGGTCGTGCCATTTCCTTCTGTTTTACCTGGTGCTATTTTCAGACACTAACACCACCATTTCTCCCTCTCTGCTCCCTTCGTTTCTTTTTTTAAATCAAAGATGAACCGTTACACTGGACTTCAGCATAACCAGCCTTGGTTTTCTATTAGCTGTATTACTAAGTTGGCAACCGTGGATAAAACCCACTCTTACAAACTTTTAGGCTGAACAAAAGCTGCGTTGTGAGCAAGTTCTATTATAAAGCCAAAGCAGAGTGCTATAAATAGAGGGGCTGATGAGATAGACTAAGGGAAGGTCTTCATTTCTCTCCCAGACAATAGTGAGCAAATAAAAAAAAAAAATTACATAAGGGCATTAGGAACACAGTGTGTTTTTCTTTAGCAAAGAGCATCCTGCTTTAAAGAGGAAGGTTTGCCATGCACAATACAGTGGCCACTCTATGAAATGGTTCTCTATGCTCCATGCCAACGAAACATAAACCAATTGGTTCTTTTTTTAAACTCGAGACAGTGGAGAGACTTGATGGAAATGTTGACTGCATACTAATCTCCTTTACCTTCATGGCAAGAAATAATCAGTTGTAAGCACTAGGGATTTAAAATCAAATTGAACTCAGGGATTTTAAAGCCCCTGGAGAGAAAAGCATTGGTGCATTTGGCTGAGTTCCACCCGTTTCAGCATAAGACAGACGTGGAGCATTTTTCACATAGTTTTGTTGGCAGCCTGACGCCAGAGTTTGCACATAGAGAAAGGATAAAAGATGATGGTTTCTTAGGGAATAACCACCTCGTCCTAATTTGCACTATTTCTTCTTCTTAAAGATGTCTTGAACAATATTTGAGGTGGGCACTGTTAATGATCTGGGCAGGGGTGGGTTAGGCATAAAGAAGATCCTAGCAATTTAGAAGCCCTTCGAAGATTAAATATACTTCAAAATGAGTTAAGTGTAAGTAATTTCTCTACCAGTGTTTTGGACACCAGCGAAGTATGTAGATGTGAAAACAGGAGCCTGCTGAGTGAGATTTATTTCATTGGCATTGATTCCAGATGCCAGAGTCCTGATGAGTATATTTGACTTCTGACATCCTTTGGTTGGAGGTACTGTTAGGAATGTTTTCTTCCCTGGTGGAAATGAGAAAATGATTAGAGACCAGAGGTCAGGAGACCTGAACTCTGTTTCTGGTAGTTCCCTGACTTAGTATTGTGTTTGTTTCATAAACTAGACTGAAACCTTCTAGAAGCTTCTCAGGACAGGGCTGTTGAAACATTGGCTTTGTAAAAGCACTCTCCTGACCCATGGAATTTTAGTTATAATCATAATAATAATGTCCCTTGAAGAGGCACACTGGGGAAGATATGAGAGGAATTTTAAGTGGATGGACTCTAATTGCATTATTCACTTTACAAATAGTTTCAGAGCCTTTAAAAAATATCCAGCATACTGCACTTTGGATATTCCAGAGGGATCGTCTAGGACCTTCATAATTAAAAAATGAGTCTCCCTGAAATTGTATTTTGGGAATTGAGACTTCATCGGATGAACTTTGAGATGACTTATTACCATGAAGAGGGTGATAGAAATATTTCAGGGGCCGGGCGTGGTGGGTCACGCCTGTAATCCTAGCATTCTGAGAGGCTAAGGCCAGGGGA
This sequence comes from Nycticebus coucang, assembly GCF_027406575.1. Taxonomy (NCBI): domain Eukaryota; kingdom Metazoa; phylum Chordata; class Mammalia; order Primates; family Lorisidae; genus Nycticebus; species Nycticebus coucang. The sequence continues at coordinate 68,265,750 of NC_069788.1, forward strand.
TTGCCCTGAGCTCAGAGATTTGAGACCAGCTTGAGCCAGAGCCAGAGTGAGACCCCGTCTCTACTAAAAAAAAAAAAAACAAGCTGGGCATTGTGGCAGGCACCTGTAGTCCCAGCTACTCAGGAGGCTAAGGCAAGAGAATCGCTTAAGCCCAAGAGCTGGAGGTTGCTGTGGGCTATGACACCAGAGCACTCTACTGAGGGCCACAAAGTGAGACTCTAAATAAATAAATAAATAAATAAACCTTCAAACTAAGACAGTTGAAAGCCAAATGAAAGCAAAATTCAAAATAAATAAATAAATAAATAAAAGAAATATTTCAGGGACTTATTTCTCACTGGGATCCAAGAGAGATTTTAAAGTTTCTCAACGTGGTATCTCCTTATCTCCTTCCTTTTCTCTCTTTCTGCTTTCTTCATTTTTTTTTTCTCTTTTTATGGCAGAGAAAAGAAGGATGAATGCCCAATTAGAAGATTAGGAGATTCACTAAAGACTTGTGCTGGGAATTTTACCTCTCTGTTGTCTTTTTGCCCACAGGTGATAACCCCAGTGAGGACAGGCCATGGCTATGTATATGAGTACCCATCCAGGTACCAGAAGAGCGTCTACGACATCCCTCCTTCTCATACCACTCAGGGGGTATGTACCAGAACCACAGTCACCGGGGAGAGGGGCTCTTACTACCAGACAAGAAAGGAAGTTCACAAATTATGTATATTTCACATGAAGCTTTATTTAGGTTGTCCACCAAGTAGCCAAGTTAGCCAATGTTATTTAAATTATGATTTGCTTTATCAGGAAATGCTAGTCTTTTATCTGATAAAGCTTTTGTTGGCTTATCATTTTATTTCAGAAAGTATACAATTTAAACTATAAAATTACATTGTAAATACTTCACCTAAGATCATCTTTTTAATTCAATCTAAATCAAAGAATACAAAACATATTAAATTCCACAATACCTTCTGACATGGAACCTTGCCAAAGATCAGGCCTGTACATAACTTGGTAAATAAATCCATCATCAAACACATAATTGTGTCAAAAGTGACAACTGTTAAGACATGTTCATTCTGGATGACTTGAATGTTTCTCTTCAGGTATATGACATCCCTCCCTCATCTGTGAAAGGCCCTGTGTTTTCAGTTCCAGGGGGAGAGATAAAACCTCAAGGGGTATATGACATCCCTCCTACTAAAGGGGTAAGTAGCTACTGCAAAGCAGACAAAAAGGGCGCGTGTGTGTGTGTGTTAGTTTACGGGGATAAAACAAGAAGCGCAAACCCAAAAGGGGAAAAAGTATTTTTGATAAGAGAGCAAATGAAGAAAGAAAGGAAAGAAGGCAGGAGGGAGGGAGGGAAAGAAGAAGGAAAGAAGGAAGGAAGGAAGGGAGGACGGGCAATGATTATAGATAACTCCAGAAATTGCGTATTTAGGGGCCTCTACTAAAAAAATGAGGTCTGATGGTGGTGAGTTATTAGAACTTATTAACCTTAGTGTCACTAAAGTTGGTATACAAGCCCCCACTGCTAAATTTGACTAACTTTTAAAAGAAAATGGGGATGGGGAAGCCACACAACTACAACTTGGACTTTAACTCTACAAAAGCAAACTATGTAACCTAATCATATGTGCCCTCATTCTAATCTGAAATTTAAAAAACAAATAATTTGTTCAAATGGGGAAGGCAATGAGGAGAGGCAACTAGTAGGAAAGTCAGTTATCTCCGTTGAGCAGGTACTAACTCACCTCACGTTTACAGAAGGGTTTGCACTTCACTCAGTCCATCCACCTGGGTTAACTTGACTGACTCGGTTACCCTCTGGAGTACACCTCATAGATCAGGGCGCTGGGTCTTGGAACACAGCTGGTGTGATGATGGGGAGGCCAGGGAGAGACCTCAGGTCCCCTGCACTGCTGTATTACCTGCCTCTCAGCATGGCTCCACCAGGGAGGACACCCAGGCGCTGGTTAGAAACACGGGGCACAACGCGGGGCTGAGCACCCAGCCAGGAGGGCTCCACATATGCGTCAGCACCAAGACCAGGGGGTGGATCTACTTATCAAAGGGGGAGGGAAGTGAGAATGGAATAGAGCGCCTTGGGAAATGCGAACAGAAAGGAGCCAGTGCCCAGGACTGGAATTGTGCACTGCCAGTTGAGGAATGTCCAGTTTCTCCCCCTTCCTGTGAGCCAACTGAACAGACGGCATTTTGCTTTCTACTTACTCTGCAGGTGTATGCTGTCCCACCTTCTGCCTGCCGAGATGAAGTGGGGCCCAGGGAAAAAGACTATGACTTCCCCCCTCCCATCAGGCCAGCGGGAAGGCCAGACCTCAGACCCGAGGGGGTTTATGACATCCCCCCAGCCAGCAGCAAGCCAGCAGGGAAGGACCTTCCCATGAAATACAACTGCGAGGCCCCAGCGGCTGCAGAGCAGGTGGCGCGAAGGCACCAGAGCCTTTCCCTGAACCACCCACCCCCACAGCTGGGACAGTCGCTGGGCTCTCAGAACGATGCCTACGATGTCCCCCGAGGAGCTCAGTTTCTTGAGCCATCAGCTGAAGGCAGTGAGAAAGCAAACCCTGAAGAAAGGGACGGTGTTTACGACGTCCCTCTGCACAACCCACAGGACACTAAGGGCGCTCGGGATGTGGTAGATGGGATCAACCGGCTGTCTTTCTCCAGCACGGGCAGCACCAGGAGTAACATGTCCACGTCTTCCACCTCCTCCAAGGAGTCCTCACTGTCGGCCTCCCCAGCTGCCGACAAAAGGCTCTTACTGGATCCAGACACAGCCATCGAGAGACTTCACAGGCTGCAGCAGGCCCTGGAGATGGGTGTGTCCGGCCTTATGGCGCTAGTCACCACAGACTGGAGGTGTTACAAATACATGGAAAGACACATCAACCAGATCTGCACCTCGGCGGACAAGGTGGAGCTGTTCCTGAGGGAATACCTCCATTTCGCCAAAGGAGCGGTAGCAAATGCAGCCTGCCTCCCAGAGCTCGTCCTCCACAACAAAATGAAGCGGGAGCTCCAGAGAGTGGAAGACTCTCACCAGATCCTAAGTCAGACCAGCCATGACTTAAACGAGTGCAGCTGGTCCCTCAATATCTTGGCCATCAACAAGCCCCAAAACAAGTGCGATGACCTGGACCGGTTTGTGATGGTGGCAAAGACCGTGCCAGATGACGCCAAGCAGCTCACCACCACCATCAACACCAACGCAGAGGCCCTCTTCAGACTGGGCCCCGGCAGCCTGCATCTGAAGAATGGGCCAGAGAGCATCATGAACTCAGCAGAGTACCCACACGGTGGCTCCCCGATGCAGCTACTGCGTCCCGGGGACCACAAGGCTCAGGCCTATCACAAGCCATTGCCTCCAAGCCTCGGCAAGGAGCAGGCCCCTGACTGCAGCAGCAGCGATGGTTCTGAAAGGAGCTGGATGGATGATTACGATTATGTCCACCTACAGGTAAAGCAACAAAATACTTACACGCACATGCAGTAATCTGGAACAGATGTCTATGAGGCTATCGGGCTGGGCCATCACAGTGGTGGACACAATTAGGGGTGATCCACGTGGTTCACAAATTGGAGGTGATAATGTACAGTAGGAAGAATGCCAGACTAACGGGCCTGAATCCTTGGCTCTAGACATTTTTCCAACACTTATTGTGTGACGGACTTATTTAACCTTCTTGGGCCTTAATTACCTCATTTGCAAAATGAATGGTGTACAGGTTGTAGTAGATGCCATTGATATGGCCCAGGGCAGCAGGAGACTCACCAGGGGGGATAGTAATACCAGCTCCACTTTTATTTGTATTGTATGATATAATTTCATGTGATATTTTATTTGAGAAAAGAATGGTTTTACTATTAAAAAAATTGAAAACTTCTGCACTAGAGAAGTTCTAAGGTCCCTTCTAGCTCTATAGTATGTGTGTGTGTGTGTATAATTGCTTATACACTTAGCCTCATCTCAGACTTACCTAGAGGATTACTGGGGATTTGACAACTGGCCTAGACTAGAGCTTTAATATGTATGTGGGACATTGGGCAATCACAGTCAGCCTCCCACAAGTGGGAATTCTTCCAAATTCCAAGCTCTAAAAGTTTGCCTTTCCACTTTGAGGGATTAAAACCCTCTACCAAGATCCATTATTTAGAATTGGGCTATCTTATTCTCCCATTATTTTAATTTGGTTAAAAGCTATGGATTTTGCTGAAATACTGGGAAATACTAATTTGGAGTAGAAAGCTGTAGATGATTTGAGGAAACTAGGAGTGAAATATGGATCACATTTAGACTTGCGTTGGAGGCTTATGAGTTCACATATAATCTGTTAGGAAAGAACCTTGAGAAATATTACTTCTTAAGGAGGTTTAAAGGAGATTATGAATAACTCTTTGAAAATGGTAGTGGAGCAAAGAGCATGGAAACGGGTTTTAGTTTTTAGCCCCAACCTACACAATGACCCCCGAAGTCTAGTAGAGAAGCACGTCATCGCTGTCTGAGGCTCACAGTATCTAAATGGGCATGCACTTAATTGCCAAGGCAGTGGAAAAGAAAGAGTATTGATGTATTTGTCAATGAAATTGTTAGCATACGTGAATCATAATGATGATGTTATATGTTCTTTGTGTTGAAAAATAACAGGGCAAGGAGGAGTTTGAAAGGCAACAGAAAGAGCTATTAGAAAAAGAGAATATCATCAAACAGAACAAAATGCAGCTAGAACATCATCAGGTAAGTTCAATCAGAGCACAACATTAGTTGGTGTTAAAAAAGATTTCCTGCTCCGCAGGGAAGATTTAACTTCAAAAGATTATGATTTTGATCCTTCCAGAACACTGGCATAAATAAGCCCCAGCATGTATAAATGGAGTATTAAAGCAAAGAGAAGGTTTATGGACTCACTAATTCATCTGGATTACATCTAAATGACAATTTTTTTAGGCGAAACCTACATATAAATAAATTAGGACTATTTAGGGGAAGGCGTTTGGCCTCAAGAAAAATGACCCACTCAATATAGCCCAAGCAATCAGGTTTTATATTACAGTAAAGCTGTAGCAGAGAAATGCAATAACAGAAAATGAAGAGGAGCCAAGTCCAGTGAGAACCAGGCCTGTAAATTCCCTCCTTGTACTTCCCTTGCTTCTCTCTGTAAATCTGCTGCGTTCTCCCCTATTTTCTGATGTTTCTCCTGCTTATCTATTACTTTGTCCCCTGTAACTTTACAGCCCCATATATGGCAACCCAAAGCCATCATCACAGCTTCCTTTGCTGATGGTCAACTCCCTTCTGTGGCACATCAAATTCCTAAGAAAGACAATGTAATTTCGCCATCCACCCACCCCAATCTATCTATCTATCTCTTATTTCTCTCTCAACCTCGGTCTTTCTGACAACACAAGCCTAAGGCTTTGGTGTCCTTAGTCTAATCCAAAGAGCAGTGGTGGTGGGGGGAGTTTACTGTTTTCAAAAAATACCCAAGCCCACTTGCCAAGAACCTTGGGCAGGCACGTTCATTCAGAATTTGTGTCTGAGTAGGGAGATAACAATGGGTGTTGCTAGGACAAGGGTATAAAAGCAAAGAAATGAGTTGAAGGTTCACAAGCCTTTTGAAGCCTGGTATATAACGAGGTGAAATGGCATCCTGTACTCAGGAAACCTGAGTTTGGATTCTTGCTTTATGGAGAACCAACTATGGCAAGTCAGGGAACCTCCCCAAACTTCAGTTATTTCTCTATAAAGTGGAATTCATCTGGGTGTACCTGGTTACATCTAAATGGCAAGATTTTTGATGCTAAGCCTGCATATCTAACATATCAGGACAATTTAGGGTAAGGCTTTTGGTCTCAAGAAATAAGATCCACTCAAGCTAGTCCAAGCAACTAGGTTTTATAGTACAGCCATAACAGGGGATTTCAAAAACAGAAAATGAAGATATAGCTGAGTCTGGTAAGAACTAGGATTGTAGGAATGTTCTATGGTTTAATGTTTAATGATAAACATGTAATATTTGCAAAAGCATATGCTACATGAAATATATTAAATACCTTGGAACACTACCCTTGTTTATGTTTGCCTTAGTATTTAGCCAAGTAGGACAAAGAGCTGTAGGAAACTTCTTGAAGCCATAGTAATTTCTAAGAAGAAAGCATATTCCATAGAAAAGTAAAGCTGGCTGTGCATTTCTCAAGAGGAGAAGCAGGGTGAAGTTATCCCTACTCTGACTGATCCCTACTTCAAGGTGGGATATTAAATAAGTCCTAAGCTCAGGCCATAGATAGTCCTTACCTGCAAAAAAGAGGTCTCTCCTGCATCTTAGTGGAATAGCAGAAATTATAATAATTGCAGTTTAAATAATACACCAGTTGGGAGCAATGAAGAAAGAAGAAAGAAAGTTAACACTCAATGAGTCTAACTCTAGCTGAGGTTCTTTTCTTTTTCACAGCTCTAGGGGATAAATATGATGCATTCACATTTCTTTAGAAATATTCTTTTTCATGAGTGCACAGATATTTATACGCATTAGTCTTCCTTGTAGTACTGGATTAGAACACATCTATAAGTCTTGACAGAAAAAGTTGGAGAAATAGAAAAGGGTCATGAATTATCATTTCCTATGTGCATCCTGAGACAGTCAAGACTTACCCCAAGAAGCAGCAATGACTTTCTTGCCAAAGAGGTCACTACATTGATTTTTCTCTTGCCAACACTCAACATTTAATAAATATTTACATAGAGCCTATAATGTATGAAACACTATTATTCTAAGCAATTTGTAAGTTATTAACTCTTTTATCCTTCATAAAGACGTAGGTAACAGGGCTGGCATTTAAACTCTATGCTGCCAGCTGAGCGTGGTGGCTGGAGGATTCCTTAGGGACCATCTTTCCCAACATGCACATTTAAAAATATAGGAAAGCAAGGCAACCTGGCCAAGACCTCACAGCTAATAAGCATCTGACATTTACTAGGGATTAAAATCCCTGTCTTTTAACTCCAAACCCAAGTTAATTTCCACGATAAAATTTTTGCTCTAATGAAATCTACTTTTTTCTCCCTTGCAGCTAAGTCAGTTCCAGCTGCTGGAACAAGAAATCACAAAGCCGGTAGAGAACGACATCTCCAAGTGGAAGCCCTCTCAGAACCTCCCGACCACAAACAGCAGCGTGGGTGCCCAGGATCGGCAGCTGCTTTGCTTCTACTATGACCAATGTGAGACTCATTTCATCTCCCTTCTCAACGCCATTGATGCTCTCTTCAGTTGTGTCAGCTCAGCTCAGCCCCCTCGGATCTTCGTGGCACACAGTAAGTTTGTCATCCTCAGTGCACACAAACTGGTGTTCATTGGAGACACACTGACAAGGCAGGTGTCTGCCCAGGACATTCGCAACAAAGTGATGAACTCCAGCAATCAGCTTTGTGAACAGCTCAAGACGATAGTCATGGCAACCAAGATGGCCGCCCTCCATTACCCCAGCACTACTGCCCTGCAGGAGATGGTGCACCAGGTAACAGACTTATCTAGAAATGCTCAGCTGTTCAAGCGCTCTTTGCTGGAGATGGCCACGTTTTGAGAAGAAAAAGGAGGAAGAGGGGACTGAGTTAATTGTTACTAAAGAAAACTGGAAATATTATCTGGTTTTTGTAAATATTATCTATTTTGTAGATATTTTATATGAAAATGAAATATTTTAACATTTTTTATGGATTAGATAACTTTCAGAAATTCAGGGAGCTGGAGAAGGAAATCTTTTTCTTTTCCCTGTGTGGTTCTTATGTATACGTATAAGTATCTAAAACATCAACTGTACAGAAACTTGTCCAAGTGCTTGTGTTTAGCTGGGTATTCGTGTTTGTCTGTAGATGTTTGTCTGATACATTCCATTTTTAAAACATGAATTAAGAAGCACCTTAGTAAGCACCTCCAAATGCTGCATTTTTTTTTTCTAAAAAGTATCCCAGCTGGTTTTAATATTGCTCTACATGTCTTAGTGATGATTCTGAGCCTGGCACTCCTAAATCCGGGAAGCATGCTATATATGCAGGTGATTACCTCTCAAAACATGAGGCATAGTATGGCTTATTCTTCTTGTAAAAAACTTTTTCAAAATTGACCGTCTTCAATGCATTGTGGCAAAGAAATGCCCACTTCCCACTGAAAAAGCCCTTTCGAAGAGCAAATTTAAGAAAGCAAGCTCTGATATTTCAGGTTCTGGAGAGAGGAAAGACCTGCATGTTTAGAGGCCATGTCCACAGGTAGGAATGGGTTATTTCAACACTGGGAGGAAGCTACAAAAAAGAAAATCACTTGTTTCCCTGGAGCTATTTGATCTGCATTTGTGAATGATTCAGCTATGAGGTTTTCCAAAGGATGTTTTGTGAAAACTATATTATTTGCAGCAGAAATTCACGAAGACACATCAGACAATGATGATCCACAAAAGAGAAGGGATGGTTCCATCTGCGAGTTGTAGGTTAGAGACAATTTTGCCTCTTTAGTATCCACATAGGTGCTACTACTCCCATTACCTGAGGAAAACGGGCCAGTTCCTTGTCATTGAACTTTAGAACCACCAGGCCCGGCGGCACCTGTGGCTCAGTCGGTAAGGCGCCGGCCCCATATACCGAGGGTGGCGGGTTCAAACCCGGCCCCGGCCAAACTGCAACCAAAAATAGCCGGGCGTTGTGGCGGGCGCCTGTAGTCCCAGCTACTTGGGAGGCTGAGGCAAGAGAATCGCTTAAGCCCAGGAGTTGGAGGTTGCTGTGAGCTGTGTGAGGCCACGGCACTCTACCGAGGGCCGTAAAGTGAGACTCTGTCTCTACAAAAAAAAAAAAAAAAACTATGAAGAACCACCAGGCCATAGCCTGCTCTCTAAGAGAATTTATTGCTTGGTCTTAAACCCTCTGTAAGACTCATATGTAGATTCAACACTCAAAAGAGCTATACAGAGTCCATCTACTTTTTACAACTTCATGTGGCCTTTGATCTTATACACAAGCTATGTATTCCACAGTCTGCCTCTTTACACCTGCTTGTGTTGACAAAGCGCAGACACCACAGCCATTAGATTCATCACAGAGCAAATGAAATACTTCTTACGCAGCAGGTAAATGTATTCACACATTACCAAGTCAAAAAGCATGTTATCTGTGATCTTTCAGTCCAGTTCTTACGTAATGGTTTTATTCTAGCGTATTTGGAAACATGTTTTTATTTGCAAACTATGCCTTAACTGAATTAAGCTTACTTGTTTTGAACATCCAAATCACTGGAACAGGAAAGGATTTAAGAAAGAAATGTATGATCTCAGTGTGATTAAAAGCAACAACGGAAATAAATTATCATAGAAGGTGCTTTTCAAAACAACTGCTATTATAATTCTCAAAGTTGTACTCTTCCAAAAGAAGATGAAAAGTTGTATGGAGAAAAGGGGTTGCTGAAAGTCAACAACACTTGAAGAAGTTAAAATGTTTGTCCTTAGAGATTTTATTGTAGAATGTGTATTCCTTAGGAGATGGCATTTCACATTTTAAAACCAAAGTGTTCAATCTGTATTATTCTCTTTGCCATCTTATGTGTAGAAGCTATTTTTAAATCATTAAATTTTTAGATCTCTGTTTTCATAGTCACTGAGTTTTCTTTTCCATATTTCTCTTTGCCACGGAATTAAATTTTGGCTTATTTTGGAACTCCTAATTTAAACAGTTAATCGTGATTATTATCAATGCTATACCTCTATAATTTTTTTTAGGAAAATTGAGGAGGTTTTGTGTACGTGTGTCACTTCTGAGTGTACCATGTATTTGCATTTAAAGAAAATTCTGGAATCTGTGGACATTATCAAATTCAAATATCTGGAACAAGATTTGTCTTTACCAGAAAACCTATACATTCAAGATGGGCAAGATGATTTCTGTTTCCATAATATGGATGTTACTATTCATGTAACAAATATGTTTTACATGTTTTATAATCAAAGGAAATTGCCCTACTTATTCTGGAGTAGACATAAATAAATAATTAAAAGTAAACTGCATTTGATAAAATTAAGAGATTCATAATCATATAAATTATGATTTTTAATGCTTGACTCATTCTGTCATTCCCAGAGATTTACTGAGTATGTATAAATTTGTGATGTTATAAATATTTATAAATTTAGTGATATTAATGTATCATTTTAATCAAACCTATTAATGTAGGTTTTTGACAAAAATGTCAAGGTACTTCAATGGGAGAATGGAAAGTCTAATGAAAAAATGATGCCAGAAAAACTAGATCTCTCCATGCAAAAAATAAATACTTAACCTTACATCCTAAAAATTAAAATTTGGGTCTGTGATTCTCAAATGAACCACAGACCTAAAAGTAAAACTTAAAACTAAAACTTCTAGAAGAAAATATAAGAGAAAATCTTTGTGATCTTTGATAGACAACGTTCCAGAGATAGAATACAAAAAAAGCTTCTCATAAAAGAAGAAAATTGATAAAATGGACTTTGTCAAAATTAAAAACCTTTACTCTTCTAAGGAGACCATTAAGAAAACCGTAAGTCAAGCCAGGAACTGGGAGAAAACATCTGTGCCGATATACATATATCAGCTAAGAACTTGTACATATCAGAATTAAGAGATAAACAATTACATTTTTTTTTTTTTTTGTAGAGACAGAGTCTCACTTTATGGCCCTCGGTAGAGTGCCGTGGCCTCACACAGCTCACAGCAACCTCCAACTCCTGGGCTTAAGCTATTCTCTTGCCTCAGCCTCCCGAGTAGCTGGGACTACAGGCGCCCGCCTTTAACTGGGCAAAAATTTTGAGAAGACACTCCACAAAAGAAGACATATATACATAGGTATCAATGGTGTGAATGAAAGAAACACCACATCAAATAAATCACTAAAATTAAAAAGACGAGCCATACCAAGTGCTGGCGCAAGAAAGGGGAGTAAATAAAGCTCTCAGACGCTGCTTGGTAAGAATGTTAAATGGTAGGGACTTTACCTAACAATTGCAATCACTGTAACCTGGCTTATTGTACCCTCAATGAATCCCCAACAATAAAAAAGAAAAAAAAAAGAATGTTAAATGGTACACTTCAGAAAATAGCTTGACAGTTTTCTATAAAGTTAAATTTATGCCTACCATATGACCTAGCAGTTCCTCTCCTATGTATTTCTCTAAGAGAAATAAAAGCATATGCTCATACAAAGCCTTCTATGTATAAGAATATTTATAGCAGGTCTATTAATGATAGCAGAAGCTAGAAATAATCCAAATATTCATCTATGTGAATGAATAAAACTATCGTACATATACATTCAATGGAATACTACACAGAAGTAAAAAGGAAAAAAACTGAAACAAAAACCCAGCATGGCTTAATTTTAAAAGTATAAAAATTATTATAATATGAAAAAGAAATCAGATATAGTACATATGATATGTTTCCATTTATACAAAATTTTAGAAAATACAAACTATAACAACAGAAAGCACACCAGTGGTTGCCTAGGGAGAAAAATGGTGGGAGAAATGAACTCCAAAAGAACCCGGGGAAACTCAGGAATGAAGGAATTGCCCATTTTCTTGACTATGGTGACGGTTTCACAGGTGTATGCATGTCAAAACTCATCCAAGTTATACACTTTCAATGTATACAGTCTAGTCTTCATCAATTTTTTAAAACAAATGGTCTAGACACTCCCATTAAAAGTCAGAGATTCTCAGACTAGATTTTTAAAAGCAAGACTAAACTGTGCACTATTTAAAAGACACGGCCAGGCGTGGAGCTTCACATCTGTAATTCTAGCACTTTGGGAGGCCCAGGCAAGAGGATCACTTAAGGCTAGGAGTTCAAGACCAGCCTGAGCAAGAGAGAGACCTCGGGTCTCATAGAAAAATTAGCCAGGAATGATGGCATGAGCCTGTAGTCCCAGCTACTTGGAAGGCTGAGGTAGAAAGATCGCCTGAACCCAGGAGTTTGAGATTACAGTTTGCTATCCTGGGCAACAGACTAAAAGCCTGTCTCAAAAAAAAATAAAAATAAAACACTCAAGACATGTACCACGCACATTCTAATTTTTTTAAAAAAGGAGTAGCTATATAGTTAATAGACAAAGTAGAATTCAGAATAAGGGCAAAGAGGGTCATTTAAAAATGGTGTATGTACCATCACAAAGTCTCAAAATACATGAAGCAGAACCTGACAACTGAGAGGAAAATAGAAAATCTGTAAGGCTAAGTGGATATTTCCACATTCCTCTTTTAATAATTAATTAAACAAGAAAACAAAAATAATCAGTAACAATTGGTAAGAATGGAATTCTCCCACATTGCTCGTAGGAAAGTAAATTGATAGCATCATTTCAAGAATGTAATTTGGCAATCTCCAATAAAGTTAAACATACACTTTTTACATAACCCAGCAATTCCAGTCATAGGTATTTACCAAAGAAAAATGAAAACAAACATGTCTACGTAAAAAGCTAATTGCTTCATTCAAAATTGTACCAAGTAGAAACAACCCAAACATCAACAGGTGAGTAGATAAATAAATTATGCTCTATTCTCACAACAAAATACTATTCAGCGATCAAAAGGATTAAACAAATTGCACATGTAACAATATGAGTAGATAAATCTCAAAAACATACTGAACAAAGGCCAAGCACATAAGGAATATTTATGTCTGAAGCTCCAGAAGACACAAATCTAATTTGCAGTGACAAAAATCAGATCTATGACTTCCTGAGGCCAGGGATAAGGGTTAGTGATTATCGGGGAAGGAGCATAAAAGAACTTTTTGGTGTAAAGGATCTGTTTCACATCAGTGCTGTCCAAGATGCAAAACTTTCTGCACTGGTGGAAATGTCTTATAATTGGCACAGTCTAATACGGTGGACAATAGTCTCTTATGTGGCTACTGGGCATTTGAAAAGTGACTAGTACAATTGGAAACTTTTTCATTTTAGTTTATTTCAGTTCATTTGAAATTAAATAGCCATATGTGAGTTGTGGCTACTATATTGGACAGCACAGTATCTACATCTTGATTGTTATAGTAATTATGTGAACATACATTTGTCAAAACTTAATATGTGCTAAAAATGGGTATATTTTATTATACATAAGCCTACCTGAATAGAGTTGATTTAAAAAAGAGGTAAAGTATTTCTCAACTAACCCTTAGTTAGTTAAAAAAAAAAAAAATGAAATAAACCCTTTCATTTTTTTTTCAAGCCAATATCATCATCAATTCACAGGAACATTGGAGGGTGCATAGAAAAAGATCAAATTGGAAAGTTCAGCTTCTGAATTTGTAAAAAGCTATTGCTTAGAGTTAATAACGAGCTTGTTCATGACCCACCGGGAAGACAAGCATGGTTTCGCCATCCCTAGTAAGTAAAAATCTGTCTGGGTTTTAGAAAGTTTCTCTAAACCATATCTACATTCTTCATATTTTTTGAGAAATACTAAGAAATATTGTCATTCCCTAGAGAACATGGGAAACAACAAGCGTTCACTTTTTCATTGAACATTTCCCACATGGCCAGCCAGAATAGGAGAATCTGCCCTGCTCATCAATAAGGCAGCAGACGTCCCCACCAGAACAGCCCTCCCCGCCACACAGCCAGTATCTCCGTGTACTTGGCCATATGCAATGTGCCAAAGGGACAGATTTAAAAAGAAAAGACCTTGGTTCTGCCTTTCTTTGTTTAAGACAAAAAGTAAACACGTCCTTAAACAACTTAAGGCAAGCTATAGACAAATGCTGACCTGAAAGCTACAGGCAAAGAAAGACTTTAAAGAACAAAGAATGAGAAAAATCAAAATGATCTGGGCTAGTTAGAAACAGTCACATGCAGAGGGTGGAGTTGAAGAGACTGATCACAAAGATGTCTTAGTCTGTTCTGTGTTACTTTAATAAAATGCCACAGAAGTGGATAATTTATAAAGAAAAGAAATTTATTTCTCCCAGTTCTGGAGGCTGAGAAGTCCAAGGTCAAGGGGCCTGCATCTAGTGAGGGCCTTCTCGGTGTGTCACTCCATGGCGAAGGTGGAAGAACAAGAGAGCAAGAGCTTGGACTCACAGTCTGAAGTCCTTTTATAATTGCCGTTAATCCATTCATGAGGGTGAAGCCCTCATGACTTCAACACTGCCCTGAGCCCCCATCTCCCATCGCTATCACATTGGGGATTAAGTTTCCAACACATTCTTTGTGGGGGACACACTCAAACCATAGTGGAAAAACTAAGTGGATGGAAGAGGGAAGCATAGCAAAGCCCGGTGGTCAGGAATAAGTCCTGCAGAGGAATGAGGGGCTCACTAGAATTATACCACAAAATGACTGAGCCTTTGCATGCTGTCATTTTCAGAGAATTGTTCAACTCAGAAAAGCCACGCCAAGTATTTGTTGGTTTAATGAAGCTGAGTATTAGACATCACATCCTTTCAAAGACAACAGAGAAGAGAGAGCAAGAGGAGGAACTCAGATGAGATAAAGGAGATAAAAAAGACAATTAAAACTATGAAAGGATAAAGGGTAAAGCAGGGTGGGGAGAAGAGAGACAGGAAGAAAGACACCTGACACAGTAATTAGAAAAGAGTCAGTGAAACAAATAATGGACAGCAGGAGTTGTACGGTATATTCTAAGTCAAGGGTGTCCAACTTTTTTTTCCTCTGCCACACATTGGAAAAATAAGAGTTGTCTTGGGCCATACACTAAATATACAAACACTAAAGAAAGCTGATTAGAAAAAAAAAAGTCCGTGCATACTTTTTGTAATATCTGACACCACAGATATGCAAACAAAATCCTCACAAAATCAGCATGCAGCCCACGGGCCACAGGTTGAACACTCCTGTTGTGAAGCAATATTTATTTAATATTCTTTGATCCTTTATATTCTCAGATATTGTAAGTAACAAATGATTAGGAGATATTCCTTGAAAACAGGATTTCATGATCATTTTGGAAAAATCACATTGTATAAGGACCAACAATTAAGTTCTCAAACTCATCCTAGAAAATGTGCCACATACCTCACTGATGAATATCACTACAGTCACCTTTGAAGTACTCTCCTTCGGAAGCGATGTACCAATGCCAGCACCTGATCCACCCTTGAAAATCATCTTAGCTCTTTTCCCAGAATGACCGTCAGAGCTGCCGTTGTATGGGGCCTGACAATTAAGTTTGTAAACTCATCCTAGAAAAAGTCCTACTTGCGTATCACTCTTTTGGAGAGGTACAATACTTGGGAGCATATAAAAAGCTGTAAGAATTCTTGGAATAAAAAAAAATAAACCTGCCTTGTTCACCACTTCCCCACATTTTTAGGCTCTAAGACCCATTTTCTCTCTTCACACTTATGAAAACCTAGTCTAGGATATTCAGATAGTTTATTTTCCTCCTGTCACAAGAGGGTAAGAACTGTTAACAATGCTCATCTCACAATCATCACTGGTCTTGGCCATATTTATCAAAGTCAAGCTGCCTATCTTTTACAGCTTCTTAGAGCTAACAGGCTATGGAGTAGCATCTGTTTTGACCTTGAGTACCCGTACAGGATTCCAAATAAGTAGACACACATACATTACTCTTTCCTCAATTCATGTCTTATATCATCTCAAAGACTAATAATAAAAATGGTGGAAAAAAAAATAATTAATTTTATAAACTTTCTCAAACAATCAACTCCTTTGGACTATGATTTTTTTTTAATAGAGCTTTGGAGAGGCCAATTTTAGATGAATGGATTTAAAGTGAAAGTACCATTCAGAAGAAAATCAAGAAAGTGAAAAAGAAATACTTGTACATGGGAAGAAGAGTAAGAGAGACATATTGTTTGACCCATCCTGGAACCTAATCTGATAAGAGGTGCTTGATACATGAAAAGGCTTCTGTGAAGCGACACCACTGACAGAGACGAACACAGACTTTGAGTAGAGAATCCTGGCTCTGTTAAGGCATGAGAACTACAGTGGCACTACTGTATAAACGACATCAACATCCACCCCTTACAGGTGTCTAGTTTGAAGCAGCAGACATGACGTCAATCACTTATCATTATCCTCGTAGGTAGCTCTTATTTTCATCTTACAGATGAGGAGGCTGAAGCGAGCAGGGATTCAATAACTCGGTCTGAGTCTAGGTGGCCTTTGCCCACACTTCACTCTGAGAGCGGCAGGTGGGAACATGCACAAAGGTGTTCCCTGGTTAACTGTGGTTACAGTCATGACCAGAGGGGGATTTAGCTGGTGGCTTAACCAAAATCAGGCAAGAAGCATGCACAAAAGATATTTGCGTGCAATTTTGAATATGAATACATTTGTACATGACTTTGAATTTTCATGAAAAAAATTCATGAATAAAAAATTGACATTATTTATCAATTCATAGACCTAGACTCTTCCTCCTCTTCCCCCCACAGGACTAAAATGCATATAATATTTTCTTTTTTTTTTTTAAAGACAGAACCTCATTATGTCACCCTCAGTAGAGTGCTGTGGTGTCACAGCTCACAGCAACTTCCAACTCTTGGGCTTAAGCGATTCGCTTGCCTCAGCCTCCCAAGTAGCTGGGACTATAGGTTAGTCCACAACGCCCAGCTATTTTTTTTGTTGCAGTTGTCATTGCTGTTTAGCTGGTCTGGGCTGGGTTCCAACCCCCCAGCCTCGGTACATGTGGCCAGCACTGTAACCACTGTGCTACGGGCGCCGCCACAATATTTTCTTTTTCGAAGACAGCAAATGGATGCAAATAAAATGAGGGCAGAAAAATAAGATGAAGCTATTAATAAAGTTCATTCACACAATGCATGCTGTAAAGGCCTACATGTATGAACTTTGGCCTTGAGCTTTCTGGACGGGCAATGAAATAAAGAAAATCAGATCAGTTATATGATTCGTAAGTACCCATGTATTGAAAGCAAGCCCAGGGTCTTCATAACAGTTACTGCAAAGCAGTGAATAAAGCCACATTATGCTGTGGCATCCTTCCAATAAATACAGTGAGCCCCCTGGCTTGTCCTAGTAACCTTCCTCCACTTATACCCTTGGGATTGCTTACATGCTATTCTTCCTTCTCTGAAGTCAAGCACTTGAAAGGACACAGTGTGGGTTTAAGGCCCACCATGTTATAACCCCAAATGGCTCCTCCACTCTAATTTCCCACTGTATCCTTTCACGAGTCCTCTGGACAACTCAGCCTTTCCCAAGAGCCCTTGACTTTTCTCTTCTTTCATCCTATTCATTCACTGTTATTTACCTTAATCTCTCACATTCAAAATAGAAGACAAAAAAGACAGAGAGTAGATTACACACACCTGGTCAGTGGTATCTTTTGAATGGGCTTCATTAGACTTTCCCCCAAGCTTGCAACTTCAATATTATTGTACAACTTCAATCATTCATTTGTTCTGCAAACATTTATTGAACACTTGAGGGTACAATAGGGAAGAAAAAACTAACTTTTTAAATAGAATTTCCAGTTTGGTGAGTGAGAAAAAATAGTTTTAAAAATCAAAAAAAAATAATTGCAATTCTATGAAATCCTATGAAGTAAAGGTATAGCACATTGTCACAAGGAAATACTGGTGGAAACTAACCTAGTCTGGCAGGGATGGCATTCTTCTGAAAAAGATGTTTGATCTGAGATTTCATGAGTTTATAGACTTTACTTAAGCAAAGAGGGAAAAGGACATTCCAAGCAGGAGGAGGAGAGCCAAAAAACTCTGAGGTCCCTGACTTGCTCAAGACCTGGAACAAGTTAGGGAAGGAGGTTCGGGGTGATGCTGCAGATATGCCAGGTACCAGGCCATGCAAGGCGTTTGACAAGGCCACATTAAGGACTTGGGTCTCGTTGTGAGAGCAATTAACTGAAAGATTTTAAAGAAAAGCATGATGTGATCATACTTTTGTTCTTGAAACAGCTCTCTGGCTGCAATGTGGAGAATGGTAAGGATTTTTGTGGATCTTGGGACCTCAGTCACGGAACTGCTGAATCAATTCTAGAAGTGGTAAAGATAGTTTGGATAAGAATGGAGGAGGGGGCTGGCAAACAGGCCCATAATCCTAGCACTCCGGGAGGCCGTGGCAGGTAGATGGCCTGAGCTCAGGAGCTGGAAACCATCCTGACCAAGAGCAAGACTCTGTCTCTACTAAAAACAGAAAAGCTATCTAGGCATTGTGGTGGGCACCTGCAGTCCCAGATACTCCAGAGCCTGAGGCAAGAGGATGGTTTAAGCTCAAGAGTTTGAAGTTACTGTGAGCTATGACACAGGGCACTCTACCTAGGAGTAAAGTGAGTAGACAAAGTGAGACTCTGACTCAAAAAATAATAATAATAATAAAGTAAAATAAAATAAAAATAAAATGGAGGAGGAAAGAGGGAGAACACATCAATAGGAGTGGTGATGAACTATACATGGAGGAAGCAGCCAGGAAAGGGTTTCTGCCTGGGCATCTGGATGGATATGGACCAGTCCAGGGGTCAAGGGCACTCTGAAGATGTCCTCATCTCATGGAACCAGTTCTCTGGGCAATCTGTATTTGTAACATGCTTCCCACCTGGCCCTGAGCACTCAGGCAAAGAGCAAGGGTGCAACACTGGGCAAGAATTCCAAATTGTGTCAGGAGAAGACTAAGCCTACCTTAGGTTGCAGGCGTGTAGGCACATGCTTATTTTATGGTTGAAAAAGGAGAAGAAAAACAATCTTGAAAGGGTTTTAATGAGTAGAGGCTAACATGCAAGGGGAGAAACCTCTAAAAAAGGCAACTGAAAAACTTCATATGGGCTGACTCTTATCTCAGACTTTACTAGTCTCTAAAAGAAATTTCTTTGCAGCCTACAGGGCGGGATGGGGGCGGAGGGAGGGGTCACCACCACACCTCACAACATGATTTAAGTCATCTCCCAACAACTATAATTAAGAAAATTAAGTTAACAGAAAGGTACCTTATTTCGTCTCCTAACAGACAATTTTCCAGGGAGACAAGAGTCAGCAAGGAATGATGTTAAACGAAAACATACCCCTAATTTTCTCTGGTCTGCCTGGCAGTCGGGAGACCACCAGACAGCAGACACCATCTATCCCTCCTCACCACCATCATCAGCCGAAAGCAGTTTATGAGGCTTCTTTATGACCCAGGCAGTCTAACAGAAGTTATTCAGAACAGTCTGGGCCCTTTGTGACTTAAATCCCTATTAAAGAAGTTGAAATCTCTGAGAACAGTGGTTGTGAATGGGACATTTTAAACACTGGTCAGAGAAGCAACTTATTCTGGAGTCTTGCACAGTGTTGAAAAACCAAGACAAAGGACTGGTGTGAGTGTATTTTTAGGAGGATGTGAAAATGTAAATGGACAATTTAGTCAAGGTTGCCCTTGTCCTCAGGCAATTTCTTCTATCTGTCTAGACACCCAATCAACACTAGAGAGGGTTTAGGATTTGACAAAAGAAGGTTTTGGCTAAATAGCGGGTCCCCCAATCCAGTTTGCAAAAGAAAAATCAACAAGCAAGAAAACAAAAGATTCACAAGGAACTTTGAGAAGGGGACTTGTAGGGACCTGTCCTACAGAGGAAAGCTTTCTAGAGAAAGGTTATTATGTTGCTGGCAAAGGGGAGTGAACTTGTGGCTGTTTACACGACCCAGGTGGGTCCTTGTTGGAAGAGGGGCCCCAACAAGGATCCTCTCCAGTGCAAATGGCCAGCACCATGCACCCCAGGTAGCAAGGTCATTTAGAAGCTTTCACCTAGAGCTCAGCATTTTGCTGATCTAAATAAAACGCTGCATTTCCTTCAGGGAGATTCCCCCCTCACAGCTCCCCCTTGTGGTCTTATGGGAAAAGAAAAGGTTGAGAGAACAATTTGGTTTTCATACTGTATCTGATTCCACCACCAGCTTGCCTGGGAAAAAGGGATGCTAATGTAGACCTGGCTTAATGTTGTGCAAGGAGCTTTTAAAACAATTTTTAAGTGCTGTGCAAACACATAGCAGTACTATTATAAACTTCCCTGATGCTCATCTACCTATTCTATTGTATATTTCAGATCTAGGGCATCTTATACATGAGTTCATCTTTTCTACCTCCTGGCCTAGATGACACCAGGGACTCAGTTTTGTTTGTTGACCATTTGGCTACCTGACCAAATGAATAAATCCACCCCCACAACCACCCATCTCACATTGGAGGAGCCCTTTAAAGCAAAAAAGACATCGCGAGATCCTTAAAGATAACAATAATAACAAAAGGCTAAAATTTCCCCAAAAGGCAATATTTAGAGTGTCATAAGTTATTGTTATATTCTTTCCCCTTTTATAAGTAATTTTCCAGCACTGACTTTGGCATCTTTTGTTGTTGTTGAATGACCATGTAATTTCTCTGCTCTAAGCTCCTGAGGTTGAATTTCATGTTTCATAACTCCCAGTGGGCTCAATCCCAATGCCTTCTGTTGCAAAGCTGCTGTAACCAGACCAAACCCTGTTTCCTTGGATTTAGAATCCATGGGTTTGGATAACTGTGATGTTAATCACCCCATGAGCTTTGTTACTTCCCCATCCTGATACTCAGATCTTCAGTACATTATAGCATTTATAGACCTTCAACGATGGTGCCAAAAAGTCAAATCACAAACAACTACAGAGAAAACCAACAGGAGGCTAAAGAGAAGAAAAGCTTTATCACCAATAAGCAAATTATAAGCAGCTGTATTCCTATTTAAGAATCAGGGAATATTTTGTTTCCCCTGAGTAGCTGACAAGCAAAAGCTTCTCATTCATGGAAGGGAGATTTTTGTAACTAATTGATCATGTCTTCTTTTTCACTTTTACTGCCAAGAAAGTCAGAGACAAATATGATGCCCAATGTTAGCAATTAATAACCTGTGATTTGAATATCTAGGACGCATTCTACTTGAAGTATTCCCTGTCCTTTCTTTTTAGCCTACTATTATATCTTTGATCATATGTGGTTAACTATATGTAAAAACTCAGATACTCACTGGCTATATAAAGAAGCATGGACTCCATGTCTCCTTATGCTGAGTCAAAATGTTCCACAGTATTCCTGCAGATCATATTAGGGGAGAACAAAAGAAAATATTTTAAAATTTAATTTAATTTAATTTAAAAAGAGATGTCCCAGCCAGGAGTGGTGGTCTCATACCTGTAATCCCAGTACTTTGGCAGGTTGAGGCAGGAAGATCACATGAGGCTGGGAGTTTGAGAACAGCCTGGGCAACATAGCAAGGCCCTATCTCTAAAAAACAAACAAATAAACAAACAAACAAACAAACAGGGTGGTGGGGGGAGAGATGTTCCACATTAGAATGGGTGGTCCCAAGCATTGCAGCTCATAGCCAATATTTTCTATCTACAATATTTCCTACCAGGGTGCTGAGTGGAACAAATTCTTCTGTTGGCTGCTTCTCACACCTTAAAATCAATCTTCCCTTGCTACTCCCCCAGGCCCCTGGTGTGAAACTAGCCCAGACTTGCATGTCTTCCACCATCAATCTGCCCTCAGAGAACCAATGCCCTTTCCTGAAATCCGGCCTCTGCCTTATTGAATATATTTGACCCTCAAAACACCATTGAGGGTTAAGGTTCCACCTCTTTTTCTTGCAGGTGCCACTGCTGCCACTTTGTAACTTCACTGATGCAACCTTGACTCATTGGTGGCTGAAAACATCAGCCCCACATGCTCTACCTGGAGCAGTGTCTAAGCCCTGCCCTAAAGCCCTGCCACACCTGTAAAGCCTGCACCGGTAAATGCACGCAGGCTTTCTAGGTGCAGGCGGAGGACATGTAACCCCCACTCCCCTCACATTCCCGCGGAAGGGCAGAACTTCTCTCCACCCTCACACATACACTGGTGCCTCCTCTTGTCAGGGAAACATACGTCAATCTTGCCCCAGACTGTGTATTGGCCTGCAGGGGAAATATAGTAATTACACAGCAGGGAAATCAGTCAAGCCCTTGGGGAAGGGGGAGGTCACAATCAACACGGCCAATGAGGGGAGAAGGATCAACACCACCAATGAGGGAAGCCTTCACAAGGGAGACCTTGAGACAGATACAACATCACTGGCGTCGTGTTATATTTCACTTCCTCACCTAATCATGAGGAAACATCAGACAAACACAAATTGAAGGAGTTTGTTCTATTTTTAAAAGGCAGAAGGAAACCTACTCTGCTGAAGTCCCATTGTTATAAAAGACAGGGGAAGGTTATGGAAATGTTTCTGATGAAAGGGGGCCATAGAGACATGACAATCTGATATAAATTCCTGGCCCCAGACTGGGTCCCTGCAAGAGGAAACAGTAAAGGGCATTCTCCGGTCAACGGTAAACATGGGAATACAGATGGTAAGTGAAATAAATTAAATCAGTGTTAAATTTACTCAAGTTGATAAATGCCCTGTGGTTCTGTAAGAGAATATCCTATTCTTAGCAAACACACACTGAAGTATTCCAGAGTAAAAGGCCTGTGTTTCACACATGTTAACAGTAAGTGAATCTCAGTAAAGGGTGTGTGCTGGTTATTCTTACAACTTTTCTGAAAATTTGGAATTATTTCCAAATGAAAAGTGAAAACAACATTTCAATTTCACCTATGGATTTTGTTGTTGTTGTTGTTGTTATTGTTGTTTGAGACAGAGTCTCACTCTGTTGCCCAGGCTACAGTGCAGTAGCATCAGCCTAGCTCACAGTAACCTCAAACTCCCAGATTAGGCAATCCTCTTGCCTCGGGCTCCTGAGTAGCTGGGACTACAAGTGTCCACCATAGCACCAGGAAAATTTTTCTATTTTTAGTAGAGACAGGGTCTCCCTCTTGTGCAGGCTGGTATCACACTCCTGAACTCAAGCAATCCTTCTGCCTTGGCCTCCCAGCATGCTGGGATTACAGGCGTGAACCACCTGGCCCTCAGCTTCATGTACTGAACCACTGCACCTGGCCTAGAACGTGGGTTTTAAATTTTATCTCTGCCTCCTCACTCTGTGATCCTGAGCTACCTCATTCTTCACAGGCCTTGATTTCCTCATCAGTAAAACAGGTATAATAACAGCAGCTGTATCCTAAGCTTGTTAGAAGACTTAAAATTACAAATTAATATACACAAAGCATTTAGAACAGGGTCTGGCACATAGTTGGCATCATACAAATGTTTCCTAAATATATTGCTTCCATTCTGAAATTAAAAACAAAACAAACACACAAAATTTTTTCAAATCTAAAAATGTTTGCCAGGCATGGTGGCTCACGCCTATAATCCTAGCACTCTGGGAGGCCAAGGCAGGTGGATCACTTGAGCGCAGGAGTTCCAGACCAGCCTGAGAAAGAGTAGAAACCCCATCTCTTAAAAAACTAGGAAAAAAAAAAAAAACGCCAGGCATTGTGGTGGGCATCTGTAGTCCCAGCTACAGTGGAGGCTGAGGCAAGAGAATCATTTGGGCCCATGAGTTTGAGGTTGCTATGAACACTCTACTAAGGGCATCAAAGTCAGATGTGGCCTCCAAAAAAATAATAATAATAAAAAATAAATGAAAATTTTCCTCTTGGATCCACTAGCTGACCAAAACAATGCTAAGTCAACGTTTCCATACATTTGGCATGAACAGTGAGTTAATCGTTGGATGACCAATCAGAATCATGCATAGCTGATGAAGTAAGGTTGGAAACAGGAGAGCATCCGCTATTCACGAAATTTGACTTTTGCAAAAGCAGTGAGCTATATTACATATCAGACATTGAATTAAAATATCCACCTATAAAGTAACTATTCACTACTTTCCTGAACACATCTTTGCTATCATATTGAGCTCCCAGGAAATCAAGACAGGTATGGAATATGATAATATCCTATATGGCGTAGCCTTGTTATGGGATGAAAGTAATTAGAAAATCAGGAATGATCTTCTTACAGACATGAGTTTTTTCCAACTTCATAGGAGAATGCCTCATTATATACCAAACAGCTGATAAAGGAAAGGCAAAAACTGCCTATCTTTGGCAGTACTGTCTTCAACCCTCCCGAAGTCAGGGCTCTGCAGGACTCCTTGGGAAGACACCTTGTTGGTCCCCAGGTTCCAAGAACATGATTACATAAGGCACCCAGGTGAATGGCTGGTCTAGGTGACTGCACTATGGAGGTGTGATGAACATTCACAAAGGTTTCTCCAAAGATACAAAACTCAAGCATCCCTCTCGCTACGCTAAACTGTCTCCTGGTCAAGCTAGTCCGTCAGCGAGTTGTGCATCTGGAACACGCTATCTTGGCCCCTCAACATCTCACAGAATTGCTCTTTCTCTGTGACAGGATATGATAGCCCTGCTCTTGTTATAAGAAACAGCTTCACTGTTCCTTTGATAGAGTGATGAACTTCCTTCTACTGTAATTTTAAACAAGAAGTTCATTTAAGCAGAAGGAAAGCTGTCCAGGATTCATCTGTTTTAGAGAAATGTATCCCACCTTAAAAATAGATTGCCCTACAAGTAACAGCTATGTACAAAAAGTCACAAAATTGTCCTTGATTTTATAATAAGATAATTGAAACATTTTGGAATTCTCCAGTCAAATAAAGCATGCAAAGGATTTTGTTATTGTTGCTGTTTTGTTTGTCAAACAATAAAACGTATGACACATAAAAATAAAAGTGGAAAGAGCACACCACTGATGGGGTTTGTTGGAAAAGGCTTTTCTCTACTCACTTTCCTTTTGTTGTCAATCCATTGTATTACTGGCTGTTTAGTTGAAATAATAATATCAGTACAAGATCTGGCCACATATGCCAAAGGAAAGCAGGAATGGAAATGACAGAATAGAGAGAACTGTGTGTCCAAGTCAGGATGCGGTGGATCCGATTGTGATTTTCTAACTGAGAATGCTTTCTGCGGGTTCTGGAGTAAAGTAGCACATTATTTGCATTTTCGTCTTCATGTCCAATTGTGCAGGTGCATCTGTTTCACTGACCATCTGTCCATCAAATTATAATTTGATCTGCCGTGGTGACAAACCCCGGCATCTGTGCTAGGTTTTTATTCAGTTAATGAATAAGATAGGCAGAGTTTCTTCTTTTGTGGGATCACCTTTTAGGTGGAAATAGAGAAAAAAGGGCAAACAACAAGCATTTGTTCAACACAATGATCCTTCACTACCTCCTTCCAATGAATTTCATTATTTTTCCCTGTTTTGACCCTCCTTGAGTTTTGCATCAGTCATGGTGAGGGCTGCATCACAAAAGAGGTGACAGGGCTGGCAGTGGGGAGAGGGGAGCAGGTAGGATGCTTTTAAGAAAGTCTTCTGCCATACACAATTGTCCCTTTACAAGAATCTCTTTGGTCTCAACCCAGACAAGCCAAGCTCTCCTGAACATGCCTGTTGGTGGTTGGGGAATTCTTGGGGAGTTGCCAGGTTCCATTCCCCTTTTCTTCCTCAGGGATCTCCCCCAGTCCATCAGCTGCAGGCATCTCTCTCCTGGACACAGTCCTGGCCTCCCAACTTCCATGCTCACCGTATAAAGACATTTACCACCTAGCGGTCAGGGCAATCTTTTAAAATATAAATCACATCCTGCTCAACCCTGCCAGCCAGTCTTCCTCTTTGCTCTTTAAATAGAACCTTGAGTCGCCAACCCCTTTTTGATTGTGCTGACCTCTGACCTTTGCCCTCAGCTCACCCTCACCCTCCCCCACCTCCCATATTCCAACCACATGAACCTTTACTCTGTTCCTCAAATAAGCCAAAGCGGTTCCTCTCAAGAGGGACAGTTCCTCCCCCTGCCCTGAGGCTCCTCTCCTGGACCCTCAGATCACCCAGAGCTCAGCAACCTTACCCTCCCAGTCCAAAGTTACTTCCCAGCACATTAATCTCTCCTGATCCTCTCAGAACTGCTTGTTGCTTGCCCTTTTTTCCTCTATTTCCACCTAAAGTGTGATTCTGAGAGAAGAAACTTTGCCTATATTATCCATTACTGTGTTCTCACAGCTAAAAATAGTGCCTGGAATAAGATGTATGCTAACAAGTATTAAATACTCCTTGAGTGAGTCTTAGGAACATAGCAGACTTCTTTGGCATGGGTGTTCTCACTGTTGTGCTCCCCAGAGGTGCAGAGTCAGAGGAGAGGCTCGCTTCCCTTACTTGCACAGACCTTACCACGTGCATCTGAGGGACCCATCCGTAGCTCTGGCCTTATCTTATGTTTCTCTCCTTAGGTGTCTCTTGAACTGATTTGCTCATCTTAAAGGAGGGCTGAATACATCACTAAGTCTTTCTTGTCCTTAGTAAAATGTGATGATGTGTAGCTAAATCATACAGGTGGCCTTTTGCTAAATAGTCCAAGATAGATTTATGCAGGGGACCAAAGGAATCAGTCTCCTGTGTCACTTACCAAGCACAAGTTGGTGACAGCAAAACCAGATTTCTTCCCTATCAGAGTCATTGCTGGAGTAGCTACAGGAAAAATCAAGTGCCCTGCAGAAGGCAGGTGTAGAGCCCCAATTCATAGCTAAAGTCAATGAATGACCAGGTACCAGGAGAGCAGACGCTGGGCTGAGCCATTCTCAGGACCAGCAAACGCAAACAGGCAGAGAGGGGAGCAGGACCCACCCCACTCAACTACACTGATGACACATTTTTTTTTAATTGTTAAGTCAAGCTAAACATATTTATTGCTTATAGTTTACCTCTTATAAAAAAATGTTTTAACTTTTAATTGTGGTGAAAAACGCATAACATAAAAGTTATCATCTTAACCATTTTTAAGCATTTAGTCCAGTAGTGAATGAACATAATAATCTGAATATAGTTAATATTGTATTATATTCACATAATTGTATTCACATTTTTATGCAACAGATCTCCAGAACTCTTTCATCTTGCAAAACTGAAACTCTGCATCCACTAAACAATTCCCCATCTCCCCTGCCCCAGCGCCTGGCAACCACCATTCCCTTTTTCGTGGCTATAAATTTTATTCTGGGAACCTCATCTAAGTGGAGTCATACGGTACTTGTCCTTTGTGACAGCCTAATTTCACTGAGCATACTGCCCTCAAGATTCATCTATGTTAAAGCTTGTGTCAGAATTTCCTTCATTTTTAAGGCTGAATAATACACTATTACATGCCTATATCATGCTTTGTGAATCTGTCCATCAGGTGATGGACACTTGAGCTGCTTCCATCTCTTGAGTATTGAGAGCTTACATCTAAACACGTCCCACACTGGTATGAGGGATGTCTGCCCAACCCAGGGCCTCAGTCACTACCCACCTCGCTTACAAGACTGGGGAAAACACCCTCCAACCTTGAAATCTGTGCAATTCATGGTGCTTTTACTCAGCTGCAATCAAACACTGCTTCATCCTCCGGTCAGCTTGCCATTTTCCAGGAGGCTGTCTCAAGCATACTCCACCTTGCCCACACCTTCCAGCATGCAAACCACTCTGCTTGCATTTTGCAGACAACCTCTGCTTTTGTGGTCAGATTTAGCAAACAGCATTACCATCCACCTAGCTGGTGAAGCCAGAAATGAAAATCAGTCTATTCCTTCAAGCTCCATAGCCAACAATCGCCTACAGTAATAGATCTTAATGTCTGATGTCACTGAATCATTATTCTCACAGCTGTTCCCTCAAAGCCAGTGACCAGCATTGTCAGCTGGATGAGAGCAAATGCTTCCTAGTTGACCTCTCTGATTCTACCCACCTTTTCTGGCCATTCTCTACCCACATTCAGGGAAATCTCTTGCAATTGTGGAGGAGGAGGTGGTCCTGCCACCCCTCAGGGCCACCCAACTGCCCTCCTGGGTATAGTGTGTGAGGTCCTCCTGCGCTGGACCTCATCTGCTGCATCCTCCTGTCCAGGCCTGCTTCAGTCTTGAGTGAACCCTTCTTCACACATCAAGCCATTTCATACCTTCCTAACTTCACTCCTGCTGTTTCTCCTGCCTAGCACACAACTTCTCCATCATTCATAAATCACCTCACACTCTAATTCCTAAACTCCGGTGTTTTCTTTCCATACATCCTCCCTAATACTGGAGCACCTGTTTCATACTCCTCATTCAGTTGTTAAAGGAATAATTTCTTTCCCTAGATTCCCGCAGTTATGCTGGGTTCTTTGCACTTGTCCTCGGGGCTGGAGGTCATATTCCCATCCCCATCTCCCTGCTGCCTTCTTTTCCATGGTAAGGAGACATTTCATGGTGTAATAGCACAGAAGACCTTTTCAAAAGCCTCAGTGTTAAGCCTGAATAATATGTAAACAAATGCACTCAAGAGGAATGTTTAAATTGTGAATTATAGGTACAAAAGGAACCATAAACAATTTAAACGAGTGAAGAATCGCCTTGCTGTGTGGCTCTGTTCTATACAACTATTCATGCACAAGGGCTGAGTCACAGGACAACAATGAAGAATGGTCATTCAGTTCCATGGTAGAGACCACGAAGGCTAAGGTCATAGACAGACATTCATTGTATGTCCTCTGTTTTCAATAATTTATGAAAAATTAGCCTTTCCGTCTGAGGCTTTCTTTGTCTAAGCTCCAATTTTATTTTGGAAGTTCAGCTCTCTTCAATTAAAATGAATCATTTTTCCACATTATGAAAACTTAAAAATTTTGTGGAACAAAGTTGGTTGAGCTTAGAGAATCGGTTGGTCAAAAAGGGAATGAGGGATGTCAAATAATTTTAATAAGATTTTGAATAAGCAGACTAAGTTTTTTAAATGAAACATGTTCCTTGGGCATGCATACCTTTTTTGAATTAGCAATTTTGGAAAATGGAAACTTGGATAATCCTAGGCTCAAGTAGACATAATAAAAGGGAAATATGATCATCCATGTTTCTTAATCTTTTAAAAGGAAGACATCTTTTAAATTTATAGCTATAACCTTCTTAATGTTTTCATAGAAAGACCTTGTATTTTTATTTTATTTTTATTTTTTAATTATTTTTTATAAAGTCTTTTGTACATAGATAATAAATACATTTATGCCATTTTCAATGTGTTGATTATTTGTAGACCTTGTATTTTTGTTGTTGTTGTTGTTGTTAAATCACAGCTGTGTACATTAGTGCAATCAAGGGGTAAAATGTGCTGGTTTCATATACAATCTGAAATATATCTTTTATCCAGTGTTCAACGTAGCCTTCATGGCATTTTCTTAGTTATTGTATGTAGACATTTGTATTCTGCATTTAGTGAGTTTCACCTGTACCCATTCTAAGATGCACCATAGATGTGGCCCCACCCATTACCCTCCCTCCACCCTAACCTCCCCCCTCCTTTCCCCTTCCTTGGCCCTTTCCTCATAGTCTTGTGCTATAGTTGGGTTACAGCCTTCATGTGAAAGCTATAATTTAGCTTCATAGTAGGGCTCAGTACATTGGATACTTTTTCTTCCATTCCTGAGATACTTTGCTAAGAAGAATATGTTCCAGCTCCATCCATGTAAACATGAAAGAGGTAAAGTCTCCGTCTTTCTTTAAGGCTGCAGAATATTCCATGGTATACATGTACCACAACTTGCTAGTCCATTCGTGGGTCGATGAGCACTTGGGCTTCTTCCATGACTTAGCAATTATAAATTGGGCTATAATAAACATTCCGGTATAGATGTCTTTGTTATATTGTGACTTTTGGTCTTCTGGGTATAAATCTAGTAAAGGAATTATAGGATCGAATGGCAGGTCTATTTTTAGGTCTCTAAGTATTCTCCAAACATCCTTCCAGAAGGAATGTATTAGTGTGTATTCCCACCAGCAGTGCAGAAGTGTGCACTTTTCTCCACATCCACGCCAACATCTCTGGTTTGGGGATTTTGTTATGTGGGCTACTCTTACTGGGGTTAGGTGATATCTCAAAGTAGTTTTGATTTGCATTTCTCTGATGATTAAGGATAATGAGCTTTTTTCCATGTGTCTGTAGATCGTTCGTCTGTCTTCTTTAGAGAAGTTTCTCTTCAAGTCCTTTGCCCACCCTGAGATGAGATCACTTGTTCTTTTCTTGCTAATACGTTTAAGTTCTCTGTGGATTCTGGTTATTAGACCTTAATCAGAGGTATAACCTGCAAATATTTTCTCTCATTCTGAGGGCTGTCTGCTTGCTTTACTTACTATGTTCTTGGCTGTGCAGAAGCTTTTTAGTTTGATCAAGTCCCAGTAATGTATTTTTGATATTGCTTCAATTGCCTGGGGAGTCCTCATCATAAAATATTCACCCAGGCCGATTCCTTCAAGAGTTTTCCCTGCACTTTCTTCAAGTATTTTTATAGTTTCATGTCTTAAGTTTAAATCATTTATCCAGTGAGAGTCTATCTTAGTTAATGGTGAAAGGTGTGGGTCCAGTTTCAGTCTTCTACAGGTTGCCAGCAAGTTCACCCAGCACCATTTGTTAAATAGGGAATCTTTTCCCCACTGAATGTTTTTAATTGGCTTGTCAAAGATCAAATAATGGTAAGTAGCTGGATTCATCTCTTGGTTCTCTATTCTGTTCCAGACATCAACCTCTCTGCTTTTGTACCAATACCATGCTGTTTTGATCACTATCGATTTATAGTACAGTCTCAGGTCTAGTAGCGTGATTCCT
This sequence comes from Nycticebus coucang, assembly GCF_027406575.1. Classification (NCBI taxonomy): domain Eukaryota; kingdom Metazoa; phylum Chordata; class Mammalia; order Primates; family Lorisidae; genus Nycticebus; species Nycticebus coucang. The sequence continues at coordinate 68,296,371 of NC_069788.1, forward strand.
CCTGCTGTGTTTTTATTGCTGAGTAATGTTTTGGCTATTCAAGGTTTTTTCTGATTCCATATAAAACGAAGTATAATTTTTTCAAGATCTTTAAAATATGACAATGGAGCTTTAATAGGAATTGCATTAAAATTATATATTGCTTTGGGTAGTATAGACATTTTAACAATGTTGATTCTTCCCAGCCATGAGCACGGTATGTTTTTCCATTTGTTAACATCTTCAGCTATTTCTTTTCTTAATGTTTCATAGTTCTCTTTGTAGAGATCTTTCATGTCCTTTGTTAGGTACACTCCCAAATATTTCATCTTCTTTGGCACTACTGTGAAAGGAATAGAGTCCTTGACTGTTTTTTTTGGCTTGGTTAATGTTAGTATATATAAAGGCTACAGATTTATGGGTGTTGATTTTGTAGCCTGTGACATTGCTGTACTCCTTGATCACTTCTAAATGTTTTGTAGTAGAATCCCTAGTGTTTTCCAGATATACGATCATATCATCTGCGAAGAGTGAAAGTTTGATCTCTTCTGACCCTATGTGGATACCCTTGATCACCTTTTCTTCCCTAATTGCAATGGCTAAAACTTCCATTACAATGTTAAAGAGCAATGGAGACAGCGGGCAACCTTGCCTGGTGTCTGATCTAAGTGGAAAGGATTTCAATTTAACTCCATTCAATACGAATTTGGCTGTGGGTTTGCTATAGATGGCCTCTATTAATTCAAAAAATGTCCCTTCTATACCAATTTTCTTAAGTGTTCTGATCATAAAGGGATGCTGGATATTATGAAAAGCTTTTTCTGCATCAATTGAAAGAATCATATCGTCCTTATTTTTTAGTTTGTTTATGTGCTGAATTACATTTATAGATTTACGTATATTGAACCAGCCCTGAGATTCTGGGATAAATCCCACTTGGTCGTGGTGTATAATTTTTTTGATGTGTTGTTGGATTCTGTATTTTAGCATAAATATTCATTAGTGATATTAGTCTATAATTTTCTTTTCTTGTTTGGTCTTTCCCTGGTTTGGCGATCAAGGTGATGTTTGTTTTGTAGAATGTGTTGGGTAATATTCCTTCTTTTTCTATATTTTGGAAAAGGTTTAGTAATATAAGTACTAGTTCTTCTTTAAAGGTTTGGTAGAATTCTGACGTAAAGCCATCTGGTCCTGGGCTTTTCTTTTTAGGGAGATTTTGTATAGTTGATGCTAATTTCAGAACCTGACATAGGCCTGTTCAACATTTCCACTTCATTCTGACTAACTCTTGGTAGGTGGCATACTTCCAGGTATTGGTCGATTTCTTTTAGATTTTCATATTTCTGAGAGAAGTGTTTCTTGCGGTATTCGTTAAGGATTTTTTGAATTTCTGAGGGGTCTGTTGTTATTTTATCATTACCATTTCTGATTGATGAAATTAGAGATTTTACTCTTTTTTCCTGGTTAGGTTGGCCAAAGGTTTATCTATTTTATTGATCTTTTCAAAAAACCAACTTTTGGATTTATTGATCTGTTGTATAATTCTTTTGTTTTCAATTTCATTTAATTCTGCTCTGATTTTGGTTATTTCTTTTCTTCTGCTGGGTTTGGGGTTGGAGCGTTCTTCCTTCTCCAGTTGCTTAAGATGTCCCATTAGCTTCCTCACTTTCCGTTTTCTTGAGGAAGGCTTGCAGTGCTATAAATTTCCCTCGTAGGACTGCCTTTGCAGTATCCGTGAGGTTCTGGTAATTCGTGTCTTGATTGTTGTTTTGTTCCAAAAATTTGGTGATTTCCTTCTTAATCTCGTCTATAACCCATCTATCCTTCAGCATAAGGTTGTTTAGCTTCCACGTTTTCATATGGGTATGCAGGTTCCTGTTGTTATTGAGTTCAACTTTTATTCCATGATGGTCTGAGAAGATGCAAGGAATAATTTCTATTTTTTAAAATTTGATGAGGTTAGATTTGTGGCCTAGGATGTGGTCAGTTTTGGAGTATGTTCCGTGGGCTGATGAGAAGAATGTATATTCAGTTTTGTTGGGATGAAATGTTCTGTAGATGTCTGTTAAGTCCAGATGTTGAATGGTTGAGTTTAAATCTAAAATTTCTTTGCTTGGCTTCTTTTTGGAGGATCTATCCAGCACTGCTAAAGGGGTGGTAAAATCTCCAACTACTATGGAACTGGAGGAAATCAAGTTGCTCATGTCTGTTAGAGTTTCTCTTATAAATTGAGGTGCGTTCTGGTTGGGTGCATAAATATTAATAATTGAAATCTCATCATATTGAGTATTACCGTCAACAAATATGAAGTGTCCATCCTTATCCTTCCTTATGTTGGTTGGTTTAAAGCCTATTGCATCTGCAAATAGGATTGCAATGCCTGCTTTTTTCTACTTTCCATTTGCCTGGAGTATAGATGACCATCCCTTTACCTTGAGTCTATGTTTGTATTTTAATGTAAGATACGATTCTTGTATGCAACAGATATCTGGCTTGAGTTTTTGTATCCAGTCAGCCAACCTGTGCCTCTTTAGAGGACAATTTTAGCCATTCACATTAATTGAGAATATTGATAAGCCTTTCGAGAGTCTGGTGGACATTTTTAATCCTTTTGTGACTGTGGAAGTTGGAATTTGATCAAACTTTTCTGGGTGGGTTTACTTTTGTGATGGAGGATTACGCTGGTCTTTATGGAGGATAGGTCTGAGAATATCCTGGAGAGCTGGTTTAGTTATAGCAAATTTCTTCAACATGTGAATGTCATTGAAGTATTTAATTTCTCCGTCATAAATGAAACTCAGTTTAGCTGGGTACAGGTCCTGGGTTGAAAGTTATTTTGTTTTAGGAGATTAAAAGACAATGATCGTCTTCTTCTAGCTTGAAAGGTTTCAGCAGAGAGAGCTGCAGTTATTCTAATATTTTTGCCCTTATAGATGATGGTTTTCTTTCGTCTGACTGCTTTCAGAATTTTTCCTTCATATTAATTTTAGTGAAGTTGATTATCATGTGTCTGGGGGATGTCTTATTTGGGTTAAGTTGTGCTGGAGTTCTGAAACTGCCATCTGAATTTCAGAATCTCTTGGCATGTCTAGAAATTTTTCCTTCATAATCTCATGGAGAAGAGACTCTGTGCCTTGTGAAGCCATTTCATCACTTTCGGGGATCCCTGTAAGACGAATATTGGTTTTCTTCTAATTATCCCAGAGCCGTCTGTGAGAGTGATCTGTTTTTGCCCTCCATTTCTCTTCCTCTTTGAGAGTTTGGGAGCGTTCAAATGCTTTGTCTTCAATGTCAGAAATCCTTTCTTCTGCTTGCTCCATTCTGTTACTGAGGGATTCTACTGTGTTTCTCAGAAATTTGAGGGCTGCAACTTCTTGTCTCAATGTGTCAAAATCTTTGATCATTTGGTCTTTGAATTCATTGAATTCTTGAGATATCTTTTGGGTTACTGCTTGGAATTCTAATTCGATCTTATTTGCTATCCAGATTCTGAATTTGATTTCTGACATTTCAGCTATTTGTTTGTGCATGGGATCTTGAGCTGTGTCTGCCCCATTGATCCTTGGGTGAGTTGATCTACTCTGATTATTCATATTGCCAGAGTTTTTCTGTTGATTTTGCCTCATGATTGTTTTTCACCATTGCCTCTGGCTGTCCTCAGAGTTGGGGAGGTGTCTCTCCAAGATTAGACCCCGGGGGGATCACTCTATTGTTGCTGGATCTTTGTAGGGAGTGACCCTGTGTAGTTCCTCTGGGGCTGTCCCATCCAGGGAGTCTGGTTGTGTAAGCAGCTCCAGAGTGTGACACACCCAGATCCAGCAACAGTTCTGGGAGTGCCTGGCACCCAGTGACTTTGGCACAGAAAGCCCAAAGCTCCAGCAGTCTGTGGCCAGGAGAAGGGCTCTATGCAGAGGCAGGGAGGGCTCCAGAGGGCACATGGCTACCAGAGTCCCTGGCCAGATGAGCGGGCTGGTGTGGAGGCAGGGAGGGTACAGGAGGGAGGATGCAGGGTTGCATGGCTCCCACAGTTCTTGGTCAGGGCATGTGGAGGCCTCATGGGCACGGGTCTCAGGTCAGGGTTTGCAGCGCAGCTCTTATGGAAGTCCAGTCGGCACCAAGCCCAGGAGTTTGAGGTTGCTATGAGCTGTGATGCCACAGCACTGTACCCAGGGCAACAGCCCGAGGCTTCAGTGTGCAAACTGGTCTCACTCTGCCCCTGAGGGTTAAGGCTGTAAAGCAGCTCAGTCCCTGCCTTTAGGCTACTCAGTCACTAGGTTACTACCCTGTTTCCCCGAAAATAAGACATCCTCCAAAAATAAGACCTACTCACAGGAAAGATAAGACGTCCCCTGAAAATAAGACATAGCGCATCTTTGGGAGCACACCTTAATATAAGACACTGTCTTATTTTTGGGAAAACGGGGTAGCTCCCACCTGATCCTTGCTCTGCGACCCTGAGGGTGGAGCTTGCCAGGGCAGTTCTCTACAATGGCTCCTTGCAGCCCACAGCCGAACACTATTAGCTCCATCCGGCTCAGTGGCTCAGTCTGAGGCCCTAGACAATGCCCAAAGTTCTCTACACTCCTGCTCAAGCTCTCCCCAAGGCAGTTCAACTGAATGCCAAGTCCAAAAACACCGAAACAGTTCCCAGGTAAGGCCTTTCCAGTTTGCAGTCTCACTGCTGCTTGTACTTCCAGCTGTTGGTGGGATTAGGTCTATCGAACACACGCAACCACTTGCCAATTTTCCACTGTTTTTGTCCTCCTCTTGGGGTCCAGAACTCCCTTGCTAACTCCCTGTATCCTCAAAGGGATGATTATAGGCAGATCCCACTAGCCAGAGATGCCTGGAGTCTTATCTCCCCAGACTCACTGTGCCCTGTTGCAGGGAAGCTGTTACTCGGATTACCTTGGATTGTTCTGTAGACCTTGTATTTTTAATAGGAATTCTCTCAGATCAATTCCTTCAATAAAATAACATAATCATTTCAGTGCTATCTTTAGAATTTGGAACTAACATTTTCAGATCTCTTGAGAAGGCATCTATCTTCATATTCATATCTAAATATAGAATAACATGCCACAAAAAGCAATTGGAAGTTTAGATACTAAACTAAATTAATCAATTTTCACTCAACAGGAAGAAAAATACAACAAAATAAACCAAAAGGAAGTAGAGAGGTCAGTAGAGATAAAAGCAAAAAGTCATAAAATTTTTAAATAAACAAAAGTAAAATTGATGAGTATTCTAAGATTTTTGCTTTTAAAAGTCAGGCAAATAAGCTCAGCGCCTGTAGCACAGTGGTTACAGTGCTCCCCATAGACACTGAGGGAGCCGGGATAGAACCCAGCCCAGGCCAGCTAAACAACAATGACAACTACAACAAAAAATAGCCAGGCATTGTGGCAGGCACCTGTACTCCCAGCTACCTGGGAAGCTGAGGCACGAGAATGGCTTAAGCCCAAGAGTTTGAGGTTGCTGTGAGCTGTGACACCACAGCACTCTACTGAGGGTGACAAAGTGAGACTCTTGTTTCAAAATTAAAAAAAAAAAAAAAACCTCAGGCAAATAGATAAATCCTGCCAAGTTGTATTCAGAGAAAAAAGAAAAAAGAAACATGAATCTATAACATTAGGAATCAAAAGCAATATTATTGTAATATAGAGGAGAAATTACTATATATAGCTCTGTGTTCGTATGTTTCAAATCTAGATGAAAAGGACAATTCCTGGAAAACTTATCATCAGAGCAAAATCAGGAAAAGATAGAAATCTGAGTGGAAAATTATCCTAGAGGAAAAAAATTAAAAGTGTTTTCAAAGAACTACCCCCAAAGTTAGATATTAGATTCATATATATTTTTAAAAACAGTTTTATCAAAGACCTGAGGAAGATACAAATAATCCCTACATGAGTAGGGATTTCAGAACATAGAAAAATATATCTAATTCATTTTACAGTGACCAATCTGGATACTAAAACAAGAGAAAGAAAAAAGAAATATAGTCTAATTAATGAGACAAATACAAAGATTCTAAACAAGATCCTAATAAGTTAAAAGAATAATATATCTACAGTGCATTGAAAACAGAATATATAATAACCAGATAAGGTTTATTACAGTTAGGTAAGGTTAATATAACAAGTAGTGAGTCCATTAGTAAAAATTATCACTAAAATAAGTTGAAGCAAAATATCCATATCACCATCTATATAAATGCCAAAAGATATTCAACAAAAGTAGACATTCCTAAACAAAAGTTCTTTATATGCTGAATTGAGAGATGTTTCTATAAACCAAAACCAAAAGCAAACAGTATACATATTAATGAAACATTAGTTCATTTCCAAAGAAGTCTAAAACAAGAGAAGGATGACTTTGTTAATTAGTATAACGCAATAATAAAAAGAAATTTGTTGTTGTTGTTGTTTAAAAAAACACTTCAAGCAACATCAACAAAAAAAGATTAAGTGAAAGAGTATTTATTATAAAGATTCAGGAAAGCAAAGAATTAGAAATACAGGTGGAATCAGAAGGGACTATAACTAGGACCTGAAAAAATTCCAGGATTCAAGGCAGCTGGCCACTGTCTGTAAGATGACCTCTGTCTCTCTAGGAGCACCATGATCCTGAATTTAATTCATTTTTCCCATATATATATATTTATATTTCTTTTTAAATATTTTAAAATATTGCTATGCCCCATTCAAGAGAAAGAGAAATTAAACATATATTAGGCTTCTTCACTTGTTCAAGTGTATTTTCTCAGCTATTTCTTATCTTTTTGTCTCCGTGCTTCACCCTCCTGACTTACTGTTCAGTTTGCTAATTCCCTCTTCAGCTGTATCTAATCTGCTGTAGTAAATTCTTAATTTTACTTATTTTATTTTTCAGTTCTATAATTTTAGGTTGGTTGTTCTTGTGAATTTGAAAAATATAGTTATTCTCTTCAGTTCCTTATTGAAATTGTTTCATGAAGTTACCATATGATGATTTTCTAATTCTTTTTTTCTGTCTTTATTAGTTGTAATTCTTTCATAATAAATACCTTTCCCTCATCAACTATTTTGTTACCCTGAAATGCAATTTGAAAGGAAAATTTCTCAATTCAATCCAGAATAATACTTCATGCCCCACAAATCTCTAATGATAACCAATAAGAATTTTGTTCTTTTTTAATTTACAAATTGAAATATAATCAAGATACCATAATGTTCACCATTTAAAGTGTAACATTTAAAGATTTTTCATATGTGTACAATGACCATCATCATACCTAATTTTAGAACATTTTCATCATTACCAAAAGAGAACTTGTATCTATTACATTAGTGATCATCTCCATACTGTTCCCCCAACTCCCAGTTCTAGGCTACCACTTACATACTTTCTTTCTTTGTGGATTTACATACCCTAGATAATTCATATAAATGCTATGTGGACTTTTGGGACATTCATCACCATGTTTTTAAGACTCACATGTGCTGTAGCATGTGTAAGTACTTCACTTCTTTTATTGCTGAATATTCCATTGTATGGGCATACTAGATTTCATTTATCTATTCATCAGTTGATGAACATTATGTTGTGTTTATTTGGGGGCTATTGTGAATATTGCTGCTATGAAGATTCATATAAAAGGTTTTGTGTAGACATATGTTTTCATTTTCTTGGCTCTTTAATTTCATATCTAGAAGTGGAATTGCTAAATTACATGGTAATTTTATGCTTAACATTTTGAGAAACTATCAAACTTTACCAAATTGACTATTCCTCTGACATTCACACTGGCAATATGTGAAGTGGCAGTTTTCTCCACATCCTCACTAACACTTGTTATTGTCTGTCTTTTTATTGTTGCCATTCTGATGGTGTAATGCAGAATAGCCTACTGAATTTTATTCATATTTGTCTAATGACTAATGATATTGAGCATCTTTTTATGTGCCCATTATCCATTCATTATTTCCTTCAGGAAAAATGTCTACTCAAATCCTTTGCCCATTTTTTATTTGGTTGTTTATATTTTATTATTGAGTTGTAAGAATTGTTTTTACAAGTCCCTTTTCAAATACATGACTTGAAAATATTTTCTATGTGTAGTTTTCTCACATTCTTGATAGCATCCTTTGAAGTACAAGAGTTTTTAATTTTGATGAAGTCCAATTTATCAAACTTTTCTTTTATTGCTTGTGCTTTTTTGTTGCCATAACCAAAAAAGAATTGCCTAGTCCAAGATTATAAAGGCTTACTTGTTAATGTCTTCCCATTTATTTAGCTTTTACATGTATGTTTATGATACACTTTCAGTTAATTATTATGATTTTAGGGTGCGAACTAAATTTTTTACATGTGAATATTCAGTTTTTCTAGTATGATTTATTGAATATATCTTTCTTCTCCCACTGAATTGTCTTGGTTGCTTTATCAAAATTCAATTTATCACAAATTTTAATTTATTATAAATTTATTTTTTGATTCTTAATTATATTTCATTGGTATATACATATATATATTTTTTTTTTTTTTTAATTTTCATAGGCCAGTACACACTGTCTTCATCTACGTATTTTTGTAGTAGTTTTGAAATCAGGAAATGTGAGGAGTCTACCAACTTTTTTCTTTTTCAAGATTGGGCTATTCTGGTTCCCTTGCATATCCATACGAATTTTGGTAGAGATTGTGCTGAATCTGTATATGAATTGGATATATTGCCATTCCAACAATATTACGTCTTTCAATTTATTAACATGGGCTGTCTTCCCATTTATTTAAATATTCTTCAATTTATTTCAGTACTGCTTTGTAGTTTCCAATGTACAAGTCTTTCACTTCTTTTGTTAAATTTATGCCTAAGTATTATTTATGCCTAATTTATTATTTTTGATGCTCACGTAAAAGCAGTTTTTAGTTTTATTTTCAGATGTTTATTGCTAGTGTATAGAAATACAATTGATTTTTACATATTAACCTTGTTGGACCTGTTTATTAGTTCTAATAGTTTTTTAATAGATTCCTTGGTATTTTTATATACAAGATCATGTCATATGTGAACAGAAACAATTTGACTTTTTCCTCACTAATGTGGATTGATCGTTGTTTCTCTCCTTCTTCCTTCCTCCCTCCCTTCCTTCTTTTCTTCTCCCTGTCTTTCTCTCTCTCCCTTCTCCTCCCTTTCTTTCTTTTCCTAGTTTCCCTAGCTAAAATGTTGTATGGTACAGTGCTGAAATGGTGAAAAGTAATGCCCTTGTCTTGTACCAGTTTGTGAATTTGTATATATCTGATGCATTTCCATTGATTACAGACATTATTCTCTTTGGACCTCAAAATCCTTCATATTTGGCCAGTGAGAACTTCATCCACTTAATTCTTATGATCACATTGGTCTTTGATTGCTTCTCCACTTTCTGATGTAATAATATGCATATGTCCCAGATCAAACTAGTATTTTCCTGTCCTACATCTGAGACATCCAGTTTTCCAAAAACTCATTTCCTTTAAGTTGGAAATAGTATTGAGAGACCATAATCTAGGCATTGGGAGTGATCATTGCTATGAGTAATTATTGTATCTATTGCTTATATTTGACAAAGCTAGGAAAAAAGCTGGTGGTCGTGTTATTTTATACTACATAAAAGGGAAAAATCACAAATTCATACTTAAATTTTAATTTAAGTTAAAAATATAGAGTTTCCTTAACTTTTTTGATTTTATACTTTTATTTCTCTTACACTAAAAATCCTGATACCTTTTAAGAATAACATAATTATTTACTTGCTTTATCCTATATTATTATATCATAGTTTCAAAATAACAGTAACAATATTACTACTAATGATTAGATTCTAAATGCCATTTGATATTTTTTAACAGTAATCTTTGTCATTAGAATATATCTTCTGAGATGTACAATTTACTATATTTTTAGTTCACTTCTAGTACTTTCCTATTTATGATTATGGCATCAACTTGATAGATAATTAAGTTCATTTGTTTCCACTCACTTGCCATTTTTCCTGATTGCTTTCACTCCTTTCAAATTTAATTTTTACATTTTAATCATATAAAACATTTGTAGGTTTCCATAAGAAAGTACTTTAATGAGGGTTACTTCCATCTATGTCCCTTCTCCCCTACTCTTTCACTCCCCTATAAGTAACTATTTTATTTGTTTTTAACATTTAGATTTTTTCTTTTTAAAAATTATTCTAATACAACATAAAATAGGAATGGCAATAGTTGACATTCTTTAGTTGCTTCAATTTTCAAAGCAAAACTTTCAAGATTTCATCATTGTGTACAATATTTGCTGAATAATATTTTGCAGATATCTCCGAGTTTATAAATCTTTTATTCCTAGTTTGCTGAAAGTTCTTGTTAATCAAAAATAGGTATCAAATTTTAGAAAATACATTTTCTGCATCTGAGATGATCATATGATTTCACAACTTTATTTTTCTTAATGTGGTGAGTTATATTGATTGATTCTCATATATTAAACCAACCTTATATTTGTATTTAAATCCAATTCAGTTGCATCATATTATCATTTTCATATACCACTGGGTTCAATTAGCCAAAATTTTGTTTAGAATTTTTGTATCCATGTCCATGAGAGAGACTGATTCAAAAATTTCCTGTCTTGTATTTTCCTCGACACATTATGTTGGCCTCATAGAAAGAGTTTGTGGCAAGAGGGACTTTGCCTAACAATTGCAATCAGTGTAACCTGGCTTATTGTACCCTCAATGAATCCCCAACAATAAAAAAAAAAAGAAAGAAAAAAAGAGTTTGTGAAGTGTTTTCTCTTTATCTCTTCAATTAAGGTGGTGAGTTAAACTGATTAGTTTGTTAATATTAATCAAGCTTTCTTGGAACAAATCCCCCCCAATAGTAGCATATGGTTGTATTTCATTCTTGAGCCTACTCTGACAATCTTAATCTTTTAATTGGAGTATTTCATACATTTATATTTACATTCATTTTTACTATTTATTCTTTCTTGTGTATCTAGCTAATTTTATGTTTCTTTTGATTTTCCTCTTGCCTTCTTTTGAATTAAGTCATGTTTACTATTCTCCTCCTGCATTAGCTTTTCAGTTACATAGTCTTTTACCATATTTTTAGTATTTATCTAAGAGATTGCAACATGAATCCTTGATTTACTACTATTTAGTATAAATTAGCATAGGCATTTCTGCCCAAAAGTTCATTCCTTAGAACACTTTTCTTTATTCACCTCATGTATCTTATGTGTTACGGTTGCACATACTTCAATTCAACATGAATTTTAAATCATACACAAAAAATTATTATTATTGTGCAGTCAATATTCGTTTATATTTACTCATATGCTTACCTTTTGTATTGCTTTTAATTTCTTCCTATATTTCTGGATTTCCTTCTGGGACCACTTTGCTTGTGCCTAAGCATGCCTTTTTAAAAAAAGGTATTGACTTTTTGCTATAGAGTTTTATAATTCCTTTTGTTAGCAGATTGGACACAGCTGAAGAAAGTACTGGTAAGCTGAAAATAGGTTAGTAGAAAATATCTTGACTGATGTCAGTGCTACTATTTTGGGGGATTTGTTCCAAGAAAGCTTGATTAATATTAACAGAGTCTCACTTTGTCATTCTTGGTAGAGTGCAATGGCATCATAGTTCACAGCAACCCCAAACTCTTGGGCTCAGGTGATTCTCTTACTTCAGCCTCCTGGGTAGGTGGGACAATGGACACCCACCACAATGCCCAGTTATATTTTTAGAGACGGGGGGTCTCATTCTGGCTCAGGTTGGTCTCAAACTCCTGAGCTCAAGCAATCCACCCACCTCAGCTCCCAGCGTCCTGGGATTACAGGTATGAGCCACTGTATCCAGCCGAGTTCTATAAATTTAAATGCTTATATACATTTTTGTAAACACCACAAAAATTTTTATATAAAACACAAAAATGCCATTTAACATTTCTTCTCATGGAAATTTACTAGGAACATATGTAATATACCTCACTTTTTGGTTTTCTAAAAATATTCTTATTTTGCTTTCACTTGGAAAGAACATTTTCACCAGACATAGAATTCTAGATTGGCTTATTTTTAAGGGTGTTGTCATTCCATCTTGTTTTCATCACTTCTGTTGAGGAGTTATCTATTAGGCTTACCATTTCTTCTTTGAAAGGAATGCATCTTTTTTTCTCTATTTGCTTTTATAATTTTCTTTATTAATTGATTATGGTGGGCCAAGGTGAAGTTTTGATTGCCATTATCCAGTTTGGGGGGTTTAGTAATTTTTAATTCTGTGACTCATTTTTTTTTTTATCTTTTTTTGAAATTTCTTGGTTATTCTCACTTCAACTATTAGTTCTGACTCATTCTCTTTTTCCTCCCCTCTTGAACTCCAATTACATAGATTAGAATGTTTCGTATGGTAGAACATATCCCATATGTCTTTTCCATCCTTTTTTCTTTCTGGACATCAGTCAACATACTTTCTACCGATCCTATTTCCAGCTCACCAGTACTTTCTTCAGCTGTGTCCAATCTGTTAAACCATAACTATTAAGTTCTAACTTTTAGTATTGTGTTTTTTCAGTGCTAGAATTTTTATTTACTCTTTTAAAAATATAGATTCCAGGTGGCGCCTGTGGCTCAGTGAGTAGGGCGCCCGCCCCATATGCCGAGGGTGGCGGGTTCAAACCCAGCCCCGGCCAAACTGCAACAAAAAAATAGCCGGGCGTTGTGGCAGGCGCCTGTGGTCCCAGCTGCTCGAGAGGCTGAGGCAAGAGAATCGCGTAAGCCCAGGAGTTAAGAGGTTGCTGTGAGCCGTGTGACGCCACGGCACTCTACCCGAGGGTGGTACAGTGAGACTCTGTCTCTACAAAAAAAAAAAAAAAAAATATAGATTCCAGGTTGGCTAGTGGAGTTGATCTTGCCGAGCTTCTGTTTAGGTAACAATGGTAATCTTCAGTTCACGATTTCTCAGCTACACTGTGAAATATGAGTGCACAGGTAAGATCAAGATCCAGAAGAGGAGATAGTCAAGGGTTTTCTAACTAAGCTGAAACTGTGACTGCCAAGTAGCCCAGTGATGAATAATCTCAGCAAGGGAAACCACCAACTGAGAGTCAGGATGTTGAACATAGACAACAGAGTGAAGAAGGAAAACTTACAGTTAAAGCAGCAGAGGAACCTGAAGTGGAAGGTGATCACCAGGAAAAGGCTGGGGCTGAGGATGGAGATAGCCCTGACGTGAAAGCAAAAACTACCCAATCTAGAGTGTGCTAAAATTTCAGAAATAGACAATGGGCATCCATAATGTAAAAAGAAGACAAACTGAAACCACATGTGCTGTTGTTACACTAAAAAATTTGACTTATTAAATTCTCTCAGTAAAATTTTACAATTTTCTCTAGGAAAAAATAGATCCCAGTTCTGTAGTGAAATTCGTTGTTTTGTAATTTATTTTCTGTATTGTAATAACAATTATTGTAATCTGTGTCTGATAACTGCATGTGAGTATATTTTTATTATGAATTTTCTCTTGGCCCTCTTTCTTGGATCCTACTGATTTTGGATTGAGTGCTGATCACAGAGCATAAAAGAATATGGAGGCTCTGGATTTTCCTCTGGAAAGGATTTACTCTATGTCGGACAGGCTGCTAGAGTAGGGACAATTTACCTCATTCCAGTCAGGTACAGATTTCTCAATGTTGAGTTGTAGGAAGGCTGATCCACCCTAATGCTCCCCCTCTCCAAGGATCCCAACTGAAAGCTATGGCCTTCACTGAATGCTCCCTCCTTGTCAGTTCAGGAACTCTACTTTTTATCTCCAGAACAACACTAAGAGTGTTAAAATTCCACTCTGCTTTCCAGCTGCTTTTCTTGGTTTCTTAGCCTTTCACTCTACATGACTAAGAATCACTAAGTACTTCAAAGAGAAAACCAGCAAATGTCAGGCTCACTTTTCTGCACCTCCTTTCTGTCTGAAATCACAGCTTCTTGAGTCCTGGCTGATTGGAAACCCCAACACTCCCAAGTCTTATCACCTCAGACCTATAAGACTGTGGAGAGCGCTACTCCTTCTCTGCCTCTCAGTGGCTACCCTCTACACCAGTGGTTCTCAACCTTCCTAATTGCTGCATTATTACAAATGGAAAAGCGGGGTCACGACCCACAGGTTGAGAACCACTGCTCTACACAGTCCCTTAGTTTCTTTCCCCATGTCAAGAATTAGCAAATGCCAAGAGGGCAAAGCAGCTTTCAGAATGTTGGGCTTACTTCAGTAAGAGTCCCTTCTCTCTGATACCTAAAACCTTCAACTCCAAGGTGTCTCAATGGCTTTCTGAAAAATTCAAACATACATCTCTCTCAATTGTACCCATCTTTTTCTGTTGTTTTCAGCAGAAGCATCAGTTTTCTACAAACTGGTCCCTCAAATCTGGAAATGAAAATTTCCCCTTTGTTTCACTTCTTTAGTTCTCTACTAAGAAACATTGCGGTTGTTTGACAGCCTTTTGCTGGAACAGATAAGGACACAGTGAATAGCCCTTTGCATGCTTCTACATCATCATTGAATATTTGTGATAGAATCCAAGAACTGTGATTGCCAGACAGAGGGTAAATGCGTATGTAATTTTGCTAGATATTGCTAGTTTTCTTTCATAAAGATTGTACCATTTTGTGCCCTTAGCTGCAGTGTATAAAATGCTTATTTGCTTATAACCTTACCAAGAATTTACATTGCCAAACTTTGGGAATTTTGTCAGTCTGTTAGATGAGAGTCAGTATCTCTGTAGTTATAACATGTATTTTGCTTACTGTGAATGAACTTTCTGTGAACCCTTTCTTCATACCTCTGATTTTCATGTGTATGTGGATGTAATAAGTATTAATATAAAATTTTTAGGACATTCTTATTACATTAAAGATATTAATACTTTTGATAAAAATTGCAGAAGTTCTCCCAATTTGTAATTATCTTATAACTTTACTTGTTTTGTTTTTTCATTGTCAAATTTCCCAATCTCTTATATTTTTAGTCATATTTAGGCATCTCCATTCTTGGGTGATAAAAATCACTGTGTTTTCTTCCACTCTTTGTATTTGAGGGGTGGGTTTTTTTTCCATTTCAATCTCTAATGCATTTCTAAGTTATCATAGAGGATACTGCAAGAAAAAGTTCTAATTTTACCTTCATCTTTATAGCCACTCAGGTGCCGCAAGATTATTTAAAGTCAGTATTTCTCCTCTGAGTTCAATGCTTGCTTTGTCATATACTAAATCTGCCTTAGATATAGTTCTGTATTTTCTATTCTGATCCATCAGTCTATGAATCTTTTTCTGAGCCAGTATCACACTGATTTAATTTAGAGGATTTAAAATGTTTTACTACATTCTAATAGGATTAACCACACACTACATTGCTATTCTTTCCAAGTATTTCCTGGATATTCTCACTTGTTTATTCTTTCATATAAACTTTTTAATCAACATGTCTAGTTCCAGAAAAAGAATCTGAGGAAAACTGTATTGAGCTTACATTAAATTTATAACTAATTTAGGGAGAAAAAACATCTTTATGATGTTGACTTTTCATATTCAAAAATACAGTATCTTTTTTCAATTTGTTCAAAATTATTTTTAAGTCTTTCAAAAGTATATTTACAGTTTTCCTATTATTTTTGTCTATTTCTTATTAGGTTTTTGTCTAAGCATTTAAATTTTTGTTACAATACACAGTGTCTTCAAACTTCTTACAGTTTATATACATGGAGCCTATTGATATCAGTATGCTAATTTTACTTTTCCATCAATTCTTTTGGATTTTCCTGATATACAATTACATTTTCTGCAAATATAGTCTGCCTCTTCCATTTCAATTCTTATGCCTCTAGTTGTTTTCTCTTATTTAATTGCATTAGTTAACATGCCAGTGCAATGTTAAATAACTATAGATAGTAGGCATCCTTGTCTTATTCCTGATTTTAGGAGAATGTCTCTCGAAAGTGTGTGACATTTGAAAATTAAGTATGAGGCTGGCTTTTGTATTGATATACACACTCACACACAGATTTTATTGTGTTAAAAAATAGTATCATGCTAATTTTTTTATTGTGTGCTAGCCATTGGTTTTGAAAAATTATTTGTAGAAATAATTTGAGGCCTAAGATGATATATCTTGCTCCAAAGAGGATTCTTGTTGCTTATGCCATAATCCTCGGGGCAATAGCAGCATTCCAGATTCTAACTTTAGAGTTTTAGATTTTCTAGGCCTGCCAAATCACTTAAGAGAGGCTATGGTCCATATGAAGACTCTTCTAGTTCTGGTCTACCCTAACTTCTAGGGCAGTGGTTCTCAACCTTCTTAATGCCAGAACCCTTTAATATAGTTCCTCACGTTGTGGTGACCCCCCAACCATAAAATTATTTTCATTGCTACTTCATAACTGTAATTTTGCTACTGTTATGATTTGTAATGTAAATATCTGATATGCAAGATGTATTTAGGTGACCCCCGTGAAAGGATCGTTCGACCCCCAAAGGGGTCACGACCCACAGGTTGAGAACTGCTGTTCTAGGTAGAGGCAGGGCAGCTCTTTAAGGCTATAGTCCGCAGGTGTTGGGTACATCTCAGGACCTCAAACCTTGGCAGGCCCTGGACCATAACTTTTTCTACCTGGATCCAAGGGGTTTTAAAAGGGTAGTGTGGTCTTTTAAGCTAGATGAAATATATAATTAAGCTTTAAAATCACAAAGAGCTAAAAGGTCATGAGAATTTACTGGCTAAAATGTAAGAGAAGATACAAATTGAAAATGATCCTCAAATTTGGAGCTACTTTAGTCCTAGGGAACATTTGTAGAATTTGAAAGGGCAACTGAAACTGCTAGACTAAGCTCACACCATGGAATAGTAAGCAAGTCTTAAAAGCAATGAATTAGGCTGTAATCCCAGCATTTGGGAAGCAGAGGCAGTAAGATCCCTTGGGGCTAGGAGTTTGAGGCTGCAGTGAGGTATAATTTCACCATTGCACTCCAGCCTGGGTGATAAGACACCCTGCCTAGAGAAAACCAATGAATTAAAATTTTACCTATTGATTTAGAAGGGTTTCTATAAGATATCTTTAAGCAATGTATCAAAAAGCACGCATATGATTCTATTTTTAGGGGAAAAAAATACAATAACCAAAACCACATCCCATGTATATTTGTATATAAAGTGTTATAATTATATGAGCATGTGTGAAAACACATGGGAAAATAATACACTGACTTAATGTGAGTTCCTTAGGATGGAGGAAAGCAAAGTAAGCAGAGAGCTGGAGGAGAGAGCCAGGATAAAGGAAAACAAAAAAGTACATACATACAAGTATGCTCAAGGCCACGTTTATATGTTTATATAAAACTATAATTGTGTCTAAGCATATAAACTATGAAATGAAAAACTGAATGACTTTCAATAGAGGGGGTTAAACCAACTGGATGTAGGTGAAGAATTAATATACTAAGAAGTTAACGATAAAGTAATCTAGTAAAATGACAGGCAGATAAAATGTTGGAAAACTTAAAGGGTCCAACAATAGTCTACTCAGAGGCCTAGGAGAATACAAGGGGAATGATGGAGAAAGGAAATGTCAAGGTAATGGCTGAGAATTTCCCAGAATTGGTGAAAGGCCTATACACCACAACTCTCAGGCCAAGATTAATGAACACATGTATTCCTGGAACCATGGTGGTAAAACAGTACAAAAACAAAGGAACTTGTGTTGGGCGTGGCGGGGTTAGGTAGCAGACAAACTGCTCACAAAGGGAGAGAGTTTATAGCTTTGCTAATTTATCATCGACACCAACAGAAGCCAGAAGACAATGGAATGATAATTGCAAAGTGCAGATGAGAAATAACTACAATTTCGACATCCAGCTCTTCTTCTGAGAAAAGATCAAGATAAAAACCTGTTCAAAGACTGAAGCACTCCACAGGGAGACCTTCCCCAAATGACTGCTACAGGCTGTGGCTTTGGTAAAAGGGAAACTAAAGCCAGCAGCAGGGATTGGATTGCAAGAAGTAATGGAGTGCAAAGAAACTAGAAAACATGCTGGTACAGCTAAAGAAGCTTAAACTCTTAAGAACGTAATAATAAGGCAGGTCTTCTGAGGCTAGAAGTGGGCTTACCCTACTCTGAAATGAGTAACAATGCTACAGGCCACTCCTTTTCACCAAAGGGATGGAGCTCAAGGGTCAACCACCCCTAACTTCTACAGATCTGTTCCTGTGATATCAGGGATCTTAAGGGCTTGACCTGATAACCTTGCCTCATTTCTCTGATGCCCTGGCAATGAAGATTCCTAGCCTTCAAACTATCCCTGAGAATCATAACTGACAATTGTATGGTTTCCAACAGTGCTTTAAAAAATATATACATATTCTGAGTCATGAGAATAACATGAATTGTAGCCAGCATTAAAATAAGTTAAATAGAATAGGAAAAATAAAAAGATGATAATGATAGTGTCTAATTAATGACAAGTAATAATTAGTTAAAATTAAGGTGAAGTGAAAACATTTAGCCCCAATAACATGAGAGACAAGGCCAGGCGCAGAGGCTCAAACCTGTAATCCTAGCACTCTAGGAGGCCCAGGTGGGTGGATTGCTTGAGCTCAAGAGTTTGAGACCAGCCTGAGTGAAAAGCGAGACCCCTGTTTCTACTAAAAACAGAAAATCTGAGGCAAAGGGATCACTTGAGCCCAAGAGTTGGAGGTTGCTGTGAGCTGTGCCACCATGGCACTACCCAGGGTGACAGCTTGAGACTCTGTATAAAAAAAAAAAAAAAAACAAGAGAAATGAACAGGAGGGAACACTTATTACCTCCTGAGGTCCTGGTATTGACAGGGAGGGAAACATCACAGTCTATCTTTAGCTGTTCATTGAGCAAGCATCCTTTTTTAAGGAAAAAAGCATCCTTTCCAAGGAAGAAAAATATGACTGCCCACCTGTGACAATCAGGCTTTTTAAGAGGCAGGCAACAGAAAGCAATGATTTAAGCAGAAATAGGGTTTCTTAAAAAGAGTACAGGGTAGCTCACGATCTCAGGAAGAGCAGCAGGAGCAGAACCAATGCTGCCCTTGGGCTGCAGCGCCTCACCACTTGCACTGTCCACACCACAGCATCACACATGCCACCCTGGCACCCCTGCAGAGCTGCCTAGGCAACGCAACCTGCTGCAGACCAGAGGGACATCCCCCTGTGACAGCCTCCTTGGGGCTGCTAGCTCCAGCTCATGGGACCAATGGCACATGGGGCCAGGGTGGTATTGCTTGCACAAGTGCTGCACTGCAGGCATGGAAAGCAAAGGTCTGCAATTTTCTCACTTTTACTGAGAGAGATGGGCTCAGCCTTCTAAGACACATGAGGTAGAGAACATTCCCAGAGCATCCATTGAACCACAAAAAAAAAAAAAAAAAAAATGACATATGTCCACTACAACATGAAAAGAATTTAAATAGGAAGCATAACTTCCTGTGTAGGGAAAGGGGAAATGAAGAAAACATAACAGAAGGTAGGGAAAGAGGAGGTTGGGAGTGGATTTGTTTCCTAAGGCGGCAATAACCAAGTACCACAAACTCGGTGGCTTTAAACAACAGAATTTTATTCTCTTCAGTCTGGAGTCTGAAATCAAGGTGCTGGCAGGCTGGATTCCTTTTTAGAGAATCAGTTCTCTGCCTCTCTCCTAATGTCTAGTGGTTGCTGGAAATCTATCCCATTCTTTGGCTCCTGGGTGCATCCCTGCCATCTCTGCCTCCATCTGCACGTGATGTTGCCACTCTGCACCCATGTCTCTCAGTGTCCCTCTAGACAATGGAGGAGGGCCCACTCTAAGCCAAGTAGCCTCTTATCGTGATTATGTCTACAAAGAACTTATTTCCAAATAAGGTCATATTCATGGGTTCCAGATGGACATAAATTTTAGAATTCAGGCCAGTACAGGGGGAAAAGAAAGGATAGTAATCACTTGGGGGAAAACATGTTTAAAATATAAAACTTTAGTACAGACCTCCTGAGATTCTGAATCAGTGGACTGAAACAAGGGAAGGCCAAGACTCTGTATTTAGCAAGCACCCCCAAGTGACTGTGGGTTGAGAACACTGGTTTAGCAGAACAGACAAAGAGGAAGTGATCTCCTGGAGATACCAAGATCACAGGGGTCCAGGGAAGGCTGTGAGGAGGAGGTGTCCCTGAGTTAAGCAAGTGGTTACCAGGCAGGGTGACTGACATTTGCAGCAGCCTGGCACAGGGTGTACGATAGCACAAAAGGATTGATGGACCAAAGGGAAAGGGAGGCAGCTGGCTGGAAAACCAGGGCTCTGAGTTTCTTTCTGTTTCATTTATTGGTCTGCAGAGGAGAGGGTTTGTTTTTACATGTCATCATTAATGAATATGAATTAATTTGAAAACACAGTACAAGATTTGTTACATATTTTGTCTTATCTCCATATCAAATTAAATGTGACTCTGTGTCTATTTAGCAGGGTTGGTAAGGCATTTAATATTAGTCATTGCTGGCAACATATCTCTCTCCCTAAGAGTCTGATGGATCCTACACATTCAGAAAATGTCATAAAAGGATTTCTACTTCAGTCCATCAGACTTGACATTCAGATTTCCATCATTTGCTCCATAAGGTCCACTTTAAGGTGGGCACCTACTGCTCACAGTGTGACTCCCTGGGCCCAACGTGGCCATGGAAAACATGGCTGCAGTTTCCAAAGCAGGAGTTTTAGCATTCAGATCCCAAATATCTACAAGCCACCCCCATCAGAGACCTGTCACTTTCCAGAACATTGTAGGCACCGGTGCACTTTTCTGCTATCAATTCTTGGGAATCCAATCACATTGCCCATAGGCCACTGGGTCACTGTCTTTAAATGTACCTTCCCTTAGCAAATCCTTCTCCTTGTTGGATAATCCAGATTTAGAACTTTACTGAGCCAAACCTGTTGAGTCCCTATGGAGGGACACAAAGGTTGGTTGTTCTACCAGAGGAGTGAGGAGGAAACAAATAATAAACACTGATGATGGAGGCTCCCATCCAGAAGGAGAGTTAAAGGACAGAAATTTAGCAAGTAACCTGGCAGATTAGAGCTGCACCAAGAGAGAAGGTTGAAGAACGCACATCAACCCTGCTGAGGTGAGCTGTGACTCCAAAGATACAAACAAAAAGTACAAAATCCATCAAGAAGTGGATGGGAGTCTCCTCCCCCATGAGAATAGCTCAGAGTACACCATAAACAAACGAGCAGAGTTCAAAAGTCTTCCCATTATATCCCATGAGAGAGACCCTCTAAAAACTGGACCTACTTCCCCTAGTAGGGTGCCATGGCACTCTCCTGTTAGGCATAAAACTGTATAAAACTGTATATATTCTCTACCTGCAATTCTGAGCCCCCAGCACTCCCCTCCACTCTCACTCTGAGGACTGGAGGCCTATCCCCCAGGAGTCTGGATTCTTGGGTGATTTTCCGAGGGGTATGGACAGGGCTTGGGCTGCTGCTGGTCAGTGCTAATTCTGCGGCACGGGAGTGAGGAGAGGACAGTCGGCTGAGAGGGAACCACACCAGAGTAGCGGTTCCCCAAGGCGCAAACCAGCAGCTGTTTTTGGCAACAATAGGGCTTACCCCTGGATATTCTGGAGTCACAGCCCCTGTCTCTCTGGGCAACTAGAGGAGGCCGGACATTTTCTCTGGTGGCAGCCACTGGCAGAAAAGATCTGGGAGGGAAATGCATGCCCCAAGAGTAAAGGGTTTCCCTGAGGCAGTACCGGCCTGAGTAGAGTGCGGGGACTAGAAAACGCAGAGCAAAGCCAGCAGATTCCCAGGGCAGGGCTGACACAGAGGACCACTTTACGGAGCCTAACATGCACCCGGCCCCGAGGGGATCATCAGCCTAGACAAAGGAGGGCAGGAGGCTAGAACTGACAGCTAATCATGCTGTGAATACAAACTACCGGGCAGCAGCAAAGGCAGGGTGTGAGGCGCAGGTTCTGTGAACTCAAAACAGCTTCTCTTTTGCAGGGGAATTTAGCCGGGACAGAAACAAATTCTGCGAAGTTGTTCTGTTCTGTCAGTAACATCAATCAGTGGCGGGGCTAGAACTGAGTGAACAGCCCCAGCCTCCATTAAGCACCTGAGGGTGTCAGGCCTCACCTCCCCCTGATGGATAGTAGCAGAGAGCAGCAGACTGGCTGAGGAGACATAGATCTCCTTGTGATTCAGGCAGGTGCAAACCCCTGGAGTATCTGCTCATTGGAGGCAATGGGTTCACAGCCCTGAGGGGTTATCAGTGACTCGTTGTGACAGAGGTGCAAGGTGGGGAAGGAGGCATCAACCTTCCCAGACTAATAAATTTGCTGGGTGGGTCCTCCTGACCTCACAGAGCACTAGAGCAAGTCATATTTGACTTGTCAGCAGACCGCTGTGATCTAGTTGCCAGAGACCTTTTAAACTCTCCCACCTGAGACAGGTGCTAACTGAAACAATTGATTTGGACCTCTTGAACTGGGCCAATCACCCGAGGACTATCCAAGTGGTACCCTGGGTGTGTGGTTGTAGGAAGGTTTGGTTTCCCTTTTCCAATTGTTGCCTGTGGGGGGCAAGGTGACTTAATTGCTAGTATTTCTTCACAGCTGAGACTTCAACCCAGAGAACCTGATTCACTAGAGTCGGACAGAGACCAACTGAAAACAAGACAGAGTCACTTAGCCCCATCACAATAGCAGGTCACAAGTTTCTCAGGCTGTAGCACTGTACGAATTCTTAGCAAAGCTCCAGGGGAAAAGGTACAGACAACAGTCCCAGCTTTGGGGCAAAGGGTTGGTTAATCACTGATCCTGGAGCTCCGAACCCAATTTTTCTTTATCCACTCATCTAGTCAAATGGCATAAAATAATCATGGGGCAGAATCAGAGGAAAAACTCTGGTAACATGAATAACCAGAGTAGATCAACCCCCACCCCCAAGGAAAGATATGGCAGACATAAATGACTATCCCATTCATAAACAGATGGCTGACATGTCAGAAATTGAGTTCAGAGTTTGGATTGCAAACAAGATTAATAGAATGGTGGAAAAGTGGGAATTGGAAATTCAAGGAGAAATTCAAAAGTTGTCTCAATAATTCAACGAATTTAAAGACAAGATCACCAAAGACTTTGACACATTGAAGCAAGAATTTGCAGCCCTCAAAGATCTGAAAAATACAGTAGAATCCCTCAGTAACAGAGTGAAGCAAGCAGAAGAAAGGATTTCTGACATTGAAGACAAAGCTTTTGAATGCTCTCAAACTCTCAAAGAGGAAGAGAAATGGAGGGCAAAAACAGATCACTCTCTCAGAGAGCTCTGGGATAATTCAAAGAAGGCTAATATCCACCTCATTGGAATCCCTGAAAGTGATGAAGTGGCTTTGCAAGGCACAGAGGCACTTCTCCATGAAATTGTGAAAGAGAATTTTCCAGACATGCCAAGAGATTCTGAAATTCAGATACCAGACAGTTTCAGAACCCCAGCATGACAAATAAGACATCCCCCAGGCACATCATAATTAATATCACTAAAGGTAATATGAAGGAGGAAATTCTGAAAGCAGCCAGACGTAAGAAAACCATAACCTACAAAGGGAAAAATATTAGAATGACTGCAGATCTCTCTGTTGAAACCATTCAAGCCAGAAGAGGGTGGTCATCAACTTTTAATCCCCTAAAACAAAATAACTGTCAACCCAGGATCCTGTATCCAGCTACACTGAATTTTATGTATGATGGAGAAATTAAACACTTTAATGACATTCACATGTTGAAGAAATTTGCCATAACCAAACCAGCTCTTCAGAATATTCTCAGACCCATCCTCCATAATGACCAGCACAATCCTCTACCACAAAAGTAAACTCACTTAGAAACTTTTGATCAAACTCCAACTTCCACAGTGGCAAAAGGATTAAAACTGTCCACTGGACTTTCAAAAAACTCAATACCCAAAATTTTACCAGGCTTATCAATATTCTCCATTAATGTGAATGCTTTAAACTGTCCTCTAAACAGGCACAACTTGACTAACAAAAACTCAGGCCAGATATCTGCTGCATACAAGAATCTCATTTTACCTTTAAAGATAAATATAGACTCAGGGTGAAAGGATGGTCGTCCATATTTCAGGCAAAGGGAAATCAGAAAAAAGCAGGTGTTGCAATTCTATTTGCAGATACAATAGGCTTTAAACCAACAAAAGTAAGGAAGGATAAGAATGGTCACTTCATATTTGTTAAGGGTAATAATATGATGAGATTTCAAAAATTAATATTTATGCACCCAACCAGAATGCGCCTCAATTTATAAGAGAAACTCTAACAGACATGAGCAACTTGATTTCCTCCAGCTCCATAATAGTCAGAGATTTTAACACTCCTTTGGCAGTGTTTGATAGATCCTCCAATAAGAAGCTGAGCAAAGAAATTTTAGATTTAAACCTAACCATCCAACATTTGGATTTAACAGACATCTACAGAACATTTCATCCCAACAAACTGAATACACATACTGCTCATCAGCCCACAGAACATACTCCAAAATGGATCACATCTTAGGTAACAAGTCTAACCTCAGTAATTTAAAGGAATAGAAATTATTCCTTGCATCTTCTCAAACCACCATGGAATAAAAGTTGAACTCAGTAACAACAGGAATCTGCATACTTATACAAAACATGGAAGTTAAATAACCTTATGCTGAATGATAGCTGGGTCTAGATGAGGAAAAAGGAAATTACCAAATTGTTGGAACAAAATGACAATGAAGACATGAATTATCAGAACCTCTGGCATACTGCAAAGGCAGTCCTAAGAGGGAAATTTATAGCACTGCAAGCCTTCCTCAAGAGAACGGAAAGAGATGAAGTTAACAACTTAATGGGACATCTCAAGCAACTGGAAAAGGAAGAACATTTCAACCCCGAACCCAGTAGAAGAAAAGAAATAACCAAAATTAGAGCAAAATTAAATGAAATTGAAAACAAAAGGATTATACAACAGGATCAATAAATCAAAAAGTTGGTTTTATGAAAAAAAACTTTTTATTTTATCAATAAAATAGATAAATCTTTGGCTAACCTAACCAGGAAAAAAAGAGTAAAATCTCTAATTTCATCAATCAGAAATGACAAAGACGAAATAACAACACACTCCTCAGAAATTCAAAAAATCCTTAATGAATATTATAAGAAACTTTATGCTCAGAAATATGAAAATCTGATGGAAATTGACCAATACTTGGAAGCATGTCACCTTCCAATACTTAGCCAGAATCAAGTGGAAATGTTGAACAGGCCTATATCAAGTTCTGAAATAGCATCGACCATACAAAATCTCCCTAAAAAGAAAAGCCCGGGACCAGATGGCTTCACGTCAGAATTCTACCAAACCTTTAAAGAGGAACTAGTACCTATATTACTCAACCTATTCCAAAATATAGAAAAAGAAGGGATACTACCCAACACGTTCTATGAAGTAAACATTAGCCTGATCACCAAACCAGGAAAAGACCCAACAAGAAAAGAAAATTATAGACCAGTATCACTAATGAATATAGATGAAAAATATTCAACAAGATCCTAACAAACAGAATCCAGAAACACATCAAACAAATATACATCATGACCAAGTCAGTTGTATCCCAGGGTCTCAAGGCTGGTTCAACATACGTAAAATCTATAAATATAATTCAGCACATAAAAAAATTAAAAAACAAAGACCATATGATTCTCTCAATTGATGCAGAAAAAGCTTTGATAATATCCAGCATCCCTTCATGATCAGAACACTTAAGAAAATTGGTATAGAAGGGACATTTCCTAAACTGATAGAAGTCATCTACAGCAAACCCACAGCCAATATCATATTGAATGGAGTTAAATTGGAATCATTTCCACTCAGATCAGGAACCAGACAAGGCTGCCCATTGTCTCCATTGCTTTTCAACATTGTAATGGAAGTTTTAGCCACTGCAATTCGGGAAGAAAAGGCGATCAAGGGTATCCATATAGGGTCAGAAGAGATCAAACTTTCACTCTTCGCAGATGATATGATTGTATATCTGGAAAACACCAGGGATTCTACTACAAAACTCTTTGAAGAGATCAAGGAATACAGCAGCATCTCAGGTTACAAAATCAACATTCATAAATCGGTAGCCTTTATATATACCAACAATAGTCAAGCTGAGAAAATAGTCCAGGACTCTATCCCATTCACAGTAGTGCCAAAGAAGATGAAATACTTGGGAGTTTATCTAACAAAGGACGTGAAAGATCTCTATAAAAAGAACTGAAACTCTAAGAAAAGAAATAGCTAGCTGAAAATGTTAACAAATGGAAAGCATACCATGCTCATGGCTGGGAAGAATCAACATTGTTAAAATGTCCATACTACCCAAAGCAATTTATAATTTTAATGCAATCCCTATGAAAGCTCCACTGTCATACTTTAAAGATCTTGAAAAAATAATACTTCATTTTATATGGAATCAGAAAGAAACTTAAATAGCCAAGACATTACTAAGAAATAATAACAAAGCAGGAGGAATCACGCTACCAGACCTCAGACCGATAGTGATCAAAACAGCATGGTACTGGCATAAAAACAGAGAGGTAGATGTATGGAACAGAATAGAGAACCAAGAGATGAACCCAGCTACTTACCCTTATTTGATCTGTGACAAGCCAATTAAAAACATTCAGTGGGGAAAAGATTCCCTATTTAACAAATGGTGCTGGGTGAACTGGCTGGCAACCTGTAGAAGACTGAAACTAGACCCACACCTTTCACCATTAATTAAGATAGACTCTCACTGGATTAAAGATTTAAACTTAAGACATGAAACTATAAAAATACTAGAAGAAAGTACAGAGAAGACTCTTGAAGAAATCGGCCTGGACGAATATTTTATGAGGAGGACCCCCGCCCCGGGCAATTGAAGCAGCTTCAAAAATACACTACTGGGACCTGATCAAACTAAAAAGCTTCTGCACAGCCAAGAACATAGTAAGTAAAGTAAGCAGACAGCCCTCAGAATGGGAGAATATATTTGCAGGTTATGTCTCCGACAAAGGTTAAGAACCAGAATTCACAGAGAACTCAAACGTATTAGAAAGAAAAGAACAAGTGATCCCATCTCAGGCTGGGCAACGGATTTAAAGAGGAACTTCTCTGAAGAACACAAGTGCACAGCCTACAGACATATGAAAAAATGCTCATCATCCTTAATCATCAGAGCAAAGTAAATCAAAACTACTTTGAGATATCATCTAACTCCAGTAAGATTTGCCCATATCACAAAATCCCAAGACCAGAGATGTTGGCGTGGATGTGGAGAAAAGGGAACACTTCTACACTGTTGGTGGGAATGCACATTAATACATTCCTTTTGGAAAGATATTTGGAGAACACTTAGAGATCTAAAAATAGACCAGCCATTCAATCCTATAATTCCTCTACTAGGTATATACCCAGAAGACCAAAAATCACATAATAACAAAGATATTTGTACCAGAATGTTTATTGCAGCCCAATTCATAATTGCTAAGTCATGGAAAAAGCCCAAGTGCCCATCGATCCACGAATGGATTAATAAATTGTGGTATATGTACACCCTGGAATATTATGCAGCCTTAAAGAAAGATGGAGACTTTACCTCTTTCATGTTTACATGGATGGAGCTGGAACATCTTCTTCTTAGTAAAGTATCTCAAGAATGGAAGAAAAAGTATCCAATGTACTCAGCCCTACTATGAAACTAATTTATGGCTTTCATATTAAAGTTATAACCCATTTATAACCTAAGAATATGGGGAAGGGGGAGACGGAGGGGAGGGGAGGGAAGAGGAAAAGAAGGGTGGAAGGAGGGTGATTGGTGGGATCACCCCTATGGTGCATCTTACAAGGGTACATGTGAAACTTAGTAAATGTAGAATATAAATATCTTAACATAATAACTAAGAAAATGCCAGGAAGGCTATGTTAACCAGTGTGATGAAAATATGTCAAATGGTATATAAAACCAGTGCATGTTGCCCCATGATCGCATTAATGTACACAGCTATGATTTAATAATAATAAAAGAAACACTGATGATGCTTAATTAGTTCATCCTGCCATGTGTGCTGATGTAAATTAGGGCCTCATGGGCAGCGCCTATGACTCAAAGTTTTGAGTAGGGCATCGGCCCCTATACCAGAGGTGGTGGGCTCAAACCAGGTCCTGACCAAAAACTGTAAAAAATAAATAAATAAATAAAAATAAAATAAAATAAATAAATAAATTAGGGGTTCATCTTGTGTTTGCATTTGAATACGTACTTGGGCCGAATGACATAGAGTGATGTGGATGCTTCACATGAAAAAGAAAATGTATTTCTCCTTCTCTAAGCAATAAGGCAAAAGCTTAGGGTCTGGCACTTATCACATGTTTGAGCTACTTTACTTCTTTGAACCTCAATTTCTTTACCTGTGAAGTATTAGGATAATACTTTTCCTTCCTTCCTTACTCCTCAAAGGGCTGTGAGATTTGATGAAGACAATATACAAAAAAGGATTCTGCAAATCAAAAGCTGTATTTAACACAGCTTGTTATTTCCATGACATCTGACCAAAGGTAGGGTTTCCCTGACTCCCATAAGTAAATATACAGGGCTTTGGATCAATCATCCTTTCATCATTCATTTTCTAAAACTGTTTTTTGGAGTCCTACAGTGGGAAGTGAAGTCCACACCCCATTTGGGAGTGCTGCTCTTTTCTCTAATTTTAGGCCATCAGTAAGTCAAAGAGACTATAAATACCTGGTGTTTTTTGTTTTTGAGGGGTTTATTTTGTTGTTGTTTTTCGAGTTGTTTTTTTTTTTTTCTTTTTGGAGACAGGGTCTTGCTCTGTTGCCCAGGCTATAGTGCCATGGCGTTAAACTAGCTCACAGCAACCTCAAACTCCTGGGCTCAAGTGATCCTCTTGCTTCAGCCTCCAGAGTAGCTGGGTGCCTGCCACAAGGCTGGCTAATTTTTCTATTTTTAGTACAGATGAGTCTCGCTCTTGTTCAGGCTGGTCTTGAACTCCTGAGCCCAAGCGATTCTCCCGTCTAGGCCTCCCAGACTGCTAGGATTACAGGCATGAGCCACTGTGCCTGGCCTATATTTTGTTTTGTTTTTGTTTTTGCTTTCTTTACATAACCACACTCAGAGTAGCACCTTGGCTTGATATGGAGAGGAAAGATGTCCCTGTGTGTCCCAAACAGACCTGATTTATATCTGCTGTCCTAGCCTAATGATATATAATCACCTCTCTTCTCCTTGACCCTCAAAAGTTTTCTAGTTAGATCAACAACATGTGACTTGGCTGCTTTAGGTAAAGAGATGACACACAACAGGGTGCCCCAATAATGACCAAACAAACTTCCACTCACTAACATCCTTTTGAAGAAGCCAGACCAGACCAGATCAGACCAGACCAGAGATCAGACTCACCTGCTAACTCTTGAAAATTTTCGCCACCTTGTGGCCAAAGGCTGCTGTACTACAGCATTGGACAGGAAGGCTTCCTTTTCAGAAGGACTGGAGAAGTAAAATGAACACAGAAGACCCAGGAAGAATAACGGGCTTGAAAACCGAGTATCCTTAACATACACTTTTGTGTTTGTTGATTAAAGAAAATGGTAGCCATTTTCGGGAGACACTCATAAAACAGGAATAAGGCCTCTTATTTTAGACTCAGATTCCAACAAAAAGATTGAATATGTGCATTTTGAGGCTAAAACGTTATTTTGATAAAAGTTCTACTTATACTAAAATATAGATTAACTCGACATAGTGGGAATGATGGCATTTAATCAAAGTAAGTCCACCAACAAGTGTTTAATTCTTCTTTGAAGTTAGTCCACTGAAAGACCAACTATTTTAGGAGAGTAGGTAACAAAGGAACCGTCTGGAAAGGGAGAGAGTGTTTAAAGGAAGCTTCCCTGAGAGTGTGACTTATAAGCTGAAATCTTAAAAATGACGCTAGGAAGGTAAGGTGAAGGGGACAGTGAGTGGAAGGACTGAGTGATGGGGGTGGATCTGAGTGAGGACCACATGCTGGGTAACTGATGACTCACACCGCTGAAAGTGCCTCAAGTGACAGTGTGAGACAATGCTGGAGGGGCTGGTGAATGTATCACGTCACAGGATGTATTAAGTATTTTCTTTCCCATACTCTAAGAGCAATGTCACAAGCAAAGAGAAGAAAAATCTGAGTAGTGAAAAGATCCTAACAATGAGGAGAAGACTAGAGATGGGGCTGTAATGATCCGAGACCACCACCATTGTAACGGTGAGGAGTATTCAATATATGC
This sequence comes from Nycticebus coucang, assembly GCF_027406575.1. Lineage (NCBI taxonomy): Eukaryota > Metazoa > Chordata > Mammalia > Primates > Lorisidae > Nycticebus > Nycticebus coucang. The sequence goes on from NC_069788.1 coordinate 68,326,761, forward strand.
TGAGCTCAGTTCTGAATGCTCTATGTGTATTGCCTCGTTTAATACTTACGGAAACCTATGAGATAGGTGCTAGCCTTGTACCTATTTTACACATGAAAAATGAAAATTCTAGAGACCATACGTGTGGCCACTATATGACATTGCCTACAGACAATGACAGGAAAAGTATATGGTTCAAGAGCTATTTCAGAAGTAAAATCAAGAACTGGCGATGTGGTAGAGATAGAACTCCAGAGAATATCAACGATGGCACTCAGGGTGCCAACTGAAGCAACTAACTGTATAGTGGCACTGGAAGAATGCCAGGCTTGGAGGTCATAAACTTGACCTCACAGATGTTGAGTTTGACCAGAATTTAAGATTGTGAAGAGGAGATACTGCAAAGGCAGTTAGAAATGTGGGCACTATTGGCGAAGAGATTGTAGGTGAAGTCACAAATAGGACTGCCTGAGGAGACAGCACGGAGTAAGGAAAAGGGAGCTAGAACTTAGCCCTGAGGAACCCTGACATTTATTTGCAAGGCAAGCCTATGAATAAGACAAAGGTGTGACCAGACAGGCATGAATAAATGAGCAACACCAGGAAAATGTAGTATCCTAAAAGCCAAGGAAAACAGTATTTCAAGGAACACAGAGACACAGGGAGAGTGCCAAGTGAAGACGAAGGTAGTGACTGGAGTGATACATCTACAAGTGAAGGAATGCAAAGGATTGCAGAAGCTAGAAAGGTATGGAACAGATCCTTTCTCAGAGCCCCCAGAAATGAATCAACATTGCTGACACCCTGACTTTGGAATTCTACCCTCCAGAACTGTTAGAAAATAAATTTATCTTGCTTAAAAACAAATAAAAAAGAATGTTTCAGGAAGGGAAGAGCAACCAAAACAAATGCCGCTGGGAGGTCAAAGATGAGGACAGGAAGTGTCCTTCAGATTTTGTCAGTGGAGTCCCAGAGATAACTAGTTAGGGGGGCCTGGTGCCAAGTGGAGAGGGAAGAGTGGCCAGCAGCGGAGGGGACAGGGAAGAAAGAGGTCTTTCTTCCATTCTTTCAAGATGGAATATGTTTAATGAATACATTTAAATGTTGAAGGGGAATAATCCAGTTGACCAGGAGTGACTGAATATATAGAAGAAATCAATGACAGTGTCAACTTCCTGAAAAAGTGGGAGAAGAGAAGATCCAAAGCACAGGAAGAGGGACTAGTTTCAGACAGGCAGAGAGGTCTGTCCTCTAAGGCACTAGGACAGACATGACAGGTGTGAGGGAACTCTAGGGAATCCAGGCCAAGGCTTCAATTTGCTCTGTGAAATAAGACACGCAGTCCCTCCCCAGTGTGGGGTGCATAGTCAAGGGTGGAAGATTAGTATTTTGCACATCAAACAACTAAGTTTAACTAAAATAATTTCCAAACCCTCTTATTCCAGTTGTCCCTGATATTGTATTCACATAATTTAATTAAATATTACAATGATTATATTCCTATAATCCCATCACTAAGGCTAAGGTGGGGAGGATAGCTTAAGGCCAGGGTACCTACCTGGTCAACATAGTGAGACCCTGTCTCTACAAAAAATAGAAAAATTAGCCAGGTGTGATGGCACATACCTGTAGTTCTAGCTACTTAGGAAGCCAAGGTAGAAGGATCACTTGAACCCAGAAGTTCAAAAGTGCAATGAGTAGACTGCATCACTGCACTCCAGCCTAGGTGGCAGAGTGAGACTCTGTCATATATACATGAATACACACACACACACACACATACACACATATATATATACATACACATATATAATTTAAATCACAAAGAAATATTAAAATGAATTATTATTTTATTTTTTTTTTTTTTGTAGAGACAGAGTCTCACTTTATGGCCCTCGGTAGAGTGCCGTGGCCTCACACAGCTCACAGCAACCTCCAACTCCTGGGCTTAAGCGATTCTCTTGCCTCAGCCTCCCGAGTAGCTGGGACTACAGGCACCCGCCACAACGCCCGGCTATTTTTTGGTTGCAGTTTGGCCGGGGCTGGGTTTGAACCTGCCACCCTCGGTATATAGGGCCGGCGCCTTACCGACTGAGCCACAGGTGCCGCCCATTAAAATGAATTATTAAGTGTGAAGAGACAGTTGTTATTTCTATGAACACTTAAGTGATTGCTTTGGGGGAAAGTTGCTAAAAATTCTGTCTACCTAGGTACAACTGAGATAACTATAAAATATACACACACTTTATGGTAATTAACTATAAAATGTATCTATTGTATATACCATAAAATTTTTTTAAAGTACATGTTAATAGCACCATGAAAGGGAACCAACAGTGCCATGGATGGTAAATATAGTAAAAATCTTTGCCCTACAAGGTTCTGTTCTTATTCAAATTTTAAGAGAACAAAACTATAAATAAGAAAATTGTCTTACTTTTTCAAAGAAAACTGAGATTCAACTCTAATGAATGTATATTCAGTGAAAGAAGCCTTGGGCTTACCTAGAAATAATGTAGATCTACTGAATTTTTTCAACAAATTGGTAAACTTCTGGATCACGCTGTCATTGCCTCTACAGTTACAAAGATAAATAAGGAGAAGGAATGGAGGAGATTAAGTTACTGATTGCCTACTCTATATGAATAGGTTTAATGGGTATTTTTTAAAAATCGGACCTATGAGATAGGTATTTCCATTTAGTTGACAATGAAGAGAGAGGTCAAATAAATTGCCAACTATCAAGTCACAGCGTTTGGATAGGGTCTCAGCTCTCTTGACCTTTATCCTAAGATCTAGATTCACCATTTTCACTGGTATTTCATGCATCTGGGCTTATCTCCAAAGTGCCCTCTCAAATATGTATCACTCATGTCCTCAGTCAGCAATCCTGACTCATCATTATCCTTCACCTCCTGTAACTAATCAACCACCAAACCCTGTCAAATCAACTGCCATCACTCTCTCTTCAGTTTGTCCCCACTACCACCAGCCTTGCCTAGATTCATATTATCTTTTGCACAAACAACTGCTTCCTATTGGCACAATTTCTTAACAGTCAGATCCAGCAACATCATTCTACAATACATACTAGTTGAACGCTTGCTCTCCTAGTTCTTTCCTCATTCTGCATCTAGCACATTACTCTCCTCCATGTACATTCCTGGGTCTCTTACTACTTCTTCTCAGTGTGCTTAATGGACTCTTTCATCAGCCTATTTAGGAAATTTTTACTAGCCTTTTTAAGAAATATTGATGTTCTTTAAACGGTCTGTGAAGCTAGTGAATGATACCCCATGATCATATCAATGTACACAGCTATGATTTAATAAAAAAAAAAAGAAAGAAATATTGATGTTCTTTAGAGCCTGTGTTCGTCCACTGTGTTACTATAAAGGAACACCTGAGACTAGGTAATTTATAAGGAAAAAGATTTATTTGGTCCACAATTCTGCTGGCTGAGAAGCAGCAGAAGCAGCAGCAGCAGACTGGGTGGGTCTCTGGTGGACCCCAGGCTGCTTCTATTCATGACAGAAGACAAAGGGGAGATGGCATGTGCAGAGATCACAAGGCAAGAGAGGAAGCTAGGGTCAGGTGAGATTCCAGGCACTAACAACCAGCTCTCTTAGGAACCAAAAGAACAAGAATTCAACTCACTACCAAGACAATGGTATCAACCCGTTCATGAAAGATCTGTCCCTCATAACCCAAACACCTCCCACTCAGTCCCACCTCCAACAGTGGGGATCAAATTTCAACATAAGGTCTGGAGGAGACAAATATCCACACTGTAGCAGCCTATTTTATTGTGCTTAGAGCATCTATAACAGAATACCTGGGACTGGGTGATCTATAAAGAACAGAAATTTCTTTCACAGTTCTGGAGGCTGAAAATTCAAGATCAAGGTGCCGGCAGGTTTGATTTCTGGTTCCAGAATAACAGGTCTTTCCTACATCCTCTAGAGAGGAGGAACATTATGTCCTCATTGGGCAGAAGAGAAAACCCACCCCCACAGGGACTTAAACACCTTCCAATGTGCCTCCCACCTCCCAGTCACTATTGGTGATTAAATTTCCAACATGAGGATTTTGGAGGAAAAAAAACATTCAAACTACAGCAGTGCCACTCCTTGGGTCTATTCCTATTCTATCCTCCGCCTTGGGGAATCCTATTTTTGCCTACCACTTCAACTCCATTTGTGTTTCCAATCTGTAGCCCTCATATTATTTTTGAAACTGGTTACTTGTCTACCTAATGTCCTACAAGCACCTCAAATTGAAAAGTATGCCCTAAACTGGACTCCTATCTTCCCTCCATGCTCAATCTCAAACCTATTTCTGTGCGCATCCCTTATGATTCAAACTTAAATGCTAAAATCATCCTTCGTTCCTTTACTTGCCCTCACAATCCAATGTCAGGTCCTATAGATTCTTCATGTTCTCAAACTCTATTTCACTCTTTTTCAGTCTGCCAGTATTTATCTATTTTCTTGCACACATCAGCTCTGAGACACCCTGTTGCCACTGTGCCTCCTTGCTGCAGTTAGCATGAGCTCTCTAAGCCATCTGCATCTAGTCCAGGTGCCTGGAAGAACAGTTGCTCAGTATGTTAAGTGCATCAGTGCTGTCTCTCTCCATTTCATACTTCAGTACTCTCTAGCCCATTTGGCATGAATGGCAAAGCCTTTGCCACTGCATACAAGGCCTTTTGTGATCTAGATCTTTTGTACATCTCTGATGTCAAAGCAGAGACACCCTCCCCCCACCCCCAACAGGAATGAATAACCTATTATGTACAGCTCTCCAAACAAGGCATCTTCCCACAACCCTGCCTTTGCATGTGCTTTCTTTTTGGAATCCTCTTCCTATCCCCTACCTGGTAAACTCCTACCCCTTCAAGATTCTTAGTAAAGCTTTTGCTGTCCTTCCCTCCATCCCCCCACAACACCCTCCCCCAGTTCTCTGTAAATAGCATCACTTTTATAATTCGGTTGAAGTACCTTCTTATACATGATGTGATAATGCACTGACTTGAAGAGAGGCAAGGGGTGGGGGGGGGACAGGGAATGGAGGAGGAGAGAGCATTCTCATAGCTCACTCAAAACATGCCTCTTCCATTTTCAGGAAACACCACAGTTTAAGAGGCACTGGACATCTTTTGATCTTGTTATCAGTCTTCCAAGTCCCTAACCTAGCCCCCAGCTCATGGTTACCTTCTCCATCCCAACTCTAGCCATCATGTGGAAATTATTAGTGACCATGCTAAGGGGTCACACAATACCCTGGAATGAGTCACAATTCTCAGACTCCCCTCTCCTATGGCTGTATTTACTGTCACTCCCCAGAGCTGCTTGACTTCTAAAATCCTATGTCCATCCCAAACATCCTATTCTATCCACCACACACATCATACCCATTTTATCTTTGATCCCTATGCCTTTCTGTTCACCTGGTTTGCCAGCGCCTTACAGCTGTAACTTCTTACAATCCAGCCCAAATCCCAGGGCCAATTTCCAACAATCTCTAATGACCCTGCCCTTCAGACACTTCTGCCTCATAAAACCCAACCTGGGCACAGTACACTTTTTCCCATCCTGCATTCTTGGCAGCTGAGCACTGCTTTAAAAAAAAAAAATAGTAATTACAACTTTAGTCACCAGCCACTGAGATCATGGCTATTTCAAACAGGCTCTGAAAGGTATTCCTCAGTCTTTTAACTTAGCTTTGTTCATTTTCCTCAATCTTCCTGGTGGTTCATTCTAACAAAAATGTGAGATAAGATCTAAGGCGGGCTCAGCGCCGGTGGCTCAAGCCGCTAAGGCCCCAGTCACATATACCTGAGCTGGTGGGTTTGAATCCAGCCCGGGCCCAAACAACAATGCCAGCTGCAACCAAAAAATAGCCGGGCATTGTGGCAGGCACCTGTAGTCCCAGCTACTTGGGAGGCAGAGGAATGAGAATCGCTTGAGCCCAGGAGTTGGAGGTTGCTGTGAGCTGTGATGCCACAGCACTCTTACCCAGGGTGACAGCTTGAGGCTCTGTCTCCAAAAAAAACATCTTAAGGCAAGTAAGATATCAAAACAATCTTAAGGGTACTGGATATAGTATGAGAAGAAAACAAAAGGTTAAATATGGTAAGTATAATGATTTTTCCCTAAAGCTATCTAGGTTCTAAGTGAATTATTATCATGGCACTAAAAAATATTGCTATCCTCTAATCTTTACAGATTTTTACTTAGGAAAATGAGGTGAAACATGGACCTTTAGTAAAAATGGTCAAAAACGTTCACGTCTAAGGCACCCATCATACTTCTTATCCTTTATCAATGAGACACACCAACTTTTGCTTTCATTTTATTCTGTGCAATTTAAAGTGGAAGCTAAAACATATAAACCACAGAAGCTTTAGATATAGTATTGAACAGTTGTAAAACAAAAACAGTAAATGATCATTTACACACATTCCTCATCTAATTTTGTATCTTGTTATACAAAGAAAGGTACTATTAAAACACATAATTCTAATTCCTTATAAACTTATTGTCGAGCAGCAAGATGACAATGCACCATAGCACAACACAGGATGTTTCCTCTAAGAAACCACAGCAGCAGTATTTGGTGAATGGTTATGCATAGAACTGACTTAGAGGGTAATGTTAAACATTCCTCATGAAACAGGTAGTACATGTACAACAACAAATGGAAAGTTTGACTTTTATTAATGTAAGATAAAATGTTGCTCTATATGCTTTAAATTAAGAACAATAGGACACCTTAGAAGCAGACAATAAAAGGTGCTTCCATTCTAGACTCCACAATAGAAGGCTATTCCATCAGTCCCTTGAGAGTCCATAATCTTTGAGGACTGCCCATTGTCTTTTTAAAGTCAACCTCAAATATAAAAGCACTTGAAGTTTACTAGTCACAATCTAAAGTTACACTGGCTTACGTGTTACATTAAAGCATACCTTTTGAGGAAAAAAAGACTTTAAACAAGTTGACTTAAAATAATTTCAAAAATTGTAGCTCTTACAAGTAAAAACACATCACTTTCAAATCATTCAATGTCTTAAGATGCCATGTTTCATGAATCCATTACTTAATATATATATTCTAAACTCCCAGCAAAGTAACATTTTTAAATGGTTTTTAAACCTCATATCTAGAGAAATGGGTCTGCATGGCTGTGAAATGGCTATTCACCACATAAAAAAGTTTCCACTATGAAAATGTCATTATAAAATCCATTAAGCAAATTTTATATTCAGCTTGATGTAAATTTTAAAACTTCACTTAACAGTACATACAAATATTTAGTGTTTTTGGCATTTAAATCAGAGCAATGTTATCAATACAGTTGATACAGGCAATTTTCACGAAAAGTTTCAGAGGCAAAAGAAGATTTGGGAATGAATAGCTGGTGGAGAAGGAAATGAAACTACCTACCACAATCCTCAATTTTAGAATTAATCCTCAAAAGATCGCATATTTGAACACCATCATTCTTTGCGAGGGTTTAGATGAGATTTGAATACTAATACTTATAATGTGTTTTTAATGGTTATAACCTTTGAAACTTTAATCATAGGATAGTCTACCTCCCACTGAGACTAAAAACACAGTTGTGTAGTTCTGGTAAGCTTAGTTACAAAAAACACTAAAACAGAAAAAAAAAAAAAAACAGAAACACTATATACCACATGAATAATTCTGCATTAACAACTATTTCTCTTGCCTCTCTTAATGGCCTTGGAAATATTTACTATGACAATTATGCGTGTTGTGGAAACCAGGAAAAAAAGTTTCAAACAAAGTATTAGTTTGTACATGTTCATCTTGGCATCAGTGATTACTCTCCCCAAGTGAGAGTTACATGGAGAATGAGGCCGGGTGCGGTGGCTCACACCTGTAATCCTAGCACTCTGGGAGGCCAAAGCGGGTGGATTGCTTGAGCTCAGCGGTTCAACAGCAAGATCCTGTCTCTACTAAAAATACAAAAAACCGAGCCAACAGGATCACTTGAATCTAAGAGTTGTAGGTTGCTGTGAGCTATGATGACACCATGGCACTCAGGGCAACAGCTTGAGACTCTGTCTCAAGAAAAAAAAAAAATTAAAAAATAAAACATGGAGAATGTGAGCTATTAGTATGCTTTCAGGTATATTTCTCAAGTAAGTTAAACAGAACATTTCTTAAAATTCTATAAAATACTGTGAGCCCGAGGTGAGCGGATTGCTTGAGCTCAAGAGGTCAAGCAATTGTAAGAGCTCAAGACCAACCTGAACTAGAGCGAAACCCCATCTCTAAAAATAGCCAGGCATTGTGGTGGGCACCTACAGTCCCAGCTACTCTAGAGACTGAGGCAAGAGAATCACTTGAGCCCAGGAGTTTGAGGTTGCTGTGAGCTATGATGTCACAGCACTCTACCAAGTTGACAAAGTAAGACTGTTTCAAAAAAAAAGTTATAAAATAAGACATGCTTGGAGCATGAATACCAACAAATAATGCCAACATGTATACCTTCGCGCAGATTAATTTGCATTAATTTGGCATGACCCTTGTAGATTTGGGGGACTTACATGAGCTATCACTCTTCAACACTGACAACAGGAAGCTCTTCAACTAGTCTTTCAGCAACCATCTTTAGATATCAACAAAGCAGAATCCATAGCTCAAAACATTTGACCATGAAAAATGTAATTTAAATATCCTCCCAGTACCTGAAGTTAATGTGATATTTAGCTAGTAAGAAGCATTCAAATTAATGCTTGAAACTATGTCACTTTTGTTATGCCCTAAAGTCCCATAGAAAATTGCATCTAAGAAGGAAACGAAGACAGGAAGATTACATCCCGCTCTCAGCACCTGGGAATCTTCCCCTAGCAAATATATAAAGCTAAAGTTATACTCTGTGAATTCCCTTTTAGTATTTCCAAAAGGCTTACAATATCAGCAAAGAGGTGTTTAACCAGCAATACCGCTGTGGGACAGAACTAGTGACCTGTTAATAAACAAAAGTGTAAGCATGAAGTATGAGGTATCAAACATAATTATACACCATCATAAAATAGAGGTTACTTAAGTAGGTATTTTGTGATGACTAGTTCTTAAGAAAACAAAGGTGAAAAACATAAAAAGAACTCAGTTTAAAAAAGAAGTTGGCTCTCCATTTCATTCTTGTACAAAGCAGGTAACGCTAAACAAGAAAGTTCTTTAATTCATATCTCTCTTCCTTAGTAAACAGTCCAAAGTTCAGTAAAGACAGAGAAACCTGTCAGGAGTCATTTTACAGCTAAGTGGGTATTTTCACCCACTATTTTTTCCTTAACATGGTATCTCTGAGGTCTTGTCACTGACTTGTTGCTTGTGAAGAAGTATTTTTCTCCACAACACATGCTTTGAGCATAAAGTCCTCCCATACAAAGGGAGTAACTAATCCTACTCTTATTAACGCAGAAGACAGTGCTTAGATTCCCCAGTTACTAGTCTAGTATCTTAAATAGGTTATCCAAAAAAAGAAAAAAAACATATTTCACACAGATAACAATTTTAACATTATAAGTCAGAATTAAGTTCCCCAATAAATAACTGCTATCTTAAAAGGAAAAATAAATTTGCAAACTACTATTTAATTTAACCTAAGATACTACCAACTGTTAAGATGCACCATGTACATCAGTAAGAAAAATCACTGCCCATTAAACTATGACACAATGCTTCTGTATCACAGAAAAGGTTTATTTTATACCTATTAAAACAGTGCTTTTAGAGTTAAAGAATTTTATCACATCAATCTTGTGCATGTGTAATGAAAATGTGTGAAATAAATTGGTTAAGTTATAACTATAACTTCATATTCTGAGTCCAACTCTTCTGAATCGCTTTTCAAATCACAGGCACAGATGGCTGCGTTTTTCCACACACCACTCCCTTTGGTGTTTTCAGGAGCAGTGTTGATGCAGCATTTGTGGAGAGTGCTCCACTACTGTCTTCTGTTTAATGTCAGCGGAAAGCTTTGGATAAAACAATGCTGAATGCCTTAACGATAGTCCTGCTCGTAGCATGAAACGGTCACGACACCCTCTTGTTGCTTTAAATGTTGCTTCGTCAATTCCGAGGGTTTTGGCAATTTCTCCTGCCTTCAACTGCATTGCCGGGCTTGTGATAGGCAATCCTTTTGCACGTGTTTCACTGACAAAATGGAGCACAGCTTCATCTACTTGTGGGTGTCTTCCTTTCTTAGGTCCTGTAAAGCATTTTGTGCTTTGCAAGAAAATATGGAATTGCAGTCATTCCTCCAACAACGGATATTTGCTTCACTAATATCAAATGTATGCCCTGCTGCTGTTTCCATGCTTTTCTGCATACAAGATAACTTTTTGTTTCAATGCTGAATCACTGTGTAATCTTTTTGAAGACATTTTTAAATGTTAATCAAACCTGCCGCATTTAGTACCAACAATACATACATTGATTAAAGTAATGACACTATGACAAGCTGTAGATACACACATGCACCAAGTAGGATTAATTACATGACTATACCTGGTTGACAGTAATGAAATGCATCCCAATTTTGGACAAACTAAAATGTAAAAAAAAGTACACATTTCAGTACTAATAAAATATGGTTTTTCAAGCCTGTAATGTTTACCAGATTTGTACCATTGCAAGAAAATAAGCCCAAAAGTCAAGGAATAAATGTGTAAGTAGACAGCCAGTGAAGCAAAAGATAATCTTTAAGATGAAATTTGCAATGGTTCAATTTGGTTTTAATTCCCTTTATTTTTATATGGCTTACATGTAAATCTTCTTCTGAATTGGACTTAAAATCCAAGTACAAAGGTTCACAAGTCATTCAGTAAATTTCAGTATCAAGTCACAAGAGAAAGGCTGACAACTGCCCTCATCATTCACCATAAATGACCATGTCTGGGGTCAGTGGCCCTCATCAGCAGGTACCCTCCTCTGTCGAGCAGATCTGATCCTGTGTGGAGAGGAGGAAGCATCTTCTTCAGTTTCAGAGCCTGAAAGCTCATGATCTCCTTCCTGGGATCCTGTGTCTCCCACTAGTTCTCGGAGAAACTTGAATTTTGATAAAAAAAGATGCCATACAAAATACCAACCTAAACAAAGACAAAAACATTAAGACAAGTTATTATACACAATGTTACCAATTCAGAGTGTTACCGTTAATCTGGGGGAGGGTATGTTATAAAACAGTATATACAGAGGGTATCAAAAAAATATATACACATTTTAAGCTATTGTGTTGAAAGTAAAATCCATCATTCCCCAAAGTGTAGGAATTTCAGGTAAAATGAACGTGCATAGCATGTCTAGGTACACTTAACCGGTACCAGCACCTTCAATTCAACTTGTAAAAGTAATACACAGATAACATCTCTTAAAATGTGTGTACATTTTTTGGGCATCCTCTGTATCTAATATAAAAATAACTTTCACAGAAAATATACACTGTTTTAATTATATGCTGAAAGAATAAAGCCAGAGTACCAATATCTTAGATTCAATATTTTTAAAATAGATTTTAAAATATAAAATTTTTATATCAAAGTCATTAAAAAGTATGAACTCTTAGAAAAAAGCACCCAAGGTTTTTTGTTGTTTTTTTTTTTTTTGCAAAGAGTTTTATGTTAAGTAGGTTTTTAGATGTCCACTAATAAGGAGCAAACATCAATCACTAAAGAAATACACAAGATAAAACTCTGAACTCATGATACTCAGTTGCTCTGTGTTGTTAAAAGTATAAAACAAACAAGATACACCACTGTTAACAAAGTTTTTATGCCAGTATGTTTTCTTCATGTACCTACTTTAAACATTCTGGCTTCACAGAATTAGCAAAAGATCATAGCATATTCTGTGAAAATAAAATTCAACCAACTTTTTAACCCAATGTTAATAAAACAGGCTAAGATAAATGGACACTTATGACGTTTCTAATTTTACTTGTTTTTCATACAATCTTTGGGGAAAAAAAGTTTACCATAAACTCCTTAATACTAAACAACTTCAGCCATTTAACTCATTTTTTCAAGATTTTGCTTTCCTTTATTTTGAAGGCTGAGTGCTAACTGAACCAAACCACAAATATTTTTTGGTCAACCATGTGTTTGAGTGAAGTACCTAACTTCATAATACAGTATTTTAATTAGATTCCAAAGTATCACATTCTCTCTCCATCCAACATTCTTTGTAAAACAGGACCCATGAATTAGCAGAAAGAATACAGGACAAGGAATCTCAGCTCTGACAGGAGATTCACAAAGCTACTACAGTAAATGAGAAGATATTTAAAGGGCTTAGGTGCCTAGTGCTAAGCAAGCATTTTGTAAAATGCTCCACTGACTGAGCTGTGGTTATTCTTGCACAGCAGGATCTCATGTGACTTTTACTGTTTTTTCAATTATCTTTTTGAGGTATGATTGACATACCATAAAATTCAGCCTTTGAAAAGTGTTTTTCAGTGGTTTTTAGTATATTCACAAGGTGGTACAATTATCACCACTATCAAACTCCAGAATATTTTTTTATCAACTCCAAAATAAAACCCATACCCATTAGCAGTCACTTCCCCTCCCATTTCCCACCCCTGGAAGCACAAATTTGCTGTCACTGCGAATTTGCCTACTGTGAGCGTATCATATAAATGCAATCATACAATGTGAGCACATCATATAAATGCAATCATACAATATGTGGCCTTTGTATCTGGCTTTTTATGCTTGGTCTGTGTTTCCGAGGTTTATCCACAATGTTCATCTATTAGTCCTTCATCCTTTTTCATTGTAATACTCCATTGTACGGATATGGATATATCACATTCTGTTTAACCATTCACCAACTGACAGACATTTGGATAGTTTTCTACTTTTTGACTAGTATAAACAACAAAGTTTCTACTTTTTGGTTGCAATAAATACTTGTGTACAAGTTTTTACATAGATATGTGTTTTCATTGTTCTTGGTATATAGTATCAAGGAGTGGGATCGCTGGGTCATGTGGTAACTGTGTTCATCCCCAGTGAAATTACTACACTGTTTTCCAAAGCAGTTGCACCACATTCCCACCAGCAATATAAAGGTTCCAATGTCTCCACATCTTCACCAACACTTTCATTGTCTGTGTTTTTAATTACGGTCGTCCTATCAGTGTGAAGTAATCTATCATGCAACTTTGCATTTTCCTAATGAATAATGATGTTGAGCATCTTTTCATGTGCTTATTTGCCATATGTCTGCCTTTTTGAAGAAGTATCTATTCATTTCCTTTGCTCCTTTTTAAGTCAGATTGCCTTATTATTGAACTAAAAGATCCAGTTTTTTTTGGTTGAAGCAGAGTCTCGCTATGTCACCTTCAGTGCCATGGCGTCACAGCTCGCAGCAACCTCAAACTTTTGGGCTTAAACTATTCTCTTGCCTCAGCCTCCCAAGTAGCTTGGTGAACTACAGGCACCTGCCACAATACCTGCTATCTGTTTCTTGTAGTTGTCATTGTTGTTTAGCAGGCCCAGGCCGGGTTCGAACCTGCCAGCCGCGGTTTATGTGGCCAGCACCCTAACCACTGAGCTACGGGCGCCAAGCTGATCTAGCAGTTCTTTATATATTATGGATACTAGATGCTTATCACATGTGATTTGCAAATATTTCCTCCAATTCTGTGGGGTGTCATTTCATTGTCTTGAAAATGTCCTTGGAAGCACAAAAGTTTCTAATTTTAAGAAAGCCCAATTAATCATCTTTTTCTTTGGTTGTTTGTGCTTTTTTGATGTTATATCTGAGAAAGCACTTATTAATCCCAGGCCTATCTAGTTTTTGCTCTTACATATAAGTCTTTTATCGACTTCTGTGAATTTTGGTGTATGAGAGGCATACAAATTCATTCTGTGTGGATATCAATTTATCCCTGTATCATTTGTTGAAAAACGAATTCTCCCCCATCATTATCTTATCTTGGCACCTTTGTCAAAAAGCAATTGACCATAAGTATTACAGTTTCTTTCTGAATTCTAAATCATTGACCTAATTCCCATCTTTATGCTAGTACCACACCATCTTGATTACAGTAGCTTTGTGTTTTGTGTTAAGTTTTGACATTAGGAAATGAGTCTATCAGCTTTGTTCTTTTTAAGATTTTTTTTAGTAAGAGTCCCTTGCATTTCCATGTGAACTTCAAAATCATTTTGTCAATTTCTACAAAAAAGGTAGTAAGAATTTTGATAGGTATTGTACTGAATCTGTAGATCAATTTAGGGGCCACATTGTTTTTTAAAATACTTCTGGGTACTTACCAAATTTTCCTCACAATGAACACACATGGGTTTGATAATCAGAAAAATAAAAAACAAATTGGTAAGTAAATCATGAATGCTCTGTAAATTTATATTTTTTAAATACTTCAACACCGTTAACTTGCCCAAAGTTGATTTCAACAGATAATAAGGAAAATTCCTCCTAACTCTTAGGTTAGTTTTGAGAATATTATCTAAAAGTTAAATGAACTCATTTGACCAAGGTATTATGCTACACAGAGATCACAGAGGTGAATTTACCATCAGGAATTATAATCCACCTCAAAGACGATGGTCTTGACCTCATTAGAACCAAAGATTCCAACCGGGGTTATAGGGTATAAACTGACCACAAAGAAAAGTAAGTGAGGTGACGAGAAGGGTTTTGACTGAAGAGATATCATGGTGAAGGGCCTCATCTGTGGGCTCCCATCATAAAACACTGCAGCACCCTTAGGACGGTTATGAGAAAGCAAAGTCAGCACAGAAGTCTACAAAATAAGCAAGTAAGGATACCTGTAGCTAACCAAGTCCTGGGACATAAAGCATTCAACTGGACTATACACGCTCTCTTCCCCAATTTTAATAGAAGGAACAAAAAAAAAAAGTTTTTAAATCACTGCCAGCAACCAAACAACATAAGGGATTTAATTTCAAGTCAAAATTCAGAATGTGGTGTCAGTAAGAGAAACTTGAGGGGTCACAGCAGCAAGTTACGGCTGCCACACCAAACTCACCATCCCCTCACACCCACACCAGCTGAACCACTCTGACTCCATACCACTACAATTTTTATCCTCAAATCTAGAGATAAGCAAGCTTGAAGAGTATGCTTATTTCTCCCTATCCTGTCTGGATATAGGCTATGTATAGGCGGTAGCATGCGGGTAGCAACACCATAAAAAAAGTAAGGTAGAGAGGCTCAGCGCCTGTTGCTCAGTGGTTAGGGCTTCAGCCACATACACCAGGGCCGGTAGATTTGAACCTGACCAGGGCTGGCAGATTTGAATCCGGCCCGGGCCTGCTAAACAACAATGACAACTACAACAACAACGAAAAAAATAGCCAGGCATTGTGGCAGGCGCCTGTAGTCCCAGCTACTTGGGAGGCTGAGGCAAAAGAATCACTTAAGTTTGAGGTTGCTCTGATCTGTGACACCACAGCATTCCACCAAGGGCAACACAGTGAGACTGTCTCAAAATAATAAAAATTAAAAAATAAGGTAGAGAATTCCCCTAATATAAACATGGAGTTCATCTGCTTGGCAGCCAAAAAGAACAAATATATACTGTGCTTGGCTTTTTACAATGGCCAACACTTACCAAATTTTCCCCACAGTGAACACACATAGGTTTGATAATCAGAAATTCCCAGAGGGTGGGAAATGCAACAAAAAGAGAGAAATTGTAGTGTTGATAATTGCAGTGGTATTCATTAAACTGAGGGAAGTCCCACAAGTTGTCCTCCAACTAAAATAACTAAGTTCTTATAGAGCTATAATTGTGGGGAGAGCTAGAGGAGAAAGATGAAAGGGGAGGTGCCTCCATGTCCTAGTACTTAAGATTGATCAGATCTGATGCTTCTATCTCAGACTGTTTATTAAAGAATTTTAATAGTCTGAACAATGGATGATACTAAAAATGTCAAGTTTGAATGGACAATCATTTATTTTGGGAAAAGCACCATCATTAAAGTTTCAATGAATATATACCAGAAAAAGCATGACTGAACAAAGACTGAACAAAGATGACACTAAGACTACTGTGCTAGATAAAACTGCTAATAAGACGTTCAATGCCTATATTAATTAGACATGAAAATAACAACAGCTAGGAGGCATCACACTACCTGACTTCAAAACATAATACGAAGCTTTAGTAACCAAACAGCATGGTACTGGCAGGAGAAAGACAGACCAATGGAACAAAGTAGAGAATCCAGAAACAAATCCACCTATTTACAGATAACTGATTTTCAACAAAGGCACCAAGAGGATTCAAGTTCCTCAAAAAACTAAAATCAGGTCTAACATATGATCCAGCAATTCCAGTACTGAGTATATATCCAAAAGTAAGGAAATCAGCATATTGAAGAGATATCTGCTCACAGGCCCATGTTTATAGCAGCGCTGTTTATAATAGCAAAGATACGGAATCAATCTAAGTGTCTATCAATGGATAAATAAAGAAAATGTGGTGTACGTACACAGTGAAATGCCATTTTTATGTCTGAATGAAATGCCATTCAGACATAAAAAAGAACAAAATCCTATCATTTGCAGCAACATAGATAAAGGTGTAGGGTAACTGCATGTTAATTAAAATAAGCCAGGCACAGAAAAACAAATATTACATGTTCTCACTCATATGGAAGAGCTAAAATAGTTGGTCTCACAATGGTAAAGAGAAGAATGATTCTTACCAGACATCAGAAGGAAAGTGGGACGGGGACGAAAAGCGGTAGGCTAATGGGTACAGGTACAGTTAACAGACATAAGGAGTAAATTTTAGTGTTCCGTAGCACAGTTGGGTAAATACAGTTAACAACATTGTATATTTCAAAACATCTAAAAGAGAAGATATGAAACGTTCCCAATTTAAAGACGTGATCATGTCTGAGGTGATGGATACCCTATTTATCCTAACTTGATCATTATACATTGTGTGCATATAACAAAATATCACATGTGCCCCACAAATACTATGCATGAACAATTATTACATATCAATAAAAAATATTTTTTATATTAGGTTTTAATTTATTTATTTTAGAGACAGAGTCTCACTTTATCGACCTCAGTAGAATGCCGTGGTGTCACACAGCTCACAGCAACCTCCAGCTCTTGGGCATAGGTGATTCTCTTGCCTCAGCCTCCCAAGTAGCTGGGACTACAGGCACCCACTAGAACACCTGGCTATTTTTTGTTGCAGTTTGGCCGGGGCCGGGTTTGAACCTGCCACCCTCGGTATATGGGGCTGGTGCTCTATTCACTGAGCTACAGGTGCCGCCAAAAGAATAACTTTTTAAAAACTCTGAGACAGGTACTGTGCAGAAATACCTTGCATATATTATCTAATAGCCAAACTGTTATTCTGTTTAAACTATCCTGTCACATACTTCTGTCATGTCACACTCCTTGTTAATGGCTCTGATCCATTCATCTGTGGTATTTTATTTTCACTGATCTTATACTACAAGCTAGAAAGTCACACACATAATTCATTTCCTGTTATACAGCAGCTTTTAGTTCAAGTTATAGAATCCTTAAGACTTAGCTACACCAAAAAAGGGGGTGGGGGCGATCTGTTACACACTTAAGGGATGTCTCACAGCCCATGGAGGAAGTGCCCTTCCCAGGGACTAGAATAAGGAGAAGATTCTTGTGAACTGCGATTATTCTCTCAGCATTATCTGTTTCTCTCTGCACACTTGCTGCATTCTTCTCTATACTTCTCTTCGTATTTTGCTGCTCCTTTCCCTGTTTTCACAACTTCTCAGGTCATATTCTCAAACAGAGATAGCCTAGAATCTCTGCCCTAAATTGAGTCAAACATCAGACCCAGAAGCTGTCTGCATCATCTGGGGGTAGGAGCAAGAACAGCGAACAGGGAGGTAGGGCCCACCGCTAACAGACCCTGGGTGTTTTTACAGATTCAAAGGTAGTGGATAGGACAACCTAGAGAAAGATCCTCAGTAAAGATACGCACTATCTCCTCTACCTTTATAAGCCAATAGGCTCCTAAAGGATGATGTCTCCTATAGAAGCCACCAAAAAAACCCAGGCAGGCAATTCTATCTAACAAAAGACATCATCTTGGGATCTGCCTCAGTTCCTTTAAAACTTCAACAAAATATGACCTTTGATTAATGTCCACACAGCAAGAGGTTCTCAACCTCTGGAGCAGCGGAACTATTTGTAGTGGGGACAAGGTGGGGTCAGATGAGGCTGTGAGTCATATTCTTCCTTCTAGGAAAAGAAATACCTGGCTTGGCACCTGCAGCTCAGCAACTAGGGCGCCAGCCACATACATGGGAGCTGGTGGGTTTGAATCCAGCCCGAGCCTGCCAAACAACAATGACAACTACAACCAAAAAATAGCCGGGCATTGTGGCAGGAACCTGTATTCCCAGCTACTTGGGAGGCTGAGGCAAGAGAATCGCTTAAGCTCAAGAGTTTGAGGTTGCTATGAGCTGTGATGTCATGGCACTCTACTCAGGGCAACAAAGTGAGACTCTGTCTCACCAAAAGAAAAGAAAAGAAAAAGAAAAAGAATACCTGTACGTAGAAGGCATGTTCAAAAGCACTTATTATCTAACAGAAGGACTCTTGTTTAAAGATACATGATTACTACCTTGTAGCCTGCAAAGAGGGATCACTCCAACTGGGAACTCATTAGAATATGTTAGGGAGTTTTTAGAAACTATAAATTTCCAAGTACTGTGTCTTTAAAACTTACTCTTTCTCTGGAAAAGACAGATGTGGTAAAGAAAAAGCTTGAGTGTTGTTTCCAATTAAGGAGACAGGGACTAGGAGAATGGATCCGCAGTGGAGTGCCCAAAGGGCAGAGACAGGACACTTGAGAAAAGGTAACACCCACATTTGTGTTCACTGAGACCATGCAAGTATGTCAAGGGAGCTACAAAAACAACTGACCAGATATGGCTGATGAGTGGGGTGATGCTGTAGAAGGATTGTGGACATGATGACTAGTATGATGGATGGCCAGAAGTTAGACATAAAAATGGTATCTTTGCTCCAAGGAGAATGGTATTGTGTCTGATTAACAGAATGGTTTAGTACAGTGTATACATTCAGAGCTCATTCTCTTATATACTACAAACATAAGAGAAATGAAAAGTTACCTTATAGAAAGTGGAAGCATCACCCTTTACATGTTATTGGTCATACGACAGCATTAAATCATAAAACAGGGGTGTGTGTGTTGGGAGGAGGAGACACACCACAGACACAAGAGAAAAAAATCACTAGTTCAGACTGAGAATTCCAACTTATCATAAGAATAAACCAGCCTGATTTGGACCTTGGGCCCTAGTTACTGATTTCTCCCAGGTGTGTCTATGTCTATGTTCTGTAGAGGAGGAGGGGATGGGGGCAGAACAACCACTAAGACCCAGGCTGCCTTTTACTAAAGAGAACCCTTCCCTTGCATTTTGCATGCCGACAGCAGACAGGACCTTTCATGGAAGTATAGTTCACACAGGTGCTGCCGCCCAAACCTGATCTGCACACACCAGAAACCTTACTCTTAACCTATGGACACATGTCTGCTACCAGGCCTGGGATTTAGTAAAAGAGAAATGGGAGAGAGAAAGAAAGACAAGCTAAGGGAAAAGACTGTCCACAATTATACATACCTATAATCAGAAATTTATGCTGATTGTTAACATAAAGTTTTTAAGGGCAAATTCTAACCTCACATTGATAAGCACTGTATATATGAAAAACTAGCCAGCAATAGAGCGTGTGAATTCTGGGATTATCAAAGGAGCTATCGCTTAACATGTGCCAATAACTAAGCATTACTTCTAAAAACGAATTTCATGAAACACACTGTATGTTGTTTTTCCACACAAGAAAAACATGCTGGCAATAGAATGGTAATGATAGAAGTTGAACTTACCAATGAACCATTGCCATCTACACACCACAAGCCCAGGAGATAACTAATTTCACCACCTTCACTTATAGAGTTTTCAGTTCACAAAGTGCTTCTACACACAACATCTCATTTAATCCTCACAATCCTTCTGAATGAGTGAGGCCAGCAACCATTATTCCTGTGTTCCAGGTAAGAAAATAAAAGTTCAAAATGACTCACAACTATTGAAGAAAAGCCAGCTACATTAGGTAGAACAATGAATTTTAGCAGTTTATCAAATGTCTCAGATTTTCAGGGTAAAAGTATGGCCAATACACATAACACTATTAAAGAGAATGAGAATCTGATTTCACTACTTGCTACAGATTGAAAGTTAGTGTGTCCCCAACATTCACGTATTGAAACTTTTTTTTAAGACAGTCTCACTCTGTCGCTGTGGGTAGAATGTTGTGGCATCATCGTAGCTCACAGCAACTTCAAAGTCTTGGCCTTAAGCGATCCTCTTGCCTCAGCCTCCCAAATAGCTGGGCACATATTGAAACTTAACCCCCAATGTGATGGTATTTGGAGGTAAAGCCCTTGGGAGTGATTAGGTCACAGTGTGGAGTCCTCATGCATGGGGTTAAGGGCACATGTGAGACAGTCCACCAAGTTCCCTTATCCCTCCCCTGTACTATATGAGAACACAGCAAGAAGACAGTCTTCTATGAGCCAGAAAGCAGGTCCTCACCAACCTTAATCTAACAGTACTTTGATTTTGAACTTTGCAGACCTCCAGAACTATGAGAAATTTCTGTTGTTTATAAGTCACCCATCCATGGTATTCTATTATAGTATGGACTAAGACACTACTATAAATGGACTAAGACACTACTCAGTATCTTTTTAGTCCAAGAGCCCAGGTGCAGTATAAGCACAAATTCTTGTCTTTGTAAATTATGGAATCATTCCAATGGAGTTACATAATCTCACCTTCATGACAGCATCGACATGATTAACCAACTGGCTCAATACCAATATCACGTTTGGTCAAAGCTCTTTTTCATTTTCAATCCTACTACCTTATTTCCATTTTACTCTGAAGGAAGTTAAGATGTCCTACTCCACAAAGTAAACTAAGCCAAAGAGAGTCAACCTCCCCCTCTACAGACCATCACTTTCTCAATGACACATTAGGCAAAGCTAAAAGGTGCCACTGGTGAGTCAACATAAAGTTAAACCATATGACCTCCAGAAGATCAGGAAAGAAGACCTGTTCTCACTCCTTTCTTTCAAGCTTGTAAGGTCCTAGAACAGTACAATAAGACAAAACAAAGAAAATATACAAATGCACGCATGCGCGTGCGCGCACACACACACACACACACACGAAAAAGAATAAGTAAGATTATCTTTGCCTGCAGTTAACACAAGCCTGTGGGTAGAAAATCTTGAGGACTTTATAAAAATTAAATAATAATGTATCCACTAAATTCATTATGTTTAATTTAGTTCATATTTATTTTAGTTTTTGCCTCATTGCACTGGCTAGGACCTTACAATGTTGAAAGATATACAATGGAGAGATATAACAGGGTCATGGACTGGAAAACTCAACATTGTTAACATGTCAAACTTACAAGGAAATGCAAAGAATTCAAAACTCATACAGAAATGCAAGAGACCTAAAATACCCAAAACAATTTTCAAAAAGAACGACTTTGTACAACTTACACAAGTAGCATAAGGATAGACCTGTAATTCAAAGGAACAGAATAGAGTCTAGAATAAACTCATACATACAGGATAAACTGATTTTCAACAAAAGTATCAAGGTGACTTACTGGGAAAAGAATAGTCTTTTCAATCCATGATGCTAAAACAGAGGGCGGGAGGGAGGGAGAGAATGAGAAAGAAAGAGGGAGGGGGAGGGAAGGAAGAAGGGGAGAAGAAAGGGAGGGAGCAAGGGAAGGAAGGGAGAGAAGGAAGAAAGAAAGAAAGGAGGGAGAGAAGGAAGTAAAGGAGGGAAGAAGCAAAGGGAGAGAGAACAAGAGAAAGAAAAAGAGAGAAAAAGAAAAAAAGGGAGAGAAAGAAGAAGGGAGGGAGGGAGGGAAGGAAGGAAGGGAGGGAAGGAAGGAAGGGAGGTAAGAAGGAAAGGGAGAGAGAACCAGAGAAAGAAAAAGAGAGAAAAAGAAAAAGAGAGAGAGAGGGAGGGAGGGAGGGAGGAAGGAAGGAGGGAAAAGAAACACTTCTTAACTCAAACCACAGACAAAAATTACAGCAAGGTGAATCACAGACCTAAAGGTAAAACCTAAAACGTGTAAGTCCTGGAATACAGGAGAAAATTTTTGTGACCTCTGAGTAGACAACAATTTCTTAGGACTCAAAAAGAAATGAAAGAAAAAAAACTGATCTCACCACAAAAAATAAATATGTGAGATAAGGCATAAGTTAATTACCTCAATTTAGCCATTCTAAAATGTATACATACTTCAAATCATGTTGTACACCACAAATATATTACTCTACCAAGGGTGATAAAGTGAGACTCTGTCTCTAAAAAAAAAAAAAAAAAAAAATTAAAGTGCTGACTAAAAACTCTTAGCTAGGCTGGGCGTGGTGGCACATGCCTGTAATCCTAGCCCTCTGGGAGGCCAAGGCCAGTGATTGCCTGAGCTCATGAGTTCAAGACCAGCCTGAGCAAGAGCGAGACCCCATCTCTAAAAATAGATGGGCGTTGTGGCAGGTGCCTGTAGTCCCAGCTACTCAGGAGACTGAGGCAAGAGAATCACTTGAGCCCAAGAGTTTGAGGTTGCTGTGAGCTATGACACAACTGCACTCTACAGAGGGCAACAAAATGAGACTCAGTCTCAAAAAAAAAAATAAAAATAAAAACTCTTTCGCGTAGGCCCAAGAGTTAGAGGTTGCTGTGAGCCGTGTGACGCCACGGCACTCTACCCCAGGGCAGTACAGTGAGACTCTGTCTCTACAGAAAAAAAAAAAAAAAAAAAAACTCTTAGCTCCCCATTGCCTATAAGAAAGCATAAATTCTGGAGGCTATATATAGTTTCACAATTTAGATGCCTCTTGTATACATCTATAACCTCATCCTTGCCAATTATTCAAGAGCTGAAAATTCATTCATCATTCAAATATTCATGGAGTTGGTGCTAGGAGAACTGGATAACCACATGTAAAAGACCAAAACTTGACCCACACCTTTCACCATTTACAAAAATTGATTCAAGACGGAAAAAGACTTAAATTTAAGGCCTGAAACAATAAAAATCCTAGAAGAAAGTATGGGAAAAACTCTTGAAGATGTCAGCCCGGGAAAGATTTTATAAAAAAGACTTTCCATGGCAACTGCAACACCAACAAAAATTAACAAAAGGGACTTAATTAAACTGAAAAGTCTGCACAATTAAGGACAAAACAATCAAAGCAAATAGACAAACTTCAGAATGGAAAAAGATATTTGCATATTACAAATATGACAAAGGCTTGATAACTAGGATCTATAAGAGAACTCAAATTAACCAACAAGAAAAGAGCCAACAACCCCATCTATCACTGGGCAAGAGACATGAGCAGAACCTTCTCTGAGGAAGACAGACGAATGGCTAACAAACATGAAAAAGTGCTTATCGTCCCTAATTATCAGAGAAATGCAATAAAAATCACCCTGAGATATCACCTAACCGCAGGAAGATTAGCCCATATCACAAAATCCCAAAGTTGCAGGTGCTGGCGCAGATGTAAGCAGAGAGGAACACTTTTACACTGTAGGTGGGACTGCAAACTAATGCAGCCTCTTTGGAAAGAAGTATGGAGACTCCTCAAAGAACTTAAATTAGATTTCCCACTTGATCCTGCAATCCCACTATCAGGCATCTACCCAGAAAAAAAAAAATCATTTTATCATAAGGACATTTGCACTAGATTGTTTATCACAGCTCAATTTACAATTGCCAAGATGTGGAAACAACCTAAATGCCT
This sequence comes from Nycticebus coucang, assembly GCF_027406575.1. Classification (NCBI taxonomy): domain Eukaryota; kingdom Metazoa; phylum Chordata; class Mammalia; order Primates; family Lorisidae; genus Nycticebus; species Nycticebus coucang. The sequence continues at coordinate 68,350,654 of NC_069788.1, forward strand.
ACCAACTCAGGAATGGACTAACAAACTGTGGTATATGCATACCATGAAATATTATTCAGCCATTAAAAAGATGGTGACTTCATATCTTTTGTATTAACCTGACAGAGCTGAAATACATCCTTCTCAGTAAAGTATAACGAGAATGGAAAAGCAAATATCCAATGTACTCAATACTAATATAAAGCCAATAGACGATCTAATTCACGCCCACATAGAATAAAAACTCATTTCAATTCAAGTTGGGAGAGGGAGAATAAGGAAGAGGGAAGAGGGGAGGAGGAATTAGGGTGCTCCCACTGAAAGGGCACAATGTAGGGGTGTATGGCATAGCTTTGGGGTGCAGGACATAACTACAAGGGGGACTCTAGCTAACAAATTCAAACATTGTGATTTAGTTGTTTGTATCCTCACATTTAACCTGAAATTAAACAAAAACAAATATTCATGATTACTTACTATGTTCCAAATAGTATCCTTATTACAACATATCTATACGATGATTAGAATGAAGTACTATAGGAAAATATAAACCAGAGTAAGGGGAAAGAGGCCAGGTGCATGTGAGAGAGGCTAGCATCTTACAGAAAAGATTGGGAGTCTCATTGACAATTGAAATGATAAAGTTGCCGTTTACCAAAATAGACAGGGCTATAAAGAGCAAGGTCTAGAATACAGATATGCCAAGTTTGAAATGCTTGTCATGCTCATTGTCTGACAGGTTTTTTTTGTTTGTTTGTTTTTTGTAGAGACAAAGTCTCACTTTATCACCCTCAATAGAGTACCGTGGCGTCACAGCTCCCAGCAACCTCCAACTCCTAGGCTTAGGTGATTCTCTTGCCTCAGCCTCCCGAGTAGCTGGAACAGGCACCCATCACAACCCCCGCTACTACGCCCAACTACTTTTTTGTTGCAGTTTGGTTGGGGCCGGGTTTGAACCCACCACCCTCGGTATATGGGGCCTGCACCCTACCCACTGAGCCACAGGCACTGCCCTATTTGACAGTTTTTATAAACTCCAGTCTCCCTGCCCGAAGGTCAGAGGTGGGACTGAAATGTCCCACCTTCTAATCACCTGTTTGGTCTTTCCAGTGATCAGCCTAACTAACTAGGGGCTGCACTCTGAGTCACCCTGAGGCATTAGCATAAACGCAGGCATGGACAGAAGGGTCTGAATAACAAAAAACACTCCTACCACTCAAATTCCATGGTTTTTGTGCCAGAAATCAGGGACAAAGACCAAATATATTTTGAATTATATCACTGGGGTGAGCCTGGTGCTAATCGCTTTTGGAGCCTTAAGAAAATAATCTGAGAAAGGAATGGAAACCTAGGTTTTAACTACGTTTACCTGCTATATGAATGTCTTCTCTACTGGAGCATGAGATCCATAAAAGCAGAGATTCTGCTTTATTAATTTGTAGACTCCCATGACCACCACTCATAGCAAATGAATATAAAGTTCATTAAGTATATTTTATTGATGCATAAGGGCTATCCATCTTGAGGGGACTCTCATTTGTGCCTTACTTAAGACTTCTTTGTAATGAGAATTTAAGAATTTAAACTGAGGAATCTTTCTTCATGCCTTCTTCAAACTTCTAAGGGCTTACTGTGTGCCCCACGCTATTTCAAGACCAGGGATAGAGTAGTGAGCAAGCCAGGTAAGGTCTACAACTTCATGGAACTTACAGTCTAAACCAGGGGTCCTCAAACTACGGACTGCAGGCCACATGCGGCGGTGTGAATTGTATTTGTTCCCGTTTTGTTTTTTTACTTCAAAATAAGATATGTGCAGCGTAGGAATTTGTTCATAGTTTTTTTTTTTTTAAACTATAGTCCAGCCCTCCAATGGTCTGAGGCACAGTGAATTGGCCCCCTGTTTAAAAAGTTTGAGGACGCCTGGTCTAAACACACAAACAACTCATTTCAGATAGTGTTAAGTGCTCTGAAAACTATGGGTAAATGAGATAGAGTAAAAAAACTACCATAAGTATGGTCAGGGAAGGTCTCTCTAAAATGATGTTTATAATGAAACCTGAAAGAAGAAGAACCAACCATTTGAAGAGTCAAAGGAAAAGGACAAAAGCCTTAAGAAAGTACAAGGTTGGCCTGTTCCTGCAATGTTAGGAGAACCAACCATTTGAAGAGTCAAAGGAAGACTGAGGACAAAAGCCGTAAGAAAGTACAAGGTTGGCCTATTCCTGAAATGTCAGGAGTAGTGGGGAAAGTCCAGAGATGAAATCAGAGAGGTAGGTGGGGGCTACATCACCCAGCTCTTTATAGGCCACAGTAAGACATTTGGATTGTATTTCAAGAGAAATGGGAAATCATCTGAAGATTTAAACAAGGGACATTTTAAAATATTATTCCAAGGGCTTGGTGCCTGTAGCTCAGTAGTTAGGGTGCCAGCCACATACACTGGGGCTGGCGGTTCAAACCCAGCCCAGGCCTTCTAAACAACAATGACAACTACAACAACAACAAAAAAAAATAGCCGGGCATAATGGCAGGCACCTGTAGTCCCAGCAACTTGAGAGGCTGAAGCAAGACAATAGCTTAAACCCAAGAATTGGAGGTTGCTGTGAGCTGTGATGCAACAGCACTCTACCAAGGGCAATATAGTGAGACTCTATCTCAAAAAAATAAATAAATAAAAATTAAAAAAAAAAAAAAATATATATATATATATATAATTCCAAGGATAAGCAGTAACTGAACTAACAAAACAAAGGAAAAGAAAGAAAACAAAAATCTGGATAGTAGAAGAGGAGCTAACTAGAGCCAAAATGAAATGAAGAACCATGAGGAAAGAAATCAGGACTTGGAGTGGGAAGAGGAGAGGGGAGAAAAAAGGATTGGTTGAACATCTATTCATGAAGACAGCCAAGTTTACCACACCCAACTGGGAAATGAGAGAATTCCTGTCTAGAGAAATAGAATACTCACAGAGAATAGATCTGCTGATACTAACAATTAGGGATAGTCCTAGAGAAAGGCCAAGTCATAGTTCATCATACTGCAAAAAGCGCAGAGCTAACACAGAATTTATCATCTTCTTTTACTATCTTGCTGTTTAAATATGAATACAGAACAGGTCACTAAACATTTATAGAAAACCTCTAATCAAGAAATGAGTCAAAAGCAAACAAGCAGAAAAGAAAAAAACATGCACAACACAGACAATGCAAGGAGAAAAGCAAACACTTTAAAAAAAAAACAACAACCTGTAACTAACATGCTTAGGGAGATAACATACTGCATATAGAGAGCACAAACAGGTGCTGCAGAAGAGCAATAATCAGAGAAGAAAGCTTGGAATTAAAAATTGGATAGCTAAAATTAGCTTTAGAAATCTGATATAAGAAAAGATAAAACCCAAAATATGTCCCAGAAGAAAGGGGAAGGAAGGGACTGAAACAGAAAATAGAAGACAAAAAGATATGCTTCAGAATAACAATGATAAAAAAGATTACCCCAAATGCATTAAGAAACAGAAACCAAGGACAAGGAAAAAAAAGGCAACAGATTTCTTAAAATCAGTCCTAGAAATCAATGGAATACTAATTTCAAAAGTCTGAATGACAGTTATTTACATTCCTAAATATATTCTAACTATCAATCAAGTATAAGGATAGTAAGTAAAAAGACATTTTTCAGGCATTAGCTCAAAATTATTTTCAAAGTGTTCGTTCTTAGAAGCCTACTAGAAAATGTGCTCCAACAAAAAAAAAAAAAAAAAAAAGAGCATAAACTGAGAAAGATGGCATGAGATCCAAAAAACAGGGTATAAAACAGGATAGCAGAGAAAGTATAGCTTTCTATAGGAGAATGACAGCTGTTGAGAAGGAGGGCTCTGGGACTGGGTAGAAGGAGGAAGGGAAGAGCAATTCATTTGAAAATGTGGAAAATATTCCTGAAGATTATAAGATTATAGAACATTCGGGATGGGGACAAATAACAATGGGCAACATACAAAAAGGTAATACTATATATTTAAATTAAATTTAAAAAGCAAGTATGTATTAATTTCAAGGAAAATGAAGACCCATATATTTAAGGAGATATGGTCATATTACACTACCAAGGAATAATATTTACACGAGCAAAATATAAAACCTATTAAGCTAACCAAAAATTGTGTTATTAATAGCAAGGAGGGGAAAAATGGGGAACCTACCATGGTTAATAATGTCTAAAATTTCAAAACCAATAGATAGCAATGAATAGGTTATTTAGAAATATAGAATAACGAGGATAATAGTGAAACTGAGGATTGAAAGGAACTACCTTTGATAAGTACTATGGACTTTTGAAACTATAGTTCTTCTGTTAAAAATTTTTTGTGAACTATTTCCTTTATAAAAGTGTGTGAAAAGTAAATTACAAAGGAAAGAAGAGTTGGAAAAAAGACTAGTTAGGAAAGCAAGCAAGCCAAAGATGATGATGGTGACAGTATTTTCTTTTCGTGGAGAAGATAAAATATTTCCAATTTTTTTAAGAAATCAAAGTTAGAAATTCTATGAAATGCACACAGAATTCATTGATGTGCTTTAGGGAAGAAGGCTAGAAAGGAAGAGGCAAAAATCAAGGATGACACTTAAGTCCTTGACTGGAACGACTGAGTGGAAGCAGGTAACACTGCAGATGGGAAAGATTGGGTGGAGTAACAGGAGGTAGAAATCAGGAGTTTTGTTTAAGGTATACTAAATTTGATATACTTATTAGAACTCTAAGTGGGGATGTCAGTAAAAAAAGTCTGATGCATGAGCTTGGTGCTCAGGAGAGAAGTGAGAGTTACAGGTAAACATTTTACAGTCATTAGTTACAGTTGGTGTTTAAGTCTCTAGGATTAGATAAGATACCATGGAGAAAATAGGAGAAAGAAAATATTCATATATTTGTATATTACAGAGATAAAAATAGAAAACAAATCATCTCATGGAGTAAAGGCAAGGAGTAGTCCCTAAACTTTTCATTTCAGAGATAGGTGATAGGTAGGAAGATGTAAACTGATGGACAAATATAGTTTATATACTTTTGAATGTACTAGGAATAATGTATTCCCTCCTATTGTAGGTTGTGGTTTAAAAATCTAAGAAATTCTGGGGGACGAAAAGCTAAGAAAACATAAATAGCCATTATGGTAGGAAGAACACCATGGAAGTACAGCTTATAAAAAGCAAAAAAAAAAAAAAATGCTTGTCAAAGAAATATTTTTATGCTGTACTTCCATTGAAGAGAATGAATATTAACAGATTAAGTTCAATTAGTACTGACAAGTGCCTACCAGGAGCTGGTAATAAGGACATCATTTGTCATTGACCTTGACAAAGTAGCTTCAGTGAATAGCAGTAGTGGAAAACATTTTAGAATCAATGAGAGGTGAGCAAGCAGAGACAGCTCAATACAAAGAAGGAAAACCTCCTTAGGAACCTAAAATTTGGGGTGGCACCTGTAGCTCAAGGAGTAGGGCGCAGGTCCCATATGCTGGAGGTGGCGGGTTCAAACGCAGCCCCGGCCAAAAACCACAAAAAAAAAAAAAAAAAAAAAAAAAGGAACCTAAAATTTGAAATCAGAACTCACTATGTGGAACAGCCTGTCAGAATTCTAAAGCAAACTAAGCTACGAATTCCTTGGGACAGAACCTTGTCACAAATTCTCTGTTCCCAGTGTCTAGTAGACCCTCAGCACTCAGTATGCTGAACTGAATGAAATGAGAAAACAGGAGACCTAGCCCAAAGAGCAGAAGCTCTTAATCTGACCTCCAAGTTTGGAAGAGTAGATGAAATCTCTGAAATGAGCGGGGGGAGGGGGTATCGGTGCACTTTTCTTTTAAAAAGGGGGAGGATTATAGCATTCACCAGATTCTCAAAAAAACTCTTGACCACCAGAAATTTAAGAACAATTGTTTTAGGCGCTTACACTCTAAGCTATTCAGCTAGTCCCTACTTTTCACTCAGTGTTAAAGACATGGTACTTGTATGCCCCCCCAAAATTCATAAATTGAAGTTCTAATCCCCAATACGACTGTGCTATATTTGGAGATAAGGCTTTTAAAGTAATTAAGGTTAAATCGGGTAATAAGGGTGAAGGCCCTAATCCAATGACTGGTGTCCTGATAAGAGGAGATTGGGTCATAGACACAAAAACCACTTGAAAACACAAAAAGAGATGACTATCTAAAGGCCCTAATCCAGTGACTGGTATCCTCATAAGAAGAGATTGGGACACATGCAGAGAAAAGACCATGCGATGACACAGAGAGACCACCATCCACAAGCCAAGGAAAGAGGCCTCAAAAAGTCAATCTTGCTAACATTTCCATCTCAGACTTCTAACCTCCAGAGAACTGTGAAAAAATAATTTGTTAAGATACTCACCTGTGGTATTTTGTTATGGCACTCCTAGAAATGGTGTCCTACTTTTCTCTCTCAAGTCTGGTCAGATCCTTCCCTCCTCTCCCCAAGTCTGCCCCACGCTCTTCAAAACATGAGGTTGCCCCATTATTAGGTCTCCCAACAAAAAATGTGTTAGGATCCCTTCTTCACAGAGCATTAGCTCTTGACCATTCCAATCAAAATAAGATGTTCTTTTTACCTAGCACACTTCATCCCTTATTCCATAGTATTTTCAGAAACTAAAGGCACTTTTAGAAAAATGAGTAAAATTAAACCATCAAATAGCTGTTGAGAGAGGAGAGAGCAATTAGGAATTATGACGCCCCAGAGGTAAATTTGGCAAATTCTATCCAAGGTGTGGTAGGGTCAGATGCCCATGTCCATTATGTGTTCAAATTAGAAAGGACAGCATGTGCTTTCCTTCTTCCCCACATGCAAACAAGTCACAAGGATCTGGTTTTCCTTACTTCGAGAACCTCAAACATCTACAGTTAGCTCAAAATGCTGACATCATGGGCAGAAAATTACAGAAGGTTATTCAACTACTTTATCTTATCAGAAAAGAAAGACCGAAAATTAAAAGCTTTAACTCTGGTGTCATAATAAAACATAACAAATTTTAAATATACACATATATAAATACAAATACACAGACATGCATATGCACAACCCCATACATATCTTCAAGTTTTACTAAGCATTTATTAGTACACTGTGTAATGAATATGGCTATAGTATTTTTATGAATTCTGACCAACTACTGCATCAACCTGAACCCATACTTCAGTCTTGTAAATATGAATAAATAATTTCACTGACATCTGTTCTCGGTGCTTCCCACATTTTCACAACAGTCAGCCACTTTGCTAAGAGACCTGTAGTTATCAGTTACTGTGTATAAAGAAATCAAAAAGAGATAAAAGTGCACTAACATTATCTTGAGAAGAAACTTTAATGTCCTCTCATTCCAAGGAGGAAAATACCCACAGCAAACAAAATAGCACCATTATTACAGAACTAAGGGTTAGGTTACCTGACCGTGGGACGTTTAATACAGCTTGTGTTTATCAGTTGTGCCTGGTCTCAACATCTCCACTTGGAATTTAGTTGAAGTCTGAACTCTGAATAAACAATTTCACGTGTGCTGAAAACCCAACTCACTCCCTGATTAAATAAAGGTAGTGAAACCTCTCATTACCATTAAGGTCAGAACCTGTGAGAAAGAAAAAGGAGTAACCAATCACTTCACCTTCGAATAGAGGCCAAGGTTAAAATCTGGGCAGACTGTGGTTAGAATGGCAATCAAGAGCAGACGCTGTCAGTGAGGCTGTTATCTGCTTTACCCAGAGTCAAGATGCCCTGCCCTGGATCCCGTCCCTTCCCTCTCCAGGGTGCCCGCGGGCCTGCCATGGGTCAGGGACACAGCTCCTCTGCGCTCGCTCCTGAGAGATATGGGGCCAAAAGTTGATTTTAAGACACTTGTCTATCTACGTTTTTTTAACAACAGACTAAACAAGCAAGTCAGCAACCTGGCGGGTGCAACTGCCCCCTCCGCGGACGCCCCCACCTACCGCACACCATCAGCAACAGGACGATCAGCAGCGTGGCCACGAACACCAGCAGGGTCAGCCCGACATTATGCCACATCTTGCCGGGAGGGTGGTCGGCTCAGGACCGCGGGCGCCGGCTGGGTGGCGGCGCGTCCTGGGTTTCAGCGGCGGGCGCCGGGCGCGGCGGGGCGCCGGGGCAGCATGGGCGGCGGACGCCCCCTCGGCAGCGCCCCTACGGGGTGGGGCGGCGAAGGGCGGGCACCGCGAGATGCCCGCCCGACCGGCCCTCTTTCTCGCTGCGGCGGCCAGAGCGCGCGAAGCAGGCGGGCCCCAGGGCGTCTCTACCCCCTCATCGCTCGGGAGAGCAGGGGCCGCGGCGTGCTGAGACCCGGACGACGGCAGGACGCGCTTCCATGTCAGACGCTGCGCGTCTGTGGAGAGGAGAGAGGACCAACACAGCAGCACGAGGCAACACACGGCTCTCAGAGCTGCCCGCCTGAGGGTCCTGCGGCCCCTAAAGACGCCAGATGTCAATGTCTCCAGGTGGCGGCCGCCGTGTCTTCACCGCCCCAGGCCCGCTCCTTCTCGTGGCGGCTCTTCACCGCGCGCCCCCTCCTCTCGCCTTCTCCGCGTAGCGGAGGAGTCTGGGAAATGGAGTGCGGAGCCTGGCGAGGGTGGGAGGGCGGTGTCCTGTGCGGACTACAATTCCCAGAATGCACCGGCTCTGGGGGCTTTGCTTCACCCTCCCTCTCGCCCCTTCTGCCTTTGGTCTTTCTCAAGCTATCGCCGCTCTCGGTAGGCAGCGGGATGGGATTCTCGGAACTCGCGGAGTTGGCTTTCCTGCCTGCCGAGGCGCCAGTGAGTTTTCAACCATTACTCCACACTCAGAGTCATTTGGTTTCAAGCAGCGATCTACCAAGTACGCAGAGGGAAGAAAGGGGAGGTGACTGCCTGAAAAACTGGTTGTTCTTGAGTCAGCCCTGTTGCTGGGGGCGAAGATTGGGTACTTGGGCTTGGGAGGAAGTACTCAGGTCTCTGTCAAAGAGAGGGGCCAGGGACAAAGATTCTCCTTCCTCCTCACCTCGCCCCTCGGAACGGATGTTATGTTCAGTGGCTTCAAGGTAATGTTTTTCAGAAGTAACCCACGGGTGACTTAAGGACATCTATAATGCCCTTAATTCACCTACCTAAGTTTTAAGTTTGATTCAGCTGCTTCCTTGAGACCAAACGACAGGTGACCCACAGCTGAAGATTTTGCTGCTCTGGCTTGAACAAACCTCTGTGAAAGAAGACACGTTAATAATATCAAATACTCTATCGCCAACTGAAATTAACCCCCCGCCCCCAGTTACACCATATTACATTCATTAAAGAAGTGCGCAGTGGTTATGGCGCCAGCCACATACACCGAAGTTGGCGGGTTCGAACCCTGCCCGGGCCATCTAACCAACAATGACAACTGCAACAAAAAAATAGCCGGACGTTGTGGCCGGCGCCTATAGTCCCAGCTACTAGGGAGGCTGAGGCAAGGCAATCACTTGAGCCCAAGAGTTGAGGTTGCTGTGAGCTTTGACTTGACAGCACTCTACTAGTAGAGGGCGACATAGTGAGACTTTGTCTCAAAAAAAAAAAAGAACCCCCCGGAAGGGTAGTTAGTTCCTCTTTTAGAAGGAATCACAGCTTTCACATTTTCCTGTAACTGTTGGCCCCTGCAGTACTTTATACTCTTCTAGTAATTACTGTTTTCTGTCTTCTGTCTCTACAAATGAATCTAACCTGCAATCCTAGCTGCCCTATTGTGTGAGCTTTATTCCCTAAGAAGCAGCATTATGAGCCAATGCCATATCTGGAAGTACAGTAAGAGATAATTTGCTGAATATTTAATATAAGGGTCCTGTGACGACAGAATGAACCCAGCGTGATTAAGATACATTTACAAAAAATCAATTTGTACTTTTTTCATGGATGGTTCAATTAGATTGCATAAGTAAAACGTTATAGTAAAAGCCAGTTGAAAATAACACAGAAGAATTTCTTAAAGGTTTTCTCTTTTCATTCACACCTATTGATTATCTGTAGGTGCCAAATATTGTTTTAAATTTAGGTTGGGGATAGAGCAGTGAATAAGACAAAGAAGGTGCCGGCATTCAAGATATAATACTGTATTACAATTGGAAAATACAGACAATAAGCATAAATAGGGCAATCTCAGGAACTGCTAATTCCTGAAATGAAAACAGGGAGGTGTGATAAAGATAGTGATGTTATGATATTTTAGGTGGAGGGAATCAGGGAAGGCCTACCTGAGGAAGTAGTGTTTACTCTGAGTCCTAAATAACAAGAAGGATCCATTGAAAGACCTAGAGGAAGAGCATACCTGGTAATAGGAACAGCTGCAAGCAGCAGACAAACTTGTCCATCGCTCTAAGCCTTGGCAGTGTTTCTCAACCCTGGGTGCACGTTTGATTTTTAATCACCTAGAGAGAAATAAAAATTATAGATGGCCAAACCTCATCCCTATACCAAATGAATCAAAATCTCTAGGAGTGGGATCCAAGCATGGATAGTTTTCAAAGCTCACAGTTGATTCTAATGTTCACTCATGATTGAGAACCATTACTCTAAAGCAGTGGTCTTCAAACAGTGGTCTCTGGATCAGCAGCATCAGCCTCACTTAAGAACTTGGTTAGAAATGCAGGTTCTCGGGCCCTGCACAAGACGTACTGAATCTAAGATCTAGGGTAATCTAAGTAAAAGGTAGTGGCTTGGGTTAAGATTAAATTAATCTTAATTTAGTTAGTGAAGTTAGTGAAAGATGACAGATTTGAGGTACATTTTAGAAGGAATCATCAGGATTAGCTGATGGATTAGATGTGGCAGCAGAGGAAGAAAAGGAAAGAATAAAGAATGACTCCCAGGTGTTTAGCCTGAGTTTCTAGGTGAATTACGGTGCCATTTCCTAGACTGAGGAAGACCGTGCAACCATCTCTCCAGAAGGCTTTAGGAACTCCTATCTTGACAAAGTCTGATCTTTAGAAGAGATTCTTAAGTATCAGCCTTTGCAGAAAGTTAAGTGTGAAGGATATTGTGACTGGGCAAAGTCACACAGCCAGAAAACAAACTCTGTTAACTAAAAAGTCTAAGATCTTTTATGCTAAACCATGCTGTCATTTGTCTTATTATTTGCCATATATGTTAGTACAGATAATTTTTCTAAGAATGAATTCTGTAAGGGTTTGCAAAAATAGTCTGAAGGTTACTCCTGAACCACAGTTATTTCTGGAGTCCTACTGTTCTCATCCCTTTATGAAATGCTTTGCTCCTTCCTTTCTGACTACTTCATTTCTACTTCTGCAATGTCTGTCCACATTCTTCTCCCATAAGACATCCCTGATTCCTGTTCTCTTGTCTGTCTAGCTCCTCTAAACCAATGGTTCTCAGCCTTACTACATTGAAGTTACCCAGGGAGCTTTAAAAAGCAGAGTCCCATTTTTCATGCTAGGCATACTGAAGGTGGGGAAGGGAGTATTGAGGATCTGTAATTTTTTAATGTGCTCCAGATTTTGATGAATAGTCAGACTTAAGACACTGGTATGAACTACATTTAGCAATGTGCCTATCTTGTTATATCTCTTGGACTGTTTTATACTGTTATTATTCATAAATATGCATGTGTTCATATATGTCTTAGTTCGGTTCACTCTGCTATAAAAAATACCTTAAATTGGCTCCGTGCCTGTGGCTCAAGCGGCTAAGGCACCAGCCACATACACCTGAGCTGGCAGGTTCAAATCCAGCCCAGGCCCGCCAAACAACAAAGAATAGCCGGGCGTCATGGTGGGTGCCTGTAGTCCCAGCTACCTGGGAGGTGGAGGCAGGAGAATCGCTTGAGCCCAGGAGTTGGAGGCTGCTGTGAGCTGTGATGCCATTGCACTACCCAGGGTGCCAGCTTGGGGCTCTGTCTCAAAAAAAAAAAAACTTAAATTGAGCAACTTATAAACAACAGAAATTGCTTGCTTATAGTTCTGGATGCTGGAAAATTCAAAATCAAGGAGCAACAGCGTCTGGTCAGGGCTATCTGGCACCTCTTGCTGTGGCTTCACAAGATAGAAAAGGCAAGTGAGTTCACTTGAGCCTCTTTTATAAGGGCACTAATTCCATTAATTTTTTTTTTTTTTTTTTTTTTTTTTTTGCAGTTTCTGGCCGAGGCTGGGCTTGAACCCACCACCTTCAGCATATGAGGCTGATGCCCTACTCCTTTGAGCTGCAGGTGCCGCCCTCCCATTAATTTTTTTTTTTTTTTGAGACATTTCACTCGGTTGCCCTTGTAGAGTGCCATGGCATCATAATAGGTCACAGCAACCTCAAACTCCTGGGCTTAACTGGGACTACAGGCACTCAACACAATGCCCAGCTAATTTTTCTATTTTTAGTAGAGACAGGTTCCTTGCTCAGGCTGGTCTCGCTGAGCTGAGGTGATCCACCTCCTTGCTTCCCAGAGCACTGGGTTTATAGGTGTGAGCCACGGCGCCCGGCCTCTAATCTCATTCATGAGGAAGGGACCCTTATGACTTAATCACATCCCAAAGGCCCCACTTTTTTTTTTTTTTTGCAAACTCCAAAAGCCCCACTTCTTAATAATATGACATTAGATATTGGGCTCCAACATATGAATTTGGGGGAACACCAACATTCGAACCATATCAGCATATATACATACGTATAACATGTATATAAACCTTGTTTCCCTTATCTGACTATTACAGGGAAACACTTGCCCCTCCCCTGCTATTTCCTTCTAGGAGGGAAGAAGCTCAATTAGTATAATATGTCTGGTCTCATTATTCTTGTATCCCTCTGTCCTGGTCAGAGGAGGAGTGACTTAATTGGTAAATTTAAGAAAGATAGCTGAGTTTGCTTACTCCTCTCCTTCCACATTCCTCTTGCATATGAGCTGCTTTATATCCACATAGGCTGTCGACATGGGGAGGTCTATCCTCCATACTTTCAATTAGGGTTGAATTAACAGGCCTGGCTGTCTTGCATATTACTGTAGTATGGTCTCCAACATAGCCTTTATTATGAATAAAGGTGATATTTTGGCCTCCAGGTATCTTACTCCTTTTTCATATTCTCAGGTAACAGCATTCATTGTTTCTGCAGCAATCCCATACTCCTTTTTTTTTTTTTTTTTTGAGACAGAGTCTCTGTTGGCCGGGCTAGAGTGCCATGGCTTCAGCTTAAGTCACTGCAACCTCAAACTCCTGGGTTCAAGCAATTCTCCTGCCTTAGCCTCCCGAGTAACTAGGACTACAGGCGCCCACCACAATACCTGGCTAATTTTTCTATTTTTAGTAGAGATGGGGTCCCATTCTTGCCCAAACTGGTCTCCAACTCCTGAGCTTAATTGATTCTACCGCCTTGGCCTCCCAGTGTGCTATGGGAGCATCATGCTGGCCCCCATACTACTTTTAAGATAAGAAAGAGAAGACTCAGATGCAGAATTTATGTATTATCACATAGTAGGAGCTTGTCAGATATTGATCCAACTGTTTGAGCTCTAAAGCCTGGCAATTGGCCTGAATTTTAGCCATTTGTTCACTGAATACACTGGGAAGAACTATACTAAACGTGCAGTGGATACAAGGTAGCCAAGACAAGATTCCTATCTACAAGGAAAATCCAGTCTTACATCAAGTATTTACCAAACGCCTACTTTGTGCCAAGCACTGTGCTTGCCAGTAGCAATACAAAATAAAATGTGCTCTCTGATGTAAATAGCCCAAAATATTCGCTCACAATTTTTCAATGTAGAATCATCTGTATGTCATGAAATTAAATCAGTGAGAGTCTTGACCAGTCCCCTAAAAAAAAACCTAGAAGATATCAGTGTGTATTACTAGTAGTAAGGACAGCTATTCATAGAACTTTTATTTCAATTATATATAAATAAGTGTATTTTTTTGTGGGGTGTATGTCAGAGAGAAATGACTTGCAGTGCAAAATATATTCTTACTGTGGGTTATAGATTTTTAAAAGGTGAAAATCCATAGTCTAGCACGGGGACTAGACATATAAGTCACAATATTAAATATTATTCTACATGTATAATAGAAGACTTTACAGAGGAGATCAAGGCTAGCGACTTAAAAACTTGGTAATAGGTGCCAGCACCCATACTCAGTGGGTAGGGCTGGCCACATACACCAAGGCTAGCAGGTTTGAACCTGGCCCAGGTCAGCTAAAAAATGATGACAATTGCAACAACAAAAAAAAATAACTGGACATTGTGGCAGGTGCCTGTAGCCCCAGCTACTTGGGAGGCTGAAGCAAGAGAATGGCTTAAGCCCAAGAATTTGAAGTTGCTGTGAACTATGACACCACGGCATTCTACCAAGGGCTACATAGTGAGACTCTGTCTCAAAAAATAAAATAAAATAAAATAAAATAAACTTGGTAATAGGTAACAAATAGAACTGACATCCAAAGCCAGGTCAGTCTGACTTTAAAGAAAATTTTCTTTCCATTGTACCGTAGACAGGGAAAGTCCTGAGGAAAAGGGAAGATTGAGGGAAAGGCATAAGCGAAGTCTTAAAGTCATGAGTGCATTTGGGGAAGGGGATGGTTAAGGTCCTAAGGATTCCATGGAAAAGAACAATTCCTTTCAGTCTAAGGAATTTGGAGTGGAGGTAGAATATGCTGGTTGAGAATTCCTGTTTAGTAACTGGACTCTGGGTTTGAATTTTGACGTGGTTGAATCACTTCCCCTCTTTAAGCCTGTTACCTGTGTTTGTAAAATAGGCATAATAATATAGTTGTCCCTCAAATAACACGAGTTTGAACTATACGGGTCCACTTATACGTAGATTTTCTTTTTTTTAATATATTTTTCTAAACTGTATCAATGGGAAAAGATAATTTTCTTTTTTTAAATTGACAAACGTATACATTTGTCATAGGGTACGTAGTGATGTACAATACATATACATATATAATGAACAAGGATAGTCAGATATACTCCTGCCTCTGCCACCCCTGAGGCAGCAAGACCAACCACCCCCATGTGAAGACAGTAAGAATGAAGACCTTTATGATAATCTACATCATGAAAAGAATTACCTGTATATTCTCTGCCTTATGATTTTCTTAATAACATTTTTAATCTCTATCTTACTTTATTATAAGATAAGAATACAGGGGAGGAAAAAGAGGGGTTGGTGAGCGCTCACCTAATGGGTGCAATGTAGGAATATACAGCACGCCCCCTGGGGTGAAGGGCTCAACTACAATGTGAACTTTATCTAACAAATGCAACCAATGTAACCTAATCATGTGTACCCTCATATTAATCTGAAATAAAAAAATACAATATGATACATATATGAAATATGTGTTAATTGATTGCTTATTAATAGTAAAGATTCCAGTCAACAGTAGGCTATTCATTTGGAGCCATTAAAAGTTATATGCAGATTTTTGACTGAGGGATTGATGTCCCTAACCCCCATGTTGAAGTAGGAACTGTAGTACCAAGGCTCTGTTACAGCTGTTCTCAACCTGTGGGTTGCAACCCACAGAAACTGTATTAAAGGGCTTTAGCATTAGGAAGGTTGAGAACCACTGCTCTATTACTTTCTCCATAGAGTTGTTTTGAGAATTGAATGAGGTGCTGTATATAAAGAGGTTACCTAGCATAGCCCCGCCTTGTACTTAGGAGGTCCTTGGTAAATTCTAGATCTCAATCTTAATAACCTAATACAGTAGAACCTCTGTAAGTTCACCACCTAAGAGACTGGTGTTCAGCATACGGAAGTAGTCAACATAGGGAACTAGGCCTACTGTACTAATATATACATGCATGTCTGATCTAGGAAAATTAGGTCAATTTAAGCCTGTGGTCATGTGGCATGAGTAGGAAGGTGGTCAGCTATGGAGGTTCTGTATATTTTAATATCATACAAGGAACTGGATAGTAAGATTGGTTCACTCAGTTCATTTTCACTTAATTTGAAAAAGCATCTGTCAGGGTTTGAAAAGCAAAATCACCCGGAGTGGTATGGAATAAGGGATTCATTATAGGACTTAAATTTTAGGCAATCGTGGGAGCTGGCAAGGCAGCTGTTGCTTCTGTGTCTATTGTTTAGTGCCCACGGTTGCTAAACTAGTGGTTGAGAAGAACACTCCATGTGGACAAGGGCAAGGCCAAACTGGAAACACTAGGGCCAAGTAGGCCCAATGGAGACGACTGGACGCGGCAAACACTAACTAGAACCGACATCTGCCTCTCCCCGCTTCCAGCCTCCATGCGCCCTAAACACTAGCTTCTGGTGGCAATCCTTGGCGTTCCGTCAGCACGCTGCATCAGTCTTGCCTCCACCTTCAGGTGGCATTCTGTGCATCTGTGTCTTTACATGGCCTTATAAGGACACCAGGCATTGGATGTAGGGTCCACCCTAATCCAGCATGACCTTACCATAATATAACTTAATTACATTTGCAAAGGTTCTGTTACCAAGTGAGGTCACATTCTGAGGTTATTGGTGAATGCTGAATTTCAAGGGGACAGCACTGTTCCACCTACTGCATGAAAGAACAGTGGTTTGGGGTGCTTTTTCTTGCCAATTTAGTGAGCCAGCTGCAGCGCAGCGACAATATGCCTAGTGCTCTCCACCAGCCATCAAAACATTTAAAAAAAATGGCAGCTGTTTCATTAGGACCTCCCAAATATCACCCAGCATGTCTCTTTTGGCCAACACAATCCAGAAACGAACAGGAAAGGAAAGACTGGGACATTCCAGCTTAACTAAATTGACATAGTGACCACACAGTGAGAGTCATTGAGGAATTTTGTTTTTTAAGCAGGAAAATAACTTGATGGGAATAGTGTTTGAAAAATGTTGATCTGGCAGCAAAGCGAAAGAGATATTGGAGATGAGAAAAGATTGGAGAGTGTAGAAATCACTGGCTTAGTTTAGAAGTGGTCTCTGAACATTTTTTGAATATGCTTTTGGTCATGATAGCCTAGTTAGTTTCTAGCTGAATAAACTTTTAAAAAGCAGAAATAAAAAAACAATCTTTTTATAAATAGCTAATAAGACAATGAGAAATAACTGAGCCAAGATTGGGGAGAAAATAGAAATGGAAAATCAGAAACAAGAGCCAGGCACTGGGAAGCTGTTTTGCCCAGGGGGCCGTTGTCCTAAAGTGATGACAGCTGCTGCCGGGTGCTTTCCACAGCTCTGGGGGCTGAGGAGGAAGCTGGACTCACAGGTACTTTGGGCTTAGACAACAAAGGGCTGCACCACAGAACAAAGGGCGGGGGGGGGGGCAAAAAATAAACCTGCATCCTGGGTTGGCTTTGACTGATCTGGCTGACCCAGAAAAGTTCAAATTCTGAAATTGGATTAAGGGAATCCTGGATTAGGACGGTGTGGCCTCAAGGCCTGGCAGAAACAAAGAGGCTCACCATTCTAGGCCTCAAATTATTTCTCCAAATAACTTTTCAAACAATTTCCAGCATATGCTCAAACATTTTTTAGTATATTTAGTTAAAGATGTTTCAGTGCACACCTTTAATACATTTTTTTACAAATTAGCACATTTGTTACTTTTACATTATGAAAGGTATGAGAAAGAAATTTAAAAGAAGAAAAATAAATATTTAAACCTTTCTACTTTTCGTTTTGAAAGTAGCAATTTTGAGTTAAAATTATTTACAAAAACCCAAAGAGATACTTTTTAAAACTGGTACAAACTATTTGTTCCAGCTGTTGCCTTTTGGGCCAAACAAAGATCATACACAGCTAGGAAATAGTGTATAAAATAAGAGTAGGATTGGATTCAGAAAAGTACTCTACTGTTCTAATTTCCAGTTGGTAGTATTGACAGAAATATTGTGGAAAATAGAGTATTTTACCTGTAGTTAATTTGCAAGTCAGCCTCCATTACCCAACAATGTAGAGTTCTCTGTGGGTTAAAAACACACATGTGCACTGCAATGTGTGAAGTGATAGCTCCCCCACCTAAAATTTTAATGGCAGGGAAAATTTTTAATATGACTGTATTAGTTTGCTAAAACCACTAAGTACAAAGTGGTATAAACTGGGTAGCTTTAAAGAGCAGAAATTTATTCTGTCACTGTTCTAGAGGCTAGAAGTCAAATCAAGATGCTGGCAGGCCATGAGCCCTTTGAAGTCTCCTGGGGAGGCTCTTTCCTTCTCTCTGCCAGCTGCTCATAGGCCCAGAGGTTCCTTGGTTTGTGCTGGCATAAAGCTAGTCTCTGCTTCCTCTTTGCCTGGCCTCTTCTCTGTGTGTCTTCTTCTCTCCTTTTATAAGGACACAAGTCACATAAGATGAGATAAAGGCCCACCTGTAGGACCTCATCTGCAGAGACCCTATTTCCAAATAATGTCAATCTGGGGACAGGAGAATGAGGATTTCAACTTATCTTTTTGTAGAACACAAATCAACCCATCACAATCACCAAATAGTCTTCATTGCATTAAGAAGATCTTTGAAAATGATTAATTCTTGAGATTCAGCAGGTCAATTATTCAAATTTAGTTTACCTGAATAATGTTTTTATCATTTTAAAATATATAAGAAATGTATATTTGGGGCGGCGCCTGTGGCTCAAGGAGTAGGGCGCCGGTCCCATATGCCGGAGGTGGCGGGTTCAAACCCAGCCCTGGCCAAAAACAAACAAACAAACAAAAAAAAGAAACGTATATTCTCTGCCTCTAGCTCCTGACACAGAGCTCCTAAAACTATGATAGTTTCTGGAGCAACAGGGGTCCTAGGAACATCTTTTATTCTAATATTTAGCCTTTGTCCTTGGTTCCTGAGACTGAACTTCTAAATCTCTTGCAATTTCCTGGGTGATAGGAGAGTGTTTTGTTCTAATAAATCAACACTTGATGGGATCCTGGATGGGGCTGGTCACCAGAAAGAACAAGCCATGATTAGAAGTTTGGGTATCTTCAGTTCTACCCCCATCCTCTGGGGAAGACAGAGGGACTAGAGTTATACCTACATGATGAAATGTAAATCCCTGAAACACCAGGTTCAGAGACCTTGTGGGTTGGTGACTATATCCATGTGCTTGGAAGGTGGTGTACCTTAATTCCATGGGGATAGAAGCTCCTATGGCTCAGGATCCTTCCACACCATGCTGTATCTCTTCATCTGGCTGTTCATTTGTATCCTCTATCATATGCTTTATAATAAACCAATAAAGGAAAGTAAAATGTTTCCCTGAGTTCTGTAAGCCATTCTAGCAAATTATGAAACCTGAGGGGTTATCATGAGAACCTCTGACTTTATAGGAGGCATTTGAAGAGGGAACAGTCTTGTGGGACTGAGACTTTAACCTGGGGCGTCTATATTAACTCTGGGTAGTGTCAGGATTGAATGGTATGATACCCCAAAGGTGTCTACAGAGTTGGAGAATTGGTTGGCTTGGACACCCCCAACCCCACACATCCACACACATCTAGTGTCAGCAGTGTGGTGAGGAAAGAAACAATTTTCCCTTAATACCTCAAAAAGATGCAGAGATCCAAATAAAAGCAGTACATGTCTGACTGACTTTTGAATTGTGACACACATCTTTAAAATCTCATCCATGTATTACACAAGGATTTGTACTGAAAGTCAGCTAGCAAATTTCCATCTTTCCTATGTTGTTCTTGTATGTAGAGATATTAGTTGCACTGTTTTTATATTAATAGGTTAAAAGTTCACAGAAACCTTGTTTAGAAAATTTTTAAACAACATGAAATAATTTTGTGTCCATGCTTGCATGCAAATAGGAAACATGGTTGTATAGTTTTGAACTTAAAATTTTTTTCTTTTTCACTACTGCTTTTGCAAAGATGGGCTTAAATTATCTAACAGTGGAAATGTTTATCAACATTCCTTTCCCCAGTACTCTCTCCATAGGGTAACTTTCTTTCTAAAGTAACAAATTTCTCTCTCTTTTTTTTTTTTTTTTGAAACAGAGTCTTACTATGTCGCCCTCGGTAGAGCAACCTCAAACTCTTGGGCTTAAGTGATTCTCTTGCCTCAGCCTCCCAAATAGCTGAGACTACAGGTGCTCACCGCAAGGCCCCGCTATTTTTTATTGCAGTTGTCAGGCGGGGTTTGAACCTGCCAGCCTGGGTGCATGTGGCTGGCGCCATAACCACTGTGCTAAGGGTGCCGAGCCAAATTCCTCATTTATTAATAAAACATTCTCTTTGTCTTGAAGAAACAGATTAAATGTGGTTTTTATCCCCAAAACATCTACTACTTAGTATGCTAAAGAGGAGAGTCACTCTTGTTGCAGAAAAGTATTCCAGCTTCTAGAACAAAATACTATAGACTAAGTGGCTGACAACCAATAGGAATTTATTTCTTAGCACTCTGGGGACTGAGAAGTCCAAGATCAAGGTACTGGCAGATTGAGCGTTTGGTGAAGGCCCACTTCCTCATCTGTAGGTGTTGCCTTCTAGCTATGTCTTCATGTGATGAATGAGCAAGGCAGCTCTGTGGGGTCCCCTTTACAAAGGCACTAATCCCATTGATGAGGGCTCCCTCTTTTGACCAAGTCACACCTCAATGACCCCACCTAATGCCATCATATTGGGGATTAAGTTTCAACATATGAATTTGGGGAACACAAACATTTAGACCATAGCAGTCAGCAAACTTCATACACTTGTGAGATGTACATTGTGATTCACCATGCAGACGTAGCCCCCTCTATGTTGGTAGTGTTCCAGCTATAGGAATGCAGGTGGCATTTGAGGCATTGCCTGGTATAACCCCCCTTTATGGGATGGCCCATATCCAGTGACTGTCCCATGCAGGAATATCTGGATCTGGACATCTTGGCCCAACTCAGGATAACTCAGAAGGGCCATTCTAGCTCCAGAGCTCCCATAGGGTCAGCCAAGCAGTCTCTGGCCTGAAATGCAACTCAGCTTATCCTCTGCTCAGTCTACTTCCTTCTTATCCTTCTCTCTGTGGCTGTTGAAATCGAGGTGTGTCCTAATGATCATCCTGCAGAATGTGTCTTAGAATTTGTCTTCACAGAATCCAACCTATGACACTTTCACCTAAAAGTGGAAAGAAAAAAAATGTGTAACTTTTCTTTAAATACTTGGCCACTATAAAACCCAAAGAACTCCTGTGTGGTACAAAGGAGTACCTAATGCCTAGCCATTTTAGTGATCACCTCTTATTTTGAAGTCTTGCTTTTATAAATTTAGGCCCATTGAAAACAACTCATAGCAAGGAAACAGCAATTCATGGTGGAACTCTTCGTATGCCCTCAGGATACTTCCTATTACTCTATCTGACACATGAACATGTAACCTAAGGACCAGGTAAGGGTTCTAGTATCTATAGCAAATATTAGGGAAGCTTAATCTTAAAAATATAAGCTTTCTCATATTTTCTTTTTATGACCTCAATACACGGTATTATATTGCCCAGCCCAGTCATCTGAGCAAAAGGGCAAAAGACCTGAACTCAGGGGAGGAAGAGCAGATGGGAGTAACACCATCGAGCCAGGACCCACAAGTTGGCCATGCTGCTGAGGACATAGGAAGAGCCAACTTACAGAGTGTTAGCGCAGGTGACTGAATGAAAGTCAGTGCCCTGTCAGAAATCTTTGACTTGATCAGGGAATAAGGACCTTGCAGGATTCTGAGTGTGACGGTAGCAACTCAGAACGGAAGGAGTTCAGCAGGAAGACGCCAGTGTTTGTGTGGGAGTTCAGGAGACCTGTCAGGACTGAAGCATTCATCTGCAAACTTGGGAAAATTAAAGCCAAAGTATATTTTATACTCATAAGAGTATAGAAAGAGAAGATGACAAGACCAAAGTAGCATTTTAAAAAGATTAGGCCTAGCAGTAGTACTGATGTTATGCCTAGGACATGCTGGGCAAGGGCCTGGGGGAGGGAAGAGAGGTGAAGAGGAGAGGAGGTATTTAAGGTCGCTCAAGGTATTTAAGGTGTATTTAAGGCCTCGTGAAAACCTGCAAGCTTCATAGCTAACAGGAGGGAGGAACCAAGGAGAGGAGAGACTTCAAATTTTCCTTTTAGATTTTATTTGGATAAATACCTTTATTTCAAATACTCTTGTCTCCTACTAACATTTTGACTTGAAGGAAATCCACATTAATGTGCAGGAAGCCTTTCTGGTTCAAGTCCTAGCAGTGGTTTAAAGTTATATTCAGCACTGAATGCACATCAGTTTCCATTCAGCAATTTTAACTGCTAACTGCAAGTAATAGATTTTACCTACACAGACAGGAGGGACATGTTATGAACAAGAAGGCACATATGGCTGATTCTCCTTTCCTTTTGTGGCATAATCATTCCCATGACAGGTAGAATATTTGGTTCTGGATCATATGTGTAAAAGTTTATATTGTAGCTGTTTAGGTTAATTTGTTAGTTTTTAGGGAAAAGTTAGCCAATTTAAAACTTTAACAAAGTAGCTATACTATTATTTTCACAACTTGATAGGCAGTATGTTCCATACTTGAAAGCTAGATGCTATGTTTCTTTCCTTTAGCAGTTCAATCTATCCTTCTCTAAACTTCCATAACTACCTTCCCCTGCCAAAAAACCTGGGTAACAGTAGGAGGCAGGGGAGACCGCTGAGCAAGAAGGAACAAATTCCTAAAATGACATGTTCGGACATGACAACATGTTTGTGTCATGTTTTCTTTGGTGATACGCAGAATGGAGACTTCATCTTCCCATTTAAATGAAGCCCTGACTGTTATAATTTCAGAAATGTGTGACATTTTATTGGATGTTTATTTTCTAGTACAACATTTAAATTTCAAAAATTACTTTTGAAGATCACCGAAAAGACTTTTGTTATACTTCGTATTGTAGCTCAAGTCAATATTTTCAACCCACTAGTTTAAAAGTACTTATTAATACAGTAATGCTTTATCATGAAAATTAGAGTTAGGCTCAAAATTTCACACTGTCATTTATGACTAACAGTGGCCGATAACATTTCTGTCATCCTCGTCTACTACGTTAACTCATTTCATGTTCACCTCAATTCTACTAGGTAGGAACTACAGGTTAAACATCCCCAATTTAAAAATCCCAAATCCAAAATGCTCTATAATCCAAAACTTTTTGAGCACCAGTGTGACACTGCAAATAAAAAATGTCACACTTGACCTCATGTACACACAATTTGTTTCATGCACAAAAAAAGTATTTAAAATATTACATAAAATTACCTTCAGGCTATGTGTTTAAAGGGTAGATAAAACACAATGAATTTCATATTTAGACTTGGGTCCCCTCCCCCAAATACATACACACACACACACACACACACACACACACACACATACATATACAAATCTTCCAAAATCTGGAAAATATCTGAAGTCCCAAACATTTCTGGTCTCCAGCATTTTGGATATGGGACATTCAACCTGTACTATAATTCACACTTTATAGATGAGGAAAATCTCACTGGAGTTAGGTGAGAGATTAAGTAACTAGACCAAATATCCACAGCTAGTAAGCGGGAGGAGGGCCAGGATGTTGCCCAGTTTGCCCTCAGCCAGGCTCTTTACCAGTCTGCTCTACTGTCAGCCTGAGTGACAGTTAAGTGGCTGGGACAGTATTAAGAGGTGGGCCTTTCAAAGGTGATTAGGTAGTAAGGGCTCTGCCCACTGGAAGAGATTAATGCCATTATCTTGTGAGTGGGTTAGTTGTCAAGGGAGAAGTTTCCTGATAAAAAGGATGCATTCCACCTCCTTTCCTCTTACTCTTCCCCCTGTCTTATCCTTCCACCTCCTGCCATGGAAGGAAACAGCAACAAAGCCCTCACGAGGTGCCAGCCCGACAGTCTGCTGTAGAGGGAATAGGCTGAAAAAAAATAACAAAAATATTTTCTGTCTCCCAAACTTTTGGGGAACTGAAACCTGCATCCCTGCTTCAGGCCAGTGGCTGGGAAGGACAGGAATATCTCTTGTTCATTGTGCCACAGGACACAGCTCTAGAGAATTGTCTGGGCAGAGATCACAAGATCTTCTTAGCTGCAGATAGAATGGGCAGAGTCCACAAGATTATCGTGGCCCAAGGTGGGATTATGGGATCAAAACCTTTAAAACCTCTGTGATTTTGCTTGGAAGGAGGAATGTGGATTTGAGACCACTGGCCATTTTCTTCCTTTGCTGGTAAAATAATAAACTTCTCTTTACTTCTCCTCAAACTGCTCACCCCTCTTTTTCTGATGCAGCTTCGGGGTACAAGTGTTGAACTTTTGGTAATAAATCTGGGTCTTCCCAGCCTCCAAGAACTATAACGAAGCACATTTCTTTTTTTTTTTTTTTTGTAGAGACAGAGTCTCACTGTACCGCCCTCGGGTAGAGTGCCGTGGCGTCACACGGCTCACAGCAACCTCTAACTCTTGGGCTTACGCGATTCTCTTGCCTCAGCCTCCCGAGCAGCTGGGACTACAGGCGCCCGCCACAACGCCCAGGTATTTTTGGTTGCAGTTTGGCCGGGGCTGGGTTTGAACCCGCCACCCTTGGCACATGGGGCCGGCGCCCTACTCACTGAGCCACAGGCGCCGCCCAGGAAGCACATTTCTTTATAAATGGTCCAATCCGTGGTATCCTGTTACAGCAGCACAAAACAGATTAAGACAGGAGATAACATCTGTTTACTTAAAATGGGATTCTCATTACTTGGCACTTTGTCACAGGCTCTGCTGAATGAGTGGGAACAACATACTGTGGATGGAGACTTGGCAGGTGAAATCAGGAGACACCGTAGAGAGATGGAAGGCTGATAAACATGCTTGTGCACAAGCATGGATGGGGAATGTGAGAGAGAAAGGCATAGTATTTCACACTTCTCATTTTCGCTGAGTAGATTTTTGCATTTTGTGTGTGTAAATGATACACACATTAGTGACAATATATGCTTGTCTGTTTCTATGGGATCTGCAAGAGAACAAGTACCATTGGTACGTGGATAGTTTGTCAGAAGAGCATTTGTTTGAAGAAGATATTTCCTTTAGTGCAGATTTTTAAAAATATACACTCCAGAGTCTATATTAAAAGGCACAAGTCAAAAAGATCCATTGGCAGCAATCACCTACTTATGAATCGGAGGTGTACAATAATTTCCCCAGCAGAGGGTGCTAAAATACTAATTTGCCACAGTGAAGCTTAGCATAAATTTGTTGAATAATATATTTGCCAGTTCAGTCTTTATTACGAGGTTCTTGTAACAAATATATCCAGAAAGGGCAAATTTTATAGAATATGAGTATAGGAAGTCTCAGAACCATTGTTTTAAAAGTGCAAAATTTTTAATATTAAACCTTAAATACAAGGGTAATTTCTTCCACTTGCCATTTTGTAATATTTTTATTTTTATTTTATTACAATTTTTTTTTTTTTTTTTTGTAGAGACAGAGTCTCACTTTATTGCCCTCACAGCAACCTCCAACTCCTGGGCTCAGGCAATTCTCTTGCCTCAGCCTCCCAAGTAGCTGGGACTACAGATGCCTGCCACAACATCTGACTATTTTTTTGTGGCAATTTGGCCGGGGCTGGATTTGAACCCCCCCATCCCAGTATATGGGGCCACAGCACCACCCATTTTGTAATATTGTTAGTTAATGCTCTTGAAAACACTTATTGTTGGGGCTATATGACATATTCTATACATAGTAAGCATATGTCATGCTATACAAGCAATCAAAAGATTGGAAAGTGGGCCTTCTTAGAAAGTTTGGCAAAATTATCATTAGTCCTTCCAATTTGTAGAGGGTGAGTGTTTTATCAAAGCCAAAATCTTTTCTGAAGCTACCTTAAAGGTTATCCAAAGGCTCACTTTAATCCTCAAAAGCTTTTTGTTGTTGTTTTGAGGCAGAGTTTCCTTCTGTCACCCCAGCTAGAGTGCAGCAGCATCAGCACACCTCACTGCAACCTCAGACTCCTGGACTCAGGCTATCCTCCTGCCTCAGCCTCCTGAGTAGCTGGGACTACAGGGATGGGGTAGCCACGGTGCCTGGTTAATTTTTTCTATTGGCAATAGAGATGGTGTCTTGTTCTTGCTCAGGTTGATCTCCATCTCCTAAGTTTAAGCTATCTTCCTGCCTCAGCCTCCCACCTCAGAAGCTTTTAAGAAACCCTCTACATCAGTCAAGTGAGGCTAGGTAGTGGCAACGGTAACATCCAACCTCAAAGTTTCAAGTAACTCTAAACATCAAAGGTTTTATTTCTAACTTTTGCTGCACGTCCACCATATAGTTGACTGGGGCCTCTACCAGGGGAACCAGATTGACAGAGCAACCACTACCTGACAGAGGGAAAGCAAAGCACTGGCAGTCACACCCTGGCTCCCCAGGCTTGTCTGCAGATGGCATCCCTTCCCCTCACTCACAGTGTCTTAACTATAGCCAGCCACATGGCCACACCTAACGCCTAGAGCTCAGGAAAGTAACACCAACGTGCTCTGGGAGGAAAACCAGAAATATGTAATGGATAGCATTAATCACTACCACATGCTATAACTGTGCTAATACCAAAATACAAATATGAAAAAAAAATTTTAAGAGTCATTGGAAACAATATATCAACATCGATTTTGAAGTTATCTTGGTATCTTCAAAGATAAGGGCTATAGTCTATATGATTAACTCAAGAACTACTAGTATAGATGACTCAAATATTTTGTTTTTGGCTTATCAATTCACCGTTACCTGTGGCTTGGAGGGAAGGAGTGAGTAGTAGATTTATTTTTCTGCTTAGGTTCCACTTTGATTAATGTTAAAACCTCCTTGTCTTTCTTTCTATTTATCATAAACGTAAATGTGATGTAGATGTAAAATGAAATAGTCCTTCCAAGTGCTGGAAAGGACAGCTTCATTTTTTAATGTAGCAGACCTAAAAGGAATCTCAGATGTATCTGTCACTGAGCACAGGGGTTGACTGCCTCCTGCAGTGATAGCTGCTCACTGCTCATCAAGAACAATCCACGGTTGCAATCAGGTTGTAATCAGAGAGGCACAAAACTGATATCTTGGGAACTGAGGCTCTCCTGCCAAGATAGAACTGGCAAGTTGCCTGACCAAGCAGACAACGCCAGGTAATTGGCCTTCATATTGCCACCTCTGACTGCAGCCCATCTGGAAAGGCAGTAAAGGCAGGGACAGGCTTAGTTTCCATTTGCCTATGTTGCAAGTTGCTGAGTTTTGGAGCAAGCTACAATAAATGCTTTGTGCGTTTCCACATAATCAACAGAGAGAAACAGAATGTACTTCTTAAAAATGTGGTATTATACTTTAATATTCATCACCTTCAGTCCTCAATCCCCTTAACTTTGTTTGCTAATATTCTTCTCATCATTCAAGGATCCTGTGGCTCCCACAACCTCTAAAATGCCTTCCGTAACCTCCCAGATTAGAATTACCTTCTCTGGTTGCCTCCATCATTTCCTGTCTGCAGTTCCATCCTGGCACTTACCATGTCCACTTTTTATTGGATCTGCCTGTAATCTATCTGCCTGCCTCCCTCCACCCAGCCTCTGGGTCATGAGCATCTGGAAGGCAGAGATCAATATCATTTATCTGTGGACTTTGCTCAGCTCCTACCCAGGTCCATGTACACAGAGGATGAGGTTGACTACATGGCCATTTTACGATGGCATTCAATTTTCTTTTTTAACCTAAGAAAAAGCTCAAACATCTATCTGAGAAAAATCGTCCCCATTCAGCATGGCATTAATTTTTCCTAATGCATTTACTCGGGCAGTATAGCCTAAAGGTTAAGAACACGGACTTTGGAATCAGAATGATGTGGTCTTCAACTTCACCTCTGTTTCTTATTAACTATGTGATCTCAGGCAAATTCATTCATCTCTCTCTCTGTTTTCTGTCTGTAAAACAGGGCTGCTAAGACCTACCTCATTGGTTGTTACACAGATTTCAATGAGATAATTAACACATGCCATGCACCTGTCCTAGGGCTAGCTCATGAAAGTGCCTCAAAAGACAGCTACTGTATGCTGCTACTATTTGCATTACCATAAGCTTTGGGGACTGAATGTCCTAGCACAGTAATCATAAAAGTTGAAAATTATATTGTTTAAAAACTGAGAAAGACGGCGGCCCCTGTGGTTCAAAGGAGTAGGGCGCCGCCCCATATGCCAGAGGTGGCGGGTTCGAACCCAAACATGGTCAAACACTGCAGAAACAAACAAACAAACAAAAAAAAAAAAAAACTGAGAAAGAAGCTAACTATCAAGAGAATTAAGAAATCAGTTGTGTTTTATAGGATCTTGTATTGATTGTGTTTCAAGCTAATTAAACACTGACTTTATTTGATGGTATTAAGAATTACTGTTAATTTTTTTTATTATTGAGACAGAGTCTCACTCTGTTGCCGTAGAATAGAATGCTGCAGCATCAGCCTAGCTCACTGCAACCTCAAACTTCTATGATCCTCCTGCCTCAGCCTTCCTAGTAGCTGGGACCACAGGCACCTGCCATAACGCGTGGCTAATTTTTCTATTTTAAGTAGAAATGGGGTGTCGCTCTTGCTCAGGCTGATCTTGAACTCTTGAGCTCAAGGGATCCTTCTGCCTCAGCCCCCCAGAGCGCTAGGCTTAACAGGCATGAGGCATTGCACCCGGACAAATTTTTAAAGGTATAACAATGGTAGTACAGTTATGATTTTTAAAAAGAACAGTCGTTACCTTTTAGAGATACAGTACATCTTGAGATATTTACAGATTAAACTTTATAACTTGGGATTTGCTTCCAAATAACATAGGGTAGTATGGGGATTAGGGGAAATTAACAGAGGTTAGAGCAAGCAAGATCAGTTAGCGTTTTAGTCTGCTCAGGCTGCTATAGCAAAATGCCATAAACTGAGTGGCTCATACACAACAGAAATTTATTTCCTACAGTTCTGGAGGCTGGGAAGTCTAAGATGAAACCATCTGCTGGTTCACTGTCTGGTGAGAGCCCACTCCTGGTTTGGACACTTTCCTCACATGGCAGAAAAGGCAAGCTAGATCTGTGGGGTCTCCTTTATAAGGGCACTTACCCCAATCATGACAGCAGAACCCTTTTTTACTTAATAACCCCCCAAAGGCCCTGCCCTCCCAATACCATCATGGTAGGAGTTAGGATTTCACCATCTGGATTTTCAGGGACTACCCACCTGAATAATTATTGCCCATCAGTTTGCCTGTGGGAAGCAGTCTCTGAGAAGGAGAGCATCTGTGGCAGTGGAAGAGGGATTCACTGCATCCTTCAGGGTGTCCCAGAAGTGGCACAGGGAACTGGACCTTTCTACCTGATTTGACCAATCACCGGATGTTGCCTAACCTGGGCAAAAGAGGGGTGTAACTTTGATCAAGGCAGCAGGGCTCTCCTTCCGCACAGGGCAAGTCCAGAAACATGCGCAGCTATCTGAA
Source organism: Nycticebus coucang (assembly GCF_027406575.1). Classification (NCBI taxonomy): domain Eukaryota; kingdom Metazoa; phylum Chordata; class Mammalia; order Primates; family Lorisidae; genus Nycticebus; species Nycticebus coucang. Next base: position 68,380,068 of record NC_069788.1, read on the forward strand.
GTCAAGGCCTATGGAAACTGGGGAAATAAATAGACATGAACAATGATGAACATCAGGCAGTAGCAAAACACCTTACTTTTTCCACCTGAAATTTAATAAATACAGGTGGAAAAATAGGATATTAATAAATATCCTTAATAAAGGCTTCCTGATGGCAGGTATTTTATTTTTGTATGTATTTCAAGAAATTATCTCTATTACTTCATTACTCTTCAAATTATCTTCCTTACTCTACCAGTTACTAGCTTGAGGAAATCATTTGTATCATTCTACAGAATGGGCGCTGGTGAGTGAACCATGTATGCGTACATGCTGCCTCGGGTGGACAATGAGTAGCTTTCTCTTGAAACCTTCTTTGAGAGACAACTAGAAGGAAATAAATAAAAACACTGAAATTTCCTAGGTAGCCACAGTAATTAACACATTATCCCATAAGACAGTCCCATCTTGCCACGCCCAGAAATGGTAGTACAGTTACGATTTTTAAAAAGAATAGTCATTACTATTTTGGCCATCTGTGTATCACCGGCTAAAGGCCTGCAGCCGGAGAGTCGTGATTCAGTTTCAACTGGGGATAAAACAACTTGTATTCTCTTTTGCCACAAAACACAATACACTTTCACATTTGAATGAAGAAAAAATAATAGGATTTTTTTCACTAAATAAAAATGCTAGTAGATCCTGAATATCTGAAGTCTTGGGATAGTATCTGAAGAGGAGCTGTAAGCTGTATTTGATGAAGCTATTAGTTGAATGTACATAGAAAAATTTGCTAGCCCATCTGAGGAGCTAGTGGAGACCTAATAATCTTGATTTGCTGAAGAGTAGAAGAGCTAGCTCCATGTAATTCAAGTTTTTCATTCTTATCCTGTGGCATATCACTGGATGGGGAAGCAGTTCAGTCTGGGTGCAGGCCAAGGCGGTATACTATTTGCAAAGAATGTAAAAAATGGACTAAACATTTATCTGCCTCTTCTCATCACCACATGGTAGACTTAGGAATCTAGGCAAGGAGTAGCCAGGTTGCTCTTTCTCTCTGTGTGTGGAATCAGCTAGGGCCACTCTCTCAACTGCATGTCGTGGGCAGCTGGGCTAATATGGAAGGTCCAGGAAGCATCACATACAAGTCTTGCGCCTGATATTCCTTCCTGTGGTGTTTCTCTCTTCATATTACACCTTATAATTCAGTAGTATGCTTGAGCTTTTTTTTGTCAAGGGGGCTGGCTTCAGAGGCTGCCAGGACTCCAAGGCTAGACTCAGAAGTGGCACCTAATCACTTCTGCCACAATCATTGGTGACAGCAAAGTCACAAGATCAGCCCAGGTTTAAAGAAGCCAAGTAGATTCTACCTCTTGATGTGCTTACAGGGAGAAAAGGAATTGATAGCATTCATCTCTAGAGATTTATCTACCTCAGAGAAAATATGTGAAATCTCATAATTATGAGCCAGACAAACCTGACAGAATTCATTACCTGAGACCTCTATTATAGAAAATGGTTCAGGAAATTCTACAGAAGAGGAATGTGGTGCAAAACAGAACATTCGATCCACACAAGGAAATGGAGATTTCCAAAACTAGCTAAACTGGAACTATAAAAGGCATTTTGTCTTTAATCTAAATGTTAACTGATTATCTAAAGCAAAAATAGAAGCAATGAATTATAGAATTATGACATAAAAAGTAACATTCATGCCAACAATAGCACAAAAGATAGAAGTGGGGAGACTGGAAATATACGGTTATAAAGTCCTGGTAGTGTACTATGTATAAGAAACTACATAATATTATTTGAAAATAGATTGTGATTAAAGACTAGAGCAATCTAAGTATGCAGAAGACCCAATACTATGAACAAACTTGACTTAGTTAACACGGTGAAACCAACCTTCCACCCAATAAGAGCAGAATACATACTCTTTTCAAGTATACATGGAACGTTCACTAAGACCATATGCTGGAACAAATATATACATTCATATTCCAACATACCTCTACAAATTAAAAAAAAATTAAGATCATATGAAGTATGTTCTCTAACTGGAACAGAGTTAAATCATAAATCAATAACAAAGAGGTATCTGGAAAACTACATCTCTGGAAATGGAAAAGCACACTTCAAAATAACACATGAGTCAAAGAGGAAATCACAGGGAAAGTAGAAAATATTTTGAACTGAATAAATCTGAAATCACAACATATCAAAATGTGTGGGATGTAGCTACAGCAATGCTTAGAGGAAAATTCACAGCATTACAGTCCCCCTTCAGTATTCATGGAAGATTAGTTTTAAAAATTCCCCATCAATGCTCAGTTTTTTATATAAAATGCTGCAGTATTTGATATAATCTATACATATCCTCCTGTATATTTCAAATCATTTCCAGATTACTTATAATACCTAATACGATGTAAATGCTTTGTAAACTATTCTTATGCTGAATTTTTTGGAGAATAACAAGAGAAAAAAGTCTATATATATTCAGTACAAATGCAATTGTTCATTTTTTTTCCTGAATATTTTTGATTTGATGTTGGTTGAATCTATGGATGCAGGACCCATGGATACAAAGGGTTGATTGTATATCCTTACATTAGGAAAAACAAATCTTAATAATTGCTTTGGTCTGAATGCCTCTGTCTCCCCCAAATTCACACTAAAGCCTAATCATCAATTAGGAATTAGGGCCTTTGGGATGTGATTAAGTCACGAAGGCAGAGCCTTGATCAATGGAATTAATGCCCTTATAAAAGAAAGCCCACAGAACTAACTCACCCCCTTCCTCCATGTGAGGACACAGCAAGAAGGTGCTGTCTATGAACAAGAAAGTAGGCTCTTAACCACACACAAATCTGTAGGCACCTTGGCCTTGAACTTCTCAGACTTAAGAACTATGGGACATAAATTTATGTTAATGATAAGCTACTCAGTTGAAGATATTTTTGTTATAACAGCTTTAATGGACTGAAAACAGTAATCTAAATTTCTACCTTAAGAAAGTAGAAAAAAAAGAAAACTAATTCAGAGGAAGAGAACGAAGAAAAGCACAAATTTATAAGCTGACCTATCATTTTGTGTGTTCTCTGGAGTAGCACTTTTAATTTCTTTCAAAAACTTTTCCTTTGCATTCATAGCTTGGCTGCTTGGTTCAAGAGGTCTAGCTTTTGGCCAGTCTTGGCTTTTGTCTTGTCATTTGACAAGGGGTTAGGGTTAGGGTCACTAAACTTAATCATTTCTTTTACCTGAACACTTAGAGGCCATTGTAGGGCTATTAGTTGGCCTAATTTCAATATTACTGTGTCTCCAAAAAGAAAAAGGCCTGAGAAGAGGGAGAGAGATGGGAGAACAGTTGGTCAGCAATCAGAACACACTCAACATAAATTTGCCGTTTTAATATAGTCACAGTTCATGGCGCCCCAAAACAATTAAAACAGTAACATTAAAGGTTACTGGTCACAGATCACTATAACAGACATAATTCAAAAAATGAAATAGTGAGATTACCAAAATGGGACACAGACATGAAATGAACTCATGCTGTTGGAAGAAAATGGCACCAATAGACTTGGTTGACATAAAATTGCCATGAACCTTGACTTTGTTAGAAACACAGTATCTGGGATGCACAAAAAAGCAAGTGTAACAGAACAAGCTATTCATTCCTGTATTAGGAATGAAAGAAAGAACATCACTACAGATGACGGACATTTAAAGGACAATAAGGGAATATGATGAATAACTTCATGTCAACAAATTTGACAATTTAAATAAAATGGACAAATTATTTGAAAGACACAAATTATCAAAGTTCACTCAAGAATAAATAAATGACTCCCATGGTCTTACATCAGTTAAAGAAATTTAATTCATATTTTACATTTTTCTAAGAAAGAAAACTTCTGGTTCATGTGAGTTCAGAGCCATCTCCAGTGGCAGGTATCCCAACACAGTTTCAGGAGACAGGAGGCTTATCAGGCGCCCCCCAGCAAGTGAGCGCTTACATGTCCAAGGGTTCAGCTGATCTGTGGATTCCCAGATCTCCTGCAAGTGGCTAATAACAGAGGCTCCCATCCAGAAGGAGAGTTAAAGGACAGAAATTTAGCAAGTAACCTGGCAGATTAGAGCTGCACCAAGAGAGAAGGTTGAATAACGCACATCAACCCTGCTGAGGCGAGGTGTGACCCCAAAGATACAAGCAAAAGGCAGAAAATCCATCACCAAGCAGACAGGAATCCCCTCCCCCATGAGAATGGCTTGGAGTAAACCATAATCAAATGAGCAGAGTTCAAAAGTGCTCCCATTATACTCCACAGGAGAGACCCTCTAAAAACTGGACCTACTTCCCCTACTAGGGTGCCATGGCACTCTCCTGCCAGGCATAAAACTGTGTAAAACTGTATATATTCTCTACCTGCAATTCTGAGCTCCCAGCACTCCCCTCCACTCTCACTCTGAGGTCTGGAGGCCTGTCTCCCAGGAGTCCAGATTCTTGGGTGTTTTCTCACGAGGTGTAGACAGGGCCTGGACTGCTGCTGGTCAGTGCTGATTCTGCGGCAGGGGAGGGAGGAGAGGATGGTCAGCTGAGAGGGAACCACGCCAGAGCGGCAGTGCCCCAAGCCGTTTTTGGCAACAATAGGGCTCACCCCTGGATATTCTGGAGACACACCCCCTGTCTCTTTGGGCAACCAGAGGAGGCTGGGCATCTTCTCAGGAAGCAACCACCAGTGGAACAGATCTGGGACAGAAGGGTTTACCTGAAGCCGTACGGGCCTGGGTGGAGGGCAGGGACTAGAAAACGCATGCACAGAGCTGGCTGATTCCCAGGGTGAGGCTGACCCAGAGGACCACTTTACTGAGCCTAAGATGCACCCAGTCCCCAGGGGATCATCAGCCTCAACAAAGGAGATCAGGCAAAGGCTGTAACTGACAGGTAACTGTGCTGCAAATACAAACAGCTGAGACTGGACAGTGGCACAGACAGGGCCTGAGGCACAGGTTCTATGAACTCAAAATAGCTTCTCTTCTGCAGGAAAATTTAGCCGGGACAGAAACAAATTCTGCGAAGTTGTTCTGTTCTGTCAGTAACATCAATCAGGGGTGGGGCTAGAACTGAGTGAACAGCCCTAGCCTCCATTAAGCACCTGAGGGTGTCAGGCTTCACCTCCCCCTGATGGATAGTGGCAGAGAGCAGTGGCCTGGCTGAGGAGACATAGATCTCCTTGTGATTCAGGCAGGTGCAAACCCCTGGAGTATCTGCTCATTGGAGGCAACTGAGTCACAGCCCTTAGGGGTTATCAGTGACTCGGTGTGACACAGGTGCAAGGTAGGGAAGGAGGCATCAACCTTCCCAGACTAATCTATTTGCTGGGTGGGTCCTCCTAACCTCACGGAGCACTAGAGCAAGTCATATTTGAGTTGTCAGCAGAACCCTGTGATCCAGTTGCCAGAGACCTTTTCAACTCTCCCACCTGAGACAGGTGCTGACTTGATACAATTGATTTGGACCTTTTGAACTGAACCAATCACCCAAGGACTATCCAAGTGGTACCCTGGGTGTGTGGTTGTAGGAAGATTTGATTTTCCTTTTCCAATTGTTGCCTATGGGGGTGGGGTGACTTAATTGCTGGTATTTCTCCACAGCTGAGACTTCAAGCCAGAGTAACTGTTTCACTAGGGTCAGACAGAGACCAGCTGAAAACAAGACAGAGCCACTTAGCCCCACCACACCAAGCAGGTCCCCAGTTTCTCAGGCTGTAGCACAGTACGGGTCCTTGGCAAAGCTCCAGGAGAAAAGGTACAGACACCAGTCCCAGCTTTTGGGCAAAGGGCTGGTTAATCACTACTTCTGGAGTCCCGAACCCAACTTTTCTTTATCCACTCATCAGTCATGTGAGTTCCAATGTACGTACTTCAAAACATTTAAAAGAAGAAACAACACCAGTTCTACACCAACCCCTCCATAAGACAGCTAAGGAGAGAAGAATAGCCAATTCTTTTACTTAAACCAGCTTTACCCTGATACCAAAACCAGACAGAGATACTATCAGGAAACAATAGAATAGTAATTCAAGGACACAAATGCAAAAAAATTCTCAGTGATATATCAGTAAATTAAATTGTGAAAAGTGTTAGAATACAAATGGAGTCACTTGTCTTAAAAATGCTGACAAACACTGATTTGTAGCATGCAAATATATTCTCCCATCATGGAAAAAAAAAAATGCTGACAAACAGAGCCAGGAAAAGCCACGATGGGAGGGTTCTCATGCACAAATGCCAAATAACAAGAAATATCAGACAAGACTGCAAAAATGTCAACCTTGCCTAAGGAAGAAGAAAGGCACAATACTTTCCTTACAAAAAAACAAAAGAAGAACTTCCGCAAGCACATCTGCCCGGCAACCACCTGCCAACCTTTAACTAGTATCACCCTCTACTCGTCTTGCTAGTAAAGATAATTATCTCAAAACAATTATGTAATCCTACTCATTTTTCTTTTAAAAACTATTGTCTTCCTTTACCTCCCTAAATACACACATAGTTTACTATAGTAAGTGTATTCCCATTGCAATGCCCACTCCTAAATAAATATTGTTTCCTCTTAAAGAGCCTCACTCTGTTACTTAGGTTGATAAAATCCAGCAATATATAAGAATGGTTATACATCACAACCAAGTGAGCTTAATCCAAGAAATGAGAAGTTAATTCAACATTCCATAGTTAACTAACCATCCAAAACTAAAGAAAGGCCTGCCTCTTTGGCTTACTCCTATAATCCTAGCACTTTGATTGGCCCAAGTAGGTGGATTGCTTTGAGCTCAGACTAGCCTGAACAAGAGTGAGACCCCGTCTCTATCGGAAAAAAAAAAAAAAAAAATAGAAAAACTAGCCAGGTGTTGCGGTGGGCACCTGTAATCCCAGCTACTAAGGAGTCAGAGACAAGAGGATCATATGAGCCAAGGAGTCTGAGGTTGCTGTGAGCTATGACTCCATGGCACTCTACCCAGGGTAATAGAGTGAGACTCTGCCTCAAAAAAAAAAGAAAAGTATGATCATCTTAATAGACACAGCAAAAACATTTGATCAAATTCAACAACCATTTTAACAATTAAAACCTTTCAGTAAACTAAAAAAAGAAACTTCCTCAACCTAATAAAGGACAGCTGTAAAACAAACAAAAGTGACCTTGAACCCCACAACCATCTTCATACTTAATGGTAAAAGACTGAAAGCTTTTCGCCTAAGAGAAGGACCAGGCACTGGAGGTCTGCTCTCACTACTCCTATTCAACACCATATTGGAGGTCCTAGTCAGTATGATGAGTTTAAAAAAGGAAATAAAAGACAGAGAAGAAAGGAAGAAATACAATAGTCTCTATTCATATTTGATTGTATATATAGAAAATCTTTTCCTTTCAATCTTTTTCTTACATTCAATTTGATTCTATATATAGAAAATCTCAAAGTACCTACCTAAAAGCCTCTAAATGTAGTAAGTTTAGCAATGTAACAAGATACAATGTTGATACACAGAAATACATTATAGTGCTATATACTAGCAACAAACAATCATAAATTAAGATTTAAAATGCCATTCATTATACAATAGCATCAAAAGTCTATTAAATACTTAGGTATAAGTCTAACTAAATACATCTAAGAGATGCTTAAACTTACAAAACAGTGATTTTAAAAAAGTCAATCTAAACCAATGGGGAGATATAACAGTATGTATATTGGAAAACCCAATATTATTAAGATGTCATTTCTTCCCAGATTGACATTCTGATTCAACACAATGTCAGTCATAAGTTCTCTAAGATTTTTTGTGGAACATTTGACAAGCTGATCCTAAAATTTATGTGGGAAACCAAAGGAGCCAGAATTCTCAAAACAATGTTGAAAAAGAAAGTGAAAAAATTAACAAAACTTGATTTTAAGACTTACCATAAAGAAATGGTAATCAAGAAGACAGAGTGGGTAGGTGCCAGCGCAGGGGTGTTTACAACTAATTGATCACAACCGGTTACAGATTCCTTTGTTCCTTCTCCTACTGCTTCACTTGACTAGCCTTCAAAAAACAATAAAAAAAAAAAAAGGGGGAGATGAACATGTGGTACTGGAAGAAAAGTAGATAAATAGATCAATGGAACAGAAGTAAAATTACTATTACTTTTCTTTTCTTGAAGATTTTACCAGATAACCTTCAGAGACCTCTAAGACTATCCACTTGGTCTCTATTATTTCATATTCTTAATTTTAATTTGCATCTTAGCTTCTGACAGAATAAGGATCGTAAGTAGTCTCATTTAAAAATGGGTTAGGTTTTCTTTTTCTTTTACCTCAAGGGGAATCAAGGCTACTGATAGGCTTCCCAGCCAGTTTCAAAGGATATCAGTTTATTTTAAATTATTTGTTTAAGGAATTCACAAGGTGGTCAAATCTTTGTATTGGTAAATATGCTTGGAGTACTGTTATGAGAGAGCATTCTAAAGTTCCAAAAGATAATCTGGCCACTGCATATAGCTTAGTCTGAATGATAAAATTATACATAGTCAGCTCAGAAATTCATTTAGCAAGGTCAAAAGCTATGCAATACTTTTTAGAGCGTGTGGAATTAGGGCAGCAGAGAGAGTCCAAAGTTGCATAGTAGAACAGGCCGTCCTCCTCATGGGGGGGTCTTTACTGATTGCTATGTATCAAAGTTCAGGAATTTAATGACTTCAGTTCACTAGAAATGATGAGCTATAAGTTGCTGCACCAAGATTTCTAGCCTTTTTAAAGTTGCAAACATTCATGTGAAAGAGCAGTTGGCACAGATTCAACTAGAAGTGTCACCAATCTTCATTCAGTTTCACTACAGAAAGAAAGATCAGGATGGTAGATAGGAATCAAAGCAAATAACCTAAATCTTACTTTCATTGGTTATAAGAAATAATTTACTTGGCCCCACATTTGTTAGCTGACCTCATCTCAGGCTCTAACCTATGTAAGTTTCCTAGAAGAGAATTCCCAGCTCATTGAATTGTAGCTAGTATTGTGATTCAACAGGCCTTATGGGCACTAGTCAGGAAGTGGTTTCTTCACTGCTTAGTATCATATTTGTACCCCTGTTAGAAACATCGAGAAGGTGGAAAACCCACAAAACACAAACTCCAAAGCAGGCATTGTGCTTAATAAAAGTGATTGTCATTTTAATTTTGTACTATGAACTGGGTTTTTTTTTTTGTTTGTTTGTTTGTTTATTTATTTATTTATTTATTTATTTTTGCATATGTGTCTTGTCTCTGTGATAGCTGGAACCGTGTGTCAGAGTTTTTGCAAACGTCTTAGTGCTGGCATGATGCAGGCCTCAAAAGAGTAATGGCCACAGTTCTTTCACAGTATTGTTTATGTAAATGATATTATTAAATTACCATTGAGTCAGGAACTTCATTTCCATTAGCTAATAAAAATAATACATTTTGCACAGACCTTTGAATCGAATGAATCTCTTTATAGTGACACAGAAACTGTGGATGGCCTGGGGTAAATAAAACAAAGGGTCAGTCTGTCTCAAATATTTACCCGAATCTCTACTATGTGTCAGAAACTATGAGGGCATTTAGAATTAACATTTTAAGGTAAATACTGAACTAAACTGAAGTATTAAGAGAAATAATTATAAATTAACCTTTAACAGAACTGCTTACAGAAAGAGATAGACACTATTCTGTCTTAAGATTCTTGTCATATGTATTTTTTCATCCAGCTACTTTTAATGAGGTCACCAAATAAGATTTTACTCAATAAGTTCATCATGACTCATTCTCCTGAACTCTGACCTACCCTTTTGAAAAGGACCAATCTTTTAAAGCTTTCTGTTAATATTTTTCCTTTTCCAAGCTTATATAAATAAAAAAAATTCTTTGAAAGAGTTGCCCTGTTTTCATTTGGAACATCAAAGATGTAAAAAACAAGTTTGGCAACAACCGTTAACGTAGCATTGTTATGTTGGCAGTTTGCATGACTATTTCCAAATGCTGTTTACTCTTAACCTAGCTTCATGTCTAAATTTTGCACGTGCTCTTCACGTTTTTACATTGTTAAATGAACTATTTTACAACTGACATTTAGCCTGTCTTCCCTATATGAACTGTACCCCATAAGTAACCAAAAAGTATATGAGAAGAAGTTTCTCTTTAAAGTATTCCAGCTAATAAATGAAAGAGGAATGTAGAACTAGATTATCACAATTTTGCAGGCCCTAATTAATCAGTGGATGTAAGCACTGAGCATTAGCTGTTGCCTAAACTTCATAATAAGAATGGATCTAGGGGGGCGCCTGTGGTTCAGTGAGTAGGGCGCCGGCCCCATATACCGAGGGTAGCAGGTTCGAAACCGGCCCCGGCCAAACTGCAACAACAACAACAACAACAAAATAGCAGGGCGTCATGGCAGGTACCTGTAGTCCCAGCTACTCTGGAGGCTGAGGCAAGAGAATCGCCTAAATCCAAGAGCTAGAGGTTGCTGTAAGCTGTGATGCCACGGCACTCTGCCAAGGGCGACAAAAGTAAGTCTCTAAAAAATAAAAATAAAAGAATGGCTCTGACCTGGTTGTTTGTACCCTCACATTAATCTAAAATAAATTTACTTTTCAAAGAAAAAAGGATCATCAGGTATTAGGTGCTTCCTGATAGAAAAACACACTACACACCTAGGAAGTGCTCTTGTCAAAAAAATCTAACTTGAATCTGATCAAGCCACTAAAACCTGTTATAGTTACTAATTTATAAAAATACAGAAACATTTACCAGTAGAATACTACAGAATGCCATCAAGAAAATCCAGACTGTTGAAAATTCTATAGTGCAAACAAATAAATTGCAAGAAAACAGAAAGAGATAGAGGTAGAGATTAAATGAAACTTAGAAGACATAACTGGGAAGTTGTACACTCAACTTAATTTTTAAGGTGTGTTATAATAGTATTGTGATTATGTTTTAAAAAATATTCTTGGTGGCACCTGTGGCTCAGTGAGTAGGGTGCTGGCCCCATATACCAAGGGTGGTGGGTTCAAACCCAGTCCCGGCCAAACTGCAATTAAAAAAAAAAATAGCCAGGAATTGTGGCAGACGCCTGTAGTCCCAGCTACTCAGGAGGCTGAGAAAAGAGAATCGCCTAAGGCCTTAAGCCCAAGAGCTGGAGGTTGCTGGGAGCTGTGAGGCCCCGGCACTCTACCAAGGGTGACAAAGTGAGACTCTGTCTCTTTAAAAAAAAAAAATTCTTGTCTTTAAAGAAACATACTAAAGTATTTACAGATAAATTATTTTGGGGGTGTTTTGCTCAAAATAACAGAAGTGTAGAAGTAGGAAGTAGGAATATAGATAAAATAAGATTGGTCATGAGTTGATAATTCTAAAGATAGATAATTAATGGATGCATTGGAGTTCATTATTACTGTCTACTTTTGTATATTTTTGGAATTTTCCATAATTAAGAAAAAAAATAAAATCACTGGAACATTCACTCTCCATCTGCTATTTTAATACTCATTAAAGTCTAGCAGAAGGACCAGTGATATGAACTTACATTTTGGATCCTTCATCATATACTAAATAAGGATTCCCTTACATTGTAACTGTAAAATAAACCTACAGATCCTGAAGGTTGTCTTTAAGCTACTTGGACAGTACTGTCCCTTCTGCTTCAACCTTACCCTTCTACCAATGCTATGAAACTCTTCTAGATGCAATGTGGACCCATGTCACATAAGCAGCTGACTCTCAAGTGAATAAATGGCCTGCAGAAAGTTTCTTTGCCAACTTTATAAAGATTCTTACAGATAGGATTTTTCCAAATGGCAAGGTATTGTGGAAAGAATCTAACAGGCTTCCCCAATTTCCAACTGCCTAACTATGTGACCCTCTGTACATTACTTAACCTCTCTGAGCTTCAGGTTTCTCATCTGTACAATGGGGCTAGTCACAGGAGTGTAGGAAGGATTATTTGAGCTATAATTGTAAGTCACCTAGCATGGTTTTGGACTTCTATTAGACACCCAATAGTTACCTGTAATATCACAGCTGAGCTAAAAGAATCATGATGTTATATGTTGAGGCTGCCTACTATGACTTCTGGACTAATTACAGGATCCCTTTAGTCTATTTCCCAGCTGTTGAAGAAGTTGCTTAGGTTGTAATAGTGCGTGTGATTGAAACCCACACTATTTTTTTTTTTTTTTTAGAGAGTCTCATTATGTCACCTTCAGTAGAGTGCCATGGCATCACAGCTCACAGCAACCTCAAACTTTTGGGCTTAAGTGATTCTCTTGCCTCAGCCTCCCAAGTAGCTGGGACTATAGGCACCCACCACAATGCCCAGCTATTTTTTGATGTTGTAGTTGTCATTGCTGTTTAGAGGCTGGGGCCAAACCTGCTTCCCTCCATGTATGTGGCTGGCACCCTAACCACTGAGCTACGGGCACCAAGTTGAAACCTGTACTCTTGAACTTCATTTAGGTTCCTCATCTCTAACTTCTCTGTAAGATTAATTTGCCAATTTCCTAGAAAAATAAAAGGTTAAACATCAACATTATTCTTGTTTTGTATGCTCATTGAATACCAATTAGAACAAACATAATAGTACAGAAGTTTAGCAAGTAACCTGATGGATTATAGCTGAGCCAACAGAGAAGGTTGAAGAGCACACAACAACCCTGCTGGGGTGAGCTGCAACCCCAAGGATACAAACAAAAGGTACAAAATCCAACACCAAGCAGAAGGGAGTCCCGTCCCCCATGAGAACGGCTGGCAGTACTCCATACAAAGAAGCAAGCCAAGTTCAAAAGTCCTCCCATAATATCCAATAGATCCTTTAAAAACTGGACCTACTTTCCCTACTAGGGTGCCATGGAGCTCTCCTGCCAGGAATAAAACTGTATAAATTCTCTGCCTGCAATTCTGAACTCCCAGCACTCCCCTCTACTCTCACTCTGAGGTCTAGAAGCCTGTCCCCCAGGAGTCTAGATTCTTGGGTATTTTCTCAAGAGGTGTGGACAGGGTATGGACTATTGCTGGTCAGTGCTGATTCTGTGGCACAGGAGTAAGGAGAGGACGGTCAGCTGAGAGGGAACCATACAGGAGCAGCGGTGCCCCAAGGCACAGAGCAGCAGCTACAGTGGCAACAATAGGGCTCACCCCTGGATATTCTGGAGTCATATCCCCTGTCTCTCTGGGCAACCAGAGGAGTCTGGTCATCTTCTCTGGTGGCAGCCACTGGTGGAATGGATCTGGGACAAAAATGCAGGCCCCATGAGTAAAGGGTTTGCCTGAGACAGTACCGGCTTGGGCAGAGCCGGCAGATTCCCAGGGCAGGGCTGACCCAGAGGACTGCTTTAGTGAGCCTAAGACACACCTGGCCCTCAGAGGATCATTAGCTGAGACAAAGGAGGGCAGATAGAGGCTGGAATTAACAGCTAACCGTGCTGCTCCATACAAACTGCAGCCAAGACCAGGCAGCAGCAAGACAGGGCCTCAGGCGCAGGTTCTGTGAACTCAAACAGCATCTCTTCTGTAGGGGAAAACAGCTGGGACAGAAACAAGTTCTGCAAAGTTGTTCTGTCAGTAACATCAATCAGGGGTGGGGCTAGAACTAAATGAACAGCCCCAGCCTCCATTAAGCACCTGAGGTTGTCAGGCCTTACCTCCCCCTGCTGGATAGTGGCAGAGAGCAGTGGCCTGGCTGAGGAGACATAGATCTCCCTTGTGATTCAGGCAGGTGCACACCCCTGGAGTATCTGCTCATTGGAAGCAACAGGGTCACAGCCCTGAGGGGTTATCAGTGACTGGGTGTGACAGAGGTGCAAGGTGTGGAAGGAGGTATCAACCTTCCCAGGCTAATCTATTTGCTGGGTGGGTCCTCTTGACCTCATGGAGTACCAGAGTGAGTCATATTTGAGTTTTCAGCAGACACTTGTGATCTAGTTGTCAAAGACCTTTTAAACTCTTCCACCTGTGACAGGTGCTAACTGAGACAATTGATTTGGACCTCTTGAACTGGGCCAAATGCCCAAGGACTATCCAAGTGGTACCCTGGGTATGTGGTTGTAGGAAGGTTTGATTTTACTTTTTCAATTGTTGCCAATGGGAGGCGGGGTGACTTATGCTGGTATTTCTCCATAGCTGAGACTTCAACCCAGAGTAACTGATTCACTAGGGTAGGACAGAGACAAGCTGAAAACAAGACAGAGCCACTTAGCCTCACCACATCAAGCAGGTTCCCAGTTTCTCAGGCCATAGCACAGTACGGTTCCTTGGCAAAGCTCCAGGGGAAAAGGTACAAACATCAGTCCCAGCTTTTTGGCAAAGGGCTGGTTAATCACTATTCCTGGAGCTCCCAACCCAACTTCTCTTTACCTGCTCATCTAGTCAAAATAATCATGAGGCAGAATCAGCAGAAAAACTCCAGAAACATGAATAACCAGAGTAGATCAACTCCCCCCACCCCAAGGAAAGACATGGCAGATGCAACTGAAGATTCCATTCATAAACTGATGGCCGAGATGTCAGAAATCGAATTCAGAATTTGGATTGCAAACAAGATTAACAGAATGGAGAAGAAGTTGGAATTAGAAACTCAAGGAGCAATTCAAAAGTTGTCTCAAGAATTCAATGAATTTAAAGACAAAATCACCAAAGATTTTGATACATTGAGATAAGAATTTGCATCCCTCAAAGATCTGAAAAATACAGTAGAATCCCTCAGTAACAGAGTGGAGCAAGCAGAAGAAAGGATTTCTGACATTGAAGACAAAACTTTTGAACACTCCCAAACTCTCAAACAGGAAGAGAAATGGAAAGCAGAAACAGATCATTCTCTCAGAGAGCTCTGGGATAATTCAAAGAAAGCTAATATTTGCCTCATAGAAATCCCTGAAAGCGATGAAGTAGCTTCACAAGGCACAGAGGCTTTTCTCCATGAAATTATGAAAGAGAATTTTCCAGACATGCCAAGATATTCTGAAATTCAGCTAGCAGACAGTTTCAGAACCCCAGCACGACTCAACCCAAATAAGACATTCCCCAGGCACATAAAGTTAATATGAAGGAGAAAATTCTGAAAGCAGCCAGATGTAAGAAAACCATAACGTACAAAGGGAAGAATATTAGAATGACTGCAGATCTCTCTGCTTAAACCTTTCAAGCCAGAAGAGGGTAGTCATCAACTTTTAATCTCCTAAAACAAAACAACTTTCAAACCCGGATCCTGTATCCAGCTAAACTGAGTTTCATTTATGATGGAGAAATTAAATACTTTAATGACATTCACATGTTGAAGAAATTTGCCATAACTAAACCAGCTCTTCACGATATTCTCAGATCTATCCTGCATAATGACCAGCACAATCCTCTACCACAAGGGTAAACACACTCAGAAACTTTTGATCAAACTCCAACTTCCACAGAGGCAAAAGGATTAAAAATGTCCACTAGACTTTCAAAAATCTCGATACCCAAAATTTTACCAGGTTTATCAATATTCTCCATTAATGTGAATGCCTTAAATTGTCCTCTAAAGAGGTACAGGTTGGGTGACTGTATACAAAAACTCAGGCCAGATATCTGCTGCATACAAGAATCTCATCTTACCTTAAAAGATAAATATAGACTCAGGGTGAAGGGATGGTTGTCTATATTTCAGGCAAATGGAAATCAGAAAAAAGTAGGTTTAGCAATTCGATTTGCAGATACAATAGGCTTTAAACCAACAAAAGTAAGGAAGGATAAGAATGGTCACTTCATTTTGTTAAGGGTAATACTCAATATGATGAGATTTAAATTATTAATATCTATGCACCCAACCAGAATGCACCTCAATTTATAAGAATAACTCTAACAGACATGAGCAACTTGATTTCCTCCAGCTCCGTAATAGTCAGAGATTTTAACACTCCTTTGGCAGTATTGGATAGATCCAACAGAATCTTGGATTCTTCTTCTCCAATAAGAAGCTATGCAAAGAAATTTTAGATTTAAACTTAAACATTGGATTTAACAGACATCTATAGAACATTTCATCCCAACAAAACTGAATACACATTCTTCTCATCAGCCCAAGGAACATACTCCAAAATTGATCACATGTTAGGTCACAAGTCTATCCTCAGTAAATTTATTTATTTATTTATTTTAATAATTTTTTTAATGAAATTCTATTATTCATTTATTTATTTATCTATTTTTTTGCTGTTGTTGTTGCAGTTTGGCCAGGGCCGGGTTTGAACCCGCCACTCTTGGTATATGGGGCCGGTGCCCTACTCACTGAGCCACAGGCACCACCCTATCCTCAGTAAATTTAAAGGAATAGAAATTATTCCTTGCATCTTCTCAGACCACCATGGAATAAAAGTTGAACTCAGTAACAACAGGAATCTGCATACTCATACAAAAACATGAAAGTTGAATAACCTTATGCTGAATGATAGCTGGGTCACAGACAAGATTAAGAAGGAAATTACCAAATTTTTGGAACAAAATGACAATGAAGACACGAATTAACAGAACCTCTGGGATACCGCAAAGGCAGCCCTAAGAGCGAAATTTATAGCACTGCAAGCCTTTCTCAAGAGAACGAAAAGAGAAGAAGTTAACAACTTAATGGGACTTCTCAAGCAACTGTAAAAGGAAGAACATTCCAACCCCAAACCCACAAGAAGAAAAGAAATAACCAAAATTAGAGCAGAATTAAATGAAATTGAAAACAAAAGAATTATACAACAGATCAATAAACCAAAAAGTTGGTTTTTTGAAAAGGTCAATAAAGGGCGGCGCCTGTGGCTCAGTCGGTAAGGCGCCGGCCCCATATGCCGAGGGTGGCGGGTTTGAACCCGGTCCCGGCCAAACTGCAACCAAAAAATAGCCGGGCGTTGTGGCGGGCGCCTGTAGTCCCAGCTGCTCGGGAGGCTGAGGCAAGAGAATCGCTTAAGCCCAGGAGTTGGAGGTTGCTGTGAGCTGTGTGAAGCCACGGCACTCTACCAAGGGCCATAAAGTGAGACTCTGTCTCTACAAAAAAAAAACAAACAAACAAAAAAAAAAAAGGTCAATAAAATAGATAAATCTTTGGCTAACCTAACCAGGAAAAAAAAGAGTAAAATCTCTAATTTCATCAGTCAGAAACGATAAAGACAAAGTAACAACAGACTCCTCAGAAATTAAAAAAATCCTTATTGAATATTACAAAAAACTTTATTCTCAGAAATATTAAAATCTGAAGGAAATTGACCAATACTTGGAAGCACGTCACCTTCCAAGACTTAACCAGAATCAAGTGGAAATGTTGAACAGGCCTGTACCAAGTTCTGAAATAGCATCAACCATACAAAATCTCCCTAAAAAGAAAAGCCCGGGACCAGATGGCTTCACATCAGAATTCTACCAAACCTTTAAAGAGGAAGTTGTACCTATACTACTCAACCTTTTCCAAAATATAGAAAGAGAAGGAATTCTACCCAACATGTTCTATGAAGAAAACATCACCCTGATTCCCAAACCAGGAAAAGACCCAACAAGAAAAGAAAATTATAGACCAATATCACTAATGAATATTGATGCAAAAATATTCAAGAAGATCCTAACAAACAGAATCCAGGAACACATCAAACAAATTATACATCATGACCAAGTCAGTTGTATCCCAGGGTCTTCAAGGCTGGTTCAATATATGTAAATCTATAAATATAATTCAGCACATAAACAAATTAAAAAACAAAGACCATATGATTCTCTCAATTGATGCAGAAAAAGCTTTCGATAATATCCAGCATCCCTTCATGATCAGAACACTTAAGAAAATTGGTATAGAAGGGGCATTTCTTAAACTGATAGATGTCATCTACAGCAAACCCCCAGCCAATATCGTATTGAATGGAGTTAAATTGAAATCATTTCCACTCAGATCAGGAACCAGGCAAGGTTGCCCATTGTCTCCACTGCTCTTTAACATTGTAATGGAACTTTTAACCATCACAATTAGGAAAGAAAATGCAATCAAGGGTATCCATATAGGGTCAGAAGAGATCAAACTTTCACTCTTCACAGATGATATGATTGTATATCTGGAAAACACCAGGGATTCTACTACAAAACTCTTAGAAGTGATCAAGGAATACAACAGCTCTCAAGTTACAAAATCAACATTCATAAATCAGTAGCCTTTATATATACCAACAATAGTCAAGCTGAAAAAACAGTTAAGAACTCTATTCCATTCACAGTAGTGCCAAGGAAGATGAAATATCTGGGAGTTTATCCAACAAAGGATGTGAAAGATCTCTATAAAGAGAACTATGAAACTCTAAGAAAAGAAATAGCTGAAAATGTTAACAAATGGAAAAGCATACCATGCTCATGGCTGGGAAGAATCAACATTGTTAAAATGTCCATATTACCCAAAGCAATATACAATTTTAATGCAATCCCTATTAAAGTTCCACTGTCATACTTTAAAGATCTCGAAAAAATAATACTTTGTTTTATATGGAATCAGAAAAAATCTCAAATAGCCAAGACATTACCCATAAATAAAAACAAAGCAGCAGAACTCAGACTATACTATAAATTGATAGTGATCAAAAACAGCATGGTACTGGCACAAAAACAGAGAGGTAGATGTCTGGAACAGAATAGAGAACCAAGAGATGAACCCAGCTACTTACTGTTATTTGATCTTTGACAAGCCAATTGAAAACATTCAGTGGGGAAAAGATTCCTTATTTAACAAATGGTGCTCGGTGAACTGGCGGTGACCTGTAGAAGACTGAAACTGGACCCACACCTTTCACCATTAACTAAGATAGACTCTCACTGGATTAAAGATTTAAACTTAAGACATGAAACTATAAAAATACTAGAAGAAAGTACAGGAAAACTCTTGAAGAAATAGGCCTGGGCGAATATTTTATGAGGAGGACCCCCCCCAGGCAATTGAAGCAGCATCAAAAATACATTACTGGGACCTGATCAAAGTAAAAAGCTTCTGCACAGCCAAGAACACAGTAAGTAAAGCAAGCAGACAACCCTCAGAATGGGAGAAGATATTTGCAGGTTATGTCTCTGACAAAGGTTTAATAACCAGAATCCACAGAGAACTCAAACGTATAAGCAAGAAAAGAACAAGTGATCCCATTGCAGGCTGGGCAAGGGACTTGAAGAGAAACTTCTCTAAAGAAGACAGGTGCATGGCCTACAGACATACGAAAAAATGCTCATCATCTTTAATCATCAGAGAAATGCAAATCAAAACTACCTTGAGATACCATCTAATTCCAGTAAGATTAGCCCACATCGCAAAATCCCAAGACCAGAGATGTTGGCATGAATGTGGAGAAAAGGGAACACTTCTACACTGTTGGTGGGAATGCAAATTAATACATTCCTTTTGGAAAGATGTTTGGAGAACACTCAGAAATCTAAAAATATATCTGCCATTCAATCCTATAACTCCTCTACTAGGTATATACCCAGAAGACCAAAAATCACATTATAACAAAGATATTTGTACCAGAATGTTTATTGCAGCCCAATTCACAATTGCTAAGTCATGGAAAAAGCCTAAGCACCCATCGATCCATGAATGGATTAATAAATTGTGGTATATGTACACCATGGAATATTATACAGCCTTAAAGAAAGAGACTTTACCTCTTTCATGTTTACACGGATGGAGCTGGAACATATTCTTCTTAGTAAAGTATCTCAAGAATGGAAGAAAAGGTATCCAATGTACTCAGCCCTACTATGAAACTAATTTATGGCTTTCATATGAAGGCTATAACCCAGTTATAACCTAAGAATACGGGGAAGGGGGAGACGGAGGGGAGGTAGGGGGAAGGATGGGCAGAGGGAGGGTGATTGGTGGGATTACACCTGCGGTGCATCTTACAAGAATACATGTGAAACTTAGTAAATGTAGAATATAATTGTCTTAACACAATAACTAAAAAAATGCCAGGAAAGCTATGTTAACCAGTGTGATGAAAATGTGTCAAACTGTTTATAAAACCAGTGTATGGTGCCCCTTGATCGCATTAATGTACACAGCTATTATTTAATATTAATAAAAAAAAAATTAAAAAAAGGAGGGCACTGTGCCCCTTCAAATAAAGGACAAAGCAAAGAAAAAAAAAAAGAATTGAAGAAAAAGTAACCAATGTACTCAGCCCTACTATGATACCAATTTATAGCTTTCATATGATAGTTATAACCCAATTGTAACCTAAGAATATGTGGAAAGGGGAAATGGAGGGTACAGGACGGGTGGACGGAGGGTAATTGGTGGGACCACACCTATGGTGCATCTTACAAAGGTACATGTGAAACTTACTAATTGTAGAATATAAATGTCTTAACACAATAACTAAGAAAATGCCAGGAAGGCTATATTAACCAGTGTGATGAAAATGTGTCGATGGTAACAGTAAGAGGAGGTTTTAGAATCTCTGGCTGTTAATGTGCGGTTTGACCTTGGGGCTATATGGGGACAGCTTCTTAAACAACTGGGGTTTCAGCCAACAATTCTACGTTCTCCATTGTTTTTACAGGTCCACTATGCCCGGTGATATGATGAAGCCACTCATGAAAACACAACACTTACTCATTTTACTACAAGGACATTTGCACTAGATTGTTTATTGCAGCTCCATTCATAATCACCAAGCTGTGGAATCAACCCAAGTGCCCATCAACCCAGAAATGGATTAGGAAAATGTGGTGTATGTATGCCATGGAATATTAGTCAGCCATAAAAAGATGGAGACTTTACATCTTTTGTATTAACAAATGATGGAGATGGAGAACATTCTACACAGGAAAGTATCCTAAGAATGGAAAAGCAAGTATCCAAAGTACTCGATACTAATATGAAGCCAGTAGATGAACAAATACATGCCCACACAGGAGAAAAACACAAATTCAAGTGTGGGGGGGAGGGAAAGAGAAGGGAGGAGGGAGGGGATTGGTGCGCTCTCACCTAAGGGCACAACACAAGGGTACATGGCACACCTCTCCGTGAGGGGTGCAACTACAGCTTGAACTTTACCTAACAAACCCAAACAATGTAACCTAATTGTCTGTATCCTCATATTAATTGGGGGTAAAAAAGCACAATACTTAGACACAGTCATAGTAAAACAGTGGTTTCACTTTCAAATAGGCATAGTAACTCCTTTTTCTGAAGAGATAATTTATTTTTTATTTACTTATTTAAAAAAATTTTTTTTATTGTTGCAGTTTGGCCAGGGTTGGGTTTGAACTCACCACCCTTGGTATATGGGGCCAGCATCCTACTCACTGAGCCACAGGCACCACCCTGAAGAGATAATTTAGAAATACATATATCTACAGGACATTAAAAGTGAGCCCATCAATCCTTACTCTAGGAATTTATCACAAGAAGATAACTCGTGAGAAGCCTAAGATTGCCTAAAAAAATTAAGGCACATTCTTAGAATAGAATAAAATACAGCCATTAAAAACATTGACTTGATCCGTATTCACTGATATGAAAAGAGCAAGCTGTTAAGTGAAAAAGTAGTTATAAAATAACAGTAACTACTTATATGACACTTGCTGTATGCCTCGGCAATTCTAAACTCCTTAGACAGTGAGTCACTGCATTTTTATGATAACACTACAAGGTAGGTACTTTCATTATCCTCACGTTGTACATGAGGAAACCGAGGCCAAAGGCATTGGAGTGACTTTCCTTGATCATGTGACTGGTAATTGATGGAGCAGGAACCAGAACTCAGGCGGCAGCCCAGTGTCATGTTCTTCTCCACTGCTTCCCCAAAGGAACAACACGATCCCACGCAGGAAATTTAAAGAATCGCCTGCCATTAACACTGCTTCCAGATTGTAGGCCTGTAGACTAAGCTTTAATTTTCTACATGAATGACTTGAAGTAAATCTATTCTTATTTTGGTTTTTAGAAAAAGTGTGCATTCCCTTTGATCCAAAAATTCTATTTCTCACAAGTTTTCCTCAAGAAATTGTAAAAGAGATGCCTGAATAAAGACACTTATCACAGGATAACTACAATGACAGAGCATTGGAACCAAACCCCGTGTTCCACAAGGGATTGATTGAATGTGTATCTACATATGGTAAAAGAATAAATATTGACATGGTGAGAAAAAAAAAAAAGAAAATGTGTCAAATGGTCTACAAAACCAGTGTATGGTGCCCCATGATTGCATTAATGTACACAGCTATGATTTAATAATAAATAAATTTAAAAATATATATAAGTAAATCAATAAATACAATTTAAGTAAAATAGCACGTTAAAGACAAAATGATTAATTGAATGGACGTGGGACTAAGATCAGTTAAGTGAGCATAACAAAAAGATGAAAGATAAACCCAAATTTCCGTAAGAGTACAAAGTAATGGCCCTGTATGTTTTCTGAACTGGTATGGCAGCAGCTGACTGGTAGACATCACGGGAGAATGCCCTGCCAGGACCAGGTTCCTACCCTGTAGGCCCTCAGGGCAGGGGCTGATTGCCATGGTGTCAGCAACACATGGGCCTCTATCCACAAGAACTGGCTAGGGCAGCGGTTCTCAATCTGTGCGTCATGACCCATTTGTAACAATGAAAATACATCGCGGCATTAGGAAGGTTGAGAACCACTGGGCTAGGGAGATAATGGACTTACATCCTTGCTACAACCCGACTCATACTTCTAGACACATTGGCTACCTTCTTCTTCCTCAGAGAAGCCCCTGTCTTAGAATGTTTTCATTTGCTATTTTCTCTGCTTGGACGGATTACCCCTAGATCTCCTCATGGCTTCATGACTGGCTTGTTTTTATCACTGGGATCTCAAGTTGGTATTATCTTCTTAGAAAGGCCTTTCCTGCCATCCTATTTAAAGTGCTTCCTCCAAGTCATGCTCTGTGCAACCCCTGCTCTAGAATGTTGCCCTACCACACAGTATGTAGCATAGTATTTTTGATAAACATAAATCTTTTTTTTACCTGATTGTCTACTTGTTATATTGCTTTGTCCTAAGTCCTTTATCCTGATAATATTGAGTAAAAGAAGCACTAAATTTAAAGAACGAAATTCAGTTGTGTCACTGTGCCTTTGTCTTGGTTTACTCTTCATCTTATTATTTTTCATTTCTAAACTCATTAGGTGCAGAGCGTACTTTATACAAAGCTGAGTACATGGCCAAGGAAAGGATGTGATTTCCAGAGTCTTTCTACTATCACCCTAAAAGTATAAATACTTTGAAGAAAAGGAAGAGATTGATGTAGAGCCACCATAGATTTTAGATGGGCATTTTTTTCATGATAAAACACAAAGATGCTAGACATCAAACAAAATGACACTTTAGAAAAGAACCACTCAAAAAGGAGATAAGACACAAAAAAACACAGTTTGCCCACTTCAGTATTCTGATGAGAGATTCTGATGAGAGCTGGAAGGCCAGCACTGAAGAGGGAGTAAAGGTAATGAGGATACTCACCCAGGATTCAGAAGTCCTGACTTCAGCACTATCATCTATTAGTTGTTGCTTCTCTAACTCCTCTGAGATATATTTTCTTTACCTATAAAACATAAGGAGGGAGAAAGAGAAAGGAAGAGAGTCTGACCTCTATTTTTAGGTTTAAGACTCTTAGGTTATGCTAACAATCACTTTATATAGTGCCACATCCACCTAAGTACCTAATACGTGATTAGTCTATAATTCTATTATTGTACACATGCGCAATAGTGGCTTGCCCCACAGCTAAGAAATACAAGCAGATTTCAACTTTTGTGTAATCCATATAAGAGAATAAATAATGAAAGGAAGGAAATATTATAAAGTCATGTTAGTGATGGCATATTCAAATATTTTTAATTATAAATAAGTGGAAATTAATGTTATATCTAGTTAATATTCTTTACCAGTTATTTATAGTTAAGGAAATTTCCCGGTCCTGTGTTTTTAGAGGAAGAATCACTTCCTCTAAAATTTAAATTTTCAAATTTAATGAAGTATGTGGGGGGAAAAAGACCCTCTGGCATACACTGTCTCCTTTGTTCCTTTATTGTATTAACAGGGAAAGCCATAAAATAATATTCTAAGAAGTAGCTAAGATATAGGTCACTTCTTAGACCTTCTTCTGGGCCACTATGTTGATATGCATTTTTAGGTTAAAAAAATAATAACAATTATCAGGATAAATGTTAACATAGAAATATAGGAATCATGCAAAACATAAGATTTCCTTCCATTTTTTTTGGCCGGGGCTGGGTCTGAACCCACCACCTCCGGCATATGGGACTGGCGCCCTACTCCTTGAGCCACAGGCGCTGCCCAAGATTTCCTTCCATTTTAACCTGGTATGCTTTGCAAGCAGCAGCAAGCAAACAGCAGCAGAGTGCTTGGTGGCTTGAGAGGCTGAGCCAAGAGAATCGCGTAAGCCCAAGAGTTAGAGGTTGCTGTGAGCCGTGTGACATCATGGCACTCTACCCGAGGGTAGTAGAGTGAGACTCTGTCTCTACAAAAAAAAAATTTTTTTAAATGTTTCCCTTTATGTTAGAAAAGTAAACTAAAATTTTCCCTGAGTAGATGACGGAATTGTGTTTCTTTTTTTTTTTTTTTTTCAGTTTTTAGGTGGGGCTGGGTTTAAACCTGCCACCTCCAGCATATAAAGCCAGCGCCCTACTCCTTTGAGCCACATGCACCACCCTGGAATTGTGTTTCTAAAAATGTGGTCCATGAATCACTACCTACATCAGCACCATTGGTGGTACTTGTTAAAAAATTATATTCCTGGTCTGTACCTGAGACTACTTGGCTAGGTCCCAGGTATCTCTGCATTATATTAAATCCATGGGTGCTATTTACACACAATAATGTCTGAGAATCAGTATGTAGATCAGTGTTTTCAACCTTTTTTTATCTCATGGCACACCTGAACCTATAGTTAAATTTTGTGACACAAATTATGTAGATTAAAAAAAGAGTAAAAACAAAATATACTTACTGTGCTTTGAACTTATTTTGAAAATAATTTAATTAATGGTCTTTAAAACTTTAGTTATTAAAATAATTAATGATCTTTAAAACTTTGCACACCTGAGATCCTTCCATGGCAAAGCAGTGTGCCGCAGTACATTGGTTGAAAATCACTGATCTAGCTTAAAAACTCACATTCTACTACATCAGATTAATGATACAATGAAACTCAGATCCAGGATTTTTATAGTTTGAAATATTTTCTTGAGACAAGGGCCTCACTCTGTTGCCCGGGCTAGAGTGTTGTGGTGTCATCATAGCTCATTGCAACCTCAAATTCCTGCCTCAGCCTCCCAAGTAGCTGGGATTACAGAGGTGCCATCACATCCAGCTAATTGTCTTTAAAAAAGATTTTGTAAAGACAAGGTCTCACTATGTTGCCCAAGCTGGTCTTGAACTCCTGGCCTCAAGTGATCTTCCCACCCTAGCCTCCTTTAAGTGCTAGGATTATAGGCATGAACCACCATGCCTGGCCCAGGATTTTTATATTTCAATAACCAAAGAATGTGGAAATTATTTTTATAGCTTTAAAAATGTAAACGAATACATGTAAAAATATTTAAAATGTGAAAATGTAAAAAGAAAGAAGTACCCCCAAAATACTATTATTCAAGGGAAAAACACTTAGTATTTGGTGAATATTTACATAAATTTCCTTCCAGTCTCTAGGTATCATAATATAGTTCATTATAGAGTCTGAAAACTCCTAATGGTAGGGATTGTGTTTGTGTTCATCATTGTGACCCCAGCTCTTACCATAATGCCTAACCGATAGCAGACACTCAAATATTTGTTGAGTGAACGAAGTGAATAAATGAAACTGGAATCAAATTGTATATTTGATTTGGGCCCTCTGGACACTATTTATTAAAATGTGCAGACTTGCAATAGAATATCACTTTCTCATTCTCATAAGCATTAATAACTAGTACTTTTGCACCAGATATTTTTCTAGAGTTTTACTATTTAATTTAATCTTAACATCATGTACTGTAAGTACTATTTCATATCCATTTTACAGATCAGGAAACCTGAGCACAGAGAGATTAGGTAACTAACCCAATACCACACAGCCAACACATGGCAGAGCTGACTCCTGAGATTTTTTTTCACAAGTCTTGGTTAACAAATACCTGTTCATGGCCATAAAGTCATTCACTCCTTAAAATCAAATATATATCTGATCGTTGTAACTCTAACTCTATAAAGAAAACTAAATATTAAGTGATTACATGACCTGGCACCTGTGGTTACTCACTCTGCTACTTTACAAAACTCTGCAAGTGCATGCACACTACCTCAAGTGCAAAATGCTAAGTGTATAGTGCAGGTACCTCTGTGCCCTGACGTGGCATTCTCAACTCCAACAAACATGTTCATCTTTGAATTCAGTTCAAGTTTATCACATCAGCCTCACAAAAAACAGGCACGCAATTTGAAGGCTAAGAAAGAGGAAAGGTCATATAACAGTCACACAAGTCTACCCTTTTCCTGAGTCTTATTCTTGTCCCTCATACCCCCCATAATAAAATGAAAAGCCCAGGATCTAAGTAAGATTTCACACACTTGTTCGCAGCCAGGTGCTGACTTAGCCAACGGCTGGGGGGTGGCATTAGCTGGACGCCCCTGGAATAAGGTTCTCTGGGGGAAGCTTCGTGTGAGCCAGTCTCCTGCTCAGAACCGTTGGTACCGACCCGCTCTGGACCTCATCCCCAAAGAAACCAGCCCATCCTACAGAGCTAAACACCCAGGTCCTGCAAACCTGAATGAGCAATAGCCGTTCTCCCGTAATATATGCATCAAGACCGCGAAGCCCGTTTAACAAACAGCAGGGCCAGTGCCCTCGTCCTCCCTGCCGCCCCCCATCCCCCACCGTCCTCCCTGTAGTCGCTGCCTCTCCGGGCGGCGGGTGGGTCTGAAGTTCTGCGAACGTTGAGCGGCCGCGTGTAGCCCGCGCCGGCTGGGCCTGCAAATCACCGCCCGGCCGGCAGGGGGCACCGCGGCCTCGCGAGAAATGTAGATGCCCGGGAGGGGACGCTCGAGGCCGCGGGGGCGGGGGCCGCCGCCTCGCCTGCCCCGCCCCCTCCCCCGCGCGCCCTCCTCGCGCTGCGGCCGGAGAGGCCCCCGTGGGGGCGGAGGGAGGGGACGAAACGGCCCTGAGGCTCGGAGCGCCGCGCGGCCGCGGCAGCAGCCCGAGGGGGCGGGGAGGCGCGGGCGGGCGTGCGCGCGCCGGGCGTGGGTGGGGGTGGGGGTAAGTAGAGCGGGCGCCGGGGGCAGCGCCCGGCAGAGGGACCCTGGCTACCCTGGACAGCGCATCGCCGGCCGCCCGGGTCGCCGCGGATCATGGTGAGTGGGGCCGCGCGCCGCCGCCGCGCTTTCTTTCTCTCTGAGACCCACACACTCGGCGGGAAAGGGCCGAGCGGGCGGCAGCGCGGGCGCTGCGGATTCGACCGCTGGAACCCGCCGCTCTCCGAGGGGCCCGGCCGGCGAGCGTTTGGGCAGCGGGGCGCGCGGGCCGGGCCGGGGCCCTCGGGTCTCGGGAACTTTGTCCCGCTCCCCGCCGCCCGGTCCCGCCGCGGCACCTCGAGGCTCCCGCTCGCTTCCAGCCCCCTGTTGCATGCACGCAGCCGGCTGGGCGTCCGGGATGCCCGCGGCAGCCGCCCCCGCCTCCCGCGGCGGCCAGGCCCGCACGCCGCCCGCCCGCAGGCCCCCTGGACCCACCCGCCGGCTCCTCGGGGGAGAGCAGCATTTCCCGCGCGCGCTCCCACACTGCCTCGAAAAAGCCTGGGGTTGGGGTCCTAACGGTTGAATTGCTGCCTTCTCTCCTCCCCTGCACGGTGTCTGCACCCCCGGGGGTGTGTCCGTGCGCTCGTTAGTGCCTTGCTGGGTTTGCAGATTGGCGTCGGGAGTGGGGGAGGTTCCGGCGTGGAGGGGCCTCTGGTGTGTTCTTTCAACAACTCCCGGCTCTCTGCCCAGTTTCCCAGGCCGGTACCCACCTCTGGATTCTAAAGGCTTCCTCCTCGGCATTAAGCTGTTACCGGAGGGCGTGTGTGTGTGGTATCCATGTGTGCTTTCCCCTGTTTTTGCCTGAGAGTTTTAGCAGCAGAGCCTGGTTTCTTGTCTATAGAAGGAGAACGTGTATCGTGCCATGATTAAAGGATTGATCTTAGGCAAAATGTGAGATACGTGTCTGTCTGGGTGGTCTGTATTCTATCTTTGCCTCTCTCCTCCCTCTCATATGGTTTCCTCTCCACTTAGGAGGGGCTTGTTAAAATATCCTGATCTCCTTTCGCTTCCCCCTCTCCAGCTGACTCTAATCAGCCTAAATTTTGCCTTGGTTTTCCTTGTAGGCGTACACCATCTACCTGATTATGTGTGAATTCTTTCCTGACCACTTTATCTCAAAATTCCAACCTTTCCTACCCTACCCACTAAATTGCATTTCCCCTTTGCCTGCTTCTTGCATTTCCTCTTCATGCTGTATGTATTTCTTGTAGCATGCTATATATTTTATCTTGTTTTTTGAACGTCTCCCACGCTGGAATGTAAGTTTCAGGACAGAGATTTTTGTCTTTTTGTTCACTGCTGTACCTAGCACCCAGAACAGTGGCCTGGTGCACATAGGTGCTTGATAACTTTTTTTTTTTTTTTTTTTGTAGAGACAGAGTCTCACTTTATGGCCCTCGGTAGAGTGCCGTGGCATCACACAGCTCACAGCAACCTCCAGCTCCTGGGCTTAAGCGATTCTCTTGCCTCAGCCTCCCGAGCAGCTGGGACTACAGGCGCCCGCCACAGCACCCAGCTATTTTTTTGTTGCAGTTTGGCCGGGGCTGGGTTTGAACCCGCCACCCTCGGCATATGGGGCCGGCTCCCTACTCACTGAGCCACAGGCGCTGCCAATAACTTTTTAAAATTAATCCAACCAAGCAGACTGCTTTATGTAAACGCACAAGTGGGAAACAACTACCAGGATTCCAGGATTATCCAATTGACAGTTTTTTTTTTTTTAATTAAATCATAGCTGTGTACATTAATGTGATCATGGGGCACCATACACTAGTTTCATAGACGGTTTGACACATTTACGTCACACTGGTTAACATAGCCTTCCTGGCATTTTCCTAGTTATTGTGCCAAGACATTTACATTCCACATTTACTAAGTTTCACATATACCCTTGTAAAATCCACCGCAGGTGTAATCTCACTAATCCCCCTCCCTCTGCCCACCTTACCCCTCCCTCCCCTCCCTTTCCCCTTCCCCCTATTCTTAGGTTGTAACTGGGTTATAGCTTTCATGTGAAAGCCATAAATTAGTTTCATAGTAGGGCTGAGTACATTGGATACTTTTTCTTCCATTCTTGAGATACTTTACTAAGAAGAATATGTTCCAGCTCCATCCACGTAAACATGAAAGAGGTAAAGTCTCCATCTTTCTTTAAGGCTGCATAATATTCCATGGTGTACATATACCACAATTTATTAATCCATTTGTGGATCGATGGGCACTTGGGCTTTTTCCATGATTTAGCAGACAAGGCTGCCCATTGTCTCCATTGCTCTTTAACATTGTAATGGAAGTTTTAGCCACTGCAATTAGGGAAGAAAAGGTGATCAAGGGTATCCATATAGGGTCAGAAGAGATCAAACTTTCGCTCTTCACAGATGATATGATTGTATATCTGGAAAACACTAGGGATTCTACTACAAAACTCTTAGAAGTGATCAGTTGACAGTTGTAATGCTGAGACTCTAAAGAGCGAGGTTTGGGAGGAGGGAGATACTCTGGAACAGGAAGGGCTGGGTTTTGTGGCTGTCAGGTGGTCATCTCTTATGCCTAGTCTGTCATTTCACACTCTTGACATCATGACATCAGAGTAGACAAAGTGTTTTTAGAGCTAACTCCCTCTCACTTTTGGGGTCTTTGTTCCAACGCTTAGTTTAGGTAGGAATAGTGGTAAGAGAACAAGTCCCATGATATCTCTTTAACTGAATGGAAAGTTATGGGAGTCAACCTTAAAGAACCAAAATCAGAGGCAAGCTTTTATAAGCTTTATCCTATACAATTGTGATACTTCTTTAGATAAGCATTTCTCCGAAACTTTGAGTCTTCAGTGGAGATTATTGTTTTGTATTCAAATCATATACTTTTTTTTTTAAGTGTGGCAGGAAGTGGAAAGGGTAGGGAATTAGTATATTAGTAGGTTAGTTCAGAGAGACCTTTATAAATCTGTGTCCAATATAAACTATCTCTTAAGATACCTCTGCTAATTAGTCTTATTCCAATTAAATATTTTTTATTCAAATTTTCTTTTGTTTTTCCATTTCCCTAATGTATATTTATCGCAATGGGTTTTTAAAATTAGTCTAAGAAGTATGTTTTTCATAATTGGAGATAAGCTCCTTAATAAAGTTTACATGAACAAGTTTTTTTAAATGATGCGATTATAGCTATGGTTACACAAGTTCAGCAGTTCTATGAATACCAGCATGTCCAGATACGTAGGAGAAATTAAGGATAAAAAGAAAAGGAAGATAAGTTTGTCTTTGAAATTAAAACCAACCAAGTGTAAATGAAAGATACCTTATTCTTTTGATTATAGCTTATATTTGTAGGAGATTTTACTGTTAGGATTCCAAAGTATCAAGTTTTATTTTTCTTTCTGTTCCTTAAAAGTGTACGATTTTCGAGGAGAATAAAATCCATTTTTAAAGTATCCAGTTGGGTAAGCTTAATTTTTAGTTTTTCAACCAAAGGTTGCCATTTAATCTAGCTTCCTTCAAAACATTTTAGTCAGTTTGGGAGGTTTCAGGGTCTGAAAGAGACTGTTAAAAATTTGTCAAATGGATCCATATCAAGTATCCGGTATGTTCAGAAAGCAGAGCCATTCTATTCCAGATTATGCCAGTGATCATCATTGTCAGGTAGGTACCAACTAACCTGATGTGTTGGAATTTTTTTTTTTTTTTGCAATTTTTGGCCAGGGCAGGTTTGAACCCACTACCTCTGGTATATGGGGCCAGTGCCCTACTCTTTAAGACACAGGTGCCACCCAGTATGTTGGAATTTTTTAGGAGTAGAAATTAATAAAGGGAAAGGAAGTTGAAACTTTTTAACAGCCTAATGTGTGACAGTATGCTGAAGTCAGTAGCTTATCATAATTCAAAAGTTACGCATTTGACTGGCAAGGGCAAGGTGGTGACTTACACCTGTAATCCTAGCTCTCCAGGAGGCTGAGGCTGGAAGATTGCTTGAACTTGAGCATTCGAGACCAGCCTGAGCAAGAGTGAGACCCCCATCTATATGAAAAATAGAAAAATTTGCCTGGCACTATGGCAGGTACCTATAGTCCCAGCTACTCTGGAGCCTGAGGCAAGAGGATTGTTGGAGCCCAAGAGTTTGAGGTTGCTGCAGCTATGATGATACCACAGCACTCTACCCAGGGTGACAGAGTAAAACTCTGTCTCAAAAAAAAAAAGTTATGGGTGGTGCCTGTGGCTCAGTGAGTAGGGCGCCAGCCCCATATAACTGAGGGTGGTGGGTTCAAACCCGGCCCCCGCCAAACTGCAACAACAACAACAAAAATAGCTGGATGTTGTGGTGGGCGCCTGTAATCCCAGGTACTGGGGAGGCTGAAGCAAGAGAATCGCCTAAGCCCAAGAGCTGGAGGTTGCTGTGAGCTGTGATGCTACAGTACTCTACTGAAGGCAATAAAGTGAGACTCTGTCTCTAAAAAAAAAAAAGTTACAAATTCACTCATTTGTAGTTTTTTCTTAATCAAATTGGGATATCACTGATATATCACAGTGACCTATTGTGACAAATTTTTAGTTTAAATATAATATTTAAAATCTAATAACTGGACAACATAACTTGCTCTGGGATTGCTGTGGCAATTTAGAGGTTGAGATCTGGGATCTTTCATGGGTTTGAATCCAACATCAGCATTTAAGTCTGTAACCTTGGGTCTCACTATTTTCTTCTGTAAAAGTTAGTATTATTTCATAAGATTGTTGGGAGGGACAAATGATGCATTTTACTTGTCCAGCTTAGGCTTAGAGGGCTTAGTAAGTCTTAACTATTTTTATAATGATGTGTTCTTTCTCTCTCCCATGTCTGTTTTCAGTTGAGACATTGAAGAATAATGTGTCTGATTCACTTCATACCTCTCTTTCCCTTATGTGATCTTAGTATCTATGCAGGATTGCTCTATGTCAGCACTGTCTGATAAAAGTATAATGTAAACAATATGTGTAATTTTCCATTGTCTAGTACTCACAAAAAAGTGAAATTAATTTTAATGTATTTTATTTAGCCTGACAATGCAGGTATTTTTTTGGACATATAATCAAGGCAAAAAAGAAAGTTAGATATTTTACATTCTTTTTATTTTTTTTAATAGAAAATCATCAAAGTATGTATTTTATGCTTAGAACACATCTCAGTTCAGGCCGGCCATGTTTCACTTGCTCAGTAGCCACATGTGGTTAAAGGCTACTGTACAAGATCAAACTGCTCAAGACAGTACACATCTTTCAAATTTACCCCTTATCTATTAGACCCTTTCCACTAGTGAGAACCTCACTGCCACCTTAGACCCAGCATTACAAAAAGAAAGCTACTCATCTTTCAGACTCTCCTTCCTCTCCGTTCCCTTTTGCTGTTAGTAATTCTACCAGCTCTTTAGTCTACAGTGTCTGAAATGTGATTCTTAGTCTCTTTTTTCTTGTATGTTGCTTATTGTCTAATATTATCATATGTTTACCTAAAAACATTATAAAATCTCTTCCTCTCCTCTTCTTAAGCCTCCTTTCTGCCATTTTTGCCTTTTCTTCAAGTCTCCTTTTTTGTGGTTTTTGTTTTTAACTTTTTTACTTCTTACCTCTTGAAAAATGCAGTTATCTGTCCAAGTCACTGGGCTCCACATTCTCTCCATTCTTTCCTTAGCTCTTTTTCATGTTAGGTCACCAGTGGTTTCTAGTTTATAGCTTATTCCTATGCTAGACACCTTTTCATTATCAAATATCCAAAGAAGTATAATTACTTTAACTGGTAATCTGATCTCAAAATGATCCATCCAAGAAAAGAAGCACAGATAAGGGAGAAAGAGAAGCCATGAGAAGGGAAAATGAAATTGTTCTGTGAGCTCTACCTACCTCTGAGAACTACCAGGAGGAGTAAGTTGTAGTATTCTGTAATATAGTGAAGAATTTATGGTTAACAATAATTTATAATATATTTCAAAATACAAAGGCAAGAATTTTAATATTCTCAACATGTAGAAAAGATAAAGGTATCAAAATATCACATATACCCCAAAATATATACAACAATGTCAGAGAAAAATGCAAAAAAAGACTTATCAATGGAATTAATAGTAATTATTTAGCAAAAACCACAGCAGCAATGTAGCTTTATCTTTATACAGTGCTTTATAAGAAAGAGGGCACTTTCCTCGATGTCTAGTGAACAAAGGGATAAAGTAAAAGGAAGGTACTAGGTCAAGAGTCAAGAAACCCCAGTTTCTGGTCCTAGCTTTATTATATACTAGCCCTATTCCCTAGATCAAGTCACTCCGCGACAGTTTTACTACCTAGTAAAAGGGGTATTATCTTTTTCACAAGACTTTTGTTAGAATCAAATGGGGCCTCAGAACCTTTATACTGCCTGTTCCCTTTGGCCACATGGGTCTTTACCTCACAGCACTGTGTGTCCATCTGCTCAATACGGTACTTTCATGATTAAACCTACCCTAACCATTCTAAAACCAACCTACCCTGCCGTATTCACACACACTTGGTCTCTTACACTGCTTTATTTTTTTCCCACAGCACTTAATAACCTAGCAATGTACTCAATATAGCACTTATAACCTTTTAATTGATTAGTTATTAAATCATGTATTTTTACATGAAATGCAAGCTTCCTGAAGACAAGAGATTTTTGTCTGTTGTTCAGTAATGTTTCTCAAGTACACCTGGATTGATGCCTGATACATACAGTAAGTGCTAAACGACTGCCTGTGAAACCGCATGCAAATGCTTCTGACTGTGTTCTTTTCTCCTCACACCTCATTTATCATCCGTGAGGGTGTACTGAGAAATGAACATTTGTTTTGCAAAATTACAGTACGGTTCCTCTGATTAACAGTCTCTCAGTGCATTTGAAATTAATTTATCACAATTCAGTTTGATCATGTTTCAGTAATGTAGATGTTTATCAATGCACATAGGCCTGTAAAGCCTTTTAGTAAATTGTATGTATTCATTTAACTGTATTTATACTTCATGATCATATTTGTGCAAAGGGCCAAGTTCTGTCATTATCTCTAAACAATGAAATATACAGTTTCATAAGTTCTTATTGACCTTAAAACGAATATGCATTTCTATAACTGTATTTGTATTTTATAATACAGTTTGTAGATTATTATTTTTACATAATAAAATCTACAGTTACAACATTAAGTTCTTACTAAAATGTAATATCTTAATAGTGATATAAATAAAGCTGTGACACATGAATTTGCTGAATTATTTTTACTTACGTATTTGTGGACTTTGGTAAAATTTAAATACACTGCAGGTACTATAGTAATACTGTTTGATATTTATCAATTGGTTAAATGTTTTTTAATGAACTTTTATACACATTAACTCTTTTTGAAGCCTCAGAAAAACACTTTTGAGGGAGGTAATTCTTATAGCAATATATGTACTTTACAGGTAAAAAGTTTGAGTTCCAAAGAAAATGAATGGTTTGCCCAAGGTCACATACTAGAGGCAGCAAAGGCAGGTCTTAATCTTTTCTCATCCCCAGATACCACCTTTCATAGTATTTCATATAGCCTTATTCACAAGCTAGCATAAATGTATTCTTAAATAAATTTGATGACAGCAGTAGGACAGTGGTGCTCAACCTGAGGGTCGCGACCCACAGGAACTGTATTGAAGGGTGGCGGCATTGGGAAGGTTGAGAATCACTGCAGTAGGATTTTCCCCACTATTGTTTTAATAGATGAGAATGGCAAAATCAGTGACTTCCCTACATAGTTTCTTTCTCATGAATTACAAGGATAGATAGATATGGATGCCTGCATGTGTTGTATATGTATATTTAAGCATAGATATATAAAATCTAAGGTTTTATTTCACATGTACAGAAAATGGAACATGCAAGGGAAGGTGTTATTTGAAATGGAGGAAGTCATGAATAGCACGCATACAAATGTAGATGACACGGGCGTGTTCAGGGTGGTATGGCTATAGACCACGTGTGCATCTCAGACTTACTCCGCTAGTATAATAGATGGGGAACAAAACTTTCTGTTAGATAAATGGTACACAGAGGTGGGAGCACGTTACTGGCCTGGGTGACCTGAAAGCTCACTACTGACTTGTGAAACATGCTTGCCCTGGAAGGAACAAAGGAATCCCCCTCTGTTTTTCAGATTTCTTAAAGCAGGGCCGGTCTTTCATATTTAAATCGATAGTACCTACACACTGTCTGTAATTGAGCAGTACTGAACATGTGACTGGTAAAGTGCTCCCATGTACTGGCTAAGTTATTTTTAAGAGAAGTAAGGTAGCCACTGAATCTCCTCTTCCTTCCCTTCCTCCTCCTGCACCCTGCTTAGCCTCCCACCCACCTACCCCTTACCTTCCTCTCTCCTCCTCTTTCCTCTTTTTCCTGAGAAAGGGTCTCACTCTGTGGCTCAGACTGCAGTGGCACAGTTAAAATTCATCACTACCTCAAATTCCTGGATTCAAGTGATCTTCCCACCTCTGCCTCCCAGGTAACTGGGACTGTAGGTGCCTGCTACCATGACCAGCAAATTTTCTCATTTTGGGGGGTAATGGGTCTTGCTATGTTGCCCGCCGGTCTCAAACTCTTGGTCTCAAGCAATGTTCCCCACCTCCACCTCCCAAGATGCTGTGATTTATAAGCATGGGCCACTGTGCCACAGTAGTAATAACTGTTTTTGAGTAGAATAATTACAGTATTAAGACACTGATCAGAGATAACAACTTTACATATAAGTTTTTATTTTATATATGAGTTTACTATTGGCTTTATTTCCAGTACTTTAAAGCTAACAAATATATTGAATTTTCCATGTGACTAGGCAGAATTGGTTAATGAGATCTTTCAGTTTATTAAATGCTGTGACTGCGTGGGAGACCATTGTCAAAAGGTTTATTGACCATTACACTAAGGAGTTAGATTAAAAATTAACTCACGTCTTTAAAGAAGAAGACAGAATGTGTCCATAATGCAAAATAAAGTTAGGCCATGTTCAGTTTTCCTAAAAATTCAGTTCTGATCAACTGGTTTTCTGTTCTGCCTCTGGGAGGTCTGTGCAATGTGTTCTCCAAGGCCTGGTAAGAAGACAGAGAGCCTATTTTTTTTTTTTTTTTTTTTTTGCAGTTTTTGGCCAGGGCTGGGTTTTTGAACCCACCACCTCTGGTATATGGGGCCAGTGCCCTACTCCTTTGAGCCACAGGGGCTGCCCTGAGAGCCTATTTTTTAATCCTTTCTGCCTCCCATGCTAGAAGCTTTCTTGAAATTATTATAGGGAAGACATTCTTTTGGATCCATAGCTTCCTTGACTTTTGGAAAGGCACATTATTTTAAGGTGCTGAAGCTTAAGTGGAAGGGTGCTTTGAGCTGTCAGAAAAACATTCAGTTGACTGTACCTTCCTTGCGTAATCCAATCGAAACTACACTTGGGAGTCATTTCACATCCCACGCTCCAGAGGCTGGAGATTTTTGTTCCTTTGTATGTTCAAGGAAGGTATTACCCCCTGTCCTTTGGCATTTTCTGTGTTCAAAGTCCTGAAAAGAAATGGCATATGTCCTAAGTCATTTTGAGATTTATTGCCTGAGGTTGGTTTCAAACTCTTAAGTACAAAGCAACTTCACTAGTTTCACTGTGTTTTTTTGAAGCCTTGTTTCTCCATTAAATAACAGTATGATATATCGATTCCTTAGATGTCTTGCCACTGCTACTGTAATATGTAGTACGATGGTGCCATGTTCCTGCTATAAATTAGATTTACTACCTCACAAGTCATTTTCTTTTTACAATCTAAAAAGTAAGTGAAGCCGGATGTGGTGGCTCACACATGTAATACCAGAACTTTGAGGGGCACAAGAAAGGAGGATGGCTTGATTCCAGGATTCAGAGGCTGCAGTGACCTGTGATTGCACCAGTGAATTCAAGCCTAAATGACAGAGTGAGGCCCTGTCTCTAAGGGAAAAAAGTAGAGGAAAAATCCCTGTTTTAATAATTTCTGAGAAGAACACTGATCTTACCACAACTTGCTTCCTATAAGATAGAACAAGTGTCTGTAATAGTCTTAAGTCCGTAGTGAAAACTTAGGAATTAATAGTTTGCATTTGTTGTTCTGTTGAAGGAAAGAAATATGCTCTCTACAATGAGTAACACGTTCTTTAAAATTGCTGTCAAGAGGACATTGCCTCAGTAAATTTTTGATTAAATACACTCTTTGATTCAGTACTGCTCAATTACAGACAGTGACTATTCTTTTAAATGTGAAAGACAGGCCCCAGCTTCAAGAAATCTGTAATATGGAAGAAGATTCCTTTGTCTCTTCCTTTGTAAGTATGCTTCACGAGTCAGGAGAGGGCCTTCATGTCACTCAGGCCAGGAAATGTGCTCCCATGTCTGTGTACCATTTTATCCAACAGAAAGGCTCAGTCTAATAATGTGACTAGTTATGTTATTAGGGGGGGAAAAGGCCCTACAGCACGGGTGACTTCTGTGTCTTTATCAAGCCAAGAATGCCATTAGGAGTAGGAGGTGGCTGGTA
Organism: Nycticebus coucang; assembly: GCF_027406575.1. NCBI lineage: Eukaryota > Metazoa > Chordata > Mammalia > Primates > Lorisidae > Nycticebus > Nycticebus coucang. The sequence continues at coordinate 68,417,954 of NC_069788.1, forward strand.
ACTGAAGAGCCAAAATCATTGGGATTGATAAAGCTGAGACCAAGGTGATGTCTGTGTGACACCAAAGTACTCAGCTGACTAGTCAACTCAGTGAGAGGTGAAAAAATATAGACTGGTTGTCTAGAGCTCAGGTAGAAGGAACATGGACTTAGGATTCCTATCTGACATACGTGATTAAACGTACATTCCCAGGCTGTGTGAGCAGCCTGGGGATCTGTATGCTAGGATGATTCCTAGTGCACACAGACTTAATAGCTAATGTTCTACGGGTTCAAAAAAATGGGAACAGTTTCTAGCAAACATGTTTAGGGTATGCTTCATGGAGTTGGGATCAACAATTGATCGTGAATAGGTTGGACTTTGATGTGTGGGGGGAAATGAGGAATGCAAAGTCAAGCAGAACATTTGACACAGGGGAAATAACTGGGGGAAGGCCCTGGAAAATGACAGACTATTTTTTTTAATTATTTTTTATTAAATCATAACTTTTGTACATTGATGCATTTATGGGGTTCAGCGTACTACTTTGATATACAGTGTGAAAGGCTTACATTGCACTAAGTAAAGAATATATATATTTTTTGTTTGTTTGTTTGTTCGTCTTTGTTGCCGTTTTTGGCCAGAGGTGGGTTTGAACCCGCCACCTCCGATATATAGGGCCAGCGCCCTATTCCTTTGAGCCACAGGCACCGCCCGAGTAAAGAATATTTTAAAAATACTTTTCTGTGAGCAATTTGTGACAAGGCTGTCCTCACAAAGCCTCACCCATGTTAGGTACTCACTAAATGCTTTTTGAATGTATGATGCCTGTATACCAACAGATTACAGGATTTATGTTAGCGATGAATCAAGTTTTGAAGAATCTTGAGTTAAGTTGAGTCTAAAAAGTTTCTCCTGTGTAGATAGTAGAGAACAAATAGATTTTTGAAATGGAGAGTCAAATGATGAAAGTATCATTTAGGAAGATTACTCTGGTCTGCATAATGCACATATAGGCTAGGGAAGGAGGCTATAAAAGAGTTGAGCTATGTCAATTCTTTCTGCTTATTTTCACATTGTCAACTTTTAAAAATTATCTTTATACATTCTTGGGTTTAATTGCTTACCTCATTTCTTTACTAGTTGTCTAGTCATTTGAACTTCAGTATTCTCACCTATAAAAAATGTATAACAACACATAGTGAAGGTTGGGTCAGGTAAGTAACATATACATACAAAGTCTTGAAGCCACTCTCAAAACTAGTGGCTATTATCCACAGAAACTTAATCATAGTCACCTTTACAGTCCTTTCTTCTCTACACTTGGTATAGAGATTTTTTTTTAATCTTGATTAATCTATATGTATTTACATTTTAAAAAATCCTCATATTCCTGCGATAATGGATTTTAGTTTTAACATTAAGGATTTTTTGTCTAGGGATAATGAAAAAATGGTAACTTTTATTCTCTGATTCGTTTCCTTTTCTTGAGGCTGCATGAATTCTGTTAGACTAATTCATGCAAATGGAAATCTAAACTCTGTGCTTGTTTCAAAACAATTTTTCTTATTGAACAGTTCTCACTTATGTACTTATAAAGCGCATGTTTTTTGAAAATTGTTTCATGGATTTGAATCACTTTAGAAAATCTCAAGAGCTCCACATAATCAGATTAAACCTTAGCTATTTGCCCAACCACCTACATCAAATTGCCTGTGTCTTGAGCTTCTTAATAGTGCTTCATCTAATGCCTTTGCCCTTAAAATTTACTGTACAGGAGAATGTGTCTCATTCTCTGCCTTTCCCACTAGGTCCTCATTATTCCAATTACTGAAGTCCTAAGTACAGCAGATTATTGGATTTGTATGTTGTATTGGAAATAAGGAAAGAGAATGTGTATGTGCACAAAGCGTCTTTTCCTGCCTTTTCTGTCAGCTTAGAGGTAGTGAAAATTGGTTAGATGTGTGAGTGTATAAGCAAAACCAAAAATAGATGGAGAATAGAGGATTTTACATGATCTAGGAGGGGACAGTGTTAGAAAGGGCTAAGATTAGGTGGTGAACGCAGAAAGCACGTTGGACATGCTGAGGGCAGTGACTCAACCAGCCTGGCTGGTCAAAGGCAAGGCTAGAGGGGTACTTTGAACCAAACAGAATGAAGTACCTTGGTCTCTGGCATGTATGGCTTGACTCCCTGTCAGCTCATCTCCAAGTGAAATGGAATAATTACACCTCTAATTTCTGATCAACTTTTAGAGGCACTTCCTACCACATCCCTGGTGATGGTAATCATAATGCCATGTATTTAGATGTACAAAACACTTGCACAGCATCACTCTGGTTACGTGTTAGTTGCTTGTTTTACCTGCTTATTATCTCTCTACCCCTCTGCAGTGTGACTGTGTATGGGTGAGAACTTCATCTGTCATCTTCACCACCACATTAGGATGGCACTGCACTTAGTAGACACTCCATGGTAAATGAACAGATGTGTAAAGTAGGTCTCCCATGTTGGAGGAAACGAAGACTCAAAGAGATTGTTTTAGTCAGTCATCAAACTAGTCAGGGGTGGACTAGGGACCCCACCCTACTTCATACCTATGTCTCTTGTCTTCTACCCCATTTCTTGTTTTATTATACCAATAGGTGTTCCTGATATCCAGTCAGGGAGTCAGTATCCAGTTTCTGTTTGTCATTTCTCATTATAAAAAGTTCTCATACTGAACCTTTTCTAAAATATGTTATAACTTAAAACCAGGGGAGAGCCTGATCAAAAGCGAGACTCCGTATTTCCAGAAAAATTAGCCAGATGTGGCAGCACACTCCTATAGTCCCAGCTACTCAGGAAACTGAGGCAGGAGGATCCCCTGAACCCAGGAGTTTGAGGTGGCTGTGAGCTATGATGATGCCGCTGCACTCTGGTCTGGGCAACAGAGTGAGACCCTGTCCAAAAAAAAATGTAAATAAAAAGCAAATGGGGCAGCGCCTGTGGCTCAGTGAGTAGGGTGATGGCCCCATATACGAGGGTGGCTGGTTCAAACTGGCACTGGCCAAACTGCAACAAAAAAATAGCCAGGCGTTGTGGCAGGCACCTGTAGTCCCAACTACTCGGGAGGCTGGGGCAAGAGAATTGGATAAGCCCAAGAGCTGGAGGTTGCTGTAAGCTGTGACACCATGGCACTCTACCGAGAGCAACAAAGTGAGACTCTGTCTCTAAAAAATAAATAAATAAAAAATAAATAGCAAGGGAGATTTCTCAGGTATATAAAGAGACCCTAAAATGTTCAGAACTATTTTAATACTACTTTATTTAATACTATTTTCTTAGAATTTATTTGTTCAACAAATATTCAGGAAATGTGGGAAATATTTAGCAAACATTCATGATTAAACATTTGTTTATTCATTTATTTATTTGCATGCTAGGTGTTATTCTAGGTTGAAACACTAGAATGCACTAGTGAAGAAAATAGACAATTCATATTTGCATTCTACACGAAAGTAATGAGATAATAAACTTTAACCATAATAAATATTTTAAATAGCATTCTAGAAGGTAAATGATCTATGGATAAAAATGTTGTGCAGGGAAAGAAGGAACAGGCATGCTGTGACTGGGGGCTAGGCTGCAGACTCTCAAAGCATGGACAGAAAGAACTCCTTGCTGAAGACAAAGTAATTGGATAGGTATTTTTTGAACCATATATTGTCAGAGAATGCCTATTTATAGATTAATGTTTTTAAGCCTTAACTCATATTCTTTCATTTTGCAGATTTTTACGCAAGGACATTTTCATGCTGTAAATTGTTTTATATGTGGGTCACTACAAAAGTTTTGAGACAGACTGTGTTATGGTCCATTATTTCACTTCTAAGAAACACAGTTGACAGCATCTTTTGTAACTCACAATGAAAGTTTCAACTTGCTTGGCTTATTGGTGTTGCTGGGAGGGCTTCGTTGGTTTCTGTCCACACAGATTTTACATTTCTTGATTTTTGTGTATCTTAAAGCTTTCATAATGATCACAGTTCACATTGTAACTGAAAATAAGATATAAACCACTTTGTGACTATTGCGGAGTCAAGTTTCTGAGTTGTGATATATGTAGTATTTTACAGTGTCTGTTTGGGGGAGAATAAATATTTTAAAATATAGTTTTTCTAGATTTCCTGTCACTGGCAACACTTTCTTAGTACCATAAGTGATTCCTTGATCTAGGTCATTTCAAAAGACTATACTAACTTTGGGGAAATGCGGTAAAAATAATAACTAAACCACCACCACAATAAAACTTAACTGTCAGTTTAGCCACGCCGAGAATGCAGTAATTGCAAGCTCAAGGAAATTTAAAAATTAACACAAGTAAAGTTTCCCTAGAAGAATTTTGTCCATATTCTTCCTTTCTGGAAGTCAGCCTGAATGCTGTTCATGAACAAATTTCCAAATTTCTTTTCTGAACAAAGTGCTAAACTAGGCTAGCTTGCTGGTAACAGAGGTGCCTTGAATGTCTGTATGCAGTTGTCCCTTGATATCCTTTGGGGATTAGTTCCAGGACCTTCCCCCCTTACCAAAATCTGCACATGCTCAAGTCTCTTATATAGAATGGTGCACTATTTGCATATAACCTACACAGATCCTCCCATATACTTTCAGAGATGTCCAATGTGCAGCCTGTGGGCCACTTGCAGATTCTTTGAGACCTGTTTTGCTTATCTGTGGTGTTGGATATCGTGGAAAGTATGCATGGACCTTTTTTTTTTCTTGCTCATTAGCTTTCATTAGTATTTGTTAATTTAATATGTGGCCTAAGACATCTTACTCTTTCAATGTGTGGTAAAAAAGAAAAAAGTTTGGATGCCCTTGCTTAAATCATCTCTAGCTTATAACACCTAGTACAGTACCTACATATTTTGTTCATGTAGATTCAATGTGGAACTTGATGTGCAGCAAATTCAAGTTTTGCTTTTTGGAACTTTGTGGAATATTTTTTCTTTCAAATACTTTTGATCCATGATTGGTTGCATCCATGAATGTAGAGCCCATGCACATACAGGGCAACTGTATTTGTAATCACTGAAGAGGTATTTGATTAGCCTTTTTTCTTTTTATTTCTGGTTTTTTTTTTGAGACAGAGTCTCACTGTGTCACCCTTAGTAGAGTGCTGTGGCATCACAGCTCACAGCAAATTCAAACTGTTGGGCCCAAGCAATTCTCTTGCCTCAGCCTTCCAAGTAGCTGGGACTACAGGTGCCCACCACAACGCCTGGCTATATTTCTGTTGCAGTTATCACTGTTGCTTCACTGGCTCGGGACGGGTTCGATCTTGCCAGTGTTGGTGTATGTGGCTGGTGCCGTAACCAATGTGCTATGAGCACCAAGCCTGGTTAGCCATTTTTCCTTATGTCCTCTGAAATTAAATTTTCAAGATTTGTCCATGATTTCATGCATATTGTGAAAAAACTAAGATTGAATTCTAGATTTTTGTGGCCCTGTAGAGACCCTGTCCCAACCTCTACTACTTTTTAATTTTTTAGGAGAGGAAACTTTTATCCAAATTGTGTAAAAAGATGTGAAAATTAATTTGGGCTGCCACTAGGAGAGTAAGTCCTGCAGTTTGACAGTATGGTGGGAAACGTTACAACCTTAACGTTCTTTCATAAATAAGACCTCAACCTTGTGACAGAGCCAACTGGACAAATATGATAAACCTTATACAATATATGTGTGACAAAACTGAAGCACAGAAACAGTAACTTCTTCAACACATCTGGAGAAGTGGCAGATTAAAAAACGGAGCCTAGGTCTTTGACTTCTAGTGCATTGATATTTACAAGAGGAAAATACCTGTGGTTTTGCTATAGCAACGTAGAAAGTTTGGGATAGACAACTAGATCAGTGAAGCGAACGGAGAAAGTCTGGTGCAGATATGGGAACCTACTGTTCGAAGGAGGTAGCTATACAGGTTAAGTGTGGAAAGGACTGTTACAGGAATGGTGTTGGGATGAGTGGCCTTCCAAATGGGGCAAAATAGAATTAGATGTCTACCTGATACAGTATATAAAAATAAATTTAGATCATTTGAAAACCTAAAGAAAAATGAAGCTTTGAAACTGTTAGGAAATAGAAGTTATGGTAAGGATAATTTCTTAAGCAAGACTAAACACTGACTATAAAAAGTGATAGATTTGACCACATCAAAATATAAAATTTAAAGATGACAAAAGATATCATAAGTAGAGATTAAAAAAGGAAAAATCAAGACTAGGAGAAGGTATTTGCAATATACAAAATGAAATATTAGCACCTCAAATATACAAATGACTTTTGTAAATCCATAAACAGAAGACAAGTATCCATTAGAGATATGGTAAAGGTTATTAAATGGCAGTTCTCTAAAGAGGAAACTTCTTTAACCACTAAACATTTAAAGACATGCACCACTGCTGTAGAAATAAAGAAATGCGAGTTAAAACCATATCATACCCATAAACTTGGCAAAAAAATTAAAAATTCTGACAATCATTGAGTTCAGTAAATTTTTTAGAGCAACACAGTAGTTTCTACTAAAAATAAAAACGTACTTCCCAAACAACATAGTAACTTTACAACCAGATTCGTTCCCAGAGAAATTCTCACTAATAAACACAAGGAGATTTGTATAAAGCAAATAATAGAAAATTGGAAACATCTTGAAATATCTACCAGAGGGATAAATGACAATATAGAATATTTATCTGATGGATACTGTACAATAGTTACAGTGAACAGACCAGAGCAACATGTGTCAACGTAAGTAGCTGGTAAAACAATGCTGAGTGACAGAACAACCTGCAGAAAGTGTGGTATGTTATCGTATATCTAAGTCCTTAAAATGTACAAAACTCAGGGTGCAGGAAGAAGGGTTTAAAGAAAGTTTAAAGAAACTGCTATTTTTGTTTCATACACATAAATGTATGAAAACATGGACTGGAAGGCTTGACATCAAATGTATCACAATAGTTACAGGATTGGGAAGGTGTAGAAAAGGAATGATGACTTTATCAGTTGTGTTTGTGCATAGTCGATCCTCAGTTCGTACTTACTGAATTAATTTAAAATGAATTGAAGCAAATATAACATAATTTCAACATTCATATATGATATTTGTATTCTTTTTTTTTTATTGTTGGGGATTCGTTGAGGGTACAATAAGCCAGGTTACACTGATTCCAATTGTTAGGTAAAGTCCCTCTTGCAATCATGTCTTGCCCCCATAAAGTGTGACACACACCAAGGCCCCACCCACCTCCTTCCCTCTTTCTGTTCCCTCCCATAACCATAATTGTCATTAATTGTCCTCATATCAAAATTGAGTACATAGGATGATATTTTTATTCTTTACATTTTTATACCTTTATATTTTTTCCCCAAGTTAAAAATAAGTTTGTTTTGGGTTCTGCATTAGAGTCTCAGAGGTCTTTTAAAAATAGCACATCTAGGCTCGGCACCTGTGGCTCAAGCAGCTAAGGTGCCAGCCACATACACCTGAGCTGTCTGGTTCGAATCCAGCCTGGGCCTGCCAAACAATGACAGCTGCAACCAAAAAATAGCCGGATGTTGTGGCGGGCACCTGTAGTCCCAGCTACTTGGACGGTGGAGGCAGGAGAATCGCTTGAGCCCAGGAGTTGGAAGTTGCTGTGAGCTGTGCTGCCACGGCACTCTACCCAGGGTGGTAGCTTGAGGCTCTGTCTCAAAAAATAGCAATCTAGGGGCGGCGCCTATGGCTCAGTGTGTAGGGCGCAAGCCCTATAAACAGAGGGTGGTGGGTTCAAACCTGGCCCCAGCCAGCTAAAACAGCAATGAGAATTGCAACAAAAAAATAGCTGGCCATTGTGATGGGCACCTGTAGTCCCAGGTACTTGGAAGGCTGAGGCAATAGTTGGAGGTTGCTATGAGCTGTGATATCACCGCGCTCTACAGAGGGTGACAAAGTAAGACCTGTCTCAAAAAAAAAAAAAAAAGCACATCTAGGACAGATGAACCCTAGGGCAGCAGGGCATGTTTTTGTTTTCTTAGACCTTAATTCTTTCTTCTTGGCTACCTGAACCAGCACCTGAAAGGCCTTAGCAGGTCCGACTCTGCATCCTTACAGTTTTAGAGAACTAAAGGGCATATTACAGAAGGGTATGTTTGTCATTCTTAGCATCAGTGAGGGAATAAGCATATTTCCCTACAGGTAAAAAGAGAGAATCACCAAATTCAACAACAGCAACTAATGACATTATGCTGTAACATTGTTATAAAACCTTTCCTGTATTCTCTCATCCTCACAGCAACCCTGGGAATTGGTACTCTCGGTCTCCCCTTACAGAAACTGAGGCAAACTGGGGAAAGGAATGTAACGATAAAAGGAGAACAATTTTACTCAAATTGTACACCATAAATATGTGTTTCTTATTTGCAAGTCGGTTGTGTCCTCTTCTTCCCCGTCCCCTGCATACATATCTAATATGCCCAGAGAGTAGTTAGGTCAACTCTTCCTGGGATCACTGGTACAATGCAAACTACCCTCCTTTTTATACCACTGCATTTCCTCTTCTAATTTTTCTTAAAAAGATAACATTTTTGGCCAGGCACAGTGGATCACACCTGTAATCCTAGGACTTTGGGAGGCCGAGGCAATAGAATTGCTTGAGGCCAGGAATTCAAGACCAGCCTGATCAAGAGCAAGACCCCATCTCTACAGAAAAATAGAAAAATTAGCCAGGTGTAGGGGTGTGCACTGTAGTCCCAGCTACTCTGGAGGCTGAAGTAGGAGGATCACTTGTGAGGCAGCAATGAGCTATATGATGCCACTGCACTTAGCTGAGGCCATACAGTGAGATCCTGTCTCAAACAAACGAAAAATCAACCAAAAAATGACATAATTCTTGAGACAAGCACTAATTTAAAAGGGGGCATTTCTCCTATATGGTGTTGCTCTCTTTGGTTTATCCAGGTATGCTGGCAGTGGCTGTTGTAAGCCTGTGACAGTGCCCTGCACTGGGGTTTGAAAATGCGGAACTCTGAATGAGGAGCTGGCTTTCAACTTCTCTTCTGTGTTCAGACCTGTCATAGATGCTTTTACAAATAGGAAATAATTTAGACTTCACAGCCTCACATATCTTATCACAGTTTATGATGCTTCTCATTTTATAGAGAACAAAGACATTGCTCAGAGATAACCTTTTGACCAAAGTTACGCAGCTGCTTAGTGTTAGAGCAAGGCTGGAAAGTGTGTAAAACTCTCATTTTTTGCAGTGAGCCACATTGAATGCTATGCTACACCTCTTAAAAAGAATTGCCGTGTGAGTGGCAAAACGAGGCAGCATTGCTCATTTACTGGCTCTGAAATTGGGCAAGTGTCGCTACTTTTCTTAGGTTCACTTTCCTGATCTGTCAGTGGGGGATGAAAATACCTTACAGAATAATTGTGAGAATTAAATGAGATAATATTATGTAGTGTGCCCAATACCATGGCTGGTATCTACTAAATACATTCAAGCTATTTTCATTTACTATTACTATGTTTCTGTAGTTTTATAATAAAGAAATTAGCAGTGGCAAGGGATTCTGAACTATCAATTAGGAACATCTTAATCAAGCTTCATGGCACCTATATAGGCAGCTCATGTAGAAGATTATCTTTTTCTTTATAACCAATCAGTAAGTAAAGAAGAAAGGAAACCCACAGCCATCATTATAGTGTGGAGGCAGTTTACCGTTCTTCTGATGGAGACAGTTAACTTTGGACTGCAGCCCTCCAATCACAGACCAGCCTGTTTGGCCACACCTGATTCTACTCAGCCTTCAAATCTCTTTATAAAGGACAAACTGAAGAGTTGAGATGAATACAATGTAAGTCAAGCAATGGCTTTGCTTGGCAGCCATAGCAGATGAGGCATACCATGTTATAGAATGACTTACTCTGTCTCTAAAGCCAGAAATTAAATTTCCGAAGAGAAGGGACATATAACCAAAACAAGTTATACATAGTTATTGATGACTCTATTTTCATCATTGTTGTGATAGAGAAGAAGAGAAATCCATGTGTGTAGTCTTTTTCCTCCCAAAAAAAGTACAAATTATATACATTTAGAGGATTGGCATCAGGAGAAAAGCTTTTTATCAAGGCAGAAGGAATTGGATATCCGTAAAAATAGTGTTCAGAGTAAGTGTGGTAATAGTTCTACCATGTTCTGAAACGGTGGACCACATTCAGCGGGCTCTATTTAAAAAGAGATTTTGACAAAGTGGAATCCATCCAGAAAAGAATGGTGAAGGTGAACGTCTAGACCAGCGGTTCTCAACCTGTGGGTCATAACCCCTTTGTAACAATGAAAATACATCCTGCATATCAGACATTTACATTACGATTTATAACAGTAGCAAAATTACAGTTATGAAGTAACAACGAAAATAATTTTATGATTAGGGGTCACCACAACATGAGGAACTGTATTAAAGGGTTGTGGCATTAGGAGGCGTTAGGAAGGTGGAGAATCACTGGTCTAGACTGATGTCCTATGTGCAGACTTGAGTCTAAGGCCTAATACATAGTAGATACTCCATTGATATTTGCAGAAAGAGGAAGGAAGAAGAGGTAAGACTACTAAGTGAGGGAGAAGAAGAGAGAATGGAGGCAGTGGAATTTCCTGAGGCTATTTGGTCAGGAAAGGTAAAGGTTGGGGAATTGATACCTCCCATCAAACATCTGAAGGGCTCTTGTGGAAAAAAAATTTTAGTTCTGTGTAACTCCAGAGGAAAGAATTAGGATTTCTGGGTAACAGTTGAATGGAGAAAAGTTTTTTTTAGCCCAAAATAAGGAAGGGCTTTTTACTTATTTTTACTTTCTTATGTTAGGGGCGTGCAGAATCTCACTCTGTTGCCCTGGGTAGAGTACTAGGGTGTCATAGCTCACAACAACCTCAATTTCTTGGGCTCAAAAGATTCCCTTGCCTCAGCCTCCTGAGTAGCTGGGACTATAGGAGCCTGCCATGATACCCAGCTACTTTTTGTATTTTTTTTTAATTTTTTATTTTTATTTTTTTAGTAGAGACAGGGTCTTGCTCTTGCTCAGGCTGGCCTCAAACGAGCCACCTGCCTCAGCCTCCTGTGATTACAGGGGTGAGCCACTGTGCCCAGCCAGCAAAGGCTTTTCAAAAACAAGGAACATTTTTAAATGGAAATGTGCTGCCTTACCAAGTAGTGAGAATTCTTTCACCATATTCTTTCAAGTAAGGTGGGTAATTTTCCATTTTGTTGTTGTTGTTGTTTTTGCAGTTTGGCTGGGGCTGGGTTCGAACCCGCCACCCTCGATATATGGGGCCAGCACCCTGCTCACTGAGCCACAGGCGCCGCCAAAGGTGGGTAATTTTCTATCAGAATTATTGCAGAAAGCAATTATTTCCAGCCTCGAGTGGAAAATTGAGTTAGATACCTATGACTGATCATGAAAGCCAATAAGCTGCTCCTGTATTCATCTGAGCTTTAAAAAAGTCACTTCTGAGTCCCTCAATAGGTCCTTGTCTCTCTAATTCCTGTTCTGGAGCTTTATCTGACATACCGGACAGTGGTAAGTCCCTGTGCCCTCTTTCTTCCTTAGCTTTTTTTCTTCCCTCTCCTTCAGTTTGCAGGGAGCGTGAAAGCAGCAGCCCTGGAGACTCCCCAGATCCCTTCTGCCCATCACAAGTGCCACTTACTGCCATGGGCTTCACTGTCTCCTCTCTCTCCTTGCCTCTTGCCTAGAAGCCAGTGCACATTTTGATGGTTGGATTGGATGCTGCTGGCAAGACAGCCATTCTGTATAAACTGAAGTTGGGGGAGATGGTTACCACCATTCATACCACTGGTTTTAATGTGGAAACAGTGTAAGAACATTTGTCTCACAGTATGGGATGTTGGCGGTCAAGACAAAATTAGGCCACTCTGTCAGTGGTCATGACAGAATTCAGGGAGGAGCAGACAAGCTGCAGAAAATGCTTCAGGAAGATGAGTTGGAAGATGACGTGCTGCTGCTTTTTGCAAATAGGATTGTGTCCAATGCCATGGCCATCAGTGAAATGACAGGTAAATTAGGTCTTCAGTCTCTTCATAACAGAACATGGTATGTTTGAGCTACTTGTGCTACACAAGGAACTGGTCTGTATGAGGGATTTGACCATCAAATGAGCTTTGAAAACTGAAACTGGGTATCTATTCAAGGATGTGTTTTATAGAATTGGTCTAGGCTTGTTACAACAAAATTACTTTGCATCTTGGTTATTAAACAGTATCTGGGATTGTTGTTGCCAATTATTGTTTGACAAGTATATGTTGCTATTTAACAATATGCTTAACTTTCAAAGAAATTCTCCCGGGGAGGGGTGGTGGAGTGTTCCATTTTCATTTTACCTCCCTTCAGCCTAAATGCCTGAACATAAATCCATTTTGAATGTTTTTTGAGCCCACAACAAATAATGCTACTTTACCAATACCTTTCCCACTCCTGGGACAATCTGATGATTTAAAAATGCAGCATTCTGTTCGTATTTATTTTTCTCCATTGCCAAAATAGATTTTCAAATGCTGGTGACTTGTACCAGCCTGGGAAATACTCCAAAACACTATTCCATTCTCTTGCACTGAGGAACTTTATTTTTCCCCCCATATTCACTCTTGGCCTCTGTCAGCCAAACTTACCTTTGAGTAATTTGGATTTGATAGCTAATTAGTTCTGTGCTGGTTGTAAAGAGCTCACATTGAGGTGGTTTTTAACACTCAGCAGAGCATCTTCCTTTATGTCACATGTGGCTTTTGGTATCAGCCTCACCCTTTGACCAATACATGATAGTTCTGCTGGTGTTTTATTGTTTACTGGTGAACAGATCTTCATTAAGAGTTTTTTGAAAATCCATCAAATTCAATGAATATATTCTCTTCATAATCTATTTGGAATTATTCTTAATAAAAAGATAAAACAGAGGCTCGGCGCTTGTGGCTTAGTGGCTAGAGCATCAGCCACATACACAGGAGCTGGCGGGTTCAAATCCAGCCCAGGCCTGCCAAACAACAATGACAACTACAACCAAAAAATAGCTGGGCATTGTGGGGGGTGCCTGTGGTCCCAGCTACTTGGGAAGCTGAGGAAAGAGAATTGCTTAAGCCCAAGAGTTGGAGGTTGCATGAGCTGTGATGCCACAGCACTCTACCAAGGGCGACATAGTGAGACTTTGTCTCAAAACAAACAAAAAAAGATAAAACAGAAATTTTTTTAATTCACTTTTTTTCTAACACATTTCTATTCATAATAAAAACTCAAACATGCAGAACTAATTCTTACACCTTTACAGTGCTATGTGATAGGAAGTACATTCTTATAGTAAAAATTAACATGTATTTATAATATATTTTTAAGTTATTTTTCATAAAACATAGAAGGGTAAATTAAAAATATTGAGTAATATTCACACCAAAACTTTTCAAACATTACCTAAGATATAAATCTTTTTTTTTTTTTTTTTTTTTGAGACAGAGCCTCAAGCTGTCACCCTGGGTAGAGTTCTGTGGCATCACAGCTCACAGCAACCTCCAACTCCTGGGCTCAGGCGATTCTCCTGCCTCTGCCTCCCAAGTGGCTGGGATTATAGGTGCCCACCACAACGCCCGGCTGTTTTTTGGTTGCAGCCATCATTGTTGTTTGGCGGGCCTGGGCTGGATTCCAACCCGCCAGCTCAGGTATATGTGGCTGGCGCCTTAGCCGCTTGAGCCACAGGTGCAGAGCCTGAGATATTGTCGGTCAAAGACACAAAGTTCCCACCACAAAAAAATAAGGATGTGAGGTAATACATATGTTAATTAGCTCAATTTAACCATTCCACAGTATATTCATATTTCACAGCATGTCATACACCATAAATATATTCCTTTTTTGTTTGTCAATTAAATATTTTAAAGTATACATGAATAATTGTTAGTACGATAATATTCCATATAACTATGTTAACGTTTATAAGAAAACATTAGGTTACTATCTGTAGATTGGTGATCAGTCTCACCATTCTATTTTCCCTATGCTGTATACATATAAACTAGAGATTCTTTTGTACTTGCTCAGAGCGTGGTCAATGACCATATGAAAAAGACAAATGAAAAAATTACTCATAAACAGCTTCAACTTTTCTACAACTTCTAGTTTGTGGATGAAACGAAGGAGGCTCCCTAAGAATCAGTTTCTGTCCCAGTTGTCTGTAACGTAACACTTCATCCTCAAGTCCAGGGTTAATGTGTGAGTGTGCATGCCTCTCCTGTTATAGCCCAGAAGGATCACAAAGGACTTCGTAACCACATGCTGCCCACCTGTACCTTGGCAGCCCAGCACAGCCTGACCTTTCTTGTGTGGCTAGCTACTGGCCTCAGGAGCTATTCACATTTTCACCCCATGGGCTGTTTTACAGCTATGCAAATGAGTTGGCCAGACTTTCTCCTTTCAAAAATGGCAAAAAAAATTCCATAGTCTAACATCTTTTCTTTTAACTATTCTAATATGTCTAAACCAAAAGCGTATTTATTTTTATATAGTCAGACTGCAGATTTTCGTTTTACTTCAACTGAGAGTGTTGGGTGGGGGTTGGGCAGCTTAAAGCTGCTGTTACTAAGCACTTTAAAGAAAATTGAGAAAACATAAATTTTTCTTTCCAAAGAATGGAGGTGGAGGGCAATGGCCAGTGGAAGTTACAGGGGGATGCTGATTCTCCTACTAAGCCATTTCTATGTGCTACCATTGCACACTGCCAATTCTTGCCTTTAACAGGGTCACTGAAATCCTTACTTTCCAATAAGGATTAAAAAAAAAAAGAAGAAAGAAACAACCTATCCATTCTCTCTGAATTTCCTGAGATGCAGATACAGAAGGGACTATGTAACAGTTCTCTCAAATGTCTCAGTGGGAAATCAAAAGAGGTTTGTCCATTGAAGTTAGGAACAAACTCATCCTTCCTTTCTTCCCATTAACCAACCTAAAAAGCCAATTTAAGTCAAGGTTACTTTTGAGAATTTTGAATGTTTTGTTTCAATATCCATGATAATTTCATTTGTGCTGACTGCTGATACTTGGTCAACAATCTTTTAGAGACAATTCTTTTCTGAATGAATCTGGCATTCTACCTACCAGCTTTGAGATGTAGAAGAGAGGAAAGGAAAGAATAGGAAGGATGGGAGAACAGAGACACATTATCATTGTCTCTTCAGAAGTAGAGAGCTGAAAAGGGCCTCAGAGACCATTTTATTTAATAATTCTAAAAATTAGAGAATATGTGCACATATTTTTGTACATTCTATAATGGCAAAAGTAGCGGTCTCCAGAGGCCTAATAGTGGAAGGATTAAAACAAGTATATTTACTTAAGGAACATTTCATACTACAAAATGCTTTCTTGTGTATGTTAGAAGTGATTTTTGTCAACAGAAAATGAATAGTAATATTTGTCAAAAGTACTTGTTTAGCAGGATTCAAAACAAGGGCCAAGAAAAACCTGGGGAGAGGATTGTGTGACACAATGCCAGAGGTGTGCATTGACATGATTTTCTCTGAGATGTTGGCTTCACCACACATGGCACATAGCTTGTAATAAATCATTTCTACTGTTGCCTCCTACCATCTGTAAAATAAGTAGTAATACTTTTAACCTCCTTCTTTCCTTTCTCCCTCTTCCCAGAGTAGTCTTTACTCGTCCCAGTGTTTTGGAAGACCATGTTGGGCTGATGAATGAATTACCTAAGATGATATCCCAGAAAATATTTAAAATAACCTGAAATTAAAATATCTAAAATTAGTTTGAAACACTAACAATCATTAAAGTCAGTGGGGTGTCCTCATTTTTTTGCCTACACAGGCCAGTTGGCATTTTGCTTTTTAGTGATTTATTTTCCTCATAATGCCTGCTAATTATGCTCAATTTGATTTGACATTATCTAGATTAAAATGCAGTTAAATGAAGGTATGATTTTCCTTTACCTCCTAGTAAAGACTTCATGCAGTAAAAGGTCAATCACCTGTCACTTTGGTAATATGCTGCCAAACCAAAAAGTGTGTGATAAGGATTTCATTTAGCAGGGATAGAATCTGGGTGGTTCAGTAAATCTCCGTATTAGTTGGCTTTATAGCTTGAAAGAAGAATAATATAAAACAATTTGTCCATATTACTTAAGGATTATCTCTTGCTCAGTATTAGTAGTAAAAGAATACTTCTTTTGGATTTATTGTATATATACTGAAATACCATAGATATTTTTAGAATATATAGAAATATGTAGAAATACAGATATGATTCTTGCTTAAAGAATTAGAAATCTAATCTAGTCCATATTTTTTACAAGAGATAAGGCTTTTTGTTGTCATATTCAAAAGGATACCACTTGTACATTCAGAATAGCCAATCTGCTTGTCCTCTGGTCGGTACTTGATAACCAGAGCACATACAGACAGAATCTCCTTTCATTGCTGTTGTTAATTGTGAAAGAGCTTTATTCTTCCCCATGTCCCTAAATTCAGAAACTGGTACAGTTCCAAGGTGTCCTGAATACAGATATCTGGCTTTGGATTAAATCTCCAAGGAGTTTTATATTCACTCACCACTTCCTGTGGAAGTGAAAGTTGTAATAATTGTTAAAAATATCTTGAACAGCAAACTTAGCAGCATTGTCAGGTTTCTTTTTCTTTATTCCTCACTTATTCAGTATTGAATCGGTGAATAACTTTATTTTCTAATTAGGAAATTAAAGCTCTTTGTTCTTCTGTGTAGCAGATTTTATTTTACTCACTTAAAATTAAGGCAAGTTATTTAATATTTCTAAATTAGATCAGAATGTTAGGCAATAAATATGTATTTGGATTTTATTTCTATACTCTTGGGGAGAAGGCCATAACTTTGCAAAATGACTAGATGCTAATTTTTTATATTCATTATTGGGAGAATATATATTGAATAAAATATCAGTTTCCTTAAACTTAGTAACTTTCTATGTAACCAGTGAATTAATTTACTAATCATTTAAGCCTTATAAATATATATTTACATACTTTATTGTTTGGGATTCATTGAGGGTACAAAGAATTAGGTTACACTGATTGCAGTTGTTAGGTAAAGTCCCTCGTGTAATTGTGTCCCACCCCCCCAAGAGGTGTGCCATACACCATGACCCCGATTCCCCTCCCTCCTTCCCCTACCCCGCCCCCTGTATTAGCTCATCTACTGCCTTCATATTAGAATTGAGTACATTGGATTCTTACTTCTCTATTCTTGATGCTTTAGTAAGAAGAATGTGTTCCACCTCTGAACACATGAATATATTTTAAGTGTTTAAGATGATTTTTGAGATTTTGGATTAAGGGCGGCGCCTGTGGCTCAGTGAGTAGGGCGCCGGCCCCATATGCCAAGGGTGGCGGGTTCAAACCCAGCCCCGGCCAAACTGCAACAAAAAAATAGCCGGGCTTTGTGGCGGGCGCCTGTAGTCCCAGCTGCTCGGGAGGCTGAGGCAAGAGAATCACGTAAGCCCAAGAGTTAAGAGGTTGCTGTGAGCCGTGTGACGCCACGGCACTCTACCCGAGGGCGGTACAGTGAGACTCTTGTCTCTACAAAAAAAAAAAAAAAGAGAGATTTTTGGATTAAATCTTAGCATTAAATGTTAGCAAATAAGATATACGTATATCTTTAAGAACCAAGCATCATCCTGCGCCGCAGAGATGCATACCTGAGACATAGTTTACCATACTTTATGTTTACTTTCTGTTTCATTAGTTCTTACTCCAGCTCCTGACAGATTTCCTGTACCACCCTCGACATACACACATACCCAGATAGTTCTTTTCAGGAGTTCTCCCAGAGTTGTTCACAACTGATTGGTGTGTTATTTCTTGACATTTGTGGGGCTAGTCCCCTTTTCTTGCTCAGATGCCCTCCTGCCGGGGGAGGCCCCCAGGTCCGCTGAACACCCTGTCCACTACATCTGTAGCGTGCTGCTGGCCTGCCGCATGTTGCTGCTGCAGCAGCTCAGGGCTCACTTGCTTACACCAGTCGTCCCCAGCTCTGCTGAGCACAGACTCTGGTTGGACACAACCTCTAACACTGGAGCCCTCTGTGGGGCTCCCCACAAAGGTAGCAGACTTTGTGCAGTGTTCTGTGGAAAATTTGA
Source organism: Nycticebus coucang (assembly GCF_027406575.1). NCBI lineage: Eukaryota > Metazoa > Chordata > Mammalia > Primates > Lorisidae > Nycticebus > Nycticebus coucang. The sequence continues at coordinate 68,436,121 of NC_069788.1, forward strand.
GAATGCCTATCTCCTCTATTTTATGTTTGAGCGATCACAAAGCACTCCTGTCTTGTGTAAGTGTTCAGTACATCCTATTTTTCATCATTTCCTTCTGTCTCCCTGGGACCCCTGGGGAATTAAGCCGTGAAGAATCCCAAATAACAGGTTCATTATTACACTAGCATTCCTTTACTCCTCACATGTCCAGTGCTTTGTTACTGGGACAGCCTTGTCAGCTTCTGACCACCCCACTAGCACCTCCTTAGGATGAGCTCCCTCTCAAGACACGGCTCAGGTTCTCGAGCAGAATGGACTGGCCCGCCAGTTTGCAGAGGGTTGTGAAGCCAGGTGGGGCAGCTGTTCCACCATACCATGTGTAGATGGACCAGATCACTGAATGCACACAGGCCCTATAGCACACTATAAAACTGCTATTTAAAACACATTATTGGTATTGGTAATTTTTAAACACTGATATTTATCTCTTGAAAATCTAGAATAAAAGGATTTTATTTAGGGTTCTGCTACTTGGTTTCCACTGAGTCATGGACTCTTTATAGTTTTTGTGTTACTGCTGTCTCAATATCTCTGCTTTAAAATACTTTACCGAAGCTTTCTCAGTGTCTCTGCTGTCTCTACTCCCCAACACTCTTTGCTTGTCAAGTATGTATCATTACACACAGAGCCATGACAATCTTCTGAACCTGTTTAAGTGGAGCATTGATAAAGGAAAGAGGTCCGAAATGGACACTTGAAGTGTGCTACCCTATTCCTGATGTGATTCTGGTAAACTCGTTCCTTCACAGTAGAGGCATTTCATAAGTGCTTAATGTATGCCAGGCAGAGAGGATCTTGCCTAGTTCAGAGAAGAAGAGTGGCCAAGGAAAACTAAAATACAGTTTGGAGGCTTCCAGGCACAGGGCTGACCACATGCAAAGGCACGAGAGAGAACATGGTGCACTGGGGGAGTGCCAAGTAAGCAGACACACCTGGAAAGAAAGTGCTTGTGATCTGGAAGGAGAGGCTTAGAAAAGTGGGTGGAGGTCGTTGCATTCTGGCCCAGTCAGCCACAAGAATTAATGACATTTATTTGATTTTTTTTTTTTGCAGGTTTTTTTTTGGCCTGGGCTGGGCTTGAACCTGCCACCTCCGGCATATGGGGCCGGCACCCCACTCCTTTGAGCCACAAGCGTCACCCTGATTTTTTCTTTTTTAATTCTTCAGATTTTATGCCAAAAAGGAATGCTAGTTTCTCCTGTAATAGCCAGTTGGATGCCAAGGACCTGAGGTTGAGAGGCATAGTGTATATGTCTGGACTACTATAGTATAGTCTGCTGAGATGGACTTTCCTTCCACTGACTTCTGGACAGTATTATCTGAATCTTAGTAAAATATTGATAATAGTGACAGTAACAATACTTGTAGTGGTAAAAATAATGAAGTTACCACTAGACTAGGCCTGCTTTGGTGCTTTTTTTTCTTTTTTTTTGTACACACAGTCTCACTTTGTCATCCTCAGTAGAGTGCTGTCGCATCACAGCTCACAGTAACCTCCAACTCCTGGGCTTAGGCAATACTCTTGCCTCAGCGTCCTGAGTAGCTGGGACTACAGGTGCCCGCCACAATGCTTGGCTATTTTTTTGTTGCAGTTTGGCAGGAGCCAGGTTTGAACCCGCCACCCTCAGTATATGGGGCCGGCACCCTACCCATGAGCCACAGGTGCTGCCCAGGGCTTTGATTTTTGTATAATTTTAACCCACGAGGGGGAAATGCCTATCTTATGGTTAACAAAATGGCAATCTGACCAATACTTAGGTCAGACCACTTGCAGATCCACTGAGGAAAACCTTCTATACATGTGTATTTGGGATTGAAGGAAAAAAAATCATCCTTTTACTGTGGAAATGTTATTCTTCACCTAGACATCTTATTCCTCTGAAGTGTGTTAGCAGAGAAAGCAGCGTGAACTAACAGGTTAACGTGGAGTGCAGATTGTGAGGTGGCAAGACCCCCCACATCCCAGGAGGTGCATTCAAGGAATGACCCCAACCTGCTTCTCCTCCCTTCCTAAAACAATAGTTCTCCCTCCTTACTCCCTGCACCAGAAGTCACGAGCTTCTGTATACGTTCCTATCTTTTGCTTAAAAGCACATAAAAGCCTTCTCTCCCTGAAGTTAATCTTTACCCGCTGGTACTATTACTTCCCTTCAACCTTGTAAGATGAAAATATTCACACTTGCTTTCCCTGCTGATTTGCAACATTGTTAGGTAGCAACCTAGTTTAGGTACTATATAAATCAGTGGTTCTCAACCTTCCTAATGCCATGACCCTTTAATACAGTTCCTCACGTCGTGGTGACCCCCAACCATGAAATTATTTTTGCTGCTACTTTAATAATTTTGGGATTGTGTTTCCCTTTTCCCCTTCTCCTCCCTCTTCATTTGGAGCAATATGGATACTATTAAGTGGGTTTGCATAGCCAGCCTCACTTAATGCCTTGAAATGAATGGGTGCATAATAAGCATATAACAAGTTTGAATTTCATAATATAGAATATGTCCTGAAAGACTTGGTAGATTTGTAGAAAGTAAGCAAGAACTTGGTATTTTTATAATAAAAACACATCCAAAAATCAATCCTTGGATTTTAATCTAAACAAGTTTCAAGAGATCTTGTGTTGTCTAATTGTTGCTACTCAAAATGTGGTCTGTGTTGGAACTTGAGAGAAGTGAAATTCTGAGCCCGTATCCTAGACCAGTGAATGAGGACCTGTGCTTTGGTAAGATCTTAAAACCAGGTGATCTTAAAATCTCTGAACATGTAAAATTCCAATGAAAGCTTTAAAAAGTCTATACTGATGGTGTCTTTAGAATTTCTTTGTATCTTCTTGAAGCATGATCCAAATACTTCGGGTAAAATAATAAGAAAAAAGGATAATATAGTATTAATGGCTAATTTGACTGTTGCATAGTCCTAGTCAATTCCATCATTCTCACATTTTCATATTTTTAGTAGATTGGAGTTATTGACAGGTAGTGATGAGATAATTTCTAGGAAAATTAAAGAGCAAAATGTTGTAAGATATAAAAAAAATCACTAAGATATTGTGTATGTATCTCATAATGTATCACAAATTTTAAAAAGGGTCAAATGGACTCATGTCAATTGCAAGATAGAGTAGGATTCTACTTGTAAAAAATGTAATAGATCTTGGCTCGGTGCCTATAGCTCAAGCGGCTAGGGCACTAGCTACATACACTGGAGCTGGCAGGTTCAAATCCAGCCCAGGCCCACCAAACAATAATGACTACTACAACCAAAAAATAGCCGAGCATTGTGGCGGGTACTTATAGTCCCAGCTACTTGGGAAGCTGAGGCAAGAGAATCGCTTAAGCCTATGAGTTTGAGTTTGCTGTGAGCTATGACGCCCCAGCACTCTACCCAGGGTGACAGCTTGAGACTGTATAAAAAAAAAAAAAAAATGTAATAGATCTTGGTTCCTACATCTGTAAATTGGGAAAGATACCCAACTTGCAAGGCTGTTGTGAAAACCATAGATAGCATATATCAAATGCTTGGCACGTATTACTCACCATTGTGGTTAGCTCATTTATATCTATCCTAAAATGTTATAATGTTCCTCAGATTATTTAGTATCTACCTTAGACAGTTTCAATCCTTTGAAAATTATTCCCAAAACATACAATAACATTTTTTTTTTTTTGGTAGAGACAGAGTTTCACTTTATGGCCCTTGGTAGAGTGCCATGGCATCATACAGCTCACAGCAACCTCCAACTCCTGGGCTTAAGCGATTCTCTTGCCTCAGCCTCCCGAGTAGCTGGGACTACAGGCGCCTGCCACAACGCCCGGCTATTTTTTGGTTGCAGTTCAGCAGGGGCTGGGTTTGAACCCGCCACCCTCGGTATAACGGCGCCTTACCGACTGAGCCACAGGCGCCGCCCCACAATAACATTTTTAGAGTTTCATACATGAAGGAGAGTTGCCTATCCATTGCCTACTCTCACCCTAACTTAGTTCCTTGCTCCCTCCAGAAAACAGTGGCAGAGATAGGGACGCCGAGTGGGCAGGCAGTTGATGGGTGTCAAGGTAAATGTGCAAGAACCCACATCGTGTGAAGTCAGTGATGTGACAGCCAAATGATTTCATGTATTTGTATATGTCCACTTTTATCCATCCTCTAAACCTTCAAGTTGCATTCACAAATGCAAACAAATTTGCTTCTTTCAAATACATGAGACACCAGCCAGGAACAATCCCTCAGGAGTTGCCAAAAGAGGTTCAAACATTTGATGGCCATGCTGAGCCTTGGGAACAACATGGGACTCAGTGTGTGATGATACCCTAATCTGAGAAACCACCTCCTTTTTTCTCACTGCTGTCCAACTCAGCCTTGACCTTGACAGGGAAATTGTCAGAATTGAAGGTTAGTCTGAAATAGGATACATTCCTAAGATGATCAGAGCCCATTTCCTGACTTGCTGTCCTTGTACCCTTCACATTGAGTTTACTCTGAAATACACATGCTAGAGAATATGTATTTGGTTGTTGTGTTTCCTCAGAGTATGAAGTCCGTTTCTTCATAATTAGAGTGGCTTTTGCCAATTTTAAAATGCAATGAGTTGATAGTGGAAAATAGCTATTATGATTGAATAAGTGTCTTTATAGTGTTCTATAAAACTATTGACAAAATAGGACAGACACCAAGATCTTGGATCACTGGATCTTTACACAGTATGGTGCCCATGACAGACAAGAACTAAAAGTCACCCTATTGCCTAAATCCAGTGAAAGGAGGAAAGTGAAGAAGGAATGAGTGAAAGAAGTAGTAAAGGAAGAAAGATGGGGAAAGGGAAGAAAGAAAGAAAAAAGGAAAGTAAAGAAAAATAGAATCTAGAGTTTTAACCTGTAGAGATGGGAGAAGGCACAGGCAGAGTTTGGGGGTAGGTGCATTTCTGCTCTGCTTCCTGCCTTGGCTTCCATAGAACGGCCTGTAATTGTAGTAATAATGATTCTGATTCTGATTGCAAGGCAGCCTTTGCTGAAGAAAATCTGGGCTATCAAGGTGTTCAGCTTGAGCCAGTCCTCACAATGATCACAAGCTTCACACCTTCAAGAATGGACCAGGAAGTGGCCTCCTATTGATATACCTTGGTTCATGTTGATGTAGCTAGAGATGGATGGGAGTCCCAGTTACTATCATGATGGCAAAACCTTAGTGTGCCCTTCGTGGCTCTCCTGTTCCCCCAAGTACTCACAGAAAATGGCAGCTGAGGCAGGTGTGTGTGGTGAGCCAGTCCACCGGCCCTGAGAGTCGCATATTCCATGGCCAAGAAGACAATCTCAGATCTCTGTAAGAAGGCAGTCCAGTGGATCTGCCTCAGACGGGTCAGCACTACTTCCATGTGGTCTTTTTACTGGTAGGGGGAAGACAGGTTCAGGACATCATTGGTGTCAAGCAACACTGCATCCTGGTAAAAGGGGATGAACATGGTGTCAGGGGTGGGGATGGGTGCTGGGAGTAACAGTGGACAGGAGTAGGTGGGTAGAGGCTTTTCCTAGGGTGCTCTGGATTATGGCTCTCCAATTACTTAGACTCGTTTCTGGTGTTCTTGATGCTTTTCTGTAAATTCTGCTTTCCATATGGAATCACTTCCCTTTGGCATGAAGAACATTTTTGGCATACTAGGCAGTGCAGTTCTGCTGGCTGTACATTCTCTCACTTACACTTATATGAATATGTCCTGATTTAACTTTGTTTTTGAAAGATATTCTGATCTTCTCTTGCAGTCCCCAAGCAACCACTGATCTGTTTTCTGTCACTGTAAGTTTTAGTCTTCTAGAATTTCACATAAATGGAAACATACAGTATGTAACTTTTGTGTGGCTTCTTTCATGCAGCATAATTTTGAGATCCATCCATGTTGTCTGTATATCAATAGTTCACTTCTGTATTTCATGGAGTAGATAAGGCCATGTCACCTGTTGGACATTTGGGGTTTCTGTTTTTTTAGCAATCACAAATAAAGCTGCTATGAATATTTGTTTTCATGTCTTTGCATGAAAATATGCTTTCTTTTCTCTTGGGTAAAGAATGGCATTCTGTATCTTATGGTAGGTGTTAGGTGTATGTAGATGTTTTTACCAAACTGTTTTGCAAAGTAATTTACCGTTTTGTATTCCTACCAACTGGGGAAAGTGATCACAGATACACAAATGAGGCCCTTTTTTTTTCCAGTCTTTCCATTCTTCAGCTTTCTGCTGTTCACAGCCACACATTGAACTCCAAGTCATGAAACATGGACTTTCTTGTGGGGCAAGGATTTGTTCTGCAACTATCCTCTGGGTTGTTTAGCAGAGATTTCTGTGGTCTAGGGAAGTGGGAGCATGATCTGGAGAGGGGGAGTTATGACCATGTGTGAGCATGTTTCCTCAGAAGTGGGAGCATGATCTGGAGAAGGGAGTTGTGACCATGTGTGAGCATGTTTCCTCAGAAGTGGGAGCATGATCTGGAGAGGGGCAGTTGTGACCATGTGTGAGCATGTTTCCTCAGAAGTGGGAGCATGATCTGGAGAGGGGAGTTGTGACCATGTGTGAGCATGTTTCCTCAGAAGTGGGAGCATGATCTGCAGAGGGGAGTTGTGACCAGGTGTGAGCATGTTTCCTCAGAAGTGGGAGCATAATCTGGAGAGGGGGAGTTGTGACCATGTTTCCTCAGAAGTGGGAGCATGAACTGGAGAGGAGAGTTGTGACCGTGTGTGAGCATGTTTCCTCAGAAGTGGGAGCATGATCTGGAGAGGAGAGTTGTGACCATGTGTGAGCATGTTTCCTCAGAAGTGGGAGCATGATCTGGAGAGGAGAGTTGTGACCATGTGTGAGCATGTTTCCTCAGAAGTGGGAGCATGATCTAGAGAGGGGAGTTGTGACCGTGTGTGAGCATGTTTCCTCAGAAGTGGGAGCATGATCTGGAGAGGAGAGTTGTGACCATGTGTGAGCATGTTTCCTCAGAAGTGGGAGCATTATCTGGAGAGGGGAGTTGTGACCATGTGTGAGCATGTTTCCTCAGAAGTGGGAGCATGATCTGCAGAGGGGAGTTGTGACCAGGTGTGAACATGTTTCCTCAGAAGTGGGAGCATGATCTGGAGAGGGGGAGTTGTGACCATGTTTCCTCAGAAGTGGGAGCATGAACTGGAGAGGAGAGTTGTGACCGTGTGTGAGCATGTTTCCTCAGAAGTGGGAGCATGATCTGGAGAGGAGAGTTGTGACCGTGTGTGAGCATGTTTCCTCAGAAGTGGGAGCATGATCTGGAGAGGAGAGTTGTGACCAGATGTGAGCATGTTTCCTCAGAAGTGGGAGCATGATCTGGAGAGGAGAGTTGTGACCAGGTGTGAGCATGTTTCCTCAGAAGTGGGAGCATGATCTGGAGAGGGGAGTTGTGACCAGGTGTGAGCATGTTTCCTCAGAAGTGGGAGCATGATCTGGAGAGGGGGAGTTGTGACCAAGTATGGTCAAATGGTTTTTTTTCCTTTGTGGAGGGGTGTGACCAAAAGCATGACAGGGCACGACCAAGAGCTACAGCCTTACCCTCATCTATTCAAATTCTAATTATCTTTTCTTCCATATTAATATGAGGGTACAGATGATTATATTGCATTGTTCACTTTTTTTAGGCAAAGATTTCTAACCATCTTTAAAAACCCCATCCTGCGGGATGATAATGCCTTTATCTTCTGTCATCATGGCAGCTCTCTGTATCTCCCTCTCCTTAATCATCTGCTATTCACCCTTTCCTATATGTCTTGCTTTCACAATTTGTCCATAAACTTTTGAGTCAACCACGCTTTCCTTCATATGTCTGACAAAGTATTATGTACACACATGCTTTTCAAAAATGCTGTTTGGAATGAATGAAGTGCGACCTGGAGTTTGTTGGTTCTTGTTAGCTCCTAGGCTGCGGTGTTCATCTGGAGGCATTGTCCAGTATGCGTCACATGTACACAGAACCTAGGGTACTGCTGTGGCTTCCTGGCCCTACGTGTGCTCTATCATCCCTTGCTAAATGCTCACCATGGTCTCTTTAGACAACTTCCTTACTCTACAGTAGAACCTCCATAGTTGACCACCTCCCTACATTGACCACCTCAAGTTGACCTGATTTTCATAGACCAGTGTACACCACATGTATGTACATGTATCACTACAGTAGGCATAGTTTGTTATGTTGACCACCTCTGTAGGTTGGCCAGTTTGTTACAGTCCCTTGGATGGTCAAATTAGAGTGGTTCTACGGCATGTTAAGTAACTCAGAAAAAGGTAATTCTTACAAGGTTTCTGATTTTCCCAGCATTGGCTGCAGTTGTATCATATAGGTCACTAAAGACCGTGGTCATAAACACTTCCTCAGTGTGTTTCTATATGCTAATCTTTCTTCCTGCTGTGCTTTTTTCTTTCCTTCTCCATTTAGACTCGTGGTCCCCGACCTCTTTGGCACCAGGGACCAGTTTTGTGGGAGACATTTTTTTCCATGAACAGGAGGTGGGATCCGGTTTGGGGTGATTCAAGCACATTGCATCTCCCCCTCAAAGTATCAGGCATTAGATTCTCACGAGGAGCAGGCAACCTAGATACCTTGCATGTGCAATTTACAGTAGGGTTCGTGCTACCATGAGAATCTAATGCTGCCACTGATCTGACAGGAGGTGGAGCTCAGGTCGTGATGCACGTGATGTGGAGTGGCTGTAAATATGGATGAAGCTTTGCTGGGTCACCTCCTGCTGTGCAGCCGGTTCCTAACAGGCCAGGGACCCCTATTAGATTCATGGCCTTAGACTGCAGATTTAGAAAATGTCCTAGAATCTTTCAGATTCCAGCCATAGCCTCATCTTTATAAGAGGGCTAAATTAAAGTGTGTTTCTGTATCTTCTTGTAGCATATCTCTGTAGACCTCTCATAATATTTAAAACTGCACTATAATTTTTTATTTGTGTATTCTGTCTAGACTGAAAACCATGTAAAATCAGGACCATGTCTCATTTGACTTTGTGTTTTAGCATCTAATATAGTGCTGGTATGTACGAATGCTCAAATAATGGGGTAATGAGTCAATAAATGAATGAGTGAAAGAACAAAATGCTCCTTTTTATTCATTTCCTTCATCCTCCGCTTTGTTCATGTCTTCCCTTCTTTTACTTTTGTTTCTATTCTTCTTGTTTAAATTGCTGAAATATGGAAATAATATGAGCTTTGAGACCTTTATTTAGAGTTTCCTTAGCTCTACAAATCTTGGAAAATAGATTTTGAACCTTAGCAAACCGAAAAAGTTTAAATGTTCTTGGATCCAGCAATGGAAGAAAGATGGTGAGTGAGGGTGAGTACAATGATGAGGTTAAAATTCTTAAGACTGAGAGGCCTCTGGACAGACTTGCCCTATTCTAATGGCAACACAGATCATATTCTGTCACACTGGGATCTCAGATAACTAACCTTTCTCAAGTCTGGAGGTCTCTTGAGACACTTTATGTGGAAACCAAAGATAAAAATACTTAAGAACTTTCAAGCTTGGTTTAGCGTAAATACTTTTCTTATTAAATCATAGCTGTGTACATTAATGCAATCATGGGGCACCATACACTGGTTTTATAGACCATTTGACACATTTTCATCACACTGGTTAACATAGCCTCCCTGGCATTTTCTTAGTTATTGTGTTAAGACATTTATATTCTTCATTTACTAAGTTTCACATGTACCCTTGAAAGATGCGCCGCAGGTGTAATCCCACCAATCACCCTCCCTCTGCCCATCCTCCCCCCTCCCTTCCGTCCCTCTTCTCCTTCCCCATATTCTTAGGTTATAACTGGGTTATAGCTTTCATATGAAAGCCATACATTAGTTTCATAGTAGGGCTGAGTACATTGGATACTTTTTCTTCCATTCTTGAGATACTTTACTAAGAAGACTATTCTTCTTAGCGTAAATACTTTTTATAGAGATGTTATGAATTAGTGAAAAATAAAGTTCCTAACACCCTGGCCAGCAGTAGCAGGTGCTAGTAAATGTTCATCTTAATCTCCATCCTCCTTCCCAAGGAAAGGAAAGTTTCCAAAGACATAAGTTTCCTTGAAATTTTTCTGAGGATCAAAGTCACAAATAATGAATAGGTCCAGGTGATAGGTGCCAACCACCAAATATGCAGAACCTCTTTTTAGATGGCAGTAAATGAATTGTCCTCTTTGGTGCTTATACTTTTCTTTGAGGGTGAGATGCTTTTAGTGTAGCTGTTGCATCTAAAGCATGCTCTATATAATCTTGCTGAGGCTGTGCTATTCCAACACATATAGTCAGGGAGAACTCTCTAGCCCACTGTTCTCATCATACCCCCTTTCCTGGAGACATGGGGTAGTGGTCTGTCTTTTCCTCCCTCTGCTCAAGGAGGTACTCTCGATTTCTGTAGTAGGGGTAGAGAACAACTCAGTGGGTATTTTGAGTAGTATCATTGCAGACCAGTGTGAGGAGGAGTTCAATCAAGTTGCCAGTCTTCACTTAATGACTCTGAGCATCAATATTCCAGCTCCAACCTCAATCCAGTTAAAGTGACAATAATAATTTGGCATACCCTGAATAACACTATTTACTAGTAAGTAGAGGTTACTGTTTGAAAACAAAATTTGAAAACAAACAAAACAAAGGTAATAGGAAAAAATGGCTGTAGTGCTCAATTTACTTACTTGAAAAACAAGTCCTCTTTAAAGCTTTAGAATCAGCTTAATGAAACATAGTTCAGCTGAATTTTCATTTAAAATTTACACTTACATTTTGTGGGAATAGGCTTTCCATGTTGCTCAGGGAAAATTGCAACAACAGGAATTACTTCTGGAGCAGCTTTGTCTGTCAGCATTTTAGAGATAAATGGAATTACAATCTGTAACCCTTCAAGGTTTAAATGCACCAAACCTGTTTTCCAAGACTCCTCTTGCCTAAGGAAACGAAAGAGGAATTGTTTCCTTAAAACTTCATAGGCTTATGAAAGGTGAGGCTGCATTTACTGGTCCCCTTTCCTTAAGCCTAAACAGTCAAAAGTCCTTGAAGTTGGGACCCTTGGGAGAGTCTGCAACTACATGTTGTTGGTAATGGCTCGTTTTGAGAGTTTAAAATAAAACCAAAAACTCAAATTCTTTTCTTTCCTATTTCAGGAGCATCTAAAGGCCTTTGATGACGAAATCAATGCTTTCTTGGACAATATGTTTGGACCTCGAGGTAAGGGAGCTACTTGAGAACTTAATGAGGAAGGGACAAGAAAGAGTGCCATTTAGTTATAGAAAAAGACTGTTATTTCTGGTGTCTTGAGAACAGTGTGGTGCTTAACATTTGAAAACCTCCCTGGTTCTGGCACCTGTGGCTTATGAGGCTAAGGTACCAGCCACATACACCTGAGCCAGCGGGTTCGAATCCAGCCCAGGCCTGCCAAATAATGACAACTACAACAAAAATAGCCAGGCATTGTGGCAGGCTCCTGTAGTCCCAGCTACTGGGGAGGCTGAGGCAGGAGAATCGCTTGAGCCCAGGAGTTGGAGGTTGCTGTGAGCTGTGATGCCATGGCACTCTACTCAGGGCAACAGCTTGAGACTCTGTCTCAAAAAAAAAAAAAAAACAGAACTTCCCTAACCGTTAATATACCACTGGAACATCCAGAAGGCCCCATTTGTCCTCATGTTCAACCTCTCTTGGAGTTAAGGAAGTGCTAAGGAGCAAGAAGTGGGCACAGAATAGAAGACAGGACTTCCCCCCCCATCTCACCCCCCCACAGTTTCTCTGGCGCAAAGCCAGCCTGTAGCCTTCTTCTAGACTATGCAGCTTTCCTGTCCTCTCTGCAGCATGCATTCACCTCTGCCTCCCAGGCAGTCAGGAGAGTGGTATTTCTGCCCTTATGTACCTCAGCAAATCCCTTTTAAAGATGTGTGCGCTTCTCTGTCTAGGCCCTAGGGCCAGCTTGGACAGCTCCCCATCATTCCTTTGTCACCAGTCACTCACTCTGCTGCAGTGGCCTCCTAACTCCCCTCTCCTCCTCCTCTCTTACCTGCTTCCAGTCATTTTCAAAGTATCTGCTGGCATAATATGCTAAAGACCTAAATCATATCCTGTGGTTCTCTAGCTTAAAATTAATCACTGTCCTCACACTGCCCTCATGGTGAAAACCACACTTCTTGTCCCAGACACATGCCCTTGTGTTACCTAGCCCTGTGTCCAGCTCAGTTAGTGGCAGCCTTCCTTACTTGCTTTGATACAGCAGCTTGGGTTATCTTTTAATTCCTCAGATACATGAAATTATGTGATATGCTTTTTCTTGAGCCTTGAATTCCCTCTTACATCTCCTATCTCATCACCTACTCTAGTTAGTTCTTTCCCATACTTCATGAATTAGCTTAAATGTTAACTTCTCAGATGGGCTTTCCTCCTTTAAAGGACAGTAGTCCTCTCATGTTGTGTCCAAGTTTCATTCTCCATGTTTTCAGTTATTCACATTCGACTGTGGTCTGAAAAAAGGCAGGTAGAGTATAATATGTTTAGAGAGACTACATTCACAGTATTGGCTATTTATTACAGTATAGTTCTAACTGTTCTATTTTATTATTAGTTTTTATTGCTCTTTTAAATGCCCCATCCACAAATTAGAATTTATCATAGTATGTATTTATTGAAAAAATATAGTATACTTGTGGTTTCAGTGCTGTCTGGGGTTTCAGGCATCCCTTGGGGCTCTGGGACATATCCCTTGCAGATAATGGGGGAACTTCAATACGTCCCTCATTATTCTGTCTCAAACCCTGCTTTTTTCCTTCACATACTTCACTGTTATTAATAGCTCTTGCTCCCATGAAGGCAGGAACCATAGCTATTTTACTCACCATTTGACTCCAGGCTTATTACAGTTCTGGGAGCATACTGGACATTGCATACTTTGCAAATAAATGTATAAATTCTAACAAATGTTTTGTTCTGAGCCTTGCTTTCTTCACAAAATTGTAGAAAGTCCATTCTTCTCTGTAAACTATTCTCAGCCTTATTGGGGGAGAAAAGGAGGAAGGAAATGAAGAGGTTTTTCTGTTTCTAAAAATCTCTAAATATTCGCTGAGTTTTTAGACCATTCTCCAATTTCTACATAGGGTCCATAAACTCTTATAACGGAATGACTATATGGTTTTAATATAACAATATAATGATTGTATGCAGCTTAAAAAATACTTGCACATAGGTTCCCCTCCCCTACATTTTATCCTCCTGATGATCCTCTGAGGCAGGCAGGGCAGAATATCTTTACCTTTGTAACCTCTTGTAATGTGTTTTTTCCCCTAAAGTTCTAGTGGGTGGCAAAGAGAACAGCTCGGCATAGAGAGTGTGACCCTCTTAATAAGGAGTGAAGGACATAAGAAGAACTAGGATTTCCTGGTTACTGTGGATTTTCTATTGGACACTTCTTCTAGAAAGTTAAACAACAATCTCTCTGAGCCAAGTTCACGCTGAGTTTTGCCATCAGTAAGATCAGCGTGACCGAGAATTAAGTGGATATGGGATTGAGGAAAGGATTGCAGTTGTTTGTTCAGCATTGGTCTTTTTTTATGGAGGTTCCCTTTGTAACAAGGAGATTATAAAATGGACAATTGACAACCAAATCAGATGACCTTCACAGTGACTGAGTGTCTAGCATCTAAGACATCTTTCTCCCTTCCCATCACCTAGTAAACTTCTGGGTGTCCCCTCGTCTTTTCTGATTTTGCCTGTACCATCAAGGTTATTCTTCTGGGAAAATGTCTGCCACAGATGCAGACATGACATTTCTCAAGTTTCAAAGATAAGAAATGTTACTGGAAGTATTCTAATCTTTTGATTGGAACAATTATAATTTCCCTTAACACCTCTAGCAAACACTTTTAAAAGGACCATGACAAAAGAAAATGGAAAACTACCGGTGCTATATTAGTTTTGCAGTATGTACTTGACTCATCTATGCCAACTGATACAAAGCTAATGAATGCTTCCTCTTAAATCAGCACTGAGTGGATATTAGGGAGACAGAGTCACCATATAAGACCTAGTCGCTGCCTCCTGGAGCATGTCCTACAGTTGAGGAGGTAAAACTAGTATATCTGAAACAGTTGGAAAACAAATAATTAAGTACTGAACCACGTTTCTTCACTTCCTAGGGCTGCCATAACAAAGTTTCACAACCAAGTGGCCTAAAATAACAGAAATTTATTCTCTCACAGTTCTGGATGCTTAACAGTCTGAAATCAAGGTGCCAGGAGTGTTGCACTCCCTGTTGAGTTTCCAGGGAAAAAGCTCATCTGTGACTCCCTCCTACCTTCTGGTGGTTTCTGGCGACGTTGGTGCTCCTTGGCTTGTACACGCATCACTCCAGTGTCTGCCTCCATCTTCACATGGCTTTCTCCTCCCGTCCTTGTATCTAACTCTTTCCTTCCTAGAAGGATGCCAGTCACTGGTTAGGGCCTACCCCAATCCAGTATGACCTTAACTGTATTACATCTGCAAAGACCTTGTTTTCAAATAATATCATATTCACAGGTGTCAGGAGTTAGAACTTGAACATTTCTTTTGGGGAGATACAATTCAAACCCCAATACTGTATCAAGAGGTAGGGTAGCAGTTAAATGCAAGTAATTGAACTTTGTAAGCTCGCTGAGGCTCAGTTTTTCTCAAATGTAAACAAGGGATGATATCACCTATATAATAAGATTGCTATGAGCATTAAATAAGTTAATACAGGTTCAGCACCTATAGCTCAGCAGCTAGGGCACCAGCCACATCCACCGAGGGTGGCACGTTTGAACCCGTCCTGGGCCTGCCAAACAACAGTGACAACAACAACAAAAAATAGTTGGGCATCGTGGCAGGCACCTATAGTCCAGCTGCTTGGGAGGCTGAGGTAAGAGAATCGCTTAAGCCCAAGAGTTTGAGGTTGCTGTGAGCTATGACACCACAGCACTCTACCAAGGGTGACGTAGTAAGACTCTGTCTCAAAAATAAATAAATAAATAAATAAAGTTAATACTGGGCAGCACCTGTGGCTCAGTGAGTAGGGCACTGGCCCCATATACCGAGGGTGGCAGGTTCAAACCCAGCCCCGGCCAAACTGCAACAAAAAATAGCCAGGCATTGTGGTGGACACCTGTAGTCCCAGCTACTCAGGAGGCTGAGGTAAGAGTCACCTAAGCCTAAGAGCTGGAGGTTGCTGTGAGCTCTGACACCATAGCACTCTACTGAAGGTGACAAAGTAAGATTCTGTCTCTTAAAAAAAAAAGTAAATACACATAAAAGGCTTCAGGACAGTGCCTCACACAGAATAAGTGCACAGTAAATATTAGCTATAATAACAGTATTATAGCCATAAACATGTATCTGGGCATTAACGGGTGAATAGGGTTTCGATGCGGAGATGCACATTAGGAAGCAGCATCTAGCACAGACTTATCACAGGGGATTGTGAGCTAATTGTACAGAAGGTAGTATCTTTTAGTCCCATAAATGCTGAGAAGGAGCTCTTATCATTGAGGGAAGACGTTTACAGAATACATGATGGACAGAGTTTGAGAAGGCCCTTTCCTCATGAAAATGGAACTGTCTGGAGAGTGGGTGGTTTAACAGGAGGCTGGAGTAGGGAGGTAGACAGGTCAGAGCAGCAGTTCTCAACGTGTGGGTCGTGACCCACAGGAACTGTATTAAAGGGCCGCAGCATTAGGAGGGTTGAGAACCACTGTGTTAGAGTATGCTAGGGAGGGGGCCTGAAACCAAAAAAACCAAAGCATGGCTTTTTGGCAAAACCAGCCCCTTACAACCCTATTTATAGAGATTAAAAACATGTAATTTTTATATTTCTGGGCCAAATATATTTTCTTTACTTAAAAAAAAGCAAAATATAGAACAAAAATAATTTGTGCCTACAGTTATTTCCAGGGGTTACTAATTATATTATAGATCTATCATATGGGTTTTATTTAGCTTTCTCCAGAGTGAGGGGCCCTTGATGTATCCAGGTCCTCGCCTTCCTTCTGTTTATACTTCTGGTCCCATAGGCAGGTCTAGGTTTTTGGTTTTATTTCTGCTCTCAGTTCTGAATCATCAGCTCCAAGCCTTTGCTAGCTAGTTTCCCGTGCTTGCTGTACTGTGATTCTGTTGCTCTCTTTGGATTAGAGGAATTCTAAACCCATTCCTGGTTTACTGCACAATGATCCTAGGCAAATTCTGGGCAGTGTGGGTTTTGGAATTAGGATACAATATCAACGTGCCTTCTTTCCTCTGGCTGCTCGGATTGCCTCCACCAGAGGACAGCAGCAAGGCAGAATGGGCTGAGAGGCAGAGGTGACCGAGTCTCATCTTGACTCTGCTGCCGATTACTGTATGGCCTTGCTATTTTTGTTGTTGCTCATAAAATGGCATGATAGTACTTACTTCATATTCATTAAATTAGAGTAAATAAATCCAATCACTGTTCTAAAGTAAGAACTGTTACTTCCCAGCTTTCTTTTTACTGACCTTCAGTGTTGAACTTAAGCCTTGTTTATACCATGAAACCTTCCTTAAACTACTCAGCCCCCACAGGCTGCTTCTCCCCTTAAATTCTAACCCAAATCTGTATTTGGTACTTTACTATAATACCAAATGCTGTATCGGATTGTTCCCTGTTGTGTTTGGTACTATACAAATACAATACAATATTTGTGACAATATTGATAATGGAACAGAAGTGTTACTCTTCAGGATTCTCACTGTGTGTGTTTCTTTTCAGATTCTCGAGTCAGAGGGTGGTTCATGTTGGACTCTTACCTTCCTACCTTTTTTCTTACTGTCATATATCTGCTTTCAATATGGCTGGGTAACAAATACATGAAGAACAGACCTGCTCTTTCTCTCAGGGGTTTACTCACCTTGTATAATCTCGGAATCACACTTCTCTCTGCATATATGCTGGCAGAGGTAAGTGTTTATGTGGCTAAAGCTGGAGTCCAATAGTTGAGCAGTTTTTAGAAGCAATCACGTCTGGCTTACCAGAACTATCCAAGGTTGTTATCAGACCTCAAGAACTTGTTCCAAAGTCTGATATCATTCCTTCCAAAAATCTTAGAAGTCCTTGTTTTTATCTTAAATTTTTCTAATCCCAATTTAGGCCTGTTTCTTTAGTCCCTAGTCTAATTATAATATAGAATCAAAATTTAAATTTGAATGAGGCGTAAAGTTCATGTTATTTTTTTCCACTTACAGATTTTGACACAAAGGCTTAGAAAAGTTACATAATTTGCCTGAGAATAGACTGTGATTGAATAACAGGGTATTTTTAAAATTAACTTAAACATCAAATGCAGTTAATTTGACTGAAATGCAAATATATATGTATATTTCCTTAAAGAATACGGTGCACATCTGTGGAACACTCTGACAGTGGCATAGCTGTTTCTGAGGAGCGTCTGACATTCCAGCTGAGCGCTTGTGGCTCTCATTGCATCGCGCACTTGGATTCCTTTGGAAAGCACAACCCAAGTTATTTTATAAGAGAAAGAAAAAATGATGATTGCCCTGCTTATACCACTTGCTTATTTTACTACAATACAAGGGAAAACCTAAAAGTGTTAAGTAAACTTCTGTAGCAAAATAACAAAGACACAAGAAATAAATATATAACAAAATCTTTTTTAGAGAAAAGTTAGGATAAAATCATTCATACATATAAAAAATCACTCTCATAAATGACTGTAATGGCAAAAAGAGCTGCCGCCTCCAGTGTACTTGAATTCCAATGGTAAAGAAATCTTTGCCTTAAAATATAGGTTCTCTCACCCAGAGTTTATGTTGTACATTATTCCAATATGTACCATTCTAATAATATTTAGTAACATTGCCTTAAATGACTAGAATGAAGCTGCAGTAATGGAATTGTAGGCGCCAGAATGCAGATGGAATTTGGGGTCAGGAAAGCCACACTGACAACTCTAAACTTCTATCACAGAGGTGCACACCAATTTACCTTACTCCGAAAAGACTGTTTTATTTTGGTTCTTTAACAGGTGAATTTTAGCTCACTTAGATGAACTTGGCAAGGCAGCAATTTATAGTTTTCTCTATGTAGTAACAAGAAAGGTACTCTTTCTGAAACTGTGTTTCAGAAGTAGCTTCTGTGTCAGAAGGACCAGCCTCCTCGTCTGGTATCAGTGGTCACCTCCCTGTTCTAATGGAACTTTTGTGTGGGGGAGTCAGAAGACATGAAGCCCTGTGTAATTTTAGAGGAGTTACCTAAACTCTCTGAACCTTAGGCAACTGTAAAATGGATACAATATCCTATATAACTCTTGAATGAGTTGTAAGAATTAGAGTTCCCGATATCCTATATAACTCTTGAATGAGTTGTAAGAATTAATGAGTTCCCAATATCCTATATAACTCTTGAATGAGTTGTAAGAATTAATGAGTTCCCAATATCCTATATAACTCTTGAATGAGTTGTAAGAATTAATGAGTTCCCTTCAGCAAACATTTATTGAGTGCCCACCAGGTGCTGTGAATAGGAAGTCCTGAAGATAAGAGATGGATAAGATGTGGCTTTTGTGCTTAAAGAGCTCATAGACTAATATACAATAGCCGTTGGTAAATGTGAAAATGCTGTGTAAATTGCAAAATGCAGTTGAATATAAGCAACCATCAACAGGAACAGAATAGTTTGGTTTTCAAATAACCAAGTAAATTGTTCCTGTCTTTTCTAGGCAAAACATCTGTGTTCTGAGCACATACCCTGCTACTAATATTATCTATTGCTTGTCTACTCTTTCTCTGAGGTTTGTATCTCAGTTCAAAGTCACTACCACTGGGCGGCGCCTGTAGCTCAAAGGGGTAGGGCGCTGGCCCCATATGCCGAAGGTAGCAGATTCAAACCCAGCCCCGGCCAAAAAAAAAAAAAAAAGTCACTACCACCGATCACCTCCCAGTTTTCTCTCTTTGATTGTCATCTCTTTCAGAGTAGACATAGGTCTTTTCTTTGACACTTTTAAAGTATATTTACTAGATACTACTTACGGGACAGATTACTTAATCTTGCTAACTTGTTGTGGCCCAGCAGATGTTTGCTTTGGCCAAGAAGTCACTGCAATAATTAAATGTTTCAAGAAATATGTATCAAATTCATATGTTGTGTTAAATTCTATTGTAGATTCTAGAATGCAGCCTCTGCCCTGTGGGAAAGAGAGTGATGGTGTGGTGGTAGGGCAGGCCTTGCTGAGGAGTGACATTGCATCTGGGAGAGATGGGGTGGAGAAATGGCAGATTACATGGGGCCTTAGAAGGACCTGTTTTGTACTCTAAGTGTAATGGACTAACGAGGGGAGTGATATTATACCTTTTTAAAATAGATTGCTGCCTACTACATGGAAAATGGATTATGAGAGTGAGTTTGGGATAAGACTAGGAGCAAAGAGTCCAGTTAAGAAGGGGTTGCAGTACTATCAGCAACAGGTACTAGTAGCTTGAATTAAGATAGAGATGGGAGCAGCTGCCTGATGCTACGTATATTTTAGAGCAATTTAATCCATACCACCTTTAGGCTAACCCAATTTGACAGCCTGTTTCCTTTTCTTCAACACATAGGTTTGGATGGCTCCTGCACCCAAACCATTAGGGGATTAAGGTCCAGGGTGAGACACAGTTTTCTGTAGCTTGGCTGCTTAATTCTACTATTTGGTTGTCAAACTGCCAGGATGTTCTGCACAGGTGCCAGAGGGATGGGGACAACCTGGATGAATCTAACTAAAGCAGGAAGTATCACGGAGAAACAGAGACTATGCCCTGCCTTCTCCACACTCAGGGGTTACTCTGCAGACTGTTGGGTTAACATACAAAGTAGAGAGTGGAGCCCCTTACTACAGAACTACAGCCTGATTGCTTAAGCTTTTTAATCCTTATGCACAGAGGTAAACAGTTTTCTTAGTTGGAAAACTGTAGGGACACACAAAAACTTACATGTACTGCAAGATATTCCGAGATCCCCCTCCAGCCTGCCACTGGTTCCCAGTTGAGAATCAAGAGCATAAAGCCCCTGGGCAATATTGCGGGTGACCTGATCTGTAGAAGAGCCATCAGGAAAATCCAAGGTTTTCTTCTCAGATTTATTTACCCTGAGAATCTTTAATTACCATGATAGCTAAAAGGTGCTTTTGTTAGAAGCAAAGAGGGGGCATGTCAAGACAGTGAAGAAAAGACAAAGGTTCTAAAACATTTCAAATGTTACTTACTAGTTTATCTTTTTTGAATGTCCAATTAATTGATTTCCATTCCTTCTGTATTTGTATCTTAACAGATCTATAACTTTACACACCTCTAAGCAGCAGCAAATAGTAGGCATTTTGCTTATGATACTTTGTATCAGGCGTCCTCAAACTTTTTAAACAGGGGGCCAATTCACTGTCCCTCAGACCGTTGGAGGGCCGGACTATAGTTTAAAAAAAAAAAAAAAAACTATGAACAAATTCCTATGCACATTGCACATACCTTATTTTGAAGTAAAAAACAAAACGGGAACAAATACAATTCATACCGCTTCATGTGGCCCGTGGGCCGCAGTTTGAGGATGCCTGCTTTATATAAATCAGTGCCAAATGCCTTATAGTCTAGAATTTTAAATTTTTAGATGGAGAAAACTTCCTTTATAGAATTTTCAGTGAAGAATTTTTTTTTAAGCTCATTTTCTTATGTTGTGGAAGGAACACTGAATTAGGAAGTCTGAATTCTAACCATTGTTTTATCACTTTCCACGTAATCTTGAGCAAATCGTGTACTCATCAGGTATTTATTGAGTACTTACTGTGAGCCAGGCACGAGGCAAGAACTGTGAAACAAAGATGAGCAAAGAAAGAGGTACAGACTGTATGTAGCATTTTGGGTTTTGAGAGTGATGGGGAAGATAGACAATCAGTCCTACAAATTGTTTGATTAACAAGCTACATAAATACAAGAAGAAAATCATTTAAGAACCTTTCTAAGCCTTGTTTTCCATTTCTGTAAAGTGGCAATATATACATACTTTTTAAAATTACTAAGATGATAAGATATACAGAGGATGCCAAAAAATGTATACATATTGTAAGAAAATAAAACTGTTAAAATAGTAATTCTTAGTATATACCAACAGTAAAAGATGAATGCAAATCATGTTCAAGCACCTCTTGTTATTGCCTAAGTCAAATGTGACTTGAGTATTACAATTTTAATATTGTTTTTCCTTTCTTAAAATGTGTATACATTTTTGGCACCCTCTGTATATAAACCAGTACAAAATATTATTAAATTTTTAGTGTAATTTCCTCATATTTGTTTTCATTAAATTCAACATTTTACTTGATGCATGCTACTAATTCCTTAAATAAAATGTTGTGGTTCAAATGATAGCTTAACTCTGCTATTTTGACTGATGTAAATAGAAGTAAAATATATTAATATAGGCAATTGATTTTAGTTTAACAGGATTATTAAATTCTTTAATACTACCTTTTGAGGATAGGATTGAATCAAACTGAAATTTTCTAATCCAACCTTTAATAGATGCCAATTAAAGACATGAATAGGAAATTCAGTTTGTGTTCAAATTCATGTGCCAATGATTTTTTTTTTCTTTCTTTCTTCTTTGGCAGCTCGTTCTCTCCAGTTGGGAAGGAGGATACAACTTGCAATGTCAAGATCTTGCCAGTGCAGGGGATGCTGATATCCGGGTGAGCCATTAGAAACAAATCAACTCTTCATAACGATCTCTCATTGAAAAGGAGGGGGGGTCTTTCTCCTTCCAGATATGAGGATAGGCCTGGTATTAGATTGTAAAGGGGTTCCTGTTTTGACAGAAATGCTGGGTAACACAAATGTTTTCTGAATGTCCATCTACAGGGGTCTGACTGAATAAACCATGGCACATACACTTAATGGATGCCTCTATAGAAGGGAATGAGAAAGATCTCCATAGAATTGTCTTTAGGACAGATTTAAGTGAAAAAAAAAAAAAAAAGCAATTTGAAGAACTGTGCTTATAGTACCTTTTGTACAAGAAATGAAAGTGTATTTTCTTAAAAAGCAAGCTATCCTCCCCCTATAGAGTTGGAAACAAACTAAATTAATGAATATCCTTATTAAGCTGGTGATATAACCACCCAAAGAAGAAGAATTCATATTCAAGTGACTTTAAAATACGGTTTTCTCTGGAAATCCCTAGTGGGATATATTTTAACTGGGACCAGTGTCTCAGCACACAGGATATCTTGGTAGGGTGCTTGGAGGCGGGTGGTGGGGACAGCAGCCATCCAAGCCCATGGGAGACCCTGTGCTCACACAAGGAGTCGTGGGCTTATTAATAGTTCTGTTGGGATAAAGGAGTGACTTGATCACATGTGTATTTTGGAAAGGCAACTTATCTTTCCCTAGATTAAGGGGAAACTGGAGGCAGAGACACCAGGTGAGCCACCTTTTCAGTAATCTGAGAAAGAGACCCCAGTAAAGCAGAGGATGTGGAGTGGTGGGACAGCGCAGGGAGCATTTCCACTTCTCACCCTTTGCCCCTCTTTTTAAAATTTTTGTAGGTAGCCAAGGTGTTATGGTGGTACTACTTCTCCAAATCAGTAGAGTTCCTCGACACAATTTTCTTTGTTTTGCGGAAAAAAACAAGTCAGATTACTTTTCTTCATGTATATCATCATGCTTCTATGTTTAACATCTGGTGGTGTGTTTTGAACTGGATACCTTGTGGACAAAGTAAGTTATTGTGTAAATTTTCAGTTCTACGGACTAAATCTTACAAGAGCACTGGTGCTTGCCTTGTACAGAGCATCGAATGCAGATCAGGAGAGCAAAGGGACGCCACTGAGAGCCATGACATAAGAGGAAGCACATGTCTGCCAGTGGGCTGTTTAATTTCTGGATTTTAATACTGGAAAAATCTGAGCATAACCTTAAATTTAAAGAAAAATACTTTCTTTCCCAGGCACCAAATGTCAGATGGTCAGAAGCACATACCCCAGCTGGAGCATTTTCACTCCACCCCTTGCAAATACGGCACCTTCCACAGACACCACTTTACTGTGATACACAATCAACTGTTAGTTTCTTGCTTTTACATTCTAAAAAATTAAGGTTACACCTCTGTGTGGCCTACTAAAGCAATGACTTCCAATTTTTTTTACTATGAACTACCATAAGAAATACATTTTATATCACTATCTAATACACTTGTTCATATTTTGGATAAAACAAAAATTTTATGAAATAGTACTTACCCTGGCCCTGTATGATGTACTGTGGTATTTTTTAAAATCCTTTTTCACTTTTACAAAAAGCTGATGACAACTGTCACTGTGTTGGCTTCACCATGACCTGCAGCTTGAGACACACTGAGGTGGAGAGGCCAGCATCTTCTATTTGCTACTGTTTTGTACCCAAGAATTTAAAAGTATTCTATGAGAAATATGAATAGTAAAACTTAAGTCAAAATGATTTTTTCCTAAGACTGAGGATCTTCTAGAGCTATTAGAAAAAATACCCAGGATATTTGGAATATATCAGTGACTGAAGATGCAAACAAAAACTGGAGTGTGAAGAAGGAAATTGCTGGGGAGCGGTGGGCAGGCAGAAATCTTTTCCCTTCTCCCAGACAGAATCTGGCATCTTAAGTTTTGTTGTTAAGGAGAGAAGACTGTAATCAATATCAAAGGAGAATTACCAAGGTTAAGTGGTTTTTATGATTGGCAAGTTTCATTACAAATAAGCATCTAAAATTCACTTAAATCATCACTGTGTAAAGACATAGTCCTGTGAATAAAATATTGTACGTGACATTTTCTACTCAAGATTATAAAAATTATAAGCAGTGGCTGTTCAATGTTCATTAATCAATGGAAATGAAAACTCAAGTGGGTAAAGAAAACCAAATGCTGTGCTACTAGGCACTCTGAAACTATGTGTGTGTGTTTATATAAATTGAAGTACATAACAGCTTATTCCAGCCAATATATGTTGAGGACTTTACAGTATGCACAGTGTTGTACCTTTTGTTTCTTATTGATTTATTTGCATTTCTCTCTCTAGATTGCTATTTTAGAAAACCAAGCTAGAGAATTTAAATTGATTAACCACCATGTTCATATAGCATTATTATCCTCATTAATCTCATCACAATAGTAAAAGGTAGTAATCGTTATACATAGTTTCCACTTTCTCATGTGGAAAATATGTATATTTGCAGGTCAAAGTAATGTATCCAGGGGAAGTAGCTAATAAACAGCCCTCAAATGCCATAGTCTCACCCCATAGGGTTGATAGTCCACAGACCAGCCATCTGGATCCCAAGCTGACACTCCGTGTGGCATTCCCTGTGTGCTCAGCCCTTTTCTGAGTACTTTCACATATCAATTGGTTTAATTTTCACAGCATTGAGTTCCTTATTTCCAGCAAATAATTCATCTATGGCATCTCAACCCTTGCAGCTAAATCCTTTCAGCCCTTAGTTGACCCAGCGTGGAACATAGCCTTTTCTGAAAGACCATTCACCCACACTGGCAGCAGTTAGAGGGAAGACTCCAATAGGTGAGTGCCAGGAGATTGAACTTTAGATAGCTCTGGTCCTAAAAGCCTTGAGACAGCCCACTCACTGGAAGGCTTCACTGGCCAGTTTCTCCTTGCCTCACCCTGCTCTCGCTCCTGTTTTTCACTTTGTCCAGGATCTCCTGGTCCCTGAGTCTCTTTCAGGTAGAATTTACTTATTTAATTGTGAAGAGTAATATATTTGCTTTCTCTATCACCCTGTTCAGGCATGTTCAGAAGGCTCTTTCTGCAATCAAAATGTCTCATCAAAGGTTTAACTAAAGCAAAAACAATTATTTCAGAGGAATTCTGCCTCTAGCTTTAATATTTTTCTTCCAGCCAAGAGAAATTATAGTTAAGAGAGACAGTAAAACTTTTATAGATAAGGAACTACCTGTTTGGTTAGCACTGTGACAGAAAAACTATCCCAGGTTAGTCCTTCTGTCTAGGCTAGAAATGGCATGATCAGAGCATTTATCATTGTGAATTTTGTGTTTAATTCATTTTCAATTACAATGTAAAGGAAGAATCTTGCTTTACAAAGGATGAACAATTCTGCTTCTAGAAGTAGTAATTTTAATACTGTACTTTTACAGGTTTCTTTGGACCAACCCTGAACAGTTTTATTCACATTCTAATGTATTCCTACTATGGACTTTCTGTGTTTCCATCTATGCACAAGTATCTTTGGTGGAAGAAATACCTCACCCAGGCTCAGCTGGTATGTGATGCCTTTGTCCAACTCTTTCCATGTGGCTCATGAATGGAGAAATAGAAATCTCAGTCGTCTTAGAAATCAGAGGTTTTTCTATATATAATGAGACTGCGTATTTTTCTCTAAAGATGGCCTTTTAAGAATTAAACTGTTAAAATGCTTTTTTGTGTATGTAATTATTAATAGCTTATCATAGAAGTTCCTTGCTTTGGAATGTAGATGAATACTTTTAAAATTAATGTGTAAGTTAAATCGTTTTTGTCTAAATAATTTTAACTGTTTTGTTTGTTTTTTTTGTTTTGAGACAAGAGTCTCACTCTGCCATCCTGGGTGGAGTGCTGTGGCATCATAACTCACCTCAAACCCTTGGGCTAAGGCAATCCTCTTGCCTTAGCCTCTCGAGTAGCTGTAACAGGTGCCCACCACAATACCCAGCTAGTTTTTTTTCTATTTTTAGTAGAGACAAAGTCTCACACTCACTCAAGCTGGTCTAGAACTCCCAGACTCAGGCAATCTACCCGCCTTGGCCTCCCAAAGTGCTAGGATTACAAGAATAAGCCACCACCCCCAGCCTTAACTGCTACTTTTCCATGAGAAAAATAATGAGCAGTTTAATATATTTACTAATGTAATTTTAAATAAAACTTCTGGGTAGGGTAGTGGCCTGTTTATTCCTGCAAAATTCCAAGAGCCACAGTAGTTGATTTATTAACACATAATATTTGTACATATTTTGGGGGTACACAAGGTATTTTGTTCTAGCCACAGACTGTGTAATGATCAAGTCAGGTTATTTAGGATATCCATCACCTCAAATACTTAACATCTCTATGTGTAAGGAACATTTCAGTCCTCTTCTAGCTATTTTGAAATACACAGTACATTATTGTTAGCCATACTCACCCTACTCCATTAGCAAGCATTAGAACTTATTCTAACAGTAGTAAGTTTGTTTCCATTAACCAACCTCTTCACCTCCTACCCCAACCCACACACCCTTCCCAACCTCTGGTATCTATCATTCTGTTTTCTATATCCATGAGATCAATTATTTTAGCTCCCAGATGTGAGTAAAAACATGGGAGATTTGTCTTTTTGTGCCTGGCTTATGTCACTTAACACAGTGACCTCTAGTTCCAAACTGACAAGGCTTCCCTGTGGTGTCCATGTGGCTCAGCCTGGTTTGTTCACCCAGCTGCCTCCTCTGCCCCCTGCAGGTGCAGTTCCTGCTCACTATCACCCACACCATGAGCGCGGTGGTGAGACCATGTGGCTTCCCCTTCGGTTGTCTCATCTTCCAGTCTTCTTACATGCTGACATTAGTCATCCTATTCTTAAATTTTTATATTCAGGTACGTGGAATGTACATATTCAACATTATAATGCAAAAGTGCACAATTATAGTTTATGTTTAATTTTACTGATTAAATATTATAGTAGCACATGCTGGTTGATGAATTCAAACAACATAGGTATACAAAGTAAAAAGTGAAACTTGCATTTCTAACTCCTCTCCTCACATCTTCCTCCTTGAAGGATAACCATAGTTAATAGTCGGGTAGGCATTCTTTCAAACATTTTTTAATTGATGCATATGAAATTTTATCAAAAATATCATTAAAAAAAGAAAAAATCATTGAACATACAATTCTCAATTTGCATCATACATTCGTACCATACTACCAAAGTCTGACATCTGAAAGTTACATGTGTTTAGTATGACAGATCTAGGAAATGTACATAAATGGATAAAAATATGGCCTTATTGAATTTAGTATTAAAAAGTTATTGTTCCCACATCAGCTACCCTGATGTTGTAAACTCACTGTTTATTGGGGCGGCGCCTGTGGCTCAAGGAGTAGGGCGCCGGTCCCATATGCCGGAGGTGGCGGGTTCAAACCCAGCCCCGGCCAAAAATCACAAAAAAAAAAAACTCACTGTTTATTTGGGGAAAAAAATTGCTTTAAGGCAAACCATTGTGGAAAGGTCACAATGACTTTTTATCAAATGCCATTTTCTTTTTAATTAACAATTCAGTTTCAAGATGCAGTTTCAAAGCAGTTCTGTTATATAAAAGCCAGTGAAAGCTATTAGAGCACAAGCCTCAGGTGGTTGTAGATTTTAAATTGTTTTCCTTTGTGGGCTGGGGAAATGGAAAATCTTGTTTAAAATAAAACCAGGTCTATTCAAAATAATACTTTTGAAGTTGCATTCAACTGTATTTTTCAGACAAACAAGTACTTTCTTATTTTTTTTAGTTTGCATTTACTGAAAGTTACCTCAAAGTAGTTTTATCCAGTGTGAAACTGTGGGAACTGAACTTTTGACAGCTTTTTAGAACGTGTGTTTCTGAAATTGGACTGAATAGGCTTTGTCTATTGTAAGAGATAAAAGTTTCCTTTAAGAATTTTTAAACAATAACCAATCCTGGGACCAAACCAAGTCATGTGTGCATGAGCGCACACACCACAACCTGAGGGAATCCTTTTGGTGCTCAGTGTGAAAAACTAGAAAGAAGCATGTGGCCCAGCAAGGGTAGACAAGAGAATTCAAAAATCCAAAGCTTTAAACCATTGAAAATTAGTTCTAGAGTTGAGTGCAGTCTTGACCTTTGTTAATACTATTGTTCTTTTAAAAAAACTAACAACCCCCCCCCCCAAAAAAAAAGGGGGTGAGAGAGCAGGTATTTTGTCAAAATAGGAAAGATATACCAAAAACCAAATCAAGTCAGAATCTTAGGTATCATATGGTCTTTTTAAAATAATAGCACTTTTTCACTTGAATCATATTTGTCCTTAAAGTTACCTCCTTTCCAAGTAAGCACCTCATGCAGAATAATCTGAATGTTAATCCCAGAATATACAAATCCTGACCTGACATTCATTGAAAATCCTGCTTTTGTCTTGGTTTTCACTCTATTTTCATCTTTAAAGGCTTAATCACATACCGTTTTAACTATTATATATGCAATGTTAGAGACAAGGTATTATTAAAGGATCCTTTTTTTTTTTTTTTTATTTTCAAAACGTATACATTCAACAGACATACCGAAAAAAGCCAAGGAAGAAAGATACGCAAGAGCCACCTGCTGGGAAAGAAGTTAAGAATGGTTTTTCTAAAGCCTACTTCACTGCAGCTAATGGGGTGACGGACAAGAAAGCACAATAAAATAGAGTAACTTAAAGCATATATACTAGCCTAACAGATTCGCTTGTTTTAAAGCAAAGACTGAATTGAAAGTTATATATGTTTCAGCATAAACTAATTTCTTTTGAGTTTATAAATCATTTGTATGTGGAATATATTAATATATTGCTATTAGGTTAATCTGTTAACTGAATGCTTTGATCAGCATTGAGGTGACGCTGATCTGTGAAGACCTCAGAACTGGTGCGACTTCTCCCTCTCTCTCCCTCCCCACAGACGCAACTCCTCACCAGAAACTGTCTTATAACGCCTTATGCACATACAAAGCCAGGAAACACAGAGTATTGTTTTTCACTAAAGTCTTCAATACGAAAGTTAGAGGTTTTGTTCATATTAAAGTATTTAAAACAAAATGTTAATTATATTCTTATACAGGGTATGTTTTAATTTGTATTAAGCAATAATTGCATAATCAGTCCATTTGCTCCTTTAGGAATCAACTCCAGAAAATATTAAAATAGAATCACACGTGGAAGATAGAAAAATAAAAAACAAAATCTAAGCCCGAGTCTGACAAATTCCTACAACTACTTCTGATTCTCAACTTAGTGATATAGTTTTGAATATTATTCCAAGAAGAAAACTCACCTGCCAGATTTTCAGAGTTGAGGGTTGGAGTTAGGAATTGCTCTTCAGTGTCTTCATTCATATATTCATGTCTGCCTCCCACATTGGTTAGCCTAAGTTAACAAAGACACCGTGCTGGCTACTAAAAGCAGTCTCTAAATCTGGCTTCCCTTTTCCTTTCTGAACAAGGACTGGAGTCCAATCTGACCTCTTCACATATATGCCACTGGAATATTTATAAATCATCATTAACAGAGCGAGGGGGCACAGTAGACATTAGACAGCTACTCTAGGTGACTCTCCTTGTGACTATTATTCCAAACGCCTGCTATCACTCTTTTCAGGTTAAGTTTTTGAAATTAGGAAGAAAAAGAAGGAATAGTTTAGAGAGATTCCAACCGTCAGCTGTGGGAAAGTAATGAACCACAATGAAAAATACCAGTTTGGCAAACTCAGCACATCCTTTCCCTGCTCAGATGTGTGACATCTACTGAGAATCAAGCACAAAAGCATTAACAAGCACTTCCTTTCTCCCTAACTGTACCAAGAATGGGAACAAAACATCTTCTGAAGATCTGATGATTAATTTATACCCTATAAAACAAGACTTGCCAACTTTGATACTTTATCTTCCCTTATTTTTTTAAAAAGAGTTTTTAGGTCCTATCTCTGACAGGAAAAATGTATAAGCACCAGAAAGGCATTTTCACCATTGTCCCAACTCATTACTGTCTAGCGTGCCTTCCTCCCCCCCCCCCCAAACTCTAGTTTTAAAATTATTTTCCCTGTTAAAAAATATTGTATTGGCCTAACCTTTATTTCACGTGAGCTACGTTTCCTTAGGATTCTGGCATATTTTTTGGAAAGGTGGCTTAGGCTTGGTATGGTTGTCAGGGTGAGGCCCTGTGTCATTCTCTCGGTACCAGTCAGTCCATTTCAGTGGACAGACATCGTCCTGTCCAACGCCCACTTAACTTTTACTCATTCTTCTGAATCATTTTCTAAACCTAACTTGCTCTAGGGTGCTTAATCACCGCTTCCATCTTGCATTACCTTATAACTATTCAGTGTCTTGTTCTCTCCTGGCAATTCCTTTGACTGTTACTGCTCTGCTATGAAAAAACACATATGGGACTAAGGAAAAAGCCCTTTGGAGAAACTGACACTAGTTCAGTGTTAAGTCTCAAACATGGGCTAAAAATCTGTTACCAAAGTGCACTCCAGGTAAAAATGAGACTTGAAGACAGTCGTCACTAGCCCTTGTATTCAGCTTTTTCTTAATTGCTAGTGAAACCCTAAAGACTCACTGCACATCATACCTGCCATTTTGGATGTTTTCATGGACATCACATCTGTATAGCAAGGAGGGACCATCCTTCAGACTGCCAAAGTCAAGTGGCTGTATGAAACCTCTCCGATTAGAGGCGGGGGTGGGGGGAGGTGAATAGTTTACACTTTCAAGCTAATGCCAGAATTTTAGAGGTTTCATTCGGATACTTATTTCCAATTTGGTCTTTAATTCTAGCGAGGATTAATGAAACACTTACAGCCTTAAACCATTCAAGGGCAGATTTAAAAATAGAGCTATGAAATCTTAGCCACAGAAATTGAATCAGGTAAATATTTTAACCTGTCATTAAGTGTTGTAACTTTAAAAAACCAAAATGTTTACTTTTAATGTGATTTCCTAGAATGGAACTATACAAACTATACAAAATATAAGATACTTGGTTCTAAAATGTGTGCCTGTGTGATATTCAAATATTTCTATAAACAGTGGAAAATGTTTTCTCTCAAATTCCCTCTTATTCATGGTAATGAAAACATTTAAATAACCATATCTGTTCAATTTTTTAAAATGGAATGAAATTTGAAACCATTAAAATTATATACTGTGAATGTGGACATATTAAGGGATAAAGTCCTCTCCCCCTCTATTAGGGAAGTATTTTTTTTTTTTATTTTAAAGCAAAATGGTATTTACTGTGATGGACAGAACCACATTTTATATGTAAGAGTATTTTCTTTCCAGTGTTTCCATATTTCTGGGGGCTTCCTTTTTGGAAAATAAGGGCATCACTTTGTTTTCCTTTGAAAGTACTTATATCTTAAGGACATGCTATCATGACTGGGGTGGACAGGGAGTCTGGAGAAGCCATTTTTCTTTTTAGATAAAAAGCATTCTGTATGATTGTTGTATAATAAATTGATTTTTACACTGAAGCCTGTTGCAATTTTCTTATTTGGTTCTAAAATGTGTGCCTGCGTGATATTCAAAATGACCTATCACTCAGGGATCCTTTTGACAATAAAGCAGTATTTTAGCAATGAATTTAAGATGTTTAATTCATTTCAACAAGCAGTGGACCTTTACATAGTATTCACATACCAACTGGTTCAGAAAGTGGTCATTCAAAACAAAGACCAACAAGATAAGCAGAAAACAAAGGTTATAACAGGTTGCTATATAGAATATTCTGGAGAGGAGCACTAGATAGAAGACCTGAGGCAGAAACAGCATGGTGCAATGCCCTGAGACTCAAGACTGTCCCTTCACCCTAGACAGAAAGGGGGTCAGCTCAGGAACAGGGCATGTATGTGCCCTGAGACTAGACCATGTGGAAGCCCAGAAGTCAAGGTGGGGGCGGGAACAGGAGCCCAGGCTGGCATCTTAACATAAAGAATAGCATTTTAAATGAGATGTTAAGGATAACACACAGGTCCAAAAGAAAACGAGAACGTGTTCAAAGTCTGATTAAAAAGTCAAAGTCTCACGCTTCTGGGTGGTGATGTGTGGGCCAAGACAGATTTTAAGGAAGGGCAGGAGGAGGAATGGGAGGGGACTTCATCTTAACTATCTGAATTGGGGCCAGAGTTTGGGGTGGGAGGCGAATGTTTTAAATGCCTCCTTTCCTGTTCTTCATTAAACAGTGGAGCAACTCATTAAAACTTAGTGTTTGAAAGTAAGTTTTATGTCTCCATGGTAAGGCCTAACTGCTGTTGCAAATGAAAGGGCTGCTTACACATGATAAAAGTTCACCTCAGTAAGTCAAATTTTTTGTATAAAGAAAAACTCAGCATGTGTTTTTATTACAGCAGGCTTTCTTCCAAATCAAATTCACACTTTTGAGGAAGAGGTCCTCTCCAGGGCATACAAGGAAACAGTCCCTCTTCCAAGACTATCTATAGTCACCTAAATATTCCTTGACCTTCAGTAATACATGACTTTTAGTCATGAGGGGAAAAAAAAAAAAAGTAAAAGCTATTGATTTGCAGGTCATTTTTCCATCTTAAATTGTGCTGAGGGAACAATAGAAGAACACTAACAGGGCAAGTAAATCTGTAATTTATACCCTCATTGAACAATGGGGAAACGCACTCAGATTTTATGAGCAACCTAATGGGAGCCATTGTGAAAGTGTGGCCACATGATGTCTGGCTGGAGGGGGCAAAGCTCTCTGCACATCCCTTGATATTTAGTGGTCTGTAGTCTACCCACATGCCTTGAGATGGGCTTCTGTCTTGTATTTGCCAGTTACCATCACTCACCCCTTACCTTCAGCCTCTTATTGTGGCTGGCTTCCAAAGGCATTTGAATTTATGATTCTTGAGCACTGAACAGAAAAATTCTATGCAGTTTTGCCTGGGCCAGTATCATATACTTAGAGGCAAATGAATACAGTCTTGTCTGCTGTGGATCGAGAAACAATTATAGATGTTGCAGATTTCTCTGCAAGATTGAAGCATTCTCCCTAACACGGTACTGTGTAGATCTAGCCTTTGTTCTCTTAAAGGCAGACCTATGGACTTTGGTGGGGTTTGTTTTGAGACCACCTCACCCTCTTGCCCTAGACTATACTGCCTGGTGTCATACCTCACAGTATCCTCAAACTCCTAGGCTTACGTGATCATCCTGCCTCAGCCTCTTGAGTAGCTGGGTCTACAGGCATGTGCCACCATGCCCAATTAATTTTTCCATTTTTAGCAGAGATGGAGGGGGGTCTCTTGCTCAGGCTGGTCTTGAACTCCTTGAGCTCAAGCAATCTACCCACCTGCGCCTCCCAGAGTGCTAGGATTCCAGGTGTGAGCCACAATGCCCAGCCTAAACTATGGACTTTGATAAACTCTGAGAATAGTTATATTCATTTGAATAATTTGTCAAATCTTCCTTTTCTGGCGCTATTATGCTAGGGATACAAAATGATCCAGATAAAATACCTGCCCTCAGAGTCCACAGTCTGGGCAAGTAGGCAGGGGAACAGTTCATAAAATACATAAACAGTTTACTAGGGAAACATCTCTAAAGGAGGTAAGGCCTAAGCTTAGTTTGGGTGGGTAAAGAATTCAAATAGATGAGGAAACTTTAAGGAAATTCCAGAGGTTAAATCCCTAGAATTCTAATGGGACTCAAAATTCTTTCTTTCAGCAAGTATTTCTTGAAGGCCTCCCATGTGTGAGGCCTGGCCCTAGGATCTGGAATAAAATAATCAAGAAACCAGACAAGGTTTCTACTTTTACGGACCCTCTTACCAGGAAAGCATGTCATCATCACATCTGTAAGAATGTGCTGTTTATCTTAACATGGCAGGATTCACAATCTCACCTCACTTACATGGGGAACTGAATATGCCAAGACTCCTCAGAGAGCACTCAGCTACATTAGCTTAGGGACACCTTATGTCAGAGTTCTCCAGAGAGACAGAACCAAAAAAAGACAGATAATGGGAGCAGTGGGGAGACACATTTTCAGCATCTGGAAACTCAGGTAAAAGTTGATATTGGAGCCTTGAGTCTGAAATCTGCAGGGTGGGCAACTCAGGAGTGTTTCTGTGATGCCGTTTAGAGGCAGAGTTGCCGCTTCTTGAGGTAACTTCAGTCTTTGCTCTTAAGACCTTCAACTGGCTTGGTGCCCATAGCACAGTGGTGACAGTGCCAGCCACATACACCAAGAGTGGTGGGTTCAAAACTGGCCCAGGCCTGCTAAACAACAATGGCAACTGCAACAAAAAATAGCCATGCATTGTGGAGGGCGCCTGTAGCTACTTGGGAGGCTGAGGCAAGAGAATCATTTAAGCCCAAGAGTTTGAGGTTGCAGTGAGCTATGACACCGCAACACTCTACTGAGGGTGACATAGGGAGACTCTGTCTCAAAAAAAAAAAAAAAAAAAAAAAAACAACAACAAAAAGACCTTCAACTGATCGGATGAGCCCTGCCCCCACATTGTGGAGGGTCATCTGCTTCATTCAAAGTCTGCTGATTGAAACATCGATCATTGATCATCATTTTCAAATTAAGTTTCTCCTCCCAAGAGATATGCTAAATTGTATTTATATAGATGATGCTACAGTTTTTGTTTTCACAAAACTTGAAGTAATTTCTCAAATCAATTTTACTTTTAAGATCACAAAAGAAAAAAGCCATTCCAAGTTGCTCAATGTCCTGAACTTTCTACTATCTGACCAAATTTTAATGCTAAAGGTTAACCTTTATGAACAAATGGATAACAGCACAGTTGCAAACTACCAACATGTTATGTTTTATCACACTTTGGCAGTTCCCAGGGACTCTTTTGGAGTGGAAGAAACCAAATGAGCAGGAGCATCAAAGGATGGCTTGTGTGGCCTCAGCCGGCGGTAAACTTGCTCTTTATATCTTCGGCTTCGAGTGGTTCAGACTGGTGAAAAAGGAAAACAAAAATAGTCATTAATCAAGGCTGACCTATCCATCTCTTGGTCCCTCAGAATTCAGTGAGCCAACAGGACTGTCACCCCTTTTGGTTGGCCCATGTCACTAACCCAGAAATTCCATGAAGTCACATCTTGCATTGCTGCTGAGAGCTGAGGTTGGTGTTCTAGGTAGAAACTGCCTGGAGTCAAAATGATCCCCCAAATCTCTTAAATATGTGCTACTTTGAGGACATATATGTCATCTCTTGATAGTTCAACACAGCAGGTGGTTTTTCCTTGGGTGTTGGAGAAAAGCCAGTTCTTTTTTAATTAGGGCACTAGATAAAGTGGCTGGCTTGGCTCCAGGGGCCACCTTATATGCAAAACACATTGTTCATAACCAGTTTGGCATTCAGCCCATCATAAATAAGAGACCGGTAGGAGTTGATATCAAGTGAGGGAACGTCCTACCCAAACCCAGGGCATATGCCCACTGAGAAGAATAGCACACAGAATCATCTGTGTGATTTAAGTTATTTCTTCATTTTTTCTGTGGGCCCCACATGTAGTCTTTGCTTTATAACCTCTTTATTCTTATTCTGATTTGGAGATTTACTGTTATTATTGTTTTCCCAAAAGATAATAGTATCTTTCTCCAAGATAACACCTAATCCCAGGGAGAATAGCCCACACAAAGTCCCAAAGTTACAGGTGCTGGCACAGATGTGGAAAGAGGGGCTCACTTTTACACTTTTGGTGAGACTGCAAACTAATACAGCCTCTTTAGAAAGAAGTATAAAGAATCCTCAACTCAAATTAGACCTCCTATTTGACCCTACACTCCCACTACAAGGCATCTACCCAGAAGAAAAAAGATCATTTTATCATAAAGACATTTGCACTAGATTGTTTACTGCAGCTCAATTTATAATCACCAAGATGTGGAAATGACCTAAATGCCTATCAATTCAGAAAAGATTAACAAACGGTGGTATATGTATGCCATGGAGTACTATTCAGTCATAAAAAAGATGAAGACTTTACATCTTTTGTGTTTATCTGGATTGGGGTTGAAGCAAATTTTTCTTAGTAAAGTATCACAAGAAAAGAAATCCAAATATCCAATATACTCAATACTAATATGAAGACCGCAGACAATCTAATACATGCCCACACAGGAGTAAGACTCAATTCAAGTGGAGGGCAGGGGGAATGAGGGAGGGGAAAGGGGGGATGCTGGTGTGTTCTCACTTAATGGGCACCTTAATGTAGGGTAGAAGGCACACCTTCTGGATGCAGGACACAACTACAAGATTGGACTCTATCTAACATATTCAAATATTGTGATCTGATTGTTTGTACCCTCACATTAACCTGAAAAAAAAAAAATTTTAAGTATCTTTCTCCAATAATGTAAATAGTTCAAGATATGTGTGCAATGCAAAGGTGTTCGTTACAGGTTTATTTTTAATAATAATTTGTTGCTTTGTTTTTTGAGACAGGGTCCCACTGTGTCACCCAGTGTAGAGTGCAGTTGTGTCATCATAGCTCACAGCATCCCCAAACTCCTGGGCTCATGGAATCCTCCTGCCTCGGCCTCCTGATTAGCTGGGCACAGTGGCTATGCATGTAGTCTATTTTTAATTGAGATGGGGTCTCACTCTTGCTTAGGCTGATCTCAAACTCTTGAGCTCAAGCAACCCTCCTGCCTCAGCCTCTTAGAGTATTAGGATTATAGGCATGAGCCACCATGCCCAGCTGATTTTTAATGGTAATTAAAAATAACCTGGATGCCCATCAAAGGCAAAAGAATGCATAAGTTACAGTGTGCCTATAAACCAGAATTTTTCACAATCATTAAAAAAAAAAAGATGAATATTACTACCTTGGAAAGGAGTCCTATTTTTATTGCTGTGTAAACGAAGTACATACGTTCCATTAAGTGTAACATATATACATATATGTGTGTAAACACATGTAGACATTCTTACGTGAACATCAGAACAAATCTTTGAGGAATATATTCCAAACTTTAAAGAGACAGGTATCTCTGGATCATGAATAAGAGGAAAGTTTAAGGGGTGGAAAGATAATTTTAACTCCTTATAAACTTCTATGCTGTTTATTACACAAAAGTAATTCGTATCTTACAATAAGTTGTATAATACAGAACAGCCCCAGAAAGCAAATTTACTTAAATATCACAGAAATAACCACAGTCGACATTTCTGGAACATCCTTTTAGCATCTAGCCCTCTTGCTATGTATGCATGTACATGTAAGCTACTGTCTCCTGTAACACCTTCCCTCCCCTGTTATGTCAACACTCTTATCTTCTTTTGCTAGCTTCATCTCCCCTACCTGACTTCACCACATTGGAGTAGCACAGGAATTTTGCCCTGGGCCATCTTCTCTCTATAC
This sequence comes from Nycticebus coucang, assembly GCF_027406575.1. NCBI lineage: Eukaryota > Metazoa > Chordata > Mammalia > Primates > Lorisidae > Nycticebus > Nycticebus coucang. Next base: position 68,473,313 of record NC_069788.1, read on the forward strand.
TTAGGTCAGCTCACCCTGTCTATGGCCAGCCCTTGGCTGTGAGATTCAGTCTCAGATATCCAGTTACCCCTGAAAACTCCACTCAGATACTGAAATCACATATGGAATCCAAGTCCCAAAGCAAACTTTTTTTGAGACAATCTCACTTTGTCACCCTTGGTAGAGCTGTGGTGTCATAGCTCACAGCAACCTCTAACTCGGGCTCAAGCGATTCTCTTGCCTCAGCTTCCCAAGTAACTGGGACTACAGGTGCCCACTTCAACACCTGGCTATTATTTTAGAGACAGGGTCTCACTCTTGTTCAGGCTGTTCTTGAACCTGTGAGCTCAGGGCAATCCACCGGCCTCAGCCTGCCAGAGTGCTAGGATTACAGGCACAAGCCACCACCAAAGCAAACTTTTAATATCCATCCTCATTGCCCCCCCCACCAATAAAATTGGACCTTTTCCAATCTCTCCCACCTCCTAAATGACATCAGTTTCTGCCCAGTTGCTCAAGCTCCAAACCCAAATGTCCTGTAATCCCACCTGCAGCATCTAATCCATCTTCCAGTACCTTCTCTTCTGCCCACATCACTCTATTTTCCCACCCCAAAACACACATTCCCTTGAGAATAATTGTTGGACTATTACCTTTTCACTGCAGTTGAATAAAATTCAATTCCCTACCATGGCCTGTAAGGCCCTGTGTTCCCACCATTCTCCGCACTCCCACCTCTCCTACCTTCCTCCTACATTAACTACTCTGCCCTCACTGCTTTTGGTGGGTTCTCCATGACTTCCTACCACATACAAGCCGCTACGGCCTCCGAAATCTGGCTGGACCGTTCCTCTCTGAAATGGTCTTTCCCAGCTCTCCCCACTGCTGACTACATGGCAACCTTTGGATTTCAGCCCAAATGTCACTTCCTTAGAGAAGTTTCACTTGACGTCTTTCACTTCCATACTGTCCTTCTCTCTACACAATTTTCCCCTCCTTACACTTACCAATGTCATGAATTTTCATCTGTTTACTTGTTTGCTGTCACTCTATCCTAGACGTGCCATGTCTTCCATATTCTGTAGGGATATGGGGTACTGCTGTACTCAGCATCTAAGTACCTGGCACCTAACAAACTCCCCTGTGTGTTGAGGGAATGCGCATGTACATACTCATATAACACTTCATACAAATGAGATCATGTTATAAGTGATGCATTGTAATAAGCTTTCACTTTTTACATACTGTTAAATGTCTTCCCAAGTCAATTAATAGAATCTAAATCATTCCTTTTAATGGCTACATGACATATCACACAGATGCATTGATCTATTTAACCAAACACTAGCCGAACATTTAGGCATTTCCTGATATCCCATTAATATCAATACACATCACTGTACAAAACTTGGCACATTTCCAACTTCCTAGAATGTGAACATGGAAGTTGCTTTTTAAGAAATTGGCTCAGTGCCTGTAGCACAGTCATTATGGCACCAGCCATATACATGGAAGTTGGAGGGTTTGAGGCCAGCCAAAACAACGACAACTGCAACAAAAAATAGCTGGGCATTGTGGTGGGCACCTGTAGTCCCAGCTACTTGGGAGGCTGAGACAAGAGAATTGCTTAAGCCCAAGAGTTTGAGGTTGCTGTGAGCTGTGATGCTATGGCACTCTACCAAGGGTGACATAGTGGGACTCTGTCTCAAAAAAATAAAAATAAATAATTACTGTACCCTTTAAGATAAATGGAATTGCATCCTTATACAAATGTATTTGGATAAGGTCTACTTAAGAAAGCTACTTCAGACCTCTAAATTGAAGAGTCTCAGAGTTGATATCTGTATAAAGATCCCCATTATGAAATGCTGTGGGAATGAACAAAATAATATTCAAAGAAGCCCACTGTGAGAGGAGGACTACTGTCCTTCAAGAGTCTATATCCAAGAACATAATGGCTGGTGGCTATTGGGCACAGCCTGTTAATTTACCTACTCTGGGAATTTCTATCCCTCTGCCAGAAGACTCAGAGTGGTGGCCCCAAGAGCTGCCAGGCTCCTCCTTCACAATTCCCTCAGCATCAGTCCCATCAGCCTCAAGTCCTCTTTGCTTTAGGGACTACCAAGACAGGCATTATCACCCACATCCTCACCCAGTGTCACTGGTCCCTCTCTTCTTGTGCCCCAGTGAACTGCCCCAGCCCATCCACCCCCACTCCCTGGGGTCTTCCTCTCCAGTACCAACAGCGCAGTCTGTCAGCAGCAAAACAACACCCTTAGCCTCTTCTGGAAGAAAATATCTCCTTGCCTCTTTAACTAAAACATGGCTGATTTCTGAAGGTAGACCTCCCCCCAACATCCTGTCTCAATACAAAGCTTGTTTTCCTCCAAGCAAGGTAGAGAGGCAGGCCTTCTCCTTGCTCCTCACCAAATAGATTCCCAACTCTATTTCATAGAAATCACCCTGCCAACCTTCGACCTTCACACTATCAATCTACATTACACTTTTAGCTTCCTGGACTCTTTTGTCTACCTGGCCCTGGTTCTTGTCTCAGCTTAGTAGTAATTACGACAGCATCACAAAACATCCATCATCACACTCTGGCTTCTCAGTTCTCCTAGAACTGCACAGTCTGCACCTGGGCAGCTGGGAGCAGGGTTGCACAGCAGGAGGTGAGTGATGGGCCAGGGAGCAAAGCTTCATCTGTGTTTACAGTTGCTCCCCAGTACTCATATCATCACCTGAGTTCTGTCTCCTGTCAGATCAGGGGCAGCATCAGATTGTCATAGGTGTGCCCACCCTACTGTAAACTGCACATCAGAGGGATCTAGGTTGTGTGCTCCCAGTGAGAATTTAATGCCTGATGAGCTGAGGCAGTGATGCTAGCACTGGGGAGTGGTTGCAAATGCAGACTGCCATTAGCAGAGAGGTGTGACTGCACAGAGACCACAATAAATCAGTTACTTGCAGACTCATATCAAAACCACCCATGTCCTAGTCCATGGAAAAATTGTCTTCCATGAAACTGGTCCCGGGTGCCAAAAGTGTTGGGGACCTCTGCTCTAGAAGTTTCTTCAATTTCACCACAGCTATGTGTGCCCAGACCTCATCATCATCAGACTTCCTGACTCTCCACACCCTACTCTCCAACCACACCTTGCCAGCCTGAGTCACTTGCTCTCTTAGCTCCTCTAGACAACTTTTATCCACTGAGATGGTCCATCCATTAAGCCTACCACTTTATAACTAGTCCATTAGAGGAACTACTTTAAATTCCTCCTGCCAAGTCTGGCTTCTGAGGTGCACCATTTTAACAACTCCTGAGTAAACCACCTCAATTTCCTGTCCCTCAATTCCCTCTGGATTCTGAGAAAACCAAAACCCTAGATAAAACCTATCCCCCACCTTTATGCCTGCCCTTGAGCAGAACTCTGAAGAAAAATCATGTTGAGAAGCCAGTAAAGTTCACTTATGTTTAACATTACAAACCTCAAAAGGCCACACAAGGCTGACCAGAAATGACTAGATTTCATGCAAAATAGAAAGAACAGAAGTTCTTGTTAATAATTTTGAATGTTTTATTAAGTTCAGTGTTGTCTGCAGACATCTGGAGATGCTGTGTTTTTTCCATCCCTAATTTTCTAATAGCTTTATTGATTTGGTTGGGTTTTATTCTTTTTATTTTTTATTTTATTTTACTTATTTAATTTATTTATTTATTTGCGGTTTCTGGCCAAGGTTTGAACCCACCACCTCCAGTATATGGGGCTAGCAACCTACTCCTTTGAGCCACAAGCACCACCTGGGTTTTATTCTTGAATGGGTGAATTTTTATCAAATTTGTCTTCTGAGTTTGCTGGGATATTTATGTCATTATTCTACTAATAGAAGAAAATTAAGAGATTCTTACATGTTAAACAGATTCTTACATGTTCTGATACATACCTACTTCTGATTTATTTCTCCTCACTATTCATAGATACAGATACACACACCTCCACACACCCCACTACCTTTAATATTTATGGATTACGTTGGCTAAATTGTTACATTTTTAAATTGTGTTAGTTTTTGAGACTGATCTATAATTGTCTTCTCATAATTTTCCTTATATTGTTTGGTATCAAGAGCATAGAAGCTTCAGAAAATGAAATGGGGAGCCTTCTCTTTTCTCCTCTTCTTTAGAATCATTTGTATAAGGATAACTTATTCCTCATAAATTTGGTAAAACTTACATAAAAATGTAAGGATCTGATATACTTTTTATAAATTGAGGGACTTTTTTATAATACCAATTTCATTAATGATTACTCTTCTTAATTAACTTTTGGTCATGCATATTCATCTAGAAAGTTATCTGTTTCCTCTAAATTTTCAAATTTATTGACTTTTGCTGTTCTTTATATGCTTATGATTTTTAAGGTCTCTATGAACCTGTTTCTATATTTCATCCAATTGTGCCTTTGAGATTATTGTTTTTCCTTGCTTTCTATTTTATTTCAGATTTGAAGCTTATTATTACCACCCTTTTAGTTGCTGTGGACTTGTACCATTGCTCTTTTTACTAATTTGTTTTTCAATCACATCATAATTACTTTTTGCCTGCTGCTTGCCCTTATATATCAGAATCAGCTTATGAAGTTTCCCTAAAAAGCCCAGTTAGGCCTTTGAGAGTGATAGATTGAATTCCTTTTTTAGAAAAAATTAACACCTTTATGTTATTGAGTCTCCTATCCATTGATTCTGATTTCGGTGAAAATGCATTTAGATCTTCTCCATTAAGCAGAAAGCTGGCTTTTGGACTGAGATTTCTCATACTATGTATTACAGAATAACTAGCTACTATTTTATTAGGTTTTATAAAAATTCCAAAACAGACACAAATTTTTAAATGTTTTCTGAAATACATGGACAATCATAATGATTTTTCTCCCTAGGTCTATTAGTAATTAACATATAACAGATTTCCTAATGTCAAACTATCTTTGCATTCCTGGAATAAATATGACTTGGTCATGACATCCTATTTCTTTAAAATAAGCTTCTAAATTCATATATATATATTTTTTGGTAGAATTTTTGGCTTGGTTATTTTAAGTGAGATTGCTCTATACTTCTGTGAAATTTTTGTTAGATTTTTGGTATTGTAATGCTGGATTCATTAAAAATGAGGAATTTTTATTCTTCTATGTGCTGGAATAGCTTTAACAGCAGTGAAATTATCCTTGTTTTAAGGACGAGGAGGATTCCTCTATGATGCAATCTGGACTATATGCATGTTTGGTATGAGCTGCTGGGCAGTTCAGGAAAACAGAACTTTGACAACTTTATCTTTTTTATGTGTATGAACATTTTTGCCTGTTAAGGTTTCTCATCTATTCAGGAGTCTGTTTTATAAAATTATACTTTCCTTGAAAATTGTCCAGTTACCCCAGGTTCCCATCAAAACATGGATGAATGTACACAGACACCTGAAGGTTAAAATATTAAATGAACTGTAGTTTTGGCTTGATCCACCCTCAGTTTTCCATATTGCTCTCATTGGCAACACCATCCAACTCATTGCCAAAGACAGAAACCTAGGAGACATCCTTAATTCTCTTTCTTTTATTTATTAACTCCAGTTATCAGTGATTTATTAGTTCTAGCTCTAAAATATATCTGGTGTCTCTCCATTTGTCACCATCTCTATCTCTACTCTCTTGCTGAGAGCCACGGTCCTGGACTCCAAAAGCCTTCCAGTTGGGTTAACCTCTTCTATCCTTCACTCACCCAATGAATTCTCAATATGAAAGTGAGAATAATTTTCTTATAATGTATATCAGCTACCCACAATGCCTCTGCTCAAAACCCACATATATTTTCCCTCATCTTCAGTGTAAAATGCAAACTCCTCAACATGATCAATAAAGCCACTTCATTGAACATCTACCATGCTTCCAACTTTAAGTAACCACTTCTCAAAGATGTCAAATTCTCCCCCAACCAACCCTACTTCTTTAAACGGTCCATAGTCTAGTTTCTTCTTATCCTTGAGACTTCATTTTAAGTATCACTTCCTCAGGGAGACCTTTGATAACCATCCTATCTTAAGGTGACACTTCACCCCACTGCTTTTTGCCAAAGCACCTTGCTAGTATTTCTTAAGACATTTACTAAACCTGTGATTATTTTCTATTTTTTTCTGTCTTCCTTCCCCCCATTAAAAAAATTAATTTAAAAAATTATTTTTTAATGAGGGCAAGAACATATCTCTGTGTTAACCATTATACAGGTTGAACATCCCTAATCTAAAAATACGCAATCCAAAATTCTTCACAATCTGAAACTTTTCTGCCTGCTGGCTCAAAGGAAGTAGTCATTGGAAGATTTTGGATTTCAGATTGGCGATGCCCACTTGGTATTTATTCTGCAAATATTCCAAAATCTAAAGCACTTCTAGTCTCAAGCATTTCAGATAAGGGGAATACAACATGTTTCCCCATGTTTAGTTTAGTGCTTGGTGCAAGGTAAGTAAGCACTCAATTATAAATACTTAATGAATGAAGGACCTGATCCAGACAGATAATTTCTGGGATGGGGGAGATTGTGAAAGAGGAGGAAGTTCAGGTATAAAAATGTAATATGAACAAATAATACAACATCTTTTAGAACAGTGGTTCTCAACCTTCCTAATGCCCCGACCCTTTAATACAGTTCCTGTAGGTCTCGACACATAGGTCGAGAACCGCTGTTTTAGAACTTTTTTCTCTCCGCCCCAATTCACATTGACTGAACAATGGAAATCTTGAGTGTTGCAGTAATAAAGCCAGGCTTTGGCTCTTCTTATGAAGGCTGAATTGGATTCAGCCTGGAAGAAATTGGTCCATATCTTCTTCTTATAGTCACATTAGGCCATTTTAAAACAAGAACATACATGTACGTACATAGATATATCACAGAGTAATTTCACAGATCATTACATTACTTGATAATAGAAGAGGAATAATCCAGAATATCAACATAAGAGATTAACATTTTCACTTGATTCTGTATCATGCACTTGCCTCTGTCAATACCACTGGCTCACAAGATATTTAGAGGTATTTCATGGCCACCATTCAAAGCACTGAATCCCTAATTCCTTGTAGCTCTGCGCTAGGGGCTAAAGAAATCTAGTAGAGAGATGTTTGGCCATCACTGATATGAAAACATGACAAAAGGACAGACACTGGATACCTATTTATCAGCCTTGGATGAGCTAATGAACCTCCTATAAGGCCCTTGCACATCAAGCATGCAGGACAGAGCCAGGCATTGATTGATAAGCTTAAAGAATCACCATCATCCCCCACTGGCAAACCAGTGTTTAGTGTTTGTTAGAGAGGAGAGCAAAGGCAAAACCTTGAAGGAGGTACATTTAGAGATGCTTGATCTTTGCTGTATTCTAAATTCACACAGGGGCCTCTTGTCAAAGAGTGGTGAATACGAAGAATAGTTTATATATTACAATGTTTGAAAAAACAGTTGACTGAAATTTGAAATTTAGTCAAAACATAAATTCTCCAGGTTTCAGAAAACTGGGGGATATAATCTTCTCCAATGTTTAACAAAGTGTTGCTTTATACATAGTATTAACCACTCTCAAAAAGTGTGTTCTGGGGATCCCTGCTCCCCCACCCTCCACCAAGGAACCAAAGGTTCTATGAAGTCAAAACTATTTTGCTAGTAATGGTAAAAGCATGAAGGCATTATCTGATTTTTTCATTCTTACTCTCTCCCAAATGTACAGTGGGATTTCCCAGAGGCTACATGATTCACAACAGATTAAACTCAGAAACAAGATACACAAATCCAGCTGTCGTCTATATACCAGACATTAAAGAGATTTTCAAAGCCATGAAGAAATGCTTCTCTTCCTACACGTTTCTCATTATGGAAAGTTTAGTTATTTTTCATAAAAATCTATTATTTCAATATGTAAAGGTTTATAATATAAATATACTTTTGAAATCGGTGTTAATTATGTCTCACTATGTCACCCTTAGTAAAGTGCTGTGAAGTCACAGCTCACAGCAACCTCCAGCTCTTGGGCTTAAGTGATTCTCCTGCCTCAGTCTCCTGTGTAGCTGGGACTACAGGTGCCTGCCACAATGCCCGGCTATTTTTTGGTTGTAGTTGTCATTGTTGTTTGGCAGGCCCAGGCTGGATTTGAACCCACCAGCTCCAATGTATGTGGCTGGTGCCCCAGCCGCTGAGCTACAGGCGCTGAGCCTCAGTGTCGATTTTTAACATGGAAAATATTCAGAGATAAAACCCACATATGCCAAAGCTCTTTGGGGATCCTCAGTAAATGTTAAGCATATGAAGAGTTTGGGGCACTCAGTGAAGATATTTTTAAAGTGTATCATCACCTTCAAGCATAGTCACAAAGAGAAACAGAGAGATAAGTATGTGAAAGGATTTTGAAAATGGTTCATGTGGTCATTAATTGTGTTAACTGAAATAATAGCAGGATAGAACAGGTAATTCAAATTTGAAAATTATTGGTTTTTTGCTTTAAAAATATATGGCATGACCAGAATAATATCCTTCCTAAAACCATCTGACTTAGATTTCTGTAAAAGAAGCTGATTCTTATCTGGAAGATAAAGATCAAGCCATTACAAATTTATACAAGGATTACTTTTGATTATTCAAGTGGCGTGAGAACACCAGATTCTTCCCTGAGGACAGAAACAGAGAGGTAACAGCCTCCACTCTCCATTGCCCCAGAAGATGGACTGTATTCCAAATGGTTAGAAAAAAAAAAGTAGCTCAGGATGTCCACTGACTAATTACAATGAAGGGAACTGTAGCAGAATAAACCCATTTGTTATTTGAAAAAATATGCACATATATGTTGAAAATATATACAAATATATTATAAATAAAACACATAGAATACAGTCTTTCTAAAAGTTTGTCATATAACTGAAAATCAACTGTTTACTCAGAAATTGAAACATTTTTCTCAAAATCTAATCATTTTAATTTTTTTAATGTTGTACTGCTTAAAAATAAAACAAATGAGATTAAAAATACACCTTGGTGTGTGTCACACTTTATGGGGGCAAGACATGATTGCAAGAGGGACTTTACCTAACAATTGCAATCAGCATAACCTGGCTTATTGTACCCTCAATGAATCCCCAACAATAAAAAAAAAAAAAAAAAAATACAGAAATTTGGATGATCTCAATAAAGTTTTCAAAATTTATCATTCTCCATTGATACCACTGGCCACACGCTATCCTCTAGGAGGTGTATCCTCAGCTACACAAGTTTAAACCACACTGTCCGCCTTACTCTAGCCAAAGCGTTACCTCATACTTCAACTAAAACACTTCTGGAAAGAACACATACAAAAATACCTCAGCACTTGCAGATCACAGAATGATTCCAGATCAGCAGACTGTTTCTCCCAAAACTCCTAAAATTGAACAAAAGGTTGGTTTAATATTATTCAGCCACTAAAGATGGAGACTTTACATCTTTTGTATTAACCTGGATTGAGAACACATTCTTCTTAGTAAAGTATCACAAGAATGGAGAGGCAAGAATCCAATGTACTTAATTCTTTTTTTTTCAATTCCAAGTATTCACGCACCCAACTTAAATGCTCCCAGATTCTTGAAACAGACCTTACTCAGTCTGAGCAATCAATGTACTTAATTCTAATATGAAGGTAGTAGATGAGCTAATACAGGTGAGGTGGTAGGGGAATGAGGAAGGGGGAAGAAGGGCGTAGGACAAGAGTGGGGAGAGGGGAGGAAGGAGGGAGACGGGGGTTATGGTGTATGGCACACCTCTTGGGGGTAGGACCCAATTATAAGAGGGACTTTACCGAACACAATTAGTATAACCTAATTCTTTGTACCCTCGATGAATCCCAAACAAACAAACAAACAAAGGTTTAAGTAGTTAGCAATTATCTTTCTCTGGAAAAGATCTTCTCAAATCACAGAGAACATTCCAAACAAAAAGAACTTACCAGAACGTCCTTTTCAAGATGTTCCAGGGCCTGAATATCCTTCTCAAGAATGCTCAACTCTTGCAGAACAAAATTTTGAAATTTCTCTACTTTATTGAGTCTGACAAATGTAAAGTCAATGAACTTTATTAGGATGGCTTGGATGGGACAAAAGACACTCTTAATTAATCTTCTAATTATAAGCATAATTCAAACATTTTTCTCCAGATGTTAGTTATCTTGAAAACACGTGGGCATCTCCAGTCTCTTCCCTCCTTCCCCTGTCTACTCATCACCCCCTAACCCCCCTAAGAAACCTAATCACACAGACTCTCACGTAGCCTTTCAACGTTACTCTTAGTAGAGCACAGGACAGACAACTCCAGGGCAGAGGAGCTTGATGCCCACCATTCCTTGCTACCTTCCACTTGCCTTAAGCTGGCCCTGTAAGCTATTGTCAGGAAAGGGCTAATGTACTCTTTTCCCACCACTACGTCTTAGCTTTAAAATTCCCAACCATCGCTATTCTGTGTCTGACCTCCATATGCACTGATTACTTGTTTGCTTACTATTTGTCTTCCCCATTAGACTAAACAGTCCCTGAGGATAGGAGCTCCTAAATCCTGTCCTCATCACGCTCTTGCAGAGCACAGGCTTGGCACCCTGCACTGCTGGGTGTATGTTTGCTGAATAATGGGAACTCCATAAGTCCAAAGCCCTTCTCAGGCTTCTTCTGACCACCAAGGGACATTACATGTATATAAGAATTTGAAAAGCACTGCAAATTTCTATTATAATAATAATGGTTGCTACCCTAAGAAACTTCCTACTTCAGTTAAGCAAATTGACTTGCCATTTCTTTCTTCCCTTCCTAATTTACAGGCCATTCACTTCAAGGAGGAACAATTTCTTTTCTTTTCTTTTTTAAAGACAAAGTCTCACTTTATTGCCCTCAGTAGAGTACCGTAGAGTCACTGCTCATAGCAACCTCCAACTCCTGGGCTTAGGCAATTCTCTTGCCTCAGCCTCCTGAGTAGCTGGGACTACAGGCGCCTGCCACAATGCCTGGCTATTTTTTTGTTGCAGTTTGGCTGGGGCCAGGTTCAAACCCACCACCCTCGGTATATGGGACCGGCGCCCAAGGAGCAATTTCTATACTTGCCCCGCTTGTACCATTCAAATCCTGATTTCCAGAACCTGACTTAAGAGGCACTTCCACTGTAATCACTCTGGAGTAATTTCAGTTGTACACAAACCCATCCCTCTACATTCTTTCCAGAGTGCATTTGTACTTCTTGCTACATGATCCTAAGAGGCTGTGTGTTAGTATGTGATTTTTTCTTTTGAGACAAGGTCTCACGCTGTCCCCCCTAGGTAGAATGCTGTGGCATCATAGCTCACAGCAACCTCAAAATCTTAGGCTCAAGCGATCCTCTTGCTTCAGCCTCCCGAGTAGCTGGAACTATAGGCACTTGGCACAACACCACCTGGCTTTTATTTATTTATTTATTTATTTTTTTGTAAGACAGGGTCTCACTCTTGCTCAGGCAAATCTTACTGGTGTTCAGGCTGGTCTTGAACTCTTGAGCTCAAATGATCCACCTGTCTCAGCCTCCCAGAGTGCTAGGATTACAGGTGTGAGCCACCACACCCAGCCAGCCTGTGATATTTTCTTTTGGGGGTAAAATATACATGTCATAAAACTTATCCTTTTAATCACTTTATGTGTACAATTCAATGGCATTAAATACATTCACAGTGGTGTTCAATATCACACTATCCATTTCCAGAACTTTTCCATCATTCCAAACCCCTATGTCCCCACTAAACAATTCCCCCATCTCCATTGCTGACAGCCTCTATTGTACTTCCTGTCTCTATGAATTTGACTGAATCCAGGTACCACGTATAAGTGGAATCATATAATATTTGTCCCTTTGTGTCTGGTTTCTTTGCCTCAACCTAAACATTTTTTAGGATTCATCCATGTTATAACACACATTAAAATTTAATTCCTTTTAATAACATTCCATCATATGGATATAACATATTTCATTTATCCAGCATTTTTTACATGCATATCCATGCTTGGCCTGTCTTTACAACTGAATTATAAGCTTTTTAACACTGTTTTAGGGTCATAAAGTGGTCAACGACCAAAAGGCTTAAGGAGGGCATTTAGTTCAATCCCTCTTCATACAGACGAAGAAACAGAAACCAGGAAGGGTTAAGTGATGTACCACACATCACATCTGTTGAGGTCTCAGCTCCTCAGGGCCCCAGCACGTGCTTGCGAGACCAATGTTGGTCAAAACATGACCTAGTTTTGCAACTTAATACTTACCTGCATAGGTGTATCTGGTTTAAAAGTTTTATTAGGCAATCCGGTGCTTTCTTTGCATTTGCCAAATGAATTGGACTCTTTCTGTACCTATCCTAAACAATAAAAAAAGTGATCAGATTTGGGTTAAACACAAATATGTAAGTTGAGTGAGTGCTTTGTGTTAAAAAGATGCTGGCGGCATATCATGATATCCATAACTAGCATCAGCGTTCGAAAATTGTGATAAGGCACACCCCTTTCAGGAAACTTTTCTGGAATCCCCATCAGAGCTATCAGCATTGTACGAGATCTGACAATTAAACTGGTGAACTCATCCTAGAAAAAGTGTTTTGAAGGGTGAACTAGGCGCTGATACCTGTACATGGCTCCCCCAAAGAGGGTACTTTGACTGTGACTGTAGTGATATTCAGCAAGGTATGTAACATTTTTTCTGGGATGAAATTGAGAACTTATTTGTCCAACCCCCTGAAAGTTTGTATCTTTAGCCCAAATCTCCCATTTCTCTTACCCCTAGCCCCTGGTAGCAACACTCCACTCTCTCCGAGTTCAGCTTTTCTAGAACCCATGTGTAAGTGAGATCCCGTGGTATTTGTCTGGCTTATATCTCTCAGCATAATGTCCTGCAGCTAGTTTTTCATTTTTAATGGACTGTTATTACCTTGTATTTTCTCTCCAGTTCTCTAGTGAAATTCTCAAAGGTTGTGAGAATGGCAGACTCATTCAAATTCTCTGGGACTTCTCGAGATGGAGTGAACATGCCTTATCAACAACAAAAATAAATCATATAACATGAACAAGTGCTCAAAGTAGACGTGCTCAGGCCATCAGCTGCCCAGAGGATGGAAGACAAATACGAGCCATGGAAGCCCCACAGGCTGCTCGGCTGTGAGTCTGCGACATGCCTGGCTCTGGCTGTGACCATGTAAGAGCAGCTCAGGCTGGAGTCCACACAGCAGGTCCTCTGTGAAGCTTCCCAAACCTCTCTGCACCGAGGTTTCCCCCAAGCCTTCCCAGCACTTCACATCAGAGCAACTGACATTACGTTAAGAAGCAGGCTGAGGTGTTGTAAGAGGTTCTGAGGAGGACATGCCAGTTAGGACAGTTCTGTGGGGGTAACCTGGCATGACAATTTCTAGGTGCCAGCCTTGGAAGGGCTTGTGAGGGTCTGAGTGATTTGCACATCTTAACTCATTTAATGCTCACAAAAAACATGTGAAGTGGGCACTGTTAGGCTCCACACTGAACATAGAGATCACATAACTTGTGCAAGCTGACACCAGCAGCTTTAGGATTTAAACCCAGCTTTCAAATTTGTGTGTTTTAGGGGTCTTTTCTCATAAAAATACTGGTATACAACCCCCACCCCCATTGCTAAATTTGACTGGTTTTAGAAAAAAAAAATAAAAGAGAAAGGAGAAGAAGGAAGGGGAGGGAGCAGGGGGAGGGAGAAAGGGGAAGAGGGAGGGGAGAAGGGATGGGAGAGGAGAAGGATGGGAGAGGAGAAGGGATGGGAGAGGGGAAGGGATGGGAGAGGGGAAGGGATGGGAGAGGGGAAGGACTGGGAGAGGGGAAGGGCGGGAGAGGGGAAGGGCGGGAGAGGGGAAGGGCGGGAGAGGGGAAGGGCTGGGAGAGGAGAAGGGCTGGGAGAGGGGAAGGGCTGGGAGAAGGGAAGGATGGGAGAGGAGAAGGGCTGGGAGAGGGGAAGGGCTGGGAGAGGGGAAGGGCTGGGAGAGGAGAAGGGCTGGGAGAGGAGAAGGGCTGGGAGAGGGGAAGGATGGGAGAGGGGAAGGATGGGAGAGGGGAAGGATGGGAGAGGGGAAGGGCTGGAGAGGGGAAGGGCTGGGAGAGGGGAAGGGCTGGGAGAGGGGAAGGGCTGGGAGAGGGGAAGGGCTGGGAGAGGGGAAGGGACGGGAGAGGGGAAGGGACGGGAGAGGGGAAGGGACGGGAGAGGGGAAGGGACGGGAGAGGGGAAGGGACGGGAGAGGGGAAGGGTGGGAGAGGGGAAGGGTGGGAGAGGGGAAGGGACGGGAGAGGGGAAGGGACGGGAGAGGGGAAGGGACGGGAGAGGGGAAGGGACGGGAGAGGGGAAGGGACGGGAGAGGGGAAGGGACGGGAGAGGGGAAGGGACGGGAGAGGGGAAGGGACGGGAGAGGGGAAGGGACGGGAGAGGGGAAGGGACGGGAGAGGGGAAGGGACGGGAGAGGGGAAGGGACGGGAGAGGGGAAGGGACGGGAGAGGGGAAGGGTGGGAGAGGGGAAGGGACGGGAGAGGGGAAGGGACGGGAGAGGGGAAGGGACGGGAGAGGGGAAGGGACGGGAGAGGGGAAGGGTGGGAGAGGGGAAGGGTGGGAGAGGGGAAGGGGAAAAGAAACACCAGCTGGGCGCAGTCAACTCATGCCATCATCCTGGCACTTTCTGAGGCTGAGGTGAGAGCAACACTTGAAGCCAGGAGTTTGAGATCAACCTAGGCAACACAGCAAGACCCCATCTTTTCAAAAAATAGAAAATGTAGCAGATTGCTGTGGTGCATGTCCATAGTCTCAGCTCCTCAGGAGGCTGAGGCAGGAGGATCAGTTGAACCCAGGAGTTTGAAGTCGCAGTGAGCTATTATGACACAACTGCACTCTAGCCTGGGCAACAGAATGAGACCTTGCTCAAAAACAAAAAAGTGTGGTCTGGGCAGAGCCTGTGGCTCAGTGAGTAGGGCACCAGCCCCGTATACTGAGGGTGGCAGGTTCAAACCCGGCCCCGGCCAAACTGCAACAAAAAATAGCCAGGCATTGTGGCAGGCACCCGTAGTCCCAGCTACTCAGGCGGCTGAGGCAAGGGAATCGCCTAAGCCCAGGAGTTGGAGGTTGCTGTGAGCTGTGTGATGTCACGGCACTCTACTGAGGGCCATAAAGTGAGACTCTGTCTCTACAAAAAAAGAAAGAAAGAAAAAAAAAGTGTGGTCCTATTCAACCATTCATTCAGAGGCCAGCCCCATACAAGCAGACATTCTAGATTAATCTTCTCGATTGGTGTAGATTGTACATTTTAACATAAAAGTTTAGTAAATAAACAATCAACTAAAGCAGAGACCTAGTGCATTAGGAAATTGCCAGAAAGAGTTAAGAGGAAGAAATCAAAATGCTAGAAAGGGATGGTGTGTGCTTTTATCTGTAATTCATCCAACAAAGTACTTGTCTCTGAAAGGACAGAATGCTCTGCATTTAGGCTTCTGCAGCTATTGTGATCTTAAAACTGTAACTTCTTTGTAATTCATGCTGGTACATTCCGTGCTAACCCATTTCTCCCACTCCTACTTCAAGTGCCAGTTGGGTACACGATGTTACCTGCCAAGTCTGCTTCTTCTGTCACTGAGGAAGGGGACCCTGGAGCACCATCATCTTCCAATCTTGACTGTTTTGATTTAGCAAAACTACCTTCTGGTATATCTAAAGGCAAACACAGCACACTGATGTTCCCACGCACATTCCTTTTCACCCAAATGCATCTTAGTTCTCTTTTTGCCAGTTAATATCTAACCATGATGTACAGAAGTGAAACATGTCCACTACGCATTACTAATTACTTAACATTTGCAAGTTTCAAAGCAATACTTCTACTGACACTTGAATGTAGGAGCCGGCACCCTTGGATGAGCTCAGTTATGTTTAGGCAGGCTCTGATTAGCCAGGTGCAGTGGGGATGGCTATGCAGGGTGCTCCCAAAAGCAGCAGGAATGGTGGGCATCAAAACCAACATTTCCAGGGCCATGAGCTGAAATGTCGAGGTAGCAAGTTTCCAGGCAGAGACACTTAGAAGCTCTTCAGATCACACCCAAGTGCACCACGTGCTGGTGACACAGGCGCTTCCGCACTGCACTGAGGCTGCCTCATGAACGAGGCCATCTGGTCTCCTCACTAGCTCAAGAGACTTTGAGAGCCCTGCTCATAAGACACCAATACAGATCTCTTTCCAATTCTGCACAACATTAAGTATTTTCTATTCTGATGTTCGTTCTTACCCCAACATGCCTGCTCCCCATCTGGGCCCTCCTTGGAGACCCAGGGTTACACTCAGCTCCCCCTTTTCTTTCTTGTCCACTTCTCCTCCATCCTCAAGGCCTGAGCTCCCGTCTATGGAATGAAACTCTCCTGCTCTCCAAATTCACACTCTGTGACTGCCCCAAAGCTGACCTCTAGGATCTTCTCAGTTCCACACCTTCTGCCAGCTTTCCAGTCTCTCCTGCCTGAGCTCTTACGAGCAAACTTGTGTTTCCAATGGCAACCCCATCTCAAAACCCACCCAATTCTCTTCCTCCCCACCTGAACCACTCTCTTCCCCTCTACCCTCAACTGCGACGTCACCTCACTGCCCTTCTTTCTTCACATACCCCTCTCATCATTATTGATTTTCCCCTCAAAGTTCTGGAATCCAATTTCACTAAATCATTCAATGACTATTTAGAAGTTGCTCTTAGCCTGGGTGGCAAATAACTCCTTGCTAAGTGCAACAGAGTCAACAGGAAGTAGGAAGCAAGGAGGTAAGTGCCCTTCTTCCACTCTACTCTTGCTATTCGGGTTTCTATGTGTTTCTATGGACATCCCAGGCACATTCTCACCTCAAGGCCTTGACACTAGAGAATCCTTCTCACTAGAGCACTTCCCCATGTATCTGCTACTAAGGACCTTTCTGGCCACCCAACCTAAGATTTTAATATAGCCCCTCAACTTTTTAGACCCCCTTCCCTGCTTAATTTTTTGTTGGCCTTCATCACATGTGACATACCACCTGTTTTACTCTTCCTGTGTATTATCTGTCTCTCCCTACTGTAAATTCCAATGAGAGCACCTTGTCTTTTTCTTTACTGTGACATCCCTGACACCCAGAAAAGTGTGTGGCACAAAGTAGACACACAATAAATATTTGTTGAATAAAGGAAGGAATCCCCAAACTCCTAAAAATAAGATACCTGATATGCCCAGAGAAGATCTCAATAAAATAGACAAGAATTTATTTCAGTTCTCTTATTCTAGTTGTCTTAGAGATGAGGACAGAGGGAGAAAAGTGACACACACTTTAAAGACCCAAATATCCACTATGCAAATAAACAGAAATAAATAAATTTAGTATTGTAAGAGCTGCTGGGGGGGGGTAAGTATACTAATATACTAATTTTTAGAACTTCCACCACAGTAGGAAATACCAGTCACCAACTTCAAAGTGACAAGACGAATACAAAAAGGTATGAAAATTATACCAGAGAATAGTCAGCCAGTGTTAAAATAGTTGATGGTGTATGGTATAATAAAGTGTTAAGGAAAATTAATAACCCAGGTTTAAAGATCAACTTAGATTATTTTTATTAAAGGGACAAAAAAAAAAAACAGAAGAGGTAATAAATATTGAGAGTGAAAAGGATGATCCAAATTCAGAAAGGGCTAAACTAGTAATAAGAGCTATACAAATAAAGGACCACCTATGAACGATGACCTTCAGGGACTCCTTAAGTGATATTCTGCAATAGAACCTTTATGGGGCGATGCCTGTGGCTCAGTGGGTAGGGCGCAGGACCCGACCCCAGCCAAACTGCAACAAAAAATAGCTGAGCATAGTCAGCTGTAGTCCCAGCTATTCGGAAAGCTGAGGCAAGAAAATCGCTTAAGCCTAAGTGTTGGAAGTTGCTGAAAGCTGTGACACCACGGCACTCTACCGAGGGTGATAAACTGAGACTCCATCTCAAAAAAAAAAAAAAAAAACCCTTTATGAACTGGAAACTTCACTAAAGATCACATTCTTACTCTGAAGAACCTAGCAAAAGAAGAGCTAATATTCAGCCTCTTTGAAATAAAAAATAAGAATAAAATTAAAAGCACAGGAAATACGCTCAAGTGTGAGAGTGTACTTGACAGGATCGTGTTCTTCTCATCACACTTAGATTTAGGTGTACTCATTTATTTGAAAGGTTTGGATGGATATTTTATAAAGGGTCACATTACTTCAAGTGCAAAAGGTTCTTAAAAATCAATAAAAGAATGCAGGTACAGCTCTAGCCTTCCTTCTCTTCCAGCTTCAAAGCAAAGCGCCCTCAAGCCTGTACCTTCTGTTCTGTCTATACTGAAGAAACCAGGTAGAAAGGATGCTAGCTCATCTCAATTAGGCACTGATGAACAACCAACACATTTCCTTGCTTGCTGCCTGTTCTGCCCCTTCCGGGACTTTTTTTTTCTTTGATGGCAAATTTGTAGCAATAGCCTGAAACATGGCCTTGAATTTGGATTTATCATGTCTGTGAACTACCCACAGTAAAACAATACATTTGCCAGCTGAGATAGTAGTTATAAGCACCAACAGAGAAATTCAAGAACACAGCATACATAACCTGGGCAGCCCTTGAATGAATTACATGGAATTTGCAAACCTACTAATAAGTATCATCCAGATGAGTGATTTCCTGGATATGGAAATAGTCTGACACGCACAACCCTTCTTTGGGGCCGGGCGTGGTGGCTCACGCCTATAATCCTGGCACTTTGGGAGGCCTAGGCAGGTGGATTGATTGAGCTCAGGAATTTGAGACTAACCTGAGCAAGAGTGAGACCCCATCTGTATTAAAAATAGAAAAACTAATCCGGTGCTGTGGCAGGTGCCTAGATAGTCTCAGCTACTTAAGAGGCTGAGGCAAGAGGGTTGCTTGAGGTTGCTGTGAGCTGTGACACCATGGAACTCTATGGAGGGCCACAAAGAGAGACTCTGTATGAAGAAAAAAAAAAAAAAAAAAAAAAAAGAACCGTTCTTGGAAGTGGCGATACTAGTAAAGTACTTTACCTCGTATAGGTAAACCAGTGCTATGTCAGGAAAGGCTGCAAGTCCTAAGTGATGGCCTTGGCTCAGTTCTGTTTTCATGGTAACCATATGCCTCTTTTAACCAGCACTTTTCAACATTCTCAGAAAAGAGTTAAAGCTATAACATAAAACATCTCAACACAAACATAGTAAGTTCATCTCAAAAGAATGCTAAATCTACACGTGTGCTGGTAGCTGGCAGAAAGCAGTATGCTCTTGCTCTTACAAGAACATAACATTCTTTATTTCCATGAAAACTGAAGACTTGCCATTGAGGAGCTTTTGAATTTGTTCAGGGTGGCCTCCAAGGCACAAGTTTTACAGAATGTAGTTTGGTGTCCACATTGCATTTTTAAACTCATATTTCTGGTAAAAAAAAAAAAAAAAAAAAATTTTAACACTAGAAAAGAACCAATCCAATGATTAACAAACATCCAGGTCTCCTAAGGTCCGGCATTTTTTAAACCTTGCTCTGAAGTGACACCTTGTGGCACAGAATGATAAAGGCCAACAGCCTTCCCTGGGCAAGGACTAAGTCTTTTTTCACCAGAAGGTCTCCCATGTGATATTTATTTATTTTTTTATTTTTTTTGTAGAGACAGAGTCTCACTTTATGGCCCTTGGTAGAGTGCCGTGGCCTCACACAGCTCACAGCAACCTCCAACTCCTGGGCTTAAGCGATTCTCTTGCCTCAGCCTCCCTAGTAGCTGGGACTACAGGCACCTGCCACAACGCCCGGCTTTTTTTTTTTTTTTTTTGGTTGCAGTTTGGCCGGGGCCGGGTTTGAACCGGCCACCCTCGGTATATGGGGCCGGCGCCTTACCGACTGAGCCACAGGCGCCGCCCATCCCATGTGATATTTATAGCACGTTCTCAATGTCGAGTCCCTTGTTTAGTCTACCAATGTTTATTAAGTGCTGAGAATATGAAAAATAAGAGACAATATTTACCACTGAATTTCTCAGTCTGATGGGAACTGCTAAAGTATCTTTTGTATGGATTAATGCATTTAAAAGCTTGTAAATCAGTTAATAACATATATTTGTGACTATGTATAAATGCTTATTCAAATATGGAGAAGTTCATCATTAAATACTGGGGTTTCTACATGTCTTACTGTTACCTTGGCTAATACTTACAGAATGCCTCTATATGCCAGACACTGAACTAGGCATTCACAGCTCTGAATGGAACTGAGGAGCTAAACATATGACTCCTTTCTGATTCCGGGGGCCTCTCCAAGAAGGCAGATGAGGACAAAATACAATATCATATATAAAATTACTCTGCTTACTTTCAGTTCTGGAAGCACAGGGCATCAAAAGTTGTAGGGTAAACATTAAAACAAACTGAGGCTGGGCATTTTGGCTCATACATGTAATCCTAGTGCTTTCAGAGGCTGAGGTGGGAGGATTGCTTGAAGCTAGGAGCGCAAGACAAGCCTGAGTAACATAGTAATAAAAAAAATTAAAATTAAAAAAATAACCAGGTGCGGTGGCATATGCCTATAATCCTAGCCTTAGCTACTCAGGAGGCTGAGGCAGGAGGATCACTGGAGCCCAGGAGTTTGAGGCTGCTGTGAACTATGATGGTGCCATTGCCTTCCAGCCTGGGCAACAGTACAAGGCCCATCTCAAAAATTAACAAATTAAAGAAATCACACAAACTGACATTTGATGGAGGCTACTTTTATAAATCAATAGAATACTTAAATCCCTAAGAACTACAGAAAGAAATGTGAGCCTTTGAGAAGGCAGCTTTAATTTACCTTTTTTCTTAGAAAACAGATCACAGCAAAGATGGCAGGAAGGATGCCAACCCAGTGGTGGGAACAATAATGCCCACACCCGCCACAGTAGCAGCATTGGCAGCAAACAAGCACTGAGCATTTACTACACATCTGCACACAAACCCTCACACCGCATCTCACTGAAGAGTCACAACAGCTCAAAGACTTCCCCTCCATGGTGACACAGATAGCTTCAGAGCAGCCCTACAACATGGCAAGCACCACTGGCCAACACCCACTCTCCTGAAGCCACCAGAGGTTCCTGTCTTGTTTGGCCTTGACATCAGCCTCACATCAAGTGCCCAAGAAAGCCAGAGAAGGTGACAGGCTGTCTTAAGACATGGACTCAATCTGCACTTCTAGAACTTTAAAACACACTACCTCCAAACTGACACAGCTGTCACAAAGCACTCAGGCCAGGGAGGCTTTCAAGACAGAGGGGACTATAGGGTCACAGCTCTCCCCCAGCTCCACTGGTCCCTCACCTCTGACTCAAGGACCATCTCCTACACTGCTCGGGTCCAGCTGCATGAGTCCCTAACTATCTGGAGGTTCCCTCCCCTACCCCAATACAAGTATCACCTTCTGTCCTGGCTTCTGTCTGGGCTTTGGAGGAAAGCAGAGGCTTTTGGTAAGGAAAGAGCCCTTGCTGTTCATACTACAGGAAAAAAAGACCAACTACACCTTGGACTGTATTTTCCAAAGAAACATAATAAATCTCATAAAGAAAACACTCAAACAAAACAAAAGAAAGCAGGTGTTGCTTTATTGATATAAACTAAGTCAAAAGCATTACTGGAGACCCAAATTCATTTTCCAATACACCCAGTAGCACTGCTTCCAAATATATAAAATAAAAATGGACAAAGCAAAGGTAAATAGACAAATACATGCAGAACACTCATGAAATCTGAAAACAGTTTCAGCCATAAGGCAAGCTCAATTAGGCCTCAATATTTAGTCCCCAAAACTTTTTTTTAAATTTCAGATGAACGTGAGGGTATAAACAATTAGGCTACAATGTTTGCATTTGCCCAGTAAATTTTAGCTGGCCTGGGCTGGGTTCGAACCCACCAACCTCGGTGTTTGTGGCCTGCGCCCTACCCACTGAGCTACGGGCGCCGCCCTGTCCAATACGTTTTAAAGAAATGATATTGTACAGATTCTCTTTTTCTGACAAAGTTGCAATAAGGTTAGCAATAAATAGCAAAAACACAGTTTTAAAATGTCCCAAATGTTTGGAAACTAAATTTTACTAAATAAGTTAAAAAATAACACATAAAAAGTTAAGAAATACAAACGCACACACAACTCAAAAATTGAGAAAAGAACACTTGAAGAAAGAAAGAAGAAGAAGTGTATGGGGAAAAAGGGCCACTAACAAAAGAGAAAACAAGGATAAAAACAGAAAATAACAAACCAAAGAGTTGATTCTTTTAATTAAAAGATGAATTAAAGATACAAATAAGCTAATACAGAATAAAAAGAGAATATGAAGATTAGAATTAAATAAAACATTTAAGCACACAAAAAATATGAAAGCCAAAAGATATATTTCTAGAAAAAATACATAATTCTAAAATTGACCCAAGAAGACATGAAGAACTTGAATGTATCAATGGCTTTTTAAAAAATTGAAATAATTGGCTGGGCATGATGGCTGATCCTGTTATCCTAGCACTCTGGGATCACTTGAGGTCAGAGTTTGAGACCAAACTAAGCAAGAGCAAGACTCCATCTCTATTAAAAATAGAAAACTTAGCTGGGCAATGTGGTGGGTGCCTGTAGTCCCAGCTACTTGGGAGGCTGAGGCAGGAGGAGCTCTTGAGCCCAGGAGTTTGAGGTTACAGTGAGTTATAATGAGACCATGGCACCCTACCCAGGGCAACAGAGTAAGTCTCAAAAAAAAAAGAAAGAAAGAAATCGCCATCAAGAGTGGAGAGATACTGTATAAATTCATTGTTATATTCCATATTGAATTATATTGCATCATATGTAACACTGCAAACTAGACTTGAAACTTTCACAACACTGTTAATCAGAAAATGAATTTGGAAGTTTTAATAACTTAAGCACACAACCTTTTACAATATTTCTTATAAACTGAAAATGACCTTGGAGACAGAATAAGCTTTGGACCAAATCCTTAGGCGCCCTCACTGTGCTCTCCTCTGAAACCAGAGCAGAGGTGGGGATGCCTGGTGGGATTGAGTCTCAGGCTATATTATATTTTCCCTGACACGAGAGGTTCTGGTTCCTGAGTGAAGCCCATTTCTTCTCTTAACCCCAATGAACATTTGGCTCTCTGCTCCTGCAAGGCCTTGGAATAGTCACTCTGTGAAGTGATTTTACCTGCAGCAATAGCTCAGCCCTCCAAAATCAGATTAATTTCATTACATTCTACAAAAAATGTTTATTATTCTCTTACCTCTGTCTTCTAAGTTTTGCAGCTTATGTTTGAGGCTAGTACTTTCTGTTAATGACTCTTGGTTCACGATCTTAAAAACAAAGCAGACCACAAATATATATATTTTATGGCAAAGGGAGAAACAAGTGGTGCTATGTTCCCCCTGAATACTAATTCTGGAAAAACAGATGAATAAGCAACACTTAAACAGTACCTTAGGTACACTTGTTTCATCTTCTGAGTGCTCCCCAGGAGACAGCTCACTCGGGGGGTGAGGACCTTGAAGCTCTGAGTGTTAGAAAAGTTTCAAGAGAATAAATACACCCAGGGAAGCAATATCTAAATCTCATCATCACAAAAAGGAAATACAGTTCTAAATAAAACAAAAAACCCGGACTGTACCAGTCAGGGCATAGATACTCATTAGGTTTGTAGATTTAGAGATAAAACAAATAGCCAGTTACTTCGACTACATCAGCATCTCAGTAGCTGCCCATCTGACCCCAAATACACGAGCAAGGATTCTTCTACCTCGACCTTGTGATTCTTTTCTCTCCCTTATTTCATTTTTTTTTTTGATGAATTGATATATGTAGTATGTATATTAACATATAGTACAATGATTATCACAATCGAATTAGCACATCCATCATGCTCATACTGTACATCCGATTCTCAGAACCTGTTCATCTTATAACTGAACATTTGTATCCTTTAATCAATATCTTCCCACTCCCCCAGCACGGGAGGCGCTGGCAACCACTGCTCTACTCTCTGCCTCTATGGGTTTGACTTTTTTAGATCTACATGTGAGGGAGATTCTGTGTCTGTGTTTGGCTTATTTCTCTCAGCACAATGTTCTCCAGGTACATCCATGCTGTCACATGGCAGGGTTTTCTTTTTATGGCTGAATAATATTACCCCACAATTCATTATCCACTTATTCATTGATGAACATCTGAGTTGGTTTCTTATCTTGGCTCTTACAAATAATTCTGCAGTGAACATAGGGGTGCACATCTCTTTTAGATACTGATTCTATTTCCTCTAGGTATATACCTGGAACTGGCATCGATAGACTGCCTGATACTCTTAATGTTTTGAGGAAACTCCATATAGTTTTCCACAATAGCCAGAACTTATATTCCCACCAATGGTGTACAAGGGTTCTCTGTTCTCCACACTGTTGTCCAAAAGGTAAGTGTTGGCAACAGCCTTTTAACAGATATGAGGTATCACATTATGGTTGTGATTTGCTCTTTTCTAATGATCAATGATGCCAATCACCTTTTTGTACATGTCCTGGCCATTTGTATGTCTTCTTTGGAAAAATGTCTATTCAAGCCCTTTGTCAATTTTTAAACTGAGTTTTTTTCTTGCTATTGAATTAAGTTCTTGATATGTTTTACTAAAATATTTAACCCCTTATCAGATACATGGCTTGCAAATATTTTCTTCCATTCCATAGGTTGCCTTTTCATTATTTTTCTTTGCTATGCATGAGGTTTTTAGTTTAGTAGTCCCAAATGTTTTTCTTTTGTCCGTGCCTTTGGGATCATCAAAAAATCACTGCCAAGAGTAATGTGAAGGAATTGTTCTCCTGTGTTTTCTTCTAGTAATTTTACAATTTTGGAAGTTAAAGTCCTTAATCCATGTTGATTTTTTTATACAGTGTAAGACAAAGTTTTCATTCTTTAGTATATGGATATCCAGTTCTCCCAACCCCATTTAGTGAAGAGACTTTCTTTTCTCTATTATGTATTCTTGGCACCCTAGTCAAAGGCTAATTGATTACGTCTGTGGATATATAATCTTTGTGTCTATATGCCAAGAGCATGTTCTTTTTATTGCTATAGTTTTTAAATATAATTGGAAATCAGGAAGTGTGACGCCTCCATCTTTGTTCTTTCTCAAGATTGCTTTGGTTTTTAGGGATCTTTTATAGTTTCACATGAATTGGGGAAGTTCTTTCTATTTTTGTGAAAAATGTCACTGGCATTGCCAGAGATTGCACTGACTCTGTAGATTGCTTTGGGTAATATGGACATTTTAACAATACTAAGTCTTCCAATCCATGTACACAGGGTATCTTTCCATTTAAGTCTTAGATTTCTTTCATCAATGTTTTCAGTGTATAATAGGTCTTTTACCTCCTTGGTTAAATTTATTCTTACGCATTTTTGAGCTATCGTAGATGGAATTTCCTTCATTTCTGTTTCAGATAATTCATTGTTATTGTTTACAAATACAACTGATTTTTATTTGGTGATTTTGGATCCTATAACTTTACAGAATTAATTTATGACTTCTCACCATTTTTTTGTGAAGTCTTTAGGGTTTTCTATTTTATAACATCACATAATCTACACTTTAACTTCTTCCTTTCAAATCTGAATGCATTTTATTCCCTTTATTACCTAATTGTTCTGGCTAGGACTTTCAATACTATGATGAACAGAAGTGGGAACAGTGGGCATCCTTGTCTCATTCCTGAGCTTGTAGGATGTTAGCTGTGGGCTTATCATATGTGGCCTTTAGGGTACCTTCCTTCTGTACCTAATTTGTCAATTTTTTTAATCATAAAATGATGTTAAATTTTTTCAATTTTTTTTCTGCATCTATTAAGATAATTCTATGAATTTATCCTTTATTCTGTTAATGTGGTTTATCATATTTATTGATTTGTGTATATTAAACCATCCTTATATGCCAGTGATAAATTCCACTTGAACATAGTGAATGATTCTTTTAATATGCTGTTGAATAGGATTCACTAGTATTCTTTGAGGCTTTTTGCATCAATGCTCATCAGAAATATTGGCCTGTAATTTGCTTCTCTTACAGCATTCTTACACCTGGCTTTGGTAGGAGGGTAATGCGGGCCTTGTAAAAGGAGTTTAGAAGTGTTCCATCCTCCTTAATCCTTTGGAAGTGCTTGAAAAGGGTTGGTATTAATTCTTCTTTAAATGCTTCATAGATTCAGTAATGAAGCTATTCCAGCCCTAGACTATTCTTTGTTGGGAGGCTTGATGACTAATTCAATCTCCCTACTCATTATTGGTCTGTAGATTTTCTGCTTCCTCATATTCAGCCTTGGTATGTTAAATGTTTCTAGGAATTCATCCATTTCTTCTAGGTTGTCCAATTTGTTGGAGTATAATTTTGTCCAGTTAGTTGTAGTCTCTATGATCCTTTGTATTCCTGTGGTATCAGTTGTAATATCTCCTTTTTTGTTTTACAATTTCATTTGATTCCTCATTCTTTTTATCTTAAACAAAATTGAAAAACCTTTAGAATATCTTTCTAAAAGATAAAAATAGATAGAGTATCTTTCTAAAAAACTGGGGTTTTTTCCTGCAGTTTTGGGCCAGGGCCAGGTTTGAACTCACCACCTCCAGTATATGGGGCCAGTGCCCTACTCCTCTGAACCACAGGTGCTGCCAAAAACTAACTCTTAGTTCCACTGATCATTTCTGTTGTCTTCCTAGTCTCCATTTCTTTGTTTATTCTCTGATATTAACATTTCCTTCACTTCTGCTGTTTTTAAGTTTATTTTATTTCTTTTCCAGTTTCTTGAGGTATGGAATTAAGCTGCTTGAGATTTTTTTCTTACTGTAGGCACTTAATGCTATAAACTTCCCTTTTAACACTGTTTTTGTTGTAGCCCACAGGTTTTGTGTTTCCATTTTCATTTGTCTCAAAGTACTTTTTGATTTCCTATTTGATTTCTTCTTTAACTCATTATTCAGGAGTGTGTTGTTTAATTGCCATGTATTTCTGGATTTTCTAGTCTTCTTCCTGTTATAATTTCTATTTTTATAACTTGTGGTCAGAAAAGACATTTGAGATGATGTAATTCATCTTAAATTTGCAGCCCAACATATAATCTATTGTGGAGCATGTTCAATGTACATAAGAATGTGTGTTTTACTGACGTTGAATGGAATGTTCTGCATATGTTTGCTAGGTTCATTTGGTCTACAGTATTATTCAAGTCTTCTATTTCCTTATTGGTTTTCTGTCTGGATAATCTACCCCTTCTTTAAAGTGGGATATTAAAGAACTTTGTTATGTTGGTATTGCTATTTCTCTTTTCAGTTCTGTTAAAATTTGCTTTATATACAAAGGATGCAAAAATATGTATACAGATTTTAAGAAAGAAAAACACTATTAAAATTATAATACTCAAGTCACATTTGACTTCTGCGATTATAAGCAATACAAGATACAATATACAAGATAAACATTATGGTTTATATCAAGTATTATGATTTCAGTATGTTTTTTTCCTTTCTTAAAATGTGTATACATTTTTTTGGCACCCTCAGTATTTAGGTGCTGGACTGTTGGGTGCACATATATTTACAATTGCTATGTCCTCTTGATGAATTAACCCTTTTATCATCATGTAGTGGCCTTGTTGTCTCTTGTGACAGATTTTGGCTGAAGGTCTATTTGGTCTAAGTATAGCCACACCTCTGCTCTGTTGGTTACTATTTGCATGGAATATCTTTCTCCAGCCCTTCACTTTGTTTTTCTTTGCCCTTATGGCCAAAGTGAGTCTCCTATGAACAGCATATTGTTGAAGATTTTTTTTCTATCCATTCAGCCATTCTTTGTCTTTTGACAGGAAAATTTAATCCATTTATTTTTAAAGTGATTATTAATAGGTAAGGACTATTACTACTGCCATTTTGTTAATTGTTTATTGGCTATTTTAGTGTCCCCTTTGTTCCTTTTTGCCCCATCTTACTATCTTCCTTCCTTTTACTCCTTAGTGCTATATTTTCCTCTTCTCTTTTTCTTTCAGTGACAGCTAAGAAGTTGTCATTGGAGTGCTTATTAAGTGTTTTTGTATGCCTGTCAATGTGCTAAGCTGCAGAATAATAAAGGTGAGCAAAAGATAATCAGTATTCTTAATAAACTTAAATGATCCGATAGTTAAAATACAATGAGGGTTAAGATAAAGTTCACAGTTCAATAATTGGCAAACTCTGGCCCCCAAGCCAAATAATAGTCTGCTACCTGACTTTGTAAATAAAATTATATGGAAACACAGCCACAGTTGACTTACATCTTGTCTGGAGTCAGTTTTGTGCAACAACTCAAGAGTTGAATAGTTACAACAAAGCAAAAAACATTTACTATCTTGTCCTTTACAGAAAAAGCTTATCAACTGCTGCTATAGGTCATCACTTAAATTGTCTTGCTTCTTTAAAAAGAGGGAGAACACCCGCAATTCTTGAACCCCGGCTGATCCCAAATGTCAAAGCAAAATTAAAATACAGTATCTTCTACCCTTTGCTAATAAAGACACTAAAAGGAAAATCTTTTGCTTACTTCAAACTACTTTTCCCAAAATATAATTTTTTCTATGTAAGTTGACAGAAATCATGTACCTGTTTTCTGGGCAGAATCTTCAGGAGTTAAAATGGCAGAACTGCCTTGGAATTTTGCTTCAGAAATTTTGGGAGGCATGGTATCATTTTGCCTGGACATGTCTTTCTGTAACGGTGTTAGAAGTTCAGCTTAAATACAGAATCTTTTTGAAGTGATTTATAATCTTTCAAAACAAGTTATCAAAAAATTCCAAGACAACAGAGACAGGTTCTTGTATGTTACCCAGGCTAGTCTCAAACTCCTGGGCTCAAGTGATCCCCCAACTTTGGCCTCCCAAAATGCTGAGATTACAGGCATGAGCCACTCTGCCCAGCTCTAAGACATGTTCAATATCCTTTTAAGAAGCTTAAATATTGGATTTACTCCACTTGAAGATAAATGCTAAGGCCATAAGATTCCTGAATCAGAAGAACATCAGGTTGTTTTTCTATTAATAACTGTAAATCAATGGTTCTCATAGTGTGGTCCAGACTGGAGCATCGGCAATACCTGAAAATATGATAGAAATGCAAATTCTCAAACCCCACTGATGACCTGCTTAATCAAAAACACTAGGAATAGGACCTAGGAATCTGTGCATTGGCAAGCCATTCTGGTCATTCTGACGACCACTAATGTTTGAGAATCACTGCTCTAAATCAGGGATCAGCAAAGTACAGCCCATTGACTGTTCTTGTAAATAAAGTTTTATTGGAACACAAGGCAACTCATTCACTTCCATATTGTCTATGGCTGCTTTTTGGCTACAAAGGCATAATTGAGTAGTTGCCACTCAGATCATATGGCTCACAAAGCCTAAAATATTTATTATCCGGCCTTTAAAAAAAAAATTGTGCATCTCTGCTCCAAGTTATTCTCTGATACAGAGAGAAGTATATTTTGAATACCAGTATTTGTACAAGACCAGCAATGTCCTCACTAAAAATCAGCACAGGCTTCTTGCCAGTCACACAGCTTAAATTTATGGATTTTTGAAGCTGTGATATACCTTTGGTGCTTATTTAAAATAAAGCTGTATTTACTAGAAACTTCTTTTGGCCCATTTCTAACTGATAACTCATTATTTCAGGTTGAACTATTCAAGAATAATTAAACACTTACTCTGGCTCATAGGCTTAGCCTACCTCTGTCCTTATAGAATGTGAGAGCCATTTAGATTCACAGAGGGCAACATGGCCCAGGCTGATGGGAAAAAGCAGGTGGAGCTATGATGGAACCCTGGATGCATGGGTGAGCAGGGTGCTGCTGATACTGTCAGAATCTCAGCAGCTACCCCTTATAAAACCTTACGTATTTCAGCACTATACTCTGTAGTCCTTATCTCATCTGACAAGAAACTAAAACCAACTGCTGAGAGAGGTAACTCAGCTAATAAAAGGCAAATTTGATTTTGAATTATTGCAGACACTGCTGTCTAAATTCTTAACTACATTGATATAATAGGAGGATAAGTAAGGGAAAATTAAGAAATTTTGAGGGTTTGTTGAATATTTATATAGGCCTGAAGACTTGCAAAATAAATAATTATATTATTAAAAGATTTGGAGGAAGCATCAACACATTGAAAACTGAGGGAAGAAAACTAACAAGTTTACTTTAAAATGTAAAAACAAATAGTTTATTTTAAAATGTAAATTCAAAAGAGCATGCATCTGTGGAAATTAGAATAGCCCAGATTTTTAGCATTGCTCACGACAAACATCTTTCAGCAATATTTGGGAACAATGAAAAAGTACCCCAAATATTTACCCAAGATTTATATGGAACATTTAGAAGTCCTTGCCACTTCTCTCATCAGTTAATGTCACATATCAGCAAACTAATGGTTTGTTATTCTCATATTCCTGTTAAGTGTTTTTTGAGAAATCAATGCAGTCTAACCCACAGGGCATGGCAGCCAAGATAAAAATTACTTACTTGGTCTTTTTCATGGTCACTGCTACTACTGAGAGGGGCGAGTGGCAAGACTAAAAGGAAAGAAAGTAAGTACACAATGAATAAGTTGACTCAAAGACATGCGGAAATTCATTTCTCCCTCTTCTAACATGCAGATGCTAGAAGCAATTTCCTCTTCTTATACTTTGTTCAAATGTCTACCCTCCAGCTCCCTAATTTTCAACCTTGTTCCTCACTACCTAGAATGAATTCTCTGCTCCAGCTCTTGTCCCTGAATGTCACCCTCATATCCTTGTTTTATCCGTATAATTTTTCCTAACAATGGTTCCGCGTCTCCTCTTCAGATCCTATTCTTTTTTCCAAGGGTTAGCTCAAATCCCACCCATCTCTTCCTTGCAGAATGTCACAATGATTCCAGCTCATGCCAGAGTCCTCTCATCTGAACTCCATTTATCCATAGCTCATATTTAATTACTGGCTAATCTCATGCTATATTTCCTGTTTCATTTTGCCTTTCCATTGTAATTGTAGCAGGGAAAGAGATCGCATGATCATGTGTTTCTTTGGTACCTTCTCCCATCACATACTGAAAAATAAATACCTGATTTATTTGCAAAGCGACTCAAAAGAAGACATATACCAAACTTACTTCTTAATCTACTCCTGGTTCTTTTCTTTTTTCTACCAGAATATGATTTTAAGGATTTCCTCTTTTGGGTACTGGTCCAAGATTGTTTACTGGTACTAGTACTTGAATCTTGACTACTCTCAGAGAAGAGATGTTTCCTGTAATTAAACTTTTATAAACGCAGAGGATAAATGAGAACTTTTAAAGGGGTGTTAGTGCACTTATGGACAATTAAATGGACTAATACAAATCTAGACATAGAAGTAACTCCTAGAAGACTGGGATCTCACATAATAAAAAGACAAAGAAATAAGGAAGAGAAGAGAAAGGAGAAGAGTCTCAAGCAAGCTACTATTTTAAAGGACGACAAAATCTTCTTGAATCAAATATTTGCAACTGAAGAGATGTTAGATAATTATACACAAGCTGATGCACCTTAATATTGTGCCAACATTACAACTTCAAAATACTGAATCCAATGGCCAAAGTATAAAAATATTTTTTGCAAAGACAGTTCTCTTGCCTCAGCCTCCCAAGTAGCTAGGACTATATAGGTGCCCACCACAACGCCTGGCTAGTGTATTTTTAGTACAGGTGGAGGTTTTACTCTTGCTCAGGCTGGTCTCAAACTCCTGAGCTCAGACCATCTACTCTCCTCAGCCTCTCAGAGAGCTAGGATTACAGGTGTGAGCCTCCGTGCCTGGCCCTCTCTACCCTTTAAAAGAACTAAAACCAAACAGGAGGGTCATGTTTGGGTAAACCTTAAAGCATTTTGAAATTAATCCTGGAATAAAAAAGGTTAGCAACTTAGGGCAAGTGTAATCTTTCTAGTGGATTATTCCACTGAAAATTGATTTTTTAAAACATTTTCCTGTTTTTGTAACGCTGTGACAAATAAATGTTTATGCTCAATTCTAATAAGGAATTTGTTTTGTGTTAATAAAAAAGTACACACTATTTGAGTCTATCTTTTGGATGCCTCCAGGGGCCCAGTCTCCAAGCCACCCTGTCTTCCTGGGGGCTTCACCATTCAACTGCTAACAACTCACACTCATCTCAGACCAGGAAGGATCTAGTAAGTTGGAACAGTAACTAAACAGCCTTCTCAGACAGGAAACGCATCAGCTGGAAGACACACCTGCCTGGAATGATGAAACGCAGACTCAGCTCCCAACACTCAGTAGGTTAGGGCTAGACCAATGTTACCCTTGTCTATGATAACATGACCCAAGAGATTTAAGGTAGGTGATGTTATCTAGTTTTTCAAATGAATTCATTTTTTGAGAAGAAATTACTTTTCCTTTCAAACTGTTAGCTGTTCAATGTTTTATAGAAAAGCTCATTTCTTTTTCTTAATTGATAAAAATGGCCCATATTTGTGGTATACAACATGATGTTTTGTAATAGGAATACATTGTGGAATGACTACATCAAGCTAATTAACATGTGTTACCTTTTTCTGATTGTAAGTTCACCTAAAATCTATTACCAATTTTCAAGTATACAACATACTGTATATTGCTATTAACAATAGTTACCATGATACACTAGAGACCTTTTAAGCTTATTACTCCTAACTAGAATTTTGTATCCTGTAACCATCTCCCCAAGCCCCCCAAACCCACCTATCCCCAGGTGACACGTTCTACTCTCTGCTTTTCTGAGCTGGACTCCCTTAGATTCCGCATATATGTGAGATCACGCAGTGTTTGACTTTCTGCGTCTGCCTCATTCACATAATGTCCTCCAGGTTCATCCATATTGTTGCAAATGACACAATTCCCTTCCTTGTTAAGACTAAGGGTATATATACACCACATTTTCTTTAGCCATTCATCTACCCACACACACTCAGATTAGAGAAGGTAACTTCTAAAAGGAACTTGGCATCTCATGCTTTCCTTAAGGGAAAAAAAGGCTGGAGGAACTGGACATTTATTCCCAAGTTCTCCAGTCCAGTGTCCTGTTCATTTAATGCATCCTTAATAGCCATATAGCAAAGCTTTCCCAGTTTCTTTGTTTTTTTATCAAAAGGAGTTGAAAGTTATTCACAAAAACAAAAGTATCTAGAACAGTTGTTCTTAATTTTGCCATACATTAGAATCACCAATAGGATTCTAAAACTAAATCTCAATGTCTGAGTCTTGCTCTTGATCAATAAAGTCACCATCTGTGTGAAGATACCCATACTAGTTTCTCCAGCTCCCCAGGTGATGCCAATCGGAGGCCTGAGAAGCAAAGGGTGAGAAGTTTCACGAGGAGGAAGCCAGAATAAGCCTCCATTCAGTTGTCTAAGGCTCAGGATCTCACTTTTAGAAAAAACGTTTCATTGAATGTTCATTATGGAGATTTTTTTTAAAAAATACACTGAGTACAAGCATAGAGCTCTGCGTTTCCTAAGGCAAGAGACCACTGGACAGGTGTCATATGACACACACAGGCACAGAAACATGTCACTGAACAACACTGAGAGGGAGACATTCCTTTTCAATTCTTGAACAGGCCTGATCTATTGAGGATAAGGCTGAAATGCTAGAAGGCTTTAACACATCTACTTACTAACCGTTTAAAATTGAATAATAAGAAGCTTTAGAGTCAAAGCCTAATAAAAGTTTGCTTTTTTTTTTTTTTTAAAGAGTTTTAAGAAGGAAAGAGAAACGACCAACTCTGCATCTTTGATAGATCTCTCTAGCACGTCGGTTCTCAACCTGTGGGTCGTGACCCACAGGAACCGTATTAAAGTTCCCTAATGTTCCTGCAGCATTAGGAAACTCTAGTGGCTGTGAGTTTCGATGTGGGTTTCCTGGGTAGTGCCCATTCTCACCAATGATGCCACTTTGGGCCACAGTAGGAGGGCACACCCATCATCTCTCATCTAAGGTCAGTGGGCTCTTTACAAAACTAAATGAGCGCTTACTACAGTAGCAAAGGACTGCCTGAAGGGGTCTTTTTTCCATTGTCTGTAAGCCTTCAAAATAAGACTTGACGTGTAATATTATGTCCTGGTGAGTTTACTGACTGGTCTCGTTTATCTGTTCATCTAACTCATGAGACTGAATATGGCAGATTTATCTTTTCACAGTTTACAGTTCATAAGGCCCAATGTAGGCAATGAATAAAAAATAATAAATAAATGAAGTGAAAGTACACCTCAAGAGGCTCACCTTGTTACTTTCAGTTGTATTTAATTTGGGGGCTTATCTACCATGTTACAAGTAATACTGACTTTCCATTGGAAAGTGAAATAATTCCTTTTCAAATAAGTTTAAGATAAATTTAATTAGAAAAATATAGATAATAAAAAGAAGAGCTTTGGCCCATTTCGAAGACTATATGCAAATAATCACAGCTTGGGAAGTATTGCCTTAAAGTTAGTATCTGACCAGCACCTTCGTTTCCTGCTTTCCGTCATCCTTGAAAGTAGAATCTGCCCTAAAACAAAATACATCAAATTAATGGAACTTGGAAAACCATCACCGGAAATATCTAGTCAACTCTTTTGCCCATTTTTAATTGATTTGATTTTTTTTGCTAGTGAATTATAGGAGTTTCTCATATATTTTTAATATTAACCTCTTATCAGATATACAGTCTGAATATAAAAAACACAAAAGATAACAAGTGTTGGTGAGGATGTGGAACAAGTGGAACCCTTGTACACTGTTGGTGGGAACGTAAACAGCACAACTGCTATGGAAAACATTGGTGGTTCTGCAATAAATTAAAAATAGAACTACATTATGATCCAGCAATCCCACTTCTGGGTATATATTCCAAAGGTATCGAAAACAGTTTGTGGAAGAGATATGTGCACGCCTAAGTTCACTGCAGTATTATTCACAATAGCCAAGATATAGAATCAACCTAAGGGTCCATCAGCAGATGAATGGATAAATGAAATGTAAACACAAATAATGTAGCCATAAGAAGGAAGGAAATTCAAGAATGTGTGACAACACAGATGCACCTGGAGGACATTGTGTTAAGTGAGATGAGCACTCAAATACCACATGATCCCGCTGATCTGAAGTATCTAAAATAGTCAAGCTCATAGAGAGTAGATTGGCAGTTGCCAGAGGCCAGGGAGCAGGGGAAATGGGAGCTGTTGTTCACTGTGGGTAAAGTGTCAGTTATACGCATACAAGGTAAGTTCTAGAGATCTGTTGTAAAACACTGTGCCTATCATTAACAATGCTGCACTGTGCCCTTAAAAATGTGTTAGGAGGGTAGACCTCATGTTAAGTGTTCTTACCACAATATAAACAAACAAAACAGAAAAAGCTAATGCATCACCATTGAGGGTACAGAGAATTAGGTTACACTGATTGCATTTGTTAAGTAAACTCCCTCTTATAATTGTGTCCTGCCCCCAAGAGGTGTAGCATATACCAGTTTTAGAATTTTCTAGAATTTCATATGCTATCATAGTCTAGAATTTTATGTAAATGAAATTATACCATGTGCATTCTTTTTTGTCTGGCTTCTCACTTGCCATAATGATTTTGAGATTCATTCATGTATTTCAATAGTTCTTTCCTTCTTATATCTGTGTTGTATTCCACTGTAAAAACACACTGAAACTTGTTTATTCATTCATCTGCTAATGGACAGTGGGTTATTTCATTTGGAGCTATTACAAAGAAAGCTGCTCTAAGCATTTGCATAGGTTCCTTTGTGTGGACATGTGCTGTCACTTCTGGGTAAACACCTAGAATTGTAATACTAGGTTATAGCATAGGTATCGTTTAAATTTTAAGAAACCAAATATATAAGAGTTCCAGTTGCTCCATATTTTCACCACTTATATTGACTTGGTATAGTCTATTAATAATGTTAGTCGTTCTAATGTGTAGTACATCCCATTACAGTTTTAATTTACATTTCTCAAGTTCTAATTGGGCAAATTTCATGTGCTTATCTACTATTTAAACAGCTACTTTATCGTGCTCGGTAAAGTAGCTGTTTAAATCTTATGACAATATCTTCATTGAATATTTTTATTGAATTTTATGAATTTGTAACATAATTCAGATAGATACAAGTCCTTTATCACATGTGTTTTACAAATATTAATTCCTGCAAGGCTATGGCTTGTTCTTTTCTTCCCCTAAAAGTGATTTTCTTTTCTTTTTTTTTTTTTTGAGACAGAGTCTCCCTATGTCCTATGTCACCCTGGGTAGAGTGTCGTGGCATCACAGCTCACAGCAACCTCAAACTCCTGGGCTGAAATGATTCTCTTGCCTCAGCCTCCCAAGTAGCTGGGACTATCGGCGCCCACCACAATGCCCAGCCATTTTTTGGTTGTAGTTGTCATTATTGTTTGGCAGGCCCGGGCTGGATTCAAACCTGGTACCCTAGCCACTTGAGCTACAGGTGCAGAGCCCCTAAAAGTGGTTTTCAAAGAACATAAGTTTTTTGTTTTTTAATTTTGATAAAATCTAATTTATCAATTTATCCTTTTACTGTCTTTGGGTGTTATTTTTCAGAAATCTTTGCCTAAACCAACATCATAAAGATTTTTTTTCTTATGTTTTCTTTCAAACAGCTTGTACATTTAGGTCTATGACCCATTTTTAGTTAATTTTTTATATAATGGAAAGTATTGATCATAGGTCATTTATTTTCTCATATATAGATATTTAATTATTCTAACACCCTTTGTTGAAAAACTTATCCTTTCGCCATGGAACGGTCTTTGCATTTTTATCATAGACCAGCTGTCTTATTTCTGGGCTTTCTAGTCTGTTTTATCTGTCCTACAAATACCATACTCTCTTGGTTTATGTAGCTTTCTAATAAATCCAAAAACATGCAGGAGATAAGCCCTCCAGCTTATGTTTCTTTCTGAAATTTATCTGGACTATTATCTATAATAAGTCCTTTATTTTTTATTATAGGTCCTTTAAACATCCACATGATATTTATAAATAGCTTGCCAATTTCTTTATTTTTTTTTCTTTTTTTGAGACAGGGTCTCACTCTGTTGCCCTGGGAAGAGTGCCATGGCGTCATAGCTCACTGCTACCTCAAAGTCTTGGGCTCAAGCAATACTCTTGCCTCAGCCTCCCCAGTAGCTAGGACTCCAGGTGCCCATCATGATATGGAGCTAGTTTTTCTATTTTTAGCAGAGTCAAGATTTGTTCTTCCCCAGGCTGGTCTCCAACTCCTGAGCTGAAGCAATCCAGTCACCAGAGTGCTAGGTTTACAGGCATGAGCCATTACACCCAGCCAGTTTGCCAGTTTCTTAAATTAAAAAGAAAAACATCTACTGGGATTTGAATCAGGAATTGTATTGAATCCCTGGATCAATTGAAAAGAATTGGCATCTTAATATTGAGTCTTCCATCTCATAAGCACATATCTGTCTCCACATGTTTAGATCTTTAATTTCTTTAGTTTTCAGTGTGAGGCGTGTTGGGGAGTTCTTGCAAATCTTTTATCAAATTATTCCTTGAATGGTATTGCTTTTTATTTCAATTTCTTATTGATAATACGGAAAATTAATTTTTGTATATTGACCTTGTGTTCTTCAATCTCAGATTCAGTGTTTTGCTGCAGAAAAATATGTTGCCAAATGGAAACCCAGAGGTGTAATGGTAGAGGCCTGTAGGTTACGAGAGCTTGCCAACAGCTCAGATCATTCTACAGAAAACTTCACACAATGCTCTCTTCTTATGGGTCTATCAGGGCTGGGGAGAGCAGATAGCCAGACATGGGAAAGGGAGAAACCTAGATAAAAACCTAGATAGTCGACTTGTAGTACTCACATAAATAATAATCTACATTGTTTATTAGTTTTAAAAATCACTTACTTAGATTTGTCACTTAATTTAGGAGACTGAATCTTAACTGATTGTTCTCGTAAATCTGAAGAATATATTGACGTAACTTCTAATGACAAAAATTAAAAACAAAGAATGTTAAGCATGTCAAGCAAAATTAATCATACCACTCAAATCTTATTTATGATAGATAAAATATATCTGACCTTGTGTATCATCCATTTTCAGTTTTTCAGAGGAACTCTCAGCTATATTTGTTTGCTGCAGAAAAGCCAAAAATTTCTATATGTTACCTTCGAAGCTTGTCTTTTGGAACCACTTCCTACCTCATTAAAAAATGCATACCATTGAATACTAAGGATAGCAGGCTCCTTACACATTAATACATAAATATTGACATCAACTGACAACTGGATGTTCCCCAAAATTCATATTTACCCTCAGGAAAGGATATGTCACCCTCAAAGACAAACACAAAGGGTGTTACAGATACTAAGGGAAACTCAAGGAGAAGACTCTCAAAAGTGTCTTCAACAGTGTCAGCACTGTTGGAAAAAGTACACAACTTCCCAAGGAGACTGGATACAATATGAATGTTTCTCTGGAGGAATAATCTTCAGTATTTTTTAAGAAAAATCATGATACTGTGTTGCACTTCCACATGATGCATTCACGTAATCAAATGTGAGAAAATGAGGAACAGGCTGAACACTCACGTGCCGCTCTCCAAGGTGCTCTACATACATTGTTTTTCTCATCCTACCAGGGCCACGCCTGCCAACCAGCTGGATGAGAAGCCTCCGGCTCCTTGATGTTAAATAATTTGCTCAAGTTACCACAGTAAGTGAAAATCAGGGCTGACTCCAACATTAGGCTCCTTTCCCTACATCTTAGTCTACAGATACCAAATGAGTCATGGGTTCGTTCCGCAGGAGAGTGGAATGGAAGAGAGAGTACACAAACATGACAGACAAAATAATCCCAGGAGGAGAGGGTCAAACAGAACATGGTCTACAAGCCAGGAGAGGCGGCTTCCACCCAACTGCCCCCTAGTGGACACTGATCAGAACCTTGAACCCAGCTCCTTGTACTCACAGACTGGTCATTGAAGGGGAGAGTTATCAGGCAACGGTCATCTCCAGCCCTCGTGAATTCTACCAGGTCAGTGGATTCTTCCGCCTGCTCTATACACATTAAGCAAAGAACATTTAAAATAATAATACCCATTCACATTCTCTGACACACTTGCCATTGCTCTTCACAGGATACCAACCTCTGGCACCTCACCATCTTTTGGTAAGAGCGGTAATGAGGTCTCTCTCAGACCACGAATTAGAAATCTAAAGGCACTTGAGAAAACAGCCTTGGGGGCGGGGTAACTCTAGAGCAGGCCACTCTGTGAACAGACAAGACCCACCCTGCTCCCACCTCTGGCCTCCGCATCATGGTTCCCCTTTCTCACTTCCAGCTGACCCACACAAGAGACTTCATCAGGTGTGAAAAGTGATCCAAGGCTACAAGCCACCCTTCCTTCTCCAGAGGTACAATCAGACACTAACTATGCTTACGTGAACATGGGTTTCCAGTGACCTCTTCCAATTGAGGTCTCGTCGCTGCTTTGGGAGGGAATTCACTGTCAGAGTTTTGTTATTTCCCAATGTACCTGTCTCCCTTTCATGGCCAGTAGGAATCTCTTTGTCTTCTTTCTCAGACTTAACATAAAGTTCTGAGGAAGTTTTCATCTGTTCAGGCAACATCTGAAATGCAAGCCAGAAGTTGCATGACTTTTTAAAGTAGTGATCTTCAAAAAGAAAAGTTTAAGGAAAACGTAAAGCTTAGAACATAACACACAGATAAATTAGAAATCAGTCTTCAATTTCTCCTTTCTTAAAGGATCGTGTTATTGTTTCCAGCTTCTCTACCAAACACACACACACACACACACCCAAGGACCAGCTACGCACAGCCGCTGCCCTACTACCAACTCCTCTCTGCCAGTATCTTCCCAGCCTCTCCTTCCTCCAGCTCCAATTTAACCACATTGGTACCTTATAATCCCTGTTTTACTAAGGGACTGAGCTTCTCTTTCTCGGGATGAGTCTGCAGTGAGTTTCCCCTGCAGGGTCCTGCAGTCCAATCCCTTCCTCACAGAGGCCTCATATTCCAGGAACTGCAGTGTGACCACATGCAAACCCCAGGTCTACCCCAAAAGCATTTTATTTATTTTGGGAAATGTGAAAAGACATAAGATTTTGATGTTTTTCCTAAGGGCAAATATATCACATCAGGGTAATTCATAGGTAATGTGATGAGGGAGCTATTTTTTTACTAAGAGATTGGTTTTCCTTCATTTCTCATTCTCACCCATGACATGATCTTATTAAAAGATATTTCATCAGGTCGGGCATGGTGGCTCATGCCTGTAATCCTAGCACTCTAGGATTTGCTTGAGCTCAAGAGTTCGAGACCAGCCTGAGCAAAAAGCAAGACCCCGTTTCTACTAAAAATAGAAAAACTAAGGCAAGAAGATGGCTTGAGCCGGAGTTAGAGGTTGTTGTGAGCTATGATGCCACAGCACCCTACTCAGGGTGACAGCTTGAGACTGTCTCAAAAATAAAATATTTCATTAAAATGAGTTTTTAGAAACTATATTTGCAGTTCACTTTACTATTAATACATGTCAACACCTTCATATTCAATA
Source organism: Nycticebus coucang (assembly GCF_027406575.1). NCBI lineage: Eukaryota > Metazoa > Chordata > Mammalia > Primates > Lorisidae > Nycticebus > Nycticebus coucang. The sequence continues at coordinate 68,514,060 of NC_069788.1, forward strand.
CCAACCAAAAGAAAGCTGGCCCAAGACTTTCTCCTCAGGAAAAAGAGATCCTCTGACCTCTTAATTCAATTCCCCAGTGGCCATTACCATGGTATTTTGTCTTCTTGTCACAAATTTCATTGCCCTGCCTGCCATTTGTGATAGATAAAGGTTTCTTAGTCTTGTGAATAAATAGGAAACAACATAATCAGAAAGTGAGAGAGTACAGAAGAATAGAGAGGTGCAGATCATTTCCTTGAGGTAAGACCAATAGGCAGAAGAATGTTGGCAAAACTCAAGAAACTCTATTCCTAATGACCTCCTCTAGGTCCCAGAGGGGCTGAGAGAGGAGATGCCACCAAGCCCACAGTAGGTATCCTCAGAACTCCAGCAAGAATGTGGTAAGAAGGTGATACCATACCAGAAAACCTTTCAACTGTTCACAGTAAAAATAAAACAAGGCCAGGCGCATGGTTCACGCCTATAACCCCAGCACCCTGAGAGGCTGAGCCAGACAGATTACTTGAGCTCAGGAGTTTGAGACCAGCCTGAGAAGATTGAGACCCTGTCTCTAAAAATAGATAGGCATTATGGTCCCAGCTACCAGGGAGGCCAAGGCAAGAGAATCATTTTAGCCCAAGAGTTTGAGGTTGCTGTGAGCTGTGATGCCAAGGCATTTACCTCCCAGGCAAATGAGTGAGACCCTCTCTCAAAAAATAAAAATTAAAATAACAAAATAAAATAAGCATTTCAAAGCACAAAAAGGCTTTGTGTCCCATGTCATCAAGTCAACGAGACATGAAAGGGAAGAACAAAAATTAGAATCCAGAACTCTCCATACTTCTTACATGGCATTCAGAAGACTAGGTCTTCCTCCTGCTCAAATACAATTAACTCCAACGAGGAAATTTAAAAGATACGAGGCATACTAAACATTTTCAAATAATCAAAAAGAATAAAACCTGCCATGTGTTTATCTTCTCCTAAAGCTTGAGTGGAAGCTTGTGATATGTTGAATTGCAAATCAAAATGGATTTCTAGTCTCATCACTTCTTTTTTGCTGATAATAACAGGCTTCTTCAGGTAAATGACAAATACCTTCAGCTCCTGGGTTTCTAACGCACAAAAAAATACAGCATATCAACACATAGCAACACTGAAAGGTTAAAATTTTAAATAACTGCACTGAGATATTTGTCAACTGTCCAGATTTTTCTGATAAGAAATTAAAAAGAGGGCCGGTGCCTGTGGCTCAAAGGGGTAGGGCACCAGCCCCCTATACCGGAGGTGGCAGGTTCAAACCCAGCCCTGGCCAAAAACTGCAAAAAAAAAAAAAAAAAGAAAGAAATTAAAAAGAAATCAAAATTACTTTGAAATTCTTTTTAGTAGAGGCACGTGTGTGTATTTACATATACAATTAAGATACAATTTATTCCCCAAAAATAGAAAGTACCTTATCTCAGTAGAAAAAATACAGGTAATTTTATCTTCTGGAATTCAGTTTTTCTAAGAGCATTTTTGTTTACACAAAGCTATCAACAGCCAACAGAGACTTTATCTCCAAATAAATATACAAAGCACAATAATCATTCTTTTTCTCTCTCTAAAATCCTTATTTCTAAAATTCAGAATAAATCCACCATTCCCGATATGCAAAATGGAATAATCCACTGCCATTTCAATAATCTCCACCTGGAGAGAGGAAAAGGAAACTCTTGGAGAAGTCTGCGGCTCAGACAGCAGCTTCCTTGAGTGTTCCTGCGAGGTCACCAACCCCTTCCTGACAAATAGTAATTGGATTTAGAAGAGAAAAGAGCTTAAACCAAATTAATAAAGAAGAATAAGCTACAGTCAAGTATAAGAAGAGAAAAGGCAGCAAAGTCTAGGAAAGAACAGGCAAAGCTAATGGCCACAAATTGATGAGAACAGAAAGAGGGGGAAAGATGAAGCGTGCACAGCTGGGGATCTGTGCTGTCCCGGGCAGTAGAGGGCTTGAAACATGGCTAGCTCAAACTGAGCTGCTCTGTGCGCAAAAAGTAGGTTTCACATCAGGTAGTGAAGACTCAATACAAAAAAGGGAAATGTAAAATATCTCATTAATGATTTTTATAGCAACTACCTGTAAGACAATATATTTTTTTCTTTTGAGACAGAGTCTCACTTTGGCATCCTTGGTAGAGTGCTGTGACATCATAGCTCACAGCAACCCCAAACTCTTGGGCTCAAGTGATTCTCTTGTCTCAGCCTCCCAAGTAGCTGGGACTACAGGTGCTCACCACAATACCTGGCTATTTATTTTTTCTTTTTTGTTTTTTGAGACAGAGTCTCACTATGTTGCCCTCGGTAGAATGCAGTGACATCATAGCTCACGGCAACCTCAAACTCTTGGGCTTAAGTGATTCTCTTGCCTCAGACTCCTACGTACTAGGACTATAGGCGCCCACCACAATGCCCGGCTATTTTTTTGTTGTCCTTGTTTTTAGCAGGCCCTGGCCAGGTTCAAACCCACCAGCCCTGGTACATGTGGCCCATGCCCTAACCACTGAGCTATGGGTGCTGAGCCAAGATAATACTTTTGATTGATTGGGTTAAATAAAATGTTTTATTAAAATTAGTCTAATTTTGGCTGGGCACAGTGGCTCACGCCTATAATCCTAGCACTCTGGGAAGGCCAAAGTGGGTGGATTGCCTGAGCTCACAGGTTCGAGACCAGCCTGACCAAGAGCCAGACCTCATCTCTAAACAAATAGCCCAGTGTTGTAGTGGGCCTCTGGAGTCCCAGCTACTAGGGAGGCTGAGGCAAAAGGATTGCTTGAGCCCAAGAGTTGGAGGTTGCTGTGAGCTATGATGCTATGGCACTCTACCAAGGATGACAAAGTGAGACAGAAAAATGGTCTACTTTTTTATTTAATGTGATTACAAGAAAATTTTTTTTTTTTTTTTTTTTGTAGAGACAGAGTCTCACTGTACTGCCCTCGGTAGAGTGCCGTGGCGTCACACGGCTCACAGCAACCTCTAACTCTTGGGCTTAGGCGATTCTCCTGCCTCAGGCGATTCTCCTGTCTCAGCCTCAGTAGCTGGGACTACAGGCACCCGCCACAACGCCCGGCTATTTTTTGTTGCAGTTTGGCCGGGGCTGGGTTTGAACCCGCCACCCTCGGCATATGGGGCCGGCGCCCTACTCACTGAGCCACAGGCACCGCCCCGATTACAAGAAAATTTTAAATTTAGTTTGTGGCTCACATTATATTTCTATAGGACAATCCAGAAGTGGTTTTCCAACCATTTTTATCTCCCGGCACACTCGAACCTACTTCCACGGCACATTTAAATTATGTTGATCCCCAAAAAGTAAAAATAAAGAATATACTTACTGTGCTTTGAACTTCTTTCGAAAATAATTTAACCTTTATAAATAATCCTCTAGCAGCATACAAAAATCACTGGTCTAGAGTAAAGCTCAGTGATCTCCCCAAAATACTGATATAACTGAATATTTACTCATCATTTTGGGGAACATCTATTAAACCTTGCAACAAAAGTAACCCTAAAAAGCACCTGAAAAAGTAAATAGCAAGTTGGGCTGTGGGGATTACTATAAACACAGAAGGGTCAGAAAAAATACCCTGAGAGCTACAGCAATCTTCCAACATCCTACATTGCCAATTCCTTAGCCAGAAGGACTATGATACAAAAGTCTTGCTTGCAGAATTTACTAGACAATCGTCAATTTCCTTGGCTATAAACATGGAAGGAGTAGCACCTACTTCCTCTAGATACTGTGAGATACCGTGTCAATTCTAAGTTCTCACAGAATTGCGATATATTGACGAAGTATGGAATATTAACTTCAGCAAGGTTCTTGCTGGAAACCATTACAGTAGCAAAGTTAACAGCTGAGAAACTTAAAACCAAAAAAACAAGTTAGAAGTACCCCAGTCAGAAAACTTATGGCAGTACTTAAATATTTAGGTTGGCAGGGTGCTGTTACTCACACTGGTAATCCTAGCACTTGGGAGGCCAAGGCAGGTGGATTACCTGAGCTCACAGGTTCAGGACCAGCCTGAGCTGGAGCAAGACCTCAACTCTAAAAATAGCCAGGCATTGTGGTGGGCACCTATAATCCTAGCTACTTGGGAGGCTGAGGCAAGAGAATTGCTTAAGCCCAGGAGTTTGAGGTTGCTGTGAGCTATGATGCCACAGCACTCTACCAAGCATGACAAAGTGAGACTCTGTCTCAGAAAGAAAAATTTATGTTTACTGCAAGTAAATACCAATGCCATTTTATTCATATCCTGAATTACATAATAGTAACAGATAATTAGTATATAAATTAAGACACTGGAAAGGAAAATAAAAATCTCAGGACCACTCCTCAACTCCTTGGCCAAAGGGAAGGTCAAGCCTGGAGGCAGAGTTATGCAATACCCCCCTCCAAATGAACAGTTGTTAACTAACATTATGCATTAGCCAGATCTGTACAGAAAGGTAAAAGGCCTCAGGTGTTTATAAGGACTGTCCCCACAGATCACTCATAAGGAAAATGCTTGCTGGCCTCCCACAGACATGCATAGTGTAACTTTAGGTCTGCAGGCTAAGTCTAGCTCCTAAAACTGGAGTCTGTTCGATTCCACATTAATAATGCTGATTATAAGTTTATCTTCCCGATGCAGAACAGAGACAAGATCAATCATCCTTCCACCTACCCAGACATAGCTACAGTTGATTCTTCCTTCACTCCCTTTTTCTCTTCAAATATTTGCCTTATCTTATGTAAAAAGTAGATTTTCTGGGTTTCATAAGAATGGAACCATTAATCTGTCTAGCTTCCTCCCCTTAAGTACCGAGTTCCTAAATCTGCTTGGGAAGAAAACAGTCACAGACGCACCTGTGGCTTGTCTTTTTCCTGGATGAGTCCTCAAATTTTGGCTTAAAAAACTTCCACTGATTGAGATCTTTGCCTCAATCACATTTTGACATTTTGAAAAGTCTCACTTTTTATTTATATTTATGATTACATTTTATATTTCTATTTAGATGTTTGCAAAGCTCTTTCCTTGATTAGATACATTACAGCTTTACCAGGTTCATTGCCCTCTGCTCAAGAGGAAATAGAGGTTACAGCAGAGAAAGTTTAATATCACAGGTGCCATATGAGGAGACAGGAAGAAGTTCTCAATTCTGTCTCCATGAATTAGGGAGAAAGGGTTTTTAAAGATAAGTTTTGTAGGCAAAGGGCTAGGCAATTTGGTCTGCTAATTGTCTGGGTTTAGGGTGGGAACACAGGGTGTAGAGATGTCATCTTTGCTGAGTTGGTTCTTGAGTAAGGGTCATAAGACTAGTTAAGTAAGTTCCTTAGTATGGGCCACTGGTCTGGGTGGGTCAGCAGATCCCTGGGAATGCAGGGCCTGGAAGGTATCTCAGAAACTAGCCTCAGGTTTCCCAAGGGTGATATTATCTATGGGAGTGATGAAGAAAGCCGAGCATCTATGTGATCATCAGCTACATGATTCTGAGTAGTAAATAATTATGGGAAAGCAAGCCAGGGAACAATGGCTGGTTACATGTGTTAGTAGATTCCCTACTACAGTTCCCACTTTGTGGTCCCTTATTAATTTCATCATGTTAAGGGCAGTTTCACGTATAGGAAGTACCTCAACTCAATGTAGACTTTCCAATTCGGTGACTGAACATAATTGCCACCTCTTCTCATTTATCTGAGTTCTCTCAACTCTCAACCGTCTCCAATATCTACACTCGCTTTTCTTCATCTTCCCTTCATTTTTTCAGAGCCTCACTATGAAAGACTCTCCTCCTCTACTACCGACTTTACTTCCTCATCTATTCCCGACCCTAAATGCCTCTCTCTTTCTAATAGTCCAACAGAAGAAACTCAAAAATCTTGACCACCGGGACACATTCTCACAGGCACTAAAAAAACAAAACAAAACAAACAAAAAAAAACACTACAGGGGAATAATTGTGAAAGATTCTGAAATTGACCAAGAGTTACTAGGTGCCTGTCTACCATATCCTACAGGGTTATCTATATTTTGCATTGTCTTGGAGCTATTTTATGATTCTGTAAGTTGCAGAAAACTGATAATAATGCAAGGAATTCTTGTCCACAGAAATGCAAATTACGGTGTCAATGGTATGAAATCATATAGTTTTGCATCTACTTGTAAATTAATCTCAGTATTGCGAATATACACATGGTTCTCTGGATTTTTCCTTAACTGGTTATTAGATCTTATTGATTTTCTTAGTAATTAGTGAATTAAACAAAATCCTCAACACATGTTCATTCTATATCTGTCATGAGTTCCCATTCTCAAAAATTATCTTTTAATCAGAACACCAAAGTTAATTGTATACAAGAAATTCCAACAAAGGAACTCAGGGTTACAGATTACCTTTAAATAGTCTGACGGGAGAACATTTAGTTAGTGTTAAAGGTTTGGAAGGATTTGTTCTCCTCAAGTCTTTCACCATGAGATTGTTACAAATCATGTTTCACTTTTTACTCTGGCTTCCAAGAAGTGAAGCATCAAATGTGAATCTCCGAGGTGGCCCTTATAGATTAGTCTTCATGATAGACATTTTTATTCTTGTCTGTGGTTCCAATTTTCTATTTCTGTTATTTTGGCATAATTGTGTAAGAAGAAGTATAACATCCCTGCAATTACATAATTTTAGTTTTAACTCTTTAGTAAACCCAGTGACTTAGAAATGTATGTATAATGAGTTACTTTCAAAAGCATCCATCTATTTTTTTAAAGATCTACTTCAGAAAACCCCATCAAGTATGATTATAACTGAAATGCTGAACTGGATTAACAATTTACACCCACCCATGAAAGGATCACTCCTAATTTCACACCCCTCAATGCTTTCTACCAAGCTGAGAGGAAAGGGGCATGAACTGGATATTAAATCTTTTTTTTTTTTTAAAGAAACAGTCTCATTTTGTCGCCCTCAGTAGAGTGCTGTGCTGTCACAGCTCACAGCAACCTCCAACTCCTGGGCTTAGGTGATTTTCTTGCCTCAGCCTCCCAAGTAGCTGGGACTACAGACGCCCGCCACAATGCCTGGCTATTTTTTTGTTGCAGTTTGGCTGGGGCCCGGTTTGAACCCGCCACCCTCGGTATATGAGGCTGGCACCCTACTCACTGAGCCACAGGCACCGCCCTGGTTAATCTTTAAGGTTAAAGTGGGAGGGGAGGTCAGAAGGCTGATATTTAAATACAACTAGTACATGCCAATATAAACTCATTGTTTATTACTGTAACTCTGTTAAAGAGAGAGGGCAGATATTATAAATTTGTTTTTAAGTGAGGCAAAAAAAACCCCACTAAATAAAATTTACCATCTTAACCATTGTTAAGCGTGCAGTTTAATAGTGTTACATATATTCACATTGATGAACCACAGATTGAGAACTTTCTCAATTTGCAAAATTGAAACTCTGTACCCATTAAACAACTCCTTGTCCCTTCCTCCTCCCAGCCCCTGGAAACCAACATTGCCCTTTCTGTCTTTACGAATTTGACTACTTTAGAGACTTCATGAATGTAGAGCCACTCATCATCTTTTACAGATTGGTTTCACTTTGCAAAATTTTTTCAAGGTTCCTACATGTTGAAGCATGTATCATATAATTTCATAATTCATAATTTCCTTTTTTTTTTTTTTTTTTTGGAGAGACAGAGGCTCACTTTATTGCCCTCAGTAGAGTGCCATAGCATCACAGCTCACAGCAACCTCCAACTCCTGGGTTTAGGCCAGGAGTCCTCAAACTCTGGCCCGCAGAGGACATTTATCCCGCCCGGAGTGTTTTTGCCACAGCTGCCTGTCCTGCTTAGTAGTGGACTTGTCCCATGCCGCAGTGTGCCAACTCTCCGACTCCGTTCCTTCTGTCTTTCCCGCCGTGTGTTATTGCTGTTCTGCTTAGCAACCCACTGTCCAGGCCGCAGTGCGCATGTGTGGAATGTGCCCCACACTCTCCCATGCCCCTCCTACTCTCTGACTCCGCTCCTTCTGTCTCTCCCCGCCCCTCCTTCTGTCTCTGACTCCTCATCTCAGTCTCTAGTATAATCGGAGGAGTCACCAGGTTGCCTGTGCAGGAGCCTGCTGCTGCCTAAGGACCAAGGCAAGAACAAGTTAGGATTTTTTTTTTTTTTTTCATTTTGCAGTTAGTAGGGCTTTTTGCAGTTAAGGGGGGCCTTTTTTTTCTGAAGTTAGGTCTTTTTTTTTTGCAGATAGGGGGCACCTTTTTTTGAAGTTAGAAGAGCCTTTTTTTGAAGTTAGGAAAGCCTTTTTAAGTTGGTTAGTTGGTTGACGGGTTGCATCACAGTGATGATGCAAATAGTCAGCGCTCAGTGCTAATGCAAATGGTCAGTGCTCAGAGGTAATGCAAATGGTCAGAGCTCAGAGGTAATGCAAATAGTGCTCAGTGGTTATGATAATTATAAGTGCTCAGTGTTAATGCAAATTGTTAGCGCTCAGTATTAATGCAAATTGTCAGCAGTCAGTGTTAATGCAAATGGTCAGTGCTCCGTGTTACCACATGGGGGCCCCAAACTGGTAATCTAGCTACGGCCCCATGGGAACTTAATCTGGCTCTGCAGACAGCCAAGGAGTAGGAAACCCAATTTAATTGCCAGTAAGTGCATTTATATTCTGATTGCTATTCAGTTGTGTGTGATGATGTATGTTGTGTGCTGTGTAAGCCCTGGTTCACACTGTTGCGATCTCTGAGCTGTGCGAGTTCAGCCATATAAGCATATGCCTGAACTCGCATTAGATTTGAAAGAAAAAAGGCATATGTGCCTTCTTTTTTCCTGCAGTGGAATCTGATCGCATGGGTCTTGTCACCCATGCAATCAGATTCCTGTGTGAGTTCACAGATCACAGTGCGGTTCGCACAGGGTAGAGTGAACTGGAAAGGGGGTGGAGGAACCGGCTCTGTAATTGTGTCTGTTCCCACAGGTGTGAGCCTGAGGTAAAAGCGGAGTTCTACCATATGAGCACTGGCGAGGCTGAAGTGATGTGGACTGGCAAGGCTGCATTGATGGACACTGATCAGATGGCATTGTTGGGTAGTGCAGTCTATATGTCTCTGTGTGGGCAAAGTTATTGCTGGTATATTGTTTTTGGAGCGCTGTATATATAGTGATATTTTACTAATAGCAATTTGGAATCCCTTGGAAACAATGATATCAAGAAAGAGAAAAATTGACTCAGAGTGTAGGATATTCAAAGAACAGTGGACTTATGATTACTTTTTCATGCAGTACAAGGAAAGAGCTGTGTGTTTGACATGCCAGAATATAGCATCTGTGTTTAAAGAATACAATTTGCATTGACATTATCAAACTCAACATAAAGATAAATATGATAGTTTGGTCAGAGAAGTGAGAAAAGATAAAATATTAAAACTGAAATATACATTGACAACTCATCAAAATACTTTTGTGAAGCAGAAACAGCTAAATACTTCATCACTGTGAGCAAGTTTTCAAGTTGCCAAGATAATAGTGTGCACTGGCAGATCATTCATGAAGGGAGAATTTGTTAAAGAATGCCTTCTTTCTGTTGCCAAAGAGATGTGTCCAGAGAATACCGATTTATTTAGTACAGTAAGTCTTTCAGGACTCTCAATTACATGAAGGATTGAAGAAATGGAAGACAATTTGCATCAGCATTTGCAAAACTCTGCAAAAAACCTTTCCTATTTTTCCTTGGCACTTGACAAAAGTAAGGATTCTCGTGATTCTGCACAACTTCTAATTTTTATTCATGGTAAGAATGACTATTTCGAAGTCACAGAAGAGCTTGCTGCACTGCAAGGCATCAAAGGAACAACTACAGGAGAGGATATTTATGAAAAGGTTTGCCAAACTGAGTAGTTTGGAGCTGGACTGGGCAAAACTAGCCAATGTGACAAATGATGGTGCTCCTAGCATGGTGGGGTCTAAGAAAGGAGTAATTGCTCCCATTAATCAAGAGATGGACAAACATAACCATTCTCATCCAATACCATACACTGCCTCATCCACCAACAAGCGCTGTGTAGTAAATCACTGAAGTGGGACTCTGTTATGAAAACTGTGGTATCCTGTGTTAACTTCGTTAAAGGTAATACACTAAACCAAAGACAATTTCAGGAATTTCTGTCCGAGCTAAATGTTACCTATGAACATGTTCCGTACCACACAGAAGTCCATTGGCTGAGTCGAGGGAGAATTTTGAAACATTTCTCTGACCTACTTCCACAGATTACAGCTTTTGTGCTTTCAAAAAACAAATACCAGAGCTCAATGATGCAGAATGGAAATGCCACCTTGCCTTTCTGACAGATGTAACAGAGCTACTCAACAATTTCAATGTGCAACTTCAAGGAAAGGGGAAGCTCATCTGTGATATGCAATCACATGTGAAAGCATTTGAAGTAAAATTAGGTTTCCTCCTCAAACAAGTGAAAGAGGAAAATTTCTGCCATCTCCCCACATCTCAAAATCTGTTAGCAGAAAATCCATTGGTTGCATTCCCAAATAAAACGTGTGGATTCACTGGAAAAGTTGCAAAAGGAGTTCCAATTTAGATTTAAAGAGCTTCATCTCCATGAACAGGACATACAGCTTTTCCGTAACCCATTTTCTATTGACATTGAAAATGTGGATACGATTTATCAAATGGAACTGGCTGAACTGCAGAATTGTGACTCTCTGAAAGACGCATTCAAGTCAAGCAGCCTTCCTAATTTCTATGCATCTCTCCCCTCTAAGACATATCCTAATCTCAGGAACCATGCACTCAAAATGGCAACCATCTTTGGTAGCACTTATGTCTGTGAACAGACTTTTTCCAGAATGAAACACCTGAAATCTCCAACCAGATCTAGACTAACTGATGCACACTTGCATCACTTGTCACGACTAGCAGTGACAAATATGGAACCGGACATTGACCATCTCATTAGCCAAAAGCAGGCCCATAGTTCCCATTGAAATACTTGTAAGTTAGTTGATTTAACTTTACTTGTTCTTCATTTTAAATATCGTATTTGTTCCCATTTTGTTTTTTTACTTCAAAATAAGATATGTGCAGTGTGCATAGGAATTTGTTCATAGTTGTTTTTTTTTTTTCATAGTTGTTTTTTTTTTTTTAACTATAGTCCAGCCCTCCAACGGTCTGAGGGACAGTGAACTGGCGCCCTGTTTAAAAAGTTTGAGGACCCCTGGCTTAAGCAATTCTCTTGTCTCAGCCTCCCAAGTAGCTGGGATCACAGGTGCCCATCACAACGCCTGGCTATTTTTTGTTGCAGTTAGGCCAGGGCCGGATTTGAACCTCCCACCCTCGGTATATGGGGCTGGGGCCCTACCCACTGAGCCACAGGCACCGCCCTTTTTTTAAGAGACAGAGTCTCACTTTGTCACCATTGGTAGAGTGCCGTGGCCTCACAGTTCATAGCAACCTCCAGTTCTTTGGCTTAGGCGATTCTCTTGCCTCAGCCTCCGGAGTAGCTGGGACTACAGGCACCTGCCACAACCCCTGGCTATTTTTTTGTTGCAGTTTGGCCAGGTTCGAACCCACCACCCTCAGTATATGGGGCCAGTGCCTTACTCACTAAGCCACAAGCGCCGCCCAGTTTCCTTTCATTTTAAAGCTGAATCATATCCCAATGTATGTACAGACTACATTTTGTTTATCCACTCATCTCTCCATGGACATCTGGGTTGTTTCCAATTTTGGGCTATTATAAATGATGCTGCTATAAACATAGGTATACAAATAACTCTTTGAGACTCTCCTTTCAATTCTTTTGGCTATGTACTCAGAAGTGAGATTGTTGGACCATCTGGTAGTTCTACGTTCATTTTTTACAAGGAGAAAACCAGGCAAGTAAGTGAACTTCAACATCACAAACCAAATAAGTTAGCAGTCTATAACAATAAGCTTTCTATACACTCTACAGCCTTTCTCCCACCTCAATTCATGATCAAATATACCCTAGAATTAACATATACTGCAAAATAGAAACAATACTCAGAACTAATACAGATAGTTTAAAATCATCATCTTACCTATTATGTCAAAATTCGTCACTACTTCCTTCGAAAGTCTTACCAAGTCCCACAGAGTACTCTTGGAAAAATAAACAAATGAAATTCATGAGCACATCATATATACCTACAAATGAACAATTTCTAAGTGCTTAGGTCTAACCAGAAATCAATCATTACCTCAGCATTATCTATATAAAAAGTGATACTCCGACTTCCTAAGTTGAAATCAATCCAAAATTTCTCTAGTTTTTCATCTGCTGGTTTTCTCACCTGTAAGAGAATTTCAGCATGAATTATACATATAAAAATCATGTTAAATTCAGATAAAAACTATTCTATTAAAAAGAGAACTTGTACTTTACCTGCAAAAACATTATCTTAACATTGTAGTGCCTCTATTACCTGACTCATTTGTGCAAAACAGGAGAAGGATCTCAATTTTATACAACTAAGCCATTGAAAAATTCCCACTATCTTTAGCATATTTATCAGAATGACCCCGTCCACACATTTTTTTCCAGAAAGACTCTTGGAGAAAGCAGTTCTATGTTAAAGCTCTAACAATCCACACTACATCTGGATGGAAACTTCTGGAGGAGTTAACTGTGATCAAATACAAGGACAGTAGTTGAGGATAAGAGGGAGAAGCATCAGCTGGAAGGAAAGCAGAGAGGAAATCACCCTTTTCCTTCCCATCTAAGCATGAATGTTACCCACAAGCAGGGTGAATTGAGCAAGGGTCCTGTAATTAACTTCCTGTGTATAGTGCAGGACCCTAAAATTCCTTCTTCTAAGTAGTAACAGTGGAACCCTTAAACTTATTGGTGATGCGTCCTGATTATGGCATGATACAGTTTGGGAATTGGGGTCGGTGGGGAGAGAAGTTACCATCCTTTTTTAAAAAGCCTCTTTGAGTTATGAGAGAAGTTTGACCTAACTACAGGTTTCACTGCACACCTCCAACACAGAAAAACGTACCTCATTCTCCTCAGCAAAAGCAGCAATACACGGAAGCGAATAGACCCTGCAAAACACCTCACAATTAAAAATTTAAATAAAATATGGATGGACCTTAAACACCTACAGAAGGTCTGCAACAAGAATTTCTAACTAGGGTCTGCTATTAAGGTTCCTTGTACAGGGTAGGCTAGGCGGTTTCAAACCTGCAAATGGAGACCTACTATGGTGGTATATAAGCCACATTTACTATAATTACTGTATGTCAACCCAATGGGTGGAGCCACACCTACGGTGCATCTTAGAATGGGTACAGGCGAAACTTACTAAAGGCAGAATACAAATGTCTACATACAATAACTAAGAAAATGCCATGAAGGCTACGTTGAACAGTTTGATGAGAATATTTCAGATTGTATATGAAACCAGCACATTGTACCCCTTGATTGCACTAATGTACATAGCTATGATTTAACAATAAAAAAAAAAGATTGCCAAAAACTAGAGTGAATTCAGCAAATATTGTCTCATCAAGCACTTAACTGTCTATAATACATCTATCTCCAATAAGCTCAAATCTGTAGGAAACTGCTCTTCATAAAAATCTATGGATTTTTTAAAGGATGTAATGTTAAAAATATACCAAATCATGAATAAAGATACTGAAGACTGATAAAGTTTCAAACACACTCAAATAAGCCACTAGGCAGAAAGCATGTGATCTTTCTAGGTTGATGGAACAACTCCATAGTTTTCAGTAGATGACATATCTGATAATTCTCTCCTAAAACGAAACAGATCCTAGACTGCTATTTTTTTTTTTTTTTAATTTGGCCGGGGCTGTGTTTGAACCCTCCACCTCTGGCATAAGGGACCAGCACCCTACTCCTTTGAGCCACAGGGGCCGCCCTAGACTGCTCTTTTAAAATTCTAGACATTTTCAGAACACAACTAGTCAACAGAGAGATATCTTACCTTCTTTGGTCACCAAGTCTGTTGTTTAGGTGATTGAGAAACCGTCTACTGTCCTTTAAAGGAAATAATGTAAATCCTTTTATTAAAAAAGGATTTTTATTAAAGGATTTATTTTAAAAAAATCAAGATGTCTTATTTAATATTACCCCTATCAGTGCGTTTGCTTCTAAATGTGCAGGAGGCAGTAACATAATAAGGATTTGTTGTTATACAGTAACAATACCCTGTGCCACAGAGAGGAGGCGCCAGGCACGTGTTCTAGAACAGTGGTTCTCAATCTGTGGGTCACGACCCATAGGAATTGTATTAAAGGAATTCCATTAGGAAGGTTGAGAACCACTGTTCTAGAAGGAACCCCTTTCTCCCAGCCATTAGATTTTCGCCAGAGAAATAGATCTTGAAAAGATTCTAATACATGTATTATCGTGTTTCACTGGGTCAGAAAAGTAAATAAAAGAAACACATGTTACCGATGACCTCCTAGATTATAGTATGTGACTAACCTGTTGGCTATCTACCTTTGTAACACCTGCCTAGCACAAACCAACCACAAACTCATACAATTTATCAACTTTGGGTTTATCTGCGTGTATCATCCACTGCATTTTCCTTTTCAGGAGCTTCTTATCCCACTCCTCCGTGAGTTCTCTCTCCTGGTGTCTGTTCTAAGAGCAGAGACTATGTTGACAGTTCTATCAGGAAAGTAAATAACTTTGGCCCCCAACATTCTGAAGGCAAAGAAATTCAGATCCAGCTTTTTATTCTCTTGGCTACTGTGATCAAATGGCCCTCTCTTCTCCATAGTCTATATTCAGCACTAAAATATACATCAGCAGTGTAAGCCTTTCATGTAAATGCATTTCAATTGAGAAGTTGATGGCTCTAGTGGAAAATGATTTTGGGAACTAGATAATTACTTTTCTCCTATATTCATTGAATTTCCCTGCAAATGAGGGAATGACACAGAGGAGAAAAGAAATTAACATGTGAACATGCCCACAACAGCCCAGGCCCTTTCAATTTCTCTCATTGAGTTTTCATGCTTTTGAGGTAGGGTTTTGCCCATTTTACAGATGAGGACACTCAGGCTTCACAGGTCACCTGCCTGGTCAAAATGCATACATCATATAAGTCGGGAAGGTGGGACAGAAACCTGAGACAGAATTCAAATCCAAGTATGGACTAGCCCTAAAGCTCAAGTCTTTCAATTTGCATCATACTGACTTCTGACTAATCAGCTTTTATGTACAATCCATGGCAGTAGGCTCAGAGTCTGAGATAATCTAAAGGCTCAGATTTAATAAAATCCTAACTACATGGGAGTTTTGATCAGAAAGGCTTTGTTAACATGAGTTCTGTTGTTAAGAATTTTACCTTTTCCTAGAAGACCCTAACCTTCAGTTTAAGAATTTTTTATTAATATGAGGGGGAAATGTTTTAGCTGTTTTAGAGTGAAGGTAGATTCACACACAGCCTTGAGTTTTTTGGTTGCTACTTGAGGACACAGTCACAGTGAGCCCAGGTTGCAGAGAGGACAGTGAAAAAAACTTGGTTTCTCCAAATGGGAGAGGATGGCTGGCTCAGAACACAACCACCCCATACCACGCCTCTGCCACAGACCATGCCAGGCCAATTCTAGCCTTCAGCCCTTAAAGCAGGTGCCCTCTTTAAGGCTAAAATGCTGTCATTTTTCCTCCACCCTCCCTATCTTTCTTGGCTCATTGAAAATTACTCACCCCTCCAGGAGATAGCCCCATATTTGGCCCCCAAATATTCTGTTTGCATTGTCTTCAAATTGCTTTGCTTAAGTAGAAAACAGGAACTTCAAGATGGCATCTTAATCGCACTTAAGTGAAAAATCCTCCCAAGTTCTAGGCTCAGGAAGGTACTGAGAGGATGCTTCATATATATTGGCCAAACAGAAATTCATATAACCAGGGATCTCACCGTATCAAATTCTCGATCCTTAATTTCTTTGAAAGCTTCAGCAATGACATCATCATCAAACCACTCATGGACAAGTTCATTTCTTGATTTTTTAGTCGCCAGTCTACACAATGCTTCAGAAATAGCCACCTGCTGGTCATAATCTAGAGATTAAAAACATAGTAGACATAAATAATTCTGGGCACAAAGCTAAAAAAATAATGAATTTCAGGGTTAGCACTGCTTAAGGAATTCCATCTATGAAGCATTGTATCTTATAGTTATAAGCAGCAAGATGTATCCTGCAGTAATTATATTTTTAATTCAATATTTAATATTAGGAGAAAAAACTAAACAGCATGTTTAGTTGGCATATGACAGTTTTTTAAAATAAATATTTTTGCAATTTCTATTTCAGAAAATATAAGAATATACTTTATATATTTAGAAAAGCCAATTATCAAATAGCCTTAAAAATAATTCTACAACAAAAATAAAATCCCAAGATGAATGATGGTATTTCACAGCAGAGAAACTAAAACTACAGATATCAACATGTTTACATCTCAAATAATGTTGAGGGTAAAAAGGAATTACAGCCCGATAGGATGGCATTTATATAATGCTTTTAAAATCTGCAAAATAATAAAGTATGATGCTTATGAATACAGTAAAAGAAGAAAAATAAACTTGAAAACAAATCTGGGGTAAGGAGAGGAATATAGGATCAGGGACATGGACACAGGGGATTTTATCTATGACTCTGATTTGGAAAAACAAGTTGAAATAAATGTGACAAAATGCTAATTTGACAAAGCTTGCTAGTGAGTAAATGAGTATTCACTCATTATTCATTATAATTTTCAGCAAGCTAAATTTCTCCCAATAAACTAAGAACAAAATCCTAATTTTCAATCTGACCGTAATTTATAAACCATGTTTCCGAGATGCTCATAAAACCCCCCGTGTCCAATATTTAATATTCTAATATTTAAAATTCTAAATCTTACCACCCACAGTCAAGATTGTCCTTGCAAGGTTTCTCCTGAAACATTTAGATAAATTACATTTAACTGAAATTAATGTCAAGAGGTAAAACTTTATTATACTTCCATGAAATTTTAAAACCAAGATATGTATTTTTGAAACTATTTCAGACTCAGCATCAGAACTTCCTCAATGTCAAATAATATGTTTTTATGGAAAAACTTTTTCAAGTTTAAATATCAATAACCCATGTATATTATCTTTTAATAAATTGGAAGTATTATTACACACTCGGAGGTTCTAATTCCCTTTCTGTGATGTGAATTCAATTTGATGATCTCTGAGGATTTTTCAAATGCTATGACTGTGGAGTTGTATAGTCACTCACCCACCATGAAGGTGTGTGTCCTTTTATACAGTTTGACACCTGGAAGGAATGAGACAGTCGCTCCTGGGATTCTTTCCTTTGAGCTGTTTGATTTGATTTCAGAAATTAATTTAGAGATGTGATGTGATGTAAGTTATTACACTCTTATAACTAATAAAGACTCCCATAAATTATATATTCATTTAGAATTTCAACTAAATTCTAACAAATATGATGGCAATTTTTTTAAAATGTCTAAAATAATTCATTTATTTATTTATGAGATGGGGGTCTCACAAAGGCTGGTCTCAAACTCCTGGCCTCAAGCAATCTTACCACCTCAGCTTCCCAAGTAGCTGGGATTGCAGGTATGAGCCACTGTGACCAGTTCACAGCTCTCATTTTAAAGAACAGATATGTTAACAAGTCTTATGAGGCTCAGCGCCTGTGGCTCAAGCAGCTAAGGCGCCAGCCATACACCTGAGCTGGCAGGTTCGAATCCAGCCCAGGCAGCTAAATAACATTGACAGCTGCAACTAAAAAATAGCCAGGCGTTGTGGCAGGTGCCTGTAGTCCCAGCTACTTGGGAGGCAGAGGCAGGAGAATCGCTTGAGCCCAGGAGTTGGAGGTTGCTGTGAGCTGTGATGTCACAGCACTCTACCCAGGGTTACAGCTTGAGGCTCTGTCTCAAAAAAAAAAAAAAAAAAAAGGGAGGCTCAAGCTCACAGGTTCAAGACCAGCTGAGCAAAGCGAGACCCTATCTCTACTAAAAATAAAAAAAAACCAAAACAAGAGAATCACTTCAGTCCAAGTTTGAGGTTGTTTTGGGCTATGATGTCACGGCATTCTACTTAGGGTAACAACTGAAGTCTCTGTCTCAAAAAAAAAAAAAAAAAGTCTTATGATAGTTCAGACTCTCAAAAGTACATTGATTTGTTACTATTAAACAGTACCATTGAGAGTTCTACTTAATTTTATACTTGCATGTTTTACTATTGACTTGAAGTCCAGAACATTTCAGGCTTTCTTGGACACACAGACAATAACTTAGAAAGCATCAGGTCAACTGCTCTTCAAAACTAAACATACTGCTAACAGTATTGATTTCACTAATGCATTCAATAAATTTTTTTTAGGAAAAATTATGTGGAAAAACTAAATCCTGCAAAGATCAGTTACATGGGCAAACACGATGGCAATGAGTTCACGCTCATCAATTACCTCTCCCGGGTCCTACACTCCGGCTGCCACCTGGATGAGACCACACACTAGGATGATGCTTTCCATGGTGGAAGTGGCTGGCACAGTCACATGTTCAGGGTCAAATTACAAAAAGGTGCAGCTTTTGTTGTTTCCATGATCACACATTGCAATCTAACCTCCAAATTTCGTGTCCCAAGAATTATGTCACTGTGACTTTGAGTCACTCAAACCCAAAACATTCAAAGCAATATAAACTCCATGCCCTCTTGGTATAGCTGATAACTGGTAACCTGGAAGCATTTACCCTTTACCAGGTAATATGCTAATCACTTTAAATGGATTACTTGGTGTAACCTTTACAATGACTCAATCAAATAAATATTGCAGTTGACTCCATTCTGTAAGCGAGCAAAGCAAAGTATGATGAGGTCAAGACTGTGCTTGTAGACAATTAGTATTAACTGGCAAACCAGGGTGTGAAGCCAAGCAGTCTGGGCCTAGGGTCTTTCTCTTAACTTTCTTCCAGTTCATATTCACGATGAAAAAATAATCCATAGCCTGAGAAAGCACTTTGCCTCACAAATTTGATGCCAACAAAATACCCCATACCACTTAAGAAAAAGAAAGAAAACAAAGGAAGAATCTAGCAAAGTCTGCCTTTTGTCAACTAAAATAAAATCCTAAGCCCTTTACTTCCCTCTTGGTCAAGGAAGTCACAGAAACACCTTAAAACTGAGTTTCCAGGCCTGGCAGGATGAGGGAGATAAGGCACCATTATCCCTTCATGAATATTCATGACTCCTCCCATAGTTTGCAGAATATGCATGTTTGACTGCCCAGCTCTGTTCTCTCTTCTTTCAGCCTGGCTTCCGGCCAGGCCTCTGCTTCTCAACCTGTTGGAATGGCCACCCAGCAGGTTGCTCCCTTTATAAGAAATAAAGCTCCAAAGCTCTTTTTCTCAAATACAAACCCTCTTCATTTTTTTTTTAAGTTAACACTTTTTCCCTCAGTTCCTCTTCACCGTCTAGCATAGAGCCTAATATATACATAGTAGGTGCTCAAAGCATTTACCAAAGGGCAGAAGGAAGTAACCAGATCTAAGGACAAAGATTGAAGTAGTACAATCACGAGAGATTTTTACCCTTACTACATCACGCAACTTGTACAAAGTCACTTACATAAGACGACACATGCCTTCTGACAAAAGGAATTTCTTCCTCTCTTCCTGAGGTACACCTTGCAAAATGCAGTTCAAAGTTCTCAAAGCCTTTTTGGAATTGGTGTAGGCATTCATGGAGAAGAAACGAAACAGAGACCTATGCAAAACCTTCTTTAAGATCTCTGGAGCAACTGTGACCCGGTTTCGTTATTTGCAACTTACCTCTTGTTGAAGAGGATGATTTATAGTCGGTTCTGTCACCAGGAATCCTAAGCTGAACAGGAAGGAATCCAGCATCTGAATTTTCCCTAAAAGCATAATTTCAAATGAGAATCAGATTTATGCTAAAAATGGTCACAAAATGACTCTTACACAGCAGGAAGAGACAGAAAGAATCAAGGGAGCAGTAAACAATTAGAAATGATACAGTCTGGACAAGGGATGAATTACAGCCTGCTTCAAGTTACAGAAACCCTCAGGCCATACCAATTTGCACTACATAGATACCCACTAAGGAGAACAAGGGCGGCCACACAAAAGGTATGACTACTCCGTGGGATCATATCTTGAGCAAAGCTACAATTTCTTGTCCAGACTTAGCCATGTACAAAGTGCAGTTCCTACACACAGCTGCCTGTCCTTTCCATGTGTTTCCGACATTTGTATATTTTATGAAATAAAAATTGCATACAGACTGGCACTAACAGAATTTTTAATCAAGTGTTGGTCTATATTAAATAACAATCACAGAAAATTCAAGAGCTATTTATAATGTCAGTACATAGTAAAAAAAACAAACAGGATAATAGTAACATTTTATTCTTAATATGTGATTTCATTATGTACATTGTTAATATATGAAATGACAATGATAGTGTATACTGTGAAAACTTACGGTATGGTTATAACATAAATGATATTCCAAAATTATATATATGAACCTATTTATCACATACTATATACCTTTTTTTTTCCTTTTGTGACAGAGTGACTCTGTTGCCCCAGGCTAGAGTGCCATGGCTATAGCAACCTCAAACTTCTGGGCTCAAACAATCCTCCTGTCTCAGCCTTCTGAGTAGCTGGGACTACAGGCACCCACCACCACACCCCAACACACACACACACACACACACACACACACACACACACACATATATATATATTTTTTTTTTAGTAGAGACAGCATCTCATTCTTGCTCAGGCTGGTCTTGAGTTCCTGAGCTCAGCCTCCCAAAGTGCCAGAATTACAGGTGTGAGCCACTGTACCCAGCCACATATTATATACCTTTAAACCCCTGTATAATTCATGAAATCACAGGAACCCAAACCAGGAAATAGAAACACAAAAGACCTCTCTCAGCATCGACCCACAAATGGATTAATAAATTGTGGTATAGGTACCCCATGGAATATTATGCAGCCTTAAAGAAAGATGGAGACTTTACTACTTTCATGTTTATATGGATGGAGCTGGAGCATATTCTTCTTAGCAAGTATCTCAAGAATGGAAGAAAAAGTATCCAATGTACTCAGCCCTACTATGAAACTAATTTATAGCTTTCACATGAAGGCTATAACCCAATTATAGCCTAAGAATGTGGGGAAAGGTAGGGGAAGGGAGGGGGGAGGCTGGGTGGAGGGAAGGTAATTGGTGGGACCATACCTATGGTGCATCTTACAAGGATACATATGAAACTTACTAAATGTAGACTATAAATGTTTTAACACAATAACTAAGAAAAAGCCAGAAAGGCTACGTTAACCAGCGTGATGAAAATATTTCAAATTGTATATAAAACCAGCACATGGCACCCCATGATTGCATTAATGTACACGACTATGATTTAATTAAATACATAAATAAATAAAGATCTCTCTCAGGCCAAACAAGTCACATTGACACTGCTGGGTGAGTTCTGGAAACCATCAGACTTTGGGCAGGGGGCTGTGCCATTTACTTGCCCACTAGTTGACAACTGAATAGAAGGTTCTACCAGAGCCCAGATGGACTCTAAAGGTATCTGTGCACCCTGTTGATTATTCGCATCAGATGCCTGTCACTATTCTCATTTTAAGAGTAGTAAGAGAAACTAACAGCATACAGCCCTATGAAAAAAAGAGGAACAAGAGGTAGCAGAAAAGTGACTTTTGAAAAATATTTAATTAAGACAACTTAAAAGTTTAGGAAGGACCTGATTCATCTCCTCAAAACTTAAAACAAATTCTATAGGAAAAAAATTAGATTTGCACGAGGCGGCACTAGTCTAAGATGAAAATACACACAAATGAGAAACATGTATTATGAAAGTCAAACCCATTCTAGGTATTTCAATCTGAGGGCATTAGTTACAAGGACGATAGAGCAGCTGGAAAGCCAAACCCAGAGCAGAGAGGTAGCAGGAGACCAACACCAGCAGGAAACCACCACATCCCCTTCCCTAACCTCTGTGGATGGAGAGCCTCCGGGAGATGGTGGAATTACCAGGTCCCAGGCCACCGAGCAAAAGCTCCAACAGGAAATGGGCCAGAGCCACAGGGACCCTGCAGCCACTCCCAGAGATGGCAACCAACAAGGGAGGGGGAGAAAGGGCCAGTTCTCTCTCTCCTACTTCCATTTCCCAGCCTTGTTTCCGTCCCCTATACCTAGCAGGCTGTCGGTTGGCAAAAAATGCCTAGGAAAAATAGTACCCGGGAATGGAGCTGAGAGCAGAGACAGATAGCCACCACCCACTAGTCTCAAGGACAAAAAGATGCGATCACAGAGTCATAGAATTAGCTAAAGCAAGGATTTCTAAGAAAAACTTGATGACAGCTTTCAAAATACAGAGAGGGAAAATGAGCAAGAAAAAGATGCATGTAAAGAGAAAAATCAAAGATGAAT